>NC_051075.1:54002487-54632487 GCF_004664715.2 Peromyscus leucopus | reverse complement strand
GGCGTTACCCAGCAGGTCCGTATAGAGGATGATTAGGACCATGGGCCTGAGTGCAGGTGTTTGAGATGGTCTGCACTTGGCTGTGCTGGGGGATGGGCTGTATGTCAAGTTGTTCTGATTGGTCAATAAATAAAACCTGATCGGCCGTGGCTAGGCAGGAAGGATAGGTGGGACTAACAGAGAGGAGAAATAAAAGGACAGAAAGGCAGAAGGACTGGCTGCAGCCACCGCCATGACCAGAGACACTGCAGCCGCAGCCATGACCAGCAGCATGTGAAGATGCCGGTATGCCACCAGCCACGTGGCAAGGTATAGATTTATGGAAATGGATTAATTTAAGCTATAAGCACAGTTAGCAAGAAGCCTGCCACGGCCATACAGTTTGTATGCAAAATAAGTCTCTGTGTTTACTTGGTTGGGTCTGAGCGGCTGTGGGACTGGCGGGTGACAGAGATTTGTCCTGACTGTGGGCAGGGCGGAAAAACTCAAGCTACAATTGTGTCCATCTTCGATCAAGCCATGGCTGTTTAGAGTACATCTGAAATGCTTCCCAGCCCCACCAGGCTCTCTTCACGTAGAACCACAATTTATCTGTTGGAGTTAGTGGAGCTCTGCTCTCTAGCATTCATAACGAAGAGAGATGAGAACGTCCTGAGACACCGCACCCAGAGAGCTTCGAACCCCGTAAGGAGTGCTTATCACCCCCGTTCCTTGAGTGTGTGTGTGTGTGTGTGTGTGTGTGTGTGTTAAACCTTCAGTGAGTCAACTCCTGTGCACTGTGCTGAAGTGGGTCATACATTGTTGAAGGAGATGTGATGAAGGTGCTGGTGATGATGATTGTGAAGATGGAGATGATAGAAGTGATGATGGTGGTGATGATAACGACGGTGATGCCACGGGCACGGGAGAGCTGGCCCCAATGGCAGGGGCCTTAGGAGAGTTGGCTCCGCCCCTTGCCTGAGGTGGGCAGTCCTAGTGGCCTGGACCAACCAGCCCAGCTACCACCCAGACCCACATCCTGGGCCTTGGGTTGGCCCACCCTAACATCTACCCCACCTATGACCTGCTGGAGTGTGTGCAGGCGCTGGTCCTGGAACGATATCCGCAGGATCTCCATGACTGGGTACGAGAGCAGGATATCCGAGAGGCGTTTCGGTGAGGGTCCAGCGATGATGGTGTGCTAGAGGCCTTGAACCAGACCAGTGACTCATTGCAATGAACATCTTGCAGATGGGGCTGATTGGACAAAAGGGGTACACTGTGTGACACACCGCAGCTCCCGATGCTGCTAGGATGAATGAAGAGGCATACGGATGGAGGAGAGAGGAGGTTTTATTTTTAATTATTTTGGGGTGGGTCTTTGAGGGGTAGGCTGCAGCGATGAGGGGTGGATATGGAAGGACTGGGAGGTGAGCAGGATTGGGGTGCATGATGTGAAATTCCCTGAGACTCAATAAAGAATTATGTAAAAGGACCATGATAGTGATGGATGTGAAGATGATGGTGGTGGTTGTGATGATGCCTTCTATGACATGCCCTATCCAGTGCCAGGCTCTGTGATGGGCACTTCACATGCCATATGTCCCCATATCAACGAACATCTCTACAAAGTAGATGCAATTCTGTTTCACAGATCCAGAAAATTGAGTACTTGTTACGTACTTAATCTTATGCTTGGGGCGGGGGGGGGGGATCTCTCTGGACATATGATCACACATGCAGACCCTGTCATAAGGAATTTCTGAGGACATGTACGCACCTGCGTTTGTGTCTGTTCTTAGGGGATAGAATAGTCCTCAGGCAAAGTTTGCTGTGAGTAATAGCCGATGTAAATACACATTTCAAATAGTCTTCTTGATAATTTTTCATATTTTTCTGCTGCCAATGGCTTGTCAGATGTGATTAGATCAACATTATTTTTATCTCATCACGCCGATGACAAAGAGCATGTATTGGAAGCGGGGAAGTTCCAGCTCTCATTTTTCATGTCAACCTGTGGCTAAGCCACAGTTTCTAATTGTCCTTTTTTTGTGAGGGTAATTCAGTTAGAATTAGGTAATGCTTCGTGTAAATTTACTTAACCAAGCAAAGACAGCTGCCCGAGGCCAGCATCCGGGGATCTAGGAAGCCCGCTCGGCACCCGTCACCTCCTTCCTCTTTGAGACTCCCATGGCTACTGAGTTTTTACTTCGGTCTCCCTAGGACCTGCAGACCAAGACAGCGACAGCGTGAAAATTTTCCTTACACTCGAGCAAAGCTTAATTTCTTCCTTTGGGCAGCCCATGCAGGGGAAGTTGGCAATGCAGTGGACCCTGAGTTCCAAACACAGGTTTCTCCCTACCACCTCTGCCTGTCTCCTGCGCCTACCGCAGGAGATGGACCACCTTGAGGTCACTTTGGATTTTCATCTGCTTTTCCAGCAAAACAGCTTGGCCCAGGAGGAGTCAAGGGCATCCTATCTGTCTGTCTTTCTCATCCTTCTGTGCTGTTTATTCCTGACCCTCAGCGTTCCACACTCTCACACCCCCTGTTAGCTTTGAATTAGTGGGAAAAAAATCCCTCAGGGAAATGGGGGACTTCTAGCCCTTTTTTTTTTCCTAGAAAGTATCTGAGTTTTGCTTGACTTCAGTCCAACCAGTCTGATTCCGAACTCAATAAATGTCTGTTGAACAAATGAAGGAAAGAGGCAAAGAAGAAATGAATGAGTATGTTGGGGGGGCCTGAGGGATTTGAAAGAGGCAAGTCAGAACAGGATGTAGTATTAGAACTGAGGTACAGAACTAGGGGCCCCTGAAGTCTCCACACATCTACCTTTGAGAATTAAATGACATCTAACCTTGGTCAGCATTTGGAAGGACACTTTTTGTTCAAAAAAGAAAAACGGTCCAGTACACTGTGATAAGACCATTTCCTTTCTCACAGCGTCTCCTTTAATGTCAGGTCTGAAATATGAAGTCATTAGGGGATATTAAAACAGTGCTGACAAACTAATTAACAAAAGACATTACGCCGGATGGGCTCAATTTATCCTTTTTAATGGTTCTTATAAATGGGTGCCGCCAATTAAAATTAATAAAGATTTACCAGCGATTGCCCAGTGTACATTGCTAAGAAGCACCCCTGAAGGTCGCCTTAAAGTCAGCTTTGTCAAAGCGGCAAGTTCAGCTCTGCCGCACCAGCCCAACTAAGTCCCTGGCTCTGTTGTTTGCCCAGATGCTTCTCCTTCAGCTCCGGGGCTGAGTCCCTTAATCCAGTGAGAGCGCCACACTCTCCTAGACAGAGACGCTCAAAAATCCAGCACATAAAGGAAAGAGTCACACGAGACCCCCAGGTTGACAGTAGCCGTCTGATTTGTCATGGTTTGCGTGGTGGCATGTTAACTGTCACTGGTACAAACGGTTTCCTGGTAAATTTCCAGAGCTTAGTTGTTAAGGACCTGACGTCTCGCCTACTGCCCCAGCCTGGCTGGCTTGAAACTTTTCTCGGTGTCTTTGGATGTTTGGGACTCATCAGTGGGTGCGACTCTGCTGATGTCCACAAGTATGGGTCTGAGAATGCCACCTGGAAAGCTGTCTGTCTCTAAGTAGATGTGGGTGGTGTTGGCAAAGTGGGAGGATGGCCACTCTTTAGAAAACCTTCTGTTCGCCTGTTTTAAAAGGGCAGATTGGGCTGGTGAGCTGGCTTAGTCAGTGAGTCATTTGCCATACAAGAGTGAGAACTTGAGGCTGATCTCCAGAACCCATGTAGAAAGTCTGAACGCGGTGGTCCTGGTCCCACATGCTTGTAATACCAGGTCTGGGGGAAATGGAGGTAGGGGTATCCCTGGGATTCGGTAGCCAGGCAGCCAGGCAGCCAGGCAGCCAGCCAAATCATCTTGGTGAACTTCAGGCCAACGAGAGGCCTTGTTTCAAAAATAAACCAACATTGGTAGCCTCCTGAACCATGATGCCCGAGGCTGACTTCTGGACTACAAACACACACACACACACACACACACACACACACACACACACACACACACACAAATTGAATTTTTTCTTGATAACAGTTCTTTATATCCTCCCTCCCTCCCTCCCTCCCTCCTCCCTCCCTCCCTTCCTTCCTCCCTTCCTTCCTTCTTTTCCTTTTTTCTTCCTTTTGAGACAGGGTCTTACGTAGCCCAGGCTGATCTGGAACTTACTATGTAGCCAAGTCTGGCTTTGAACTCCTGATCCTCCTGCCTTTGTCTCTTGAGTGCTGGGGTTACAAGTATGCACCATCATATGTGGCCTTTTTTTCTTTCTTCCTAAAAAAAAGGCTTACGTGTGTGTGTGTGTGTGTGTGTGTGTGTGTGTGTGTGTGTGTGTGTGTGTGTTTGCCTTCATGTATGTACCCATACCATGTGTATGTCTGATGCCTGTGGAGACTAGAAAAAGGTGTCAGATCCCTTAGGACTTAGAGTTACAGACAGTTGTGAGCCGCCATGTGAGTGCTATGAACCAAACCCTGGTCCTCTGCAAGAATACCAAATGCTCTCATAGCCATCTTTCCAGCCCTTTTGATTTCTTTCTCAAAGTAAAAGATCACTGAAAGTCTATGGCAACCACTTCTCATTTGGGACCCTTCTTCCTCCCCCCCACCCCCAGACTCCATCTCTCTTGTCAAAGCTTTGGTAGTGCAGGGTAAGAGACCAGACCATGATAGGAATCCTTTGAAGGTAGAAACCAGCACGTTGCAGCCCCAGGACCCCAAATGCTGACCAGGGCAGCCAGAATATGGTTTAAAGATAGCACAGGCCTCATCTCCCTCAGCCCGAAGCTCCCGGAACAGGAGTCACTTGAGGGTTGCATGCCAGGCCCTGAGCGTGGCTGTGGAGGACCCCACTTTAATTCTTCCCAGCTTCTTGATGACTTTCTGGATGACTGTATGACATTCAGGCTCCTGGAGGCCTGAGACATAAAACTGGCAAGTCACCAGGGTATACCCAGGGCAGGTGGGAACATGAGCCTCCTCAGCTTGAGGAAGTGGGGGAGCTAAAGCCAACTTCTCAACTTCACAGCTTGCCCTGTCTGGCTGCTTTCTGTGCCCTCATGTGGGACTCTGGGCTCCTCCAGGGGTGGGGATGTCAGGATAGCGGGCAGGAACTTACGTGCAAAATTTTTGAGTGAGGACTAATGTTCTCACCCTCTTCCTGCAGTTCCCAGCAGGGTGCTCTCTCTCCTCTCCTCTCCTCTCCTCTCCTCTCCTCTCCTCTCCTCTCCTCTCCTCTCCTCTCCTCTCCTCTCCTCTCCTCTCCTCTCCTCTCCTCTCCTCCTCCTCCTCCTCCTCCTCCTCCTCCTCCTCCTCCTCCTCCTCCTCTTCTTCTTCTTCTTCTTCTTCTTCTTCTTCTTCTTCCTCTCTCTCTCTCTCTCTCTCTCTCTCTCTCTCTCTCTCTCTCTCTCTCTCTCTCTCTCTCTCACCTATTGGAAGTAGTGGTTTTTTGTCATCATTCAGTTTTATGTTACATGATGGACTTCTTGAGAGAAGATCACATTTAGGATTATCCAAGACAAGACACAGAATAAGAAACAGCCTTTTGAGTTAGGCCAGCCTGGGGATCTAGCACATGACTAACACTGGAGGCAGCCATGAGATGTCTAGTGTGAGTTATGAATTTATATTAAAGGAATGTTAGGGTTTTTTTTCCCTCCGGAGATTCTCCCCTAAGAAGGCTAATTTATGTATTTCCTTGGTTGGAATGAGGTGTTCAGATAGCTGGTCAAATATTATTCTGGGTATATCTGGGAGGGTATTTTTGCTAAGGATCTGTAAGCTGAGTAAAGTAGATTGCCCTGTACCATATTGCAATCAGTAGAAGGTATGAACTGGACCAAAGGTGACCTTCCCATGAGAGACAAGGAATTCCTGTGCATGATGGCAGGTGGGCGTGGCAGTGTCATATTATGGTTATAAGCCAATTCATTACAAATCCATGGTGTAGGTATATATCTACCCATCTACTTATTATCTGTCTGTCTGTCTGTCCATCCATCCGTCCGTCCATCCATCACCCACCCATCCATCCATCCATCCATCCATCCATCCATCCATATATCATCTCCTGCCAGTTCTGTTTCTCTGGGGGATCCTGAATAACCTACAAGGGTCCAACAATAGCCATCTACTGAAAATATGGGGGCAATGCTGCCCTGATTCTGGGACTAGGTGATTCGGGGGAAGTTGAGTTTCATTGGATTTGCTACAAGAACTTCAGAAAAACCCACCCTCCCCAGTCTCTCCAGAAAAGGAGAGAATGCAGAAGACTTGCATTTACTTTAGGATTAGAAACATAACCCCACGGCAGGATCTGCTAGCTCAAGATCGTCCAGAGCTGTAGGAGCCACACCAGGGCAGTGTCTGTGAAACCTGGGTCGCACTGAAGGTGAGGAGAGACAGCTCTCACAGGAAGGGGAGACTGGCCCACTCTTACCCAAGAGGGTCACCAGGTGACATGCTCCCAGAGCTTCGGTTCTCCCTCCTCGCCTCCCACCTAATCCCCAACTCTCTGTGGGAAAGGGGAAAAGGACAAGGCAGGCATCTTCCAGCCGAGCCCCTCTGAGGGGAAAACAGTCTAAGGCAATGAATTTAAGGGAAATGTGACCTCCAGAGAGCCTGACTCCCCAGCTGGCATTAGCCACACTCTTAATGGTGCATTTTATCGTGTCCTTTCCAGCACACACAGCAAGTTACTTGTGTGACACAGTGTATTAGACACAACAGAACAAGTTAGAATAAATGGGCTCACAAGCCTCCTCTACCAGAACCCAGGACACAAACGTCTTCCAGAGGCCAGAGGGGCAGAGTCCATGGTACAGCCTGAGGGGTGATTTCAGAGGGAAACCGGTCCCAGTAATTCCCTCAGCCTACCTACTCCTTTAAAAAATTTTAAATTGACATTTACATGAGTTAGATTCACATGTTTAACATTGCATTCCAGGTGTGTGTGTGTGTGTGTGTGTGTGTGTGTGTGTGTGTGTGTACTATGCATGCATGCCTTGCCACAACATGCGTGTGAGGCTCAGAAGACAACTTGTAGGAGTTGATTCTTCCTTTTATGTGTCAGCCCTTGGGACTGAACTCAGGTCATCAGGCTTTGCCACAGGAGCTTGAACTATTGATCTATTTCATGGTCTCCCCACACCCCCCCCCCCTTTTTTTTACAATCCCTTTAAAAAAATGAAAATAAAAAAAAAAAAAATCAGGGCCTCATGTACCTCAGGCTGGCCTGGAACTTGCCAAATAGCAGAAGCTGATTTTCACTTCCTCCATGCTGGGATTACAGGCATGAGCCATCATGCCCGGCCCCCACCCACTCTTGAACGGCGGGATATAGGCACACAGGACCTGAAAACCTAAATGTTTTCAATTGTAATCTTCAAGTTCCTAATGTAAGGGACCAACTTAATTTTAATCGTGGCCCTCCCTGCTTCAAAGTTGTCGTGGGTAGTTTTGGGCTTCCATGTGAGATAGTCCTCTGTAGGAGGAGATGGATGGGACAGTTGAAAGGCCACAGGACTTAGTCCCAGAAGACGTCCTCACATCCTGCGGCTCCTCAGCTGCGACTGGCGACGTTAGATTGTACTCCTGTGCGTTCTGATGTCCTCAGATCTGTCACTTGGGAATCGCGACCCAAGTCCTCTCATAGCAAACTCGGGTGGAATTGTGTCTCTAAAAGCAGTGTTCATCTAAGTGTGAAGAGGTCCTGGATCTCCCTGGGGGATTCCACGTCACAGGGGAAGAACAGTGGACTGGGGATGTGTCTCTAGCTGGAGACATTGGAAAGTGTGCATTTTACATTGGTAGCTAAGCCTGTCCTTTGGCCTCTGTATAGCAACTTTTCTTGCTGCTGTGACCAAACTCTTGACAAGAAGCAGGTTAAGGGAGGGCACAGTCCACCGCGGTAGGGAAGGCTTGGCGGCAGGTAGCTCCATGGTGGCTGGGGAGTGCAGCTGGCATTTCTCTCATCCTTACAGCTTTGCAGAACAGGAAGCAGGGGCCATACAGGAAGGAAGCCAGGCTATAAGCCTCGAGGCCCGCCCCCAGTGACCCACTTCCTCTAGCAAGGCTCCACCTCCAAAAGATTCCACAGCCTCCCACACAGTGCTGCCAGCTGGTGACTAAGTGTTCAAACCCACGCTGCCTTGGGGGCATCCCACCTTCACTTGAACTCATGTCTTCTGCCTCCATAGCTCATTTCCTTCCTATCGCACTAAGAAAGCTTTGACCTGTGTCCCAGGATCAAGCTCAGCCCCTTCCCAGGATCCATAGCTATGGGAAGTAGAGACAGTTTCAGATTCTCAGCCTCTCTTACATAATCTATGACCCTGTGTATGGGGTATCCATCTACCCACCCACCCTTCCATCCATCTGTCCATCCATCCATCCATCCATCCATCCATCCATCCATCCATCCACCCACCTATTCATCCATCCATCCATCCATCCATCCATCCATCCATCCATCCATCCATCCACCCACCCACCCATCCATCCATCCATCCATCCATCCATCCATTCATCCACCCACCTATTCATCCATCCATCCATCCATCCATCCATCCACCCACCCACCCATCCATCCATCCATCCATCCATCCGTCCGTCCGTCCGTCCGTCCGTCTGTCCGTCCGTCCATCCATTCATGTGTCTTTTATTGTGATTAGAAAAGTAAGAGGATTTGGAGTCAGGAGACTTGGGTGTTCCAGGGAAAGGGCTGAGCTGTGGTACAGTAGAGAGGGAATGAGCTGTGGACAAAAGACATGAGTTCAGGTCTAAATGCTGCTGTGCCTTTGCTGTGTGACCACATGGGATCTGTGACTTTACTGAGTAGTAGGGTTTCTCCCACCTGCACCAGAAACACATAACTGTAGATTCTGAGAGATGTTGACCTAGAGACTCGGAGCCAGCACCCGTCTGTACATGTGAGAAGCTCTCTAGATGGCCACCTTACATGAAAGCCTGACAGTTGCTGTTCTGAGGTGTCATCCCAACATCTGGAGGCTGCTAAATGCTGGAAGAAGATAAAGTCAAGGCTCACGGTGGTCTGGGGTGAGGGACTACATCCCAATTCTGTCCTAGAGCTGTCCCTAATTGCTTGAGAAGTGGGTCTCTCTTCTACATCATTGTTCATTGCCCCTCTACCCACTCAGGGAATTTTTTTCCTCCTGTGGAGGAGTCAGTCTCCTCTGATCTAACCATACTCAAGTGGATTCTGCTCTGGAGTACTCTTCTTTCCCCACCCATACCCCGAAACTTGACACAGCCCAGAATTGGAGAGCAGAGAGGAACACTTTACTTTCAAAGAGCAGAATAGACACTTTCTACCACAAAAAGAATTCTTTTGTAAGATGATGTCTAATGAAATGTATAGAATAATAAATAATAATAAAACATGTTCATCAATGACTAGATGTTTCTACTAAGCTTCTAGGCCTAAAATACTTCCCTAGGACAAGTTCTTCTCTGCCTTGGAGAGTACACATCTGTAATGGATGCTGCCATAACCCTTATTAACTGTAACAGTGATCTCTGATGCTGGTGTCCTTCAGTGAGCATGTGTGACAGCCGCTGATCTAGAACCTTGCCATGCTCTCTTCACCACTATCTGGCCCACTCTGTATTTCCTCTTCACTGTATGGATGAAGAAACCAGGGCTCGGAAAACTGAACCGATACATCCAACATCGTAGCTACAGAAAGGCAGGGCCAGAATTCAATGGTAGATCCATGTGTTCCCAAAGCATACATTCTTTGCCCAAAGAATTCCTCTTTATTATGTGGTCAGTGTTCATCTGGCAGGTATCTCAGGAGTTTTACGGACAGTTTATCTTACTGACACGGTGAAACTGGCCGGGCTTGGTCCCTGTGAGAGTCTAGGGAGACATGAACAGGACTCTGTCTACACCAGAGAGGGAGTTGCCGCCTTTGTCATTTAAAGTGAATGGACTCAGCTGGGTGGCCTCTCCTGCTCTTAGGTCAAAAGGTGAACCTTAGAGCCCAAGCTACTTGCAAACAATGTGTACTGTGGAAAGAAAGAAAATATCTAATACTCATGTAGCAGTAAATACATTACAAAACACTTCTACATACATGCTCCAAATCCTCAGACCTGCTGGGGAGAGTGTTGTGATTCCCCTCAGTTGTTCAGAGCACACAGAGGTTTAGAAACGATAATCACGGGCTGGAGAGATGGCTCAGAGGTTAAGCACACTGGCTGTTCTTCCAGAGGTCCTGAGTTCAATTCCCAGCAACCACATGGTGGCTCACAACCATCTGTAATGAGATCTGATGCCCTCTTCTGGTGTGCAAGCATACATGCAGGCAGAACACCGTATATATAATAAATAAATAAATCTTTTTTAAAAAAAGAAAGAAATGATAAGCACATTTTCAAGGTCATGTAGCAAGTGAATAGTGGAGCCAGGGTCAAAACTCGGGTACCACAACCCTCAAACTCCCCACTGCATCTACTAGAACATGGCCTCTCAAAACTTTAATGTGGAAAAATATTGCCTGGGAACCTTGTCAAGTGACAGACCCTAGGTGTGCTCCTAATGAGCTCTCTGAGCTGGGGTGGGTACTGCTGACCCATGGCCGTGCCTCATGCAGAGGCCACAGAGGCTACACAGACCAAGGTGCCTTGCTGTGGACTCCCATTGTGTCCGTCGGGCCACAGATCCCAAGCAGGTGGTGCTCCTTCACATTCCTCCTTGCTAATCCCTCTGCCATCTGTACCTGGCCTTCCTTTCTAGTACAGAGCTTGGTCAAAGAAAAAGAAAGAGTTACAATGGAAAAGAGGAATTTTTCTTCCTCTGACACCATCTTGCCCCTGAAAAACAGAGATGAAATAACATCACCACACACATGCCTCTCAGGAATATGAAAGAGAGAAATGAGTCAGAAAATCCCCCGGTAAATACCACATCAAGAACAATCTAGGCAGTTTCTGCTGAGACTTTTTACTAGGAAAGTGGATTCTGAAGACATGAACATCCCCTGAGAGTGTCCTGGATCCTCTGCTTGTAATGAAAGAATCCCCATCTCTTTCTCAGGATACCTGTGGACCAACTGAGATTCAGTTAGAATCGATTCAACATCTATTATTAAAAGATCACAACGGCCAGTGGGTGATAAGGGTTTTCTCTGTGTGTGGCACTGTTTTAGACTCGTTTGTGTTTATTTAAACCTTAGTGTACCCTTAAAGACATGCAGCACCTTCCTTTCCCCTTTTCAGATGAAAAGGCTCAGAGAAGGTAAGTAGCTATCCCCAAGTCACACAGATAATGAATGGCCAAGTGTGAAATGAAATCCATGCTCTACCATATCTAGGTTCTCAATTTCTTGGCTGGGCTTCATTGGGGAGTATTTGAAGGAATGTGCATCATAGAACAGAAAAGCAAGTTTGTTTGGCAGCACTGGGCCTTTATAAGGAATAGCCCACCTAAAACCTTTATCAACCCTTTGAAATAGGCGGACTCTCCCCACTTCAGAGGAAAGGAAATGGAAGGAAGATCCAGGAAGCTTTCTCAGATCTCATAGTTGATAAGTGGCAGAACCAAGGGATGTCTAAACCTTAGGCTTAGGCTCTGCTGTATCCTAAGGGCTTTCTGGTACCAGCGTGGGCACAGGCAGTGTGATGGGACATGGGCTTTGGGGGTTTGTCCTTCTGGTGTATGCTCCTGTTCCCTAGCCCCACAGGTGGATGACCCAGATGTGTGGGCTTGCCTGAGGGAGGAGAGTATGCTCTATCCTCTGAGGCTGATGTTTACACCCAGGACTCATGTTCTAGGATGGTGGATGAGGCGGATGCTAACATCTGCGCAACGATATTCTCTGTCCCCTATTAGCAAAAATAAGTGTAGGAGATGGCAAACTCTGAGATGCTCTGTGTGTTCCCACTGACCTTTTCCTGCGGGCGGTGTCGCCACTGGCTGGGACAGCCCGCTGCTGACACAGTGCAGATGAGGCCAAAGTCATCCCCAGCTTGCTGAGATCTGTTGTTACTATTTGGGACACTGTTCCTTTATCCTGTAAAACATCTAATGGAGGCCATTCATTAAGACTCTTTGTTTAACCAACATGATCAAATGGGCCACGGGAAATAGGCACACTTGAATGTCTGGGGGAAGTGTAATATATGGGAGAGTTTCCTGGTGCCCCCGACACTGTCCCTGACCGACTGGAATGGATAGGACAGGTGAACAGTATGTGTGGCTGTGGTTCTGCTCTGTGTCTGGGTTCAGAGTTTTGTAAGATCCTGTGAAAATGCCAAGGACCTAATTAAAAAAAAAAGCAAGCCAAATATTACCATTTCATTGTTTAATTTACTTTCATAAATCATAACAGTGTGTCAGCTGGGTAATTGCAACTTAGCTCTAGGATATAAATCTGACTTAATGCAGAACATGGAATGTTTGATGAGCAGGGGATGGAGTTCCCAGGCAGTGTGAGGGCTCCAGATCTGCAAAGCTCCTGATGTCATCTACGCAGAAGGTGTGGCAATCAGAGACAGTGGTCACTCTTTTGAATTCCACTTTTTTATTAAATATTTTTTATACTTATGTGTGTAAGTGTTTGGCTCATGTGTATGTCTGTGTAATAGATGGTTGTGAGCTGTCAGACGGATGCTAGGAATCGAACCCAGGTCCTCTACAAGATCAGCCATTGCTTTTAACTGCTGAGTGGTCTCTACAGACCTCTACTTCTAATTTTTTTTCTCACATATCCTCCCCATTTGTGGCTACCCACTGAGTAAGTGGCTCCCCATTTCCTGAAGAGGGTTGAGTATATATCAGTGAGAAGAAGCAAGAGGAGTTGCTAGATTATATTGAGAGATGGGGTCCCCTTCCTTGGGCCATTTGTGCCGCATGTGTTAACTGAGCCATGCTCCTTGCTAGACCTTGGTGATATTATGAACCATCACTGGACTCATTAGAATCTATTTATCCATCTATAGGATGGTTGCTGAGCATGGCAGTCCATCTCTATAAGCCAGACATTCTGGAGCTGGAGGCAAGGATCAAGAGTTCAAGGCCAGCCTTGGCTACACAGCCCACCCGAGTTAGATGAAAAACAAACAAACAAACAAACAAACAGTTGTTGGGGTGACCCCCCTGGTTCCCATCAGCTGACATTGTGAGGAACTAGGGCCTGTGGTGACAACTACCAGAGCATCTCTGTGTGGTCTCAGAAAGAGCATCGCTCAGCTGGGACGGCTGGTCCAGGTCTATAAAGGCTGCAGACCCAAGACTGGACCAACCATGTCCTTCTGAAGCTGGAGGGCAGTGCAGCCTCGGGGGTCTTCTCACGGCCACAGCCTCCTACGTTCTGGCCAGGCCCCTTCTCCCTTAGAAGGGAAGCCGTCCTCCTGGTGGTAGGAACTGTTTCCGGGGGTGGGGGGTGGGGTAGGAAGAGGAGGCAGGAAACACTGGAACCCCACCTAGCACAGCCAGTCTGACAATGTCAGGGAACTCTAGGGCATTCGTGAAAGGGTTTTCTTCTTTCTTTATTTTGTTTTTGTTTTATTTTTCGAGACGGTTTCTCCGTGTAGCCCTGGCTGTGCTGGAATTCTCTCTGTAGATCAGGCTGACCTCAAACTCAGAGATCTGCCTGCCTCTGCCTCTCAAGTGCTGGGATTAAAGGCATGAACTATCACCACCCGGCATTTTTAAGGCGTTTCAAGGGTAGGGATTACAGACGTAAGCCGTCACACCCGGCTGCTTCCTCTGTTTTGGTGGCCACAATCTGACTGGTACTCAGGGTCCTCCGATAGCTCCAGCCGTGGCACGCCTGGTTAAGACTGCTAGAAGGCAGTTCTGGGGAGATGGCTCAGTGAGTAAAGCACCTGGTATACAAGCCTAACAGCTTGAGTTCGGATCTCAGGGAGGAGCCAGCCACAGCAGTGCATCCCCATGGGGAAGGTGGAGGGTGCAGACTCGAGAATCACCATAGCCCCACGGGCCAGCTACCGTGACACACACAGTGAACGTGAGATTCTTCTCGTGCATGGCGAAAGGTGAGGACTGACACCTGAGGCTGTCCTCTGCCCTCCCTCCACAAGTGCACTGTAGCACGTATGTGCCTGTACTCAATACACACTATTACACACGAGTTGTAGACACACCCGCACGCATACACAGATACTAGAAAGTGGCAGGCTAGGTTCAATTTCAACACTTGTTTGCTAGCTGTATGATTCTATATACATTATTTTAAAACCCCGAGCCTCAGTTTTCTCAGTCTGTAGAATGGGGACAACCAGACTTATGTCTGAAGATCTGATGAAATCATATTAGTACACTTGGCCCAGGTCTAATGTGTATGTGTTGAATAAATTGTGGCTACTATTCTAACCACAGAGGATATCAAAATAAATAAGATGGGGGTTGCTGGAATGTTCCTGTATATGGAGCTTGCATTCCAGTTGGGGAATCTGGACCCACAGATGAAATGAATGTGCATCTCTGAGGGTGGCAGCTTGGTCAGCCGGAATCCTCCCTATAACACCAACTTTGCTTTTGGGATGATTAATCTTGATTGTTAACTTGACAGAATGTAGAATCAACGTGGAAACAGGAACGGTTATTTAGATTAGTCTCACTGAGATGGGAGGATCCACCCTAAATGCAGGCAGTGACTATTCTGCGGGCTGGGGTCCAGGGCTGCCCAAAAAGGAGAAATGAGCTGAGTGCCGACATTTACCCTACTCTGCTTCCTGAGGACCGTGGTGATGTACCAGCCACCGTCTTCCCCAGCCATGCCTTCCCTGCTGAGATGGACAGCATCCTCTAGAACTGTGCACCAAAGTAAACCCACCCCTTCTTCAGTCACCGCTGTCAAGGGTTTGTCCCAGCAAGAAGACAAGAGACCAACAAGCCTGCAAATGCTTTACCCACTAAGAGCCAGACGGGCTGTCTCCACTGACAGACAGAATTCTCTCCAGATGGCTCTATTCCCCTCCTCTCCCCTGTCTGTCTCCCCTACCCCAGGAGGATCATCATCACGTGTCTATAGAAACGCTGGTGAAGGGGAGGGTAACTAAGGCAACGATAGCATACCCCAGCTTTCCCGAGGACCCCTTAGAGAGCGAGGACGTTCAACAAGGGGCCCTTCAAGACTAAAATATCTGTTTCCCAATTGGCGTTTGGAAGTTTGCAATATGTTTAGTATAACTGAAGCTGCCAGAAAAGGCGTTTAGAATGAGGAATTCTGGTTTTGTGTTTCTAAGAATGGATCTGAACCCTGAGAAAGGATGTTGTCAGGGAAGGATGCTCAGTGTTAGGACCCAGACACTGAAGAAGTGAGGGGGTGGGAAGGCAGGGTCCAGGTCAGTGGGAGAGTGAACTTCCTGACTGTCAGAGAAGTCTGAGGTCGGACTGGCTGGACCTCCTGGTGGGACACTCAAAAACCACTGAACGGGCTTTGAGGAAAATGTTAGGGCTATCAAACTTTTCAAAGAGTGAGCCACATGACTCTTAAGAGTCTCTTGCAACCCTTAGAGTCTATGATTCCACTGTTCACCCCAAGAATGAGAACATATTTCTTATACTGAATGCAACATACTTGGAACTTCATGTGCCAAATAGTGTAGTATTAAAATAGTCTCAAAATTGATTAAAAAAAAAAACAGTGGTAATAGAAAGTTTGAGTACACATAACTTCTATAGAAGTAATTGAGAACAAAACCTCACTGGGGAAACCTGTAAATTTTTAGAGGTAGAAACAAAATGAACCACATTTCTGTTCACCATGCACTAAGCCAAGAGATGATTGACATCAGAAAAATCAAACATTAGTGGGTGATGATTTGTGCATTCAATCTGATTACAATAAGCAATTCCTACTCATTCTACTCCCCACATCCACTTCTACGCTGAGATTCCCAGAAACTGTTTAGTAAGAAAGAGTGTCATGTCTTTGGCCTTGGTTGACTGTTTGGATGCTTGAGTCTGGAGGATCTCCCATGGGAATCCGCTGAACCTGTAATATATGAATGTGGGAGTTTTCAGTGATTGTGATCTGCTACGAGCATCGAAGACAGATGAAATTCACTGGGAAAAGGGGAAGAAGAAAAAGAGAGGAAGAAAGAGTGAGATAGATACAGAGAAGAGCTCAGGGACTGGGGGAGGAGAGTTCTCGTCGACCTTCCATTTGTTGACCCTGTCCTAACCCACATCCTCACCCTCGTGTGGGTCCTTACGCCTCATAGAATGGATTTCCCTTCTTCACTTCAGTTATTTGCCATGAAATCAAAGAATTCCAATCCATAAATAAACAAAACCTCTAATAATTTGAAAGCGAGGAGCTTCATCTTATCGAAATTTTAGACCAGAAACACTGAAATCTTAAAACATTTAGACAATTATTATAATCAAATAAATACAAACTACAAACTGTGGATATAGATAAAGCTACCCTGAGAGGAAAATCTACTGCTTTAATAACCAAGAGGGGATGATGCTGTGGGATGTTCTGTATGTCCTGTGGGAGCCCGTTCTTAGGTTCCTCGTGGCTTTACCCAGCAGATCCGCATAGAGGATGATTAGGACCACAGGCCTGAGTGCAGGTGTCTGAGATGATCTGCACTTGGCTGTGCTGTGGGATGGTCTGTATTTCAAATTGCTCTGATTGGTCAATAAATAAAACACTGACTGGCCAATGGCTAGGCAGGAAGTATAGGCAGGACTAACAGAGAAGAGAAAAGAAAGAACAGGAAGGTGGAAGGAGTCACTGCCAGCCGCCGCCAGGACAAGCAGCATGTGAAGATGCCTGTAAGCCACAAGCCACGTGGCAGGGTATAGATTTGTGGAAATGGATTAATTTAAGCTATAAGAACAGTTAGCAAGAAGCCTGCCACGGCCATACAGTTTGTAAGCAATATAAGTCTCTGTGTTTACTTGGTTGGGTCTGAGTGGCTGTGGGACTGGCGGGTGACAGAGATTTGTCCTGACTATGGGCCAGGCAGGAAAACTCTAGCTACAGCATGATAAGAGAAAAAAATGCTTGTTGTACAAACTGACAAACCTGAGTTGGATTCCCAGAACCCAGGTCTGACTTAGTCAGGGTTTCTGTTGCTGTGATGAAACACCATGACCAGCAACGTGTGGAGGAAAGGGTCCATCTGCCTTACACTTACACATTACAGTTCATCGCTGAAGGAAGCCAGGACAGGAACTCAAACAGGGCAGGAACCTGGAGGCAGGAGCTGATGCAGAGGGGTGCTGCTGACTGGCTTGCTCCTCATAGCTTGCTCAGCCTGCTTTTTTATAGAACCCAGGACCACCAGCCCAGGGATGGTACCACTCACAATGGGCTGCCCCTGCCCCATCAATCACTAGTTAAGAAAATGTCCTCCAGGGTTAGCTACAGTCCGATCTTGTGGAAGCATTTTCTTAATTGTGTTTCCCCCACTCTGAGATGACCTTGGCTTGTGTTGTGTTGACGTAAAACTATCCAGTTCACCAGGTGAAGGGAAGGGGAGAAAAGTGACTCCACAAGTCTTCCAACCTAAACACACACACACACACACACACACACACACACACACACACACACACCTCATATATGCACATGATAATAAATAAAATTGAAAACAGTAATAAAAAAAACCACTAAGAGCATGGAACTATAGGAACAAATGGACTGGGTTAAAATTCTTATTTATTTGATTTGCTGGTATGTCCATGTTTTCTCTTCATGTATGTCTGTGCATTATATGTGTGCCGGATGCCCTTAGAAGCCAGAAGAGGGTGTCGGATCCCCTGGATCTGCAGTTACAGATGGTTGTGAGCTTCTGTGTGGGTGCTGGGAAGTGAGCTCTGCAGGAGCAGTGGGTACTCTTAAACTCCAAGTCATTGCTCCCGCCCCTAAAATCCCTTTTCTATTACTTACCAGGTGTATGATCATAAATTATTCTATACCTCAGTTTCCATATTTGAAAATGTTCTTATCTTGCAGGGACCTACTGTGAGAATTAACTTATACACATGATTTGCTTAGGACTATATCTGGCATACACATACTAATGCTACCCATTGATTAAAATCATTGTAGTAGCATAGAAAACACAATAAAGCATGAATACCAATGCTGTCTTCCAGAGATGGGGGTGGGGTGGGGTGGATATGGGGGGCTCTCTCGGAGCATTTCAGGGTTCTCAGCTTACAATGGAGAACAGAGGCAGAGCATCTCAAGCACCTGTTTTAACTCCTCTGCACTCTTTGCGGGCAGAACTGCTCCAGCTTGGGCTAACGGCAGGATAAGACTTGGGCTACCATCTAAACACCTCAGTGTTAGCACCAGAGAGGAATACATGAAGGCACGTTTGGGTGACTTAGTTAGGGCTTGGTATGGCTTGGGTTCTACTGCTGTGAAGAGACACCATAACCACGGCAACTCTTATAAAAGAAAGCATTTAATTGGGGCTGGCTAACAGTTTCAGAGGTTTAGTCCATTATCATGGCGGGAAGCATGGTGGCGTGCAGGCGGACACAGTGCTGGAGAAGGAGCTGAGAGTTCTACATCTAGATCCTCAGACAGTAGGAAGAGAGACACTGGGCCTGGCTTGAGCTTCTGAAACCTCAAAGCCCACCCCCAGTGACACACTTCCTCCAACAAGGCCACACCTACTTCCACAAGGCCCACAAATCATAATCCTTTTAATGAGTCTATCCTATGAACCTATGGGGGGGCATTTTCATTCAAATTATCACACTTGGTGTGGTCCTTCCCTCCACTTCTGACTGGTGATTCAGGAGGCAGGGAAGTGTTTCTGTGACTCTCTGTGGTCTGTGATGCTAGAGGTCATGGAAAGGAAACCAGAGGCCTGGAAACAAGGCCCTGCTCACCACTGATGTCCCAGATCCCAGACTGGAGAGAAGACCATCCCTGCTCACTTCAGGGTTACGCAGGCTCTATACTTAAAGGTGTCACTTTTCTTGTTACTTTTACAGCAGATGGAAGAGTGACTGACGACCAACAGCCTCCCAGGAAAGGGAGCCTTGGTGCAGCCTGGGTTCCCCTATGTTCCTCCTGGTATTTCTGCCCCCCTGACCTCACACACAGGGAGTCGAAATGGTTCTGCTCTCTCTCCTCAGAGCCCAGCGTCCCAGACCTTGCAGATGATTTTATGAGGCTAAAAATCTGGTTACTCTCAGGGCTGCCTTCCCACGTCAAAACCCTGGTTGCTGAATTTCTTCCTAAGTCTCACAGCAGTTTCCTGGGTAACCTGTCACTTGGTGTATTTTGTTTCTGACAACTGTAAATTGTTGTGGAATATTTGCTTAACTATGCAAAGAGGTGTGGCATTTGTTTAACTATGTAAAGATGTGTTGCTGTTTTACCTGGCCTGATTGGTCTAATAAAAAACTGAATGGCCAATAGCAAGAGAGGAGGTACAGGCGGGACTTCTGGGCAGGGAGAGTAAGGAGGAGGAGGAGGAGGAATTTAGGCTTGGGGAGGAAAGAAAAGAGACACCACAGAAACACCGGGCGGTGGGGGTGGGGGCTGGGGAGTGGCAGCCAGCCAGCTACCGAGGAAGCAGGAAAGTAGGACATACAGACTGAAAGAAAGGTAAAAAGCCCTGCGGCAAATTGTAGACGAATAGAAACAGGTTAAATTAACTTAAAAGAGTTAGCGGGACAAGCCTAAGCTAAGGCTGAGCATTCATAATTAATAATAAGTCTCCGTGTCATTATTTGGGAACTGGTTAGCGGCCCAAAGAAAATTCCAACTACAGGGCTGGAGAGATGGCCAGAGGTTAAGAGCACTGGCTGCTCTTCCAGAGGTCCTGAGTTCAGTTCCCAGCAACCACATGGTGGCTCACAACCATCTACAATGAGATCTGGTGCCTTCTTCTGGCCTGCAGGCATACATGCAGGCAGAATACTGTATACATAATAAATAAATAAATCTTAAGAAAAAAAAGTGCAAAATTAATAAAAAAAAGAAAAAGAAAATTCCAACTACAACCAATCAGAACAAATTAGTTACGTGTTCATCACCCACCAAGTAGCAGACATGAGGGATACAGTGTTGAACAAGGCAAAGTCATGACCTCTGTGCAGGAACAAGCAGATGACATTTCTACAAGGTGTAAGGGCCCTATGCAGCTGGATGGGGACATAGAAAGTGTTAGGAGAAGGGACAGTTTTAGTTAAGTTGGGGACATTTGAGCAGAGGCCACAACACTCTGGAGAGAGCTATAAAAGACCTAGAAGGGGCGTCTAATGGGAGCAGCCAAGAGACACAGAGGCCACAGCTCAGAACTGGCTTTGCGCAGTGGGATGATGTGTGAAGGGCAGAGAGGCCGGTGATGGGACCAGGCTCTGAGGGGACAGAGCTGACGGGCTTTCCGAAGGCCGGGGAAGGGGGCGTTTGCGCTTCACTAGACTACTTGGTCCTCGAGACTGAACTTGAAGCATTCTGAGATTCCTGTGGGATGGAGAGTCGAGGAGCGGGTTGGTAAAGCTCAGCCACTCACTCATTTGCTGTGGGGCCCTGGGCAAGTCCCTTAATTTTTCTGTGCCCCAGTCCCTCATCTACAGCGTTAGAGAAACAGAGACCCCTTCAGGTCTCCATCCGTGGAGTTTACAGCCAGGCACCAGATTCAAACTGCAGAACGGGAGGCTGTTCCTGAGAGACAGAAGAAAGAGGAGGAAGAGTGAGAAAGAAGAAAGAGGAGGAAGAGGCTTTGCCAGACTCTAACTTTCTGTCTCTGTGGACACTCTGGGAACGGGAGCCCGTGAGAACATTTGCCAGGGCACTGAAGGGATTGTCACAGGAAAGCGAGGGGCTAGTACTCCGTTGTGGAGTAGGGGGCCCTACAGCATGTCAACAAACCCCTGGGAGAATGAATGGGTCTGGTGCCCATTTCATCTGGACGGCATACAGGGATATACGGGGAATGATCACCGAACCAACATGGGGCGTTGAGCATGCCCGGGAGGGAGACTCTTGGAGTGACATGTCTTCTCGGGCTTGATGAGAGAGTGACAGGGTCAATGACCTCATTGCCACCACGTTCACCAGGCCATGCCGCGGAAGCTCAGTTCACAGGCTCAGGCCAAGCCTCTGAGGGACCGTTCTTCTTGCCCTCTTGTGAGACTGAAGCGCACTCTCCTGCTGGAGGCTGGCAGGCACAGTGGCTCTTCAGTGAGGCCTACGGGACAGGTTTGAGTCATTCTTTGGTGGAAAACATGTACAGGTCTGAGTGCTAGCTCCCCTGTGTGACCTTGGGTCAGTCACTTAATCTACAATAAAAAATAAATGGATAATATAACTCACGTCTAGAGATGGGGTACGAATTCCTTTGAGGTCATACAGGGGTAAAAAAAATAGCTCTTCTTCCTTAACTGGTTCCTGAAGAAGATGAGAGAGTCAGCCTGTGGCCCCCAATCATTTTCCTTACTGAAGGCCAGTTGGTCACATGTGACTATGTCTCCAGGCCAGAGGGTTTTCTGACAGGATTTCCTGGAGTTGATATTTCTACTTACGCCCTCAGATCCCATGACTTCACAGCCCAGGCAAAGCTCCTCCGCTCCACAAGCCAGGCCCATGAAGGAGCCCCCCACAAAGGAAGGGCAGGATGAGGGGCGGAGGCTGTGCCATGGATGGCCAGTTTCTCCTCCTAGCTCACCAATTAGGTGAGTCCCTCCCTGAAGGAGGGAGGCGGTGGAGGCTGGTGGTGGAGGCCCAGCCGCATCTCACCCGGTAGAAGGAAACCACAGAAGTAGGACGTAGTCTAAACAGACGAAAGAAGAACACGCTGTCTGTCTAAGGGCTCAGTAAGCAGCAGCGTGAACCAGCATTTCCAGTCTGCCCCAGCGCAGTCATACAAAGAATATTCAGCATGCAGTATGTTCAGGGCTGGCAGTCCAGAGGCCACCCGAGAGCGCCGGTCTGTTCTGCCACTAGTCTGTACTCTAAGTTAACATTCATTAAATGGACACCACGCGCCAAGAGCTCACTTCTCCTCCTCCTGGGAGACATCTCCCCTAAGCCACAAAACCGTGATCGGGAGGCGTTATTGCTGTAAGTTTGCCTCATGCTCATGGGATCTGACTTGAATAGTTGGAGCTCTTGCTCACAGGCATGTGGAAGGTAAGTGCTAAGCAAGCCACTGAGGGAAGCATATGACTGCGGGTGTTGGGGACTTCCTCTAGGAAGGTGCACAGAAATGTCCGTTCAGCTCCAACAGTTACATCAACACACCAGAGAAATGATTCTACCCCGTCCCAGCCTGATGAGCCAATGAGTTGTTGAAATCGTTTGTAAGAGAGAGCCTGAGTTACAGGAGTATGGTGACTTTGGGACAGCTGCAGCCCAGCAAGGGGGACAAATCATGAAAGCTACATCACTAGATAGCATCCTCAGTTAACCTCCCCCCTCCCCCGATTCTCCAGCACCCCTTCCCAAACCACATGCAGCTAGTGAGAGGCGGGCAGGAGCAAGGGACCTCGAATCTCAGGCCGATGACTCCTTCTCCCTCCTGCCGTGAGGGTGCGGGAGCTGGCACTGATCTTGGGAGGATCTCTTGCCATCGTAGCTGTTCTGATTTCAAGACAGGGACAACTATGTCAGGCCCAGAGGACAGATTTCACTACAGAGAGATGAGCAGAACTTAGACCTTAGTCATTACCTTAAGTCATTTGTTGAATGTCACAGGCATCCAGAGCTGACAAGTCCTCAGAACTGTGTTTGGTGTTGTAGCCTTTCTGTGAGCAGGAAAACCATGCACAAAGATCTCCAGGACACTTTCCAAGCCATTGGGATGTGACTTCAGTTTCCCCATAAAGGATGGAGAGTTGGAAGAGATGGGACAGCCTCTCCCATGGTGGGAATGAGTTAGGTAGGTGCAGATTCAAGGTGTAGACGGCCGGTTCAACAAGTTACGCTGCTTCACCCACCTTCTGCTTAACATTTCGAGCTCCCAGAACTGGTGGCTTTGGGACTGTACTGTGGCCAGCTTGTCCTTTTAGCCAGAACCTTGCTTCTATTTCATCTTGCTTTGAGTGTCCCATAATCCACCTCTGGTGCTCAGGAGGAGCTGTTTGGCCGGTGGTGTGCCCATGTTCCCGTGATGGCACACTGCCCTCTCCAAAGAGCTTGCTTGGCCACTCAGCACCCAGGCACCTTTGGATGTTGTCCTTCAAGGACCCACCTTCCCCTGCTGGCAGAGGGCAGAGGGCAGAGGGCAGAGGGCAGAGGGCAGAGATGGGGACTGTCATTTCCAAAGCAGGAAGAGCAGTGCTCATGATGTGTGGAAAAGAACTACTGCTTTTTTGAGAGATTTCATGGGCCACCCTCCCTACCAATTTTCAGTGGTATTGCTGATGACCTAGAGAGAGGAACTAACGTAATTCACTGTATGCTGTTACATGTAGTGAGCAACACCTGCATGAAGACACACATCCCTTCAAGGCAGGAGTTTTAGCGTGTAGATTCTCAAGGGTACCGAGAGTGGGGGTATCACTTAACTGTGCACTGTGTCTAGTTCGGGGTTTCCTGAGTAACAAATTGGAGACAGGGTTTGAGAGAAGGTGGCCCCAGAAAGTGCTGGAAGGAGCATGGGGCAAGGAGACAGGAAGGAAAGGCAGCTGGTCACCACTGCAGGAGAGGGGAGTTTAGGCCTCCTAGGAATTGCGCAGAGGGCGGAGAAGAGTCCGGGTGTATTCCTTCAAGAGAGAGGCAGCTGACTCCTCCAGCTGCTGAGGTCCTTGGCACACCTGGGCTTCCTGTGTGTGAGCGGGTCCAGTGTGTTTCATGACGGAAGCTTTTGGAAGAGACACTTGCCGGTGAGTGAAGATGAGTCCCCCTGCTCGGCAGTAGTGAAGATCGGCAGGGAGTAGCTGGTGGTACCCAGAATGCGGTACGTTGTGGGATCTTGAACCTTCCAGATGGTGTTCTGTTTAGTCCCCATTCCCTGTTAGTCTCGGTGACACTCATACTGGAGAGGTAAGGTACTGTGCCCATGAGGCCCGGTGACACTCACCCAGGGTTGTGTTTCGCATCCTTGGCTTGTGCATCCTGTCTTCTGGCCACTGTGACAACTTTACCCGTCATCAAACTCCATGAGTGGGCTTGCCCCCCCCCCCCATGCACACATGGTGGGCAGGAATGATCCTCTGTAATGAAAGTACTTTTTAATCCCCTTCACATTCTACTCTAGGGTCATATGCATCAGTTAGGCTAAGAATGGGTTGGCCTGAAACACCACAATTCTTGGGGCACCCCCCCCTCTTTCCGTAAATTGAGGCTCTCATGCTGAGTTGGAAGGGGTGAGGTGATTAGGGGGAGGAGCTCTCAGGAAACATTAGCAGGGGTTAATTGTGGCGGGCTCTTTACTTTCTCAGCGATGTTTCTTACTTCTTCCTTATCCTAGTTCCCCTGAACTTCCTGTGGCACGCCCCCCCCCCAACTTTCCCGAGACCCTGAGGGCACAGGACAAAGTGGATGTTGGGCTGTCCCCCTCATAAAAATGAAGGCAAAGTTCTTCACTCATCGTCATCTCTAAACTGAGGCACAGGCGGGAAGGTCACAGGTGGGGACCATCGCCAGCCCGGGCTGGGACTCCACTCAGGTGTCAGGGAAGTGTCATGTGAGTGCAATGCACACACCACCCACAAGCTGAGTCATCTGCAGCTCACTGACAGCCTCCTCTGTGTGAACGCAGCTTTCTCAAGCCTTGCCCAGACTTTGGTGTCTTTGCTGCAGAGGTGATTTTTTTTTTCCCCTAACCCTTCCCAGTGTTTGGCATCTCCTGTAATCCCTGCTGTGGCCCTGACAGATGCTGCTCTAGAAACAGCCCGCTGCAATGCATACCGCCGCCCGCTCTGATTCTCCTCCTCCCCCTCACTGATGGGTTTGGAGCAAAAGGAAGAGGACTCCTAAGGGGCACAGGGAGGGAGAGCTTCATGCTGGGACACAGGGACCACTAAGTGTCTGGAGTGACTATAGGCCATCAAGGATGGTGATTGCTTCGTCCTTCCTATAATCCCCATGCTTTGCCCTTCCATAACACATTTTTCAGTGACTTGTGTGCTCTGTGGTTGGTGGGACACTCAGTCCAGCTAACGTGTGCCTGGGTCAGGCCTGGAGTGCATGGCAAGGAGGCGTGTCCGAACGGATGAGCTGACTGAACTGATGGTAAATAGAGGAGCGGCTGCCTGTTTTAACATGAGTGACAGGCCGAGGGTCATCCCTGACTCTGCGCCCCTTCTGTGTCCTTGACATAGACGAAGGAGGCGGGAGACTGTATTGGCAGCATGGCTTTTGTAGGACTGGAGAGCTGGAGTGGCTTTGGCTTCTCCAAAGGGGCACGAGTCAAGCTCCATAAACCCGATTTCCTCTCAGTGGTTATCCCCAAAGATGAGGCTTTGTGTGGGTTATGTGCCATCAAGGGAGGGCAGTTACTAATGAGAACTGTTAGATGAGCATGGCCCACCGCTGCCATCAATCATTCCAAGTCGAGAACCATGGAGCAAGATAAAGTTCTTTTCTAAATTACCTAGTCTCTGGTGTTTTGTTATAGCCCGGGAAAACAGTCTAGGGCAGTGTCCTAAGAAGTAATATTTTGAAAGTCCACCAGATGGCAATGTTTTCTCCGTGAATGAAGATATTCCAAAGCCAACCTGCTGAATGCAACTGAGTGCTAGGTTGGAAGTGACTACTAAAGTATTTGAATTGGAAATGGTTTTCAATCACACATGCCTGTACATATGCACATGCGCGCGCGCACACGCACACGCACACCATATTCAGAATCTTGCTGAGCCTCCCTCTCAGACACTAATGGGAACTGTTGTTCCCAGGGCATCATAGTGCACAAACAACATTTGTCTTCTAGTTCTGACCTCTGCGATCACCCAGAGTCACTCGGAATCAGGAATCTGTTTCCACGAATGTCCAGGTGAATCCGGTGTGCTTCACCCACAGGGCACCTTTGGGAGAACACCTGCTTTGAGCCTTCTTCTCCCTTAACCCCATGCTGAGGATAAAAGATTATATGGTTCCCTAAGGCTGCTGAAAAAAACAAAACAAAACAAAACAAAACCAGCAACAACAAAACTAAAAAACCTTGAACTTGCTGGCTTCAAACAGCAGAAATTTACTTCCTTATTTGATGGCCCAGAGGCCCCAAAGCAAGGTATTGGAAGATTGGTTCTTTCTGGGGACTCTAAGGGAAATCCGTCTGTGCCTCGTTAGTAGCTTCCGGAAAGGTTCCGATTTCCGTCTGAGGCGGTCTTTCTGTGTGTCTCGATTTTGTCTTTGCTAAGGGCAGTTATTGTCGGGCTTAAGACCTGCCCGGGTAATCCATGATGATCTCATCTTAAGATCCTTGACCTAATTACATCTCCAAACATCTTTTTTTCCCCCTCTCCCCCAAATAAGAGCATGTTGGAACCAATTACCACTCTCTCCAGGGCGGCCCCAGTGATGTTAACACTCAACTGAATTTTCCGCCGTCGCCGGCCGTCACTGGACAGCCACGAGCAAGCGTCTTTGAGAGCCAGGGACCACAAGGGGTCAGCCAAGCCCCACTTTTCCGACGCTCCACTTAAGAACCCGTTCCAGGTGGGGGAAATCTCTGGGTGTCACTGTCCTGGAATCTTGAGCTCATTCCCTCCTCGTTATTCTGCACAAATTCGAGGACCCGACTGTGAATCTAGCTCTCTCAGACCGGGGAGGAACCTTGCTGGCATGCTGACACCTCAGGGGCATCCAGGGTTCACATGTGGATGGCATTCCCCCACTGCAGCTGTCGGGACAGGACTCTGAAAATGCCCAAGGTTGGAGAATCCCGGGAAGACGTTTGTACGTAATCTAACGGGAACAGGCGGGGTGGCTTAGGCCATCTCAAGAGTGTTTATTTTTGTAACCTCTGTTACACTAGACGGTTCATTAAACAGAACACTTCACTGCCCCTGGACACATCTTGAATGGTAATAGTGGCTTCTCAACAATTACTTTTCACTTAAGTAACTACTTTACTTTCCAAAAAAATACTCCAGTGCCTTCCGTGAGATGTTTATGCCTCGGTCTTGCTTGTTTTTTGGGGGGATGACGGAAAAAGGCATTATATTTTCTGCATATGATTTACTGCCCAGGACCAGGGTCATCCCTGTCCCCTGACACCCCTGAAATCATGCTGTGGAAACCCTGCAGTTTCTTTATGGTGTGACCACAGAGGGCCTCGCAGAAGGACATCTGAGGGACAAGACTTTGTCATGGGGAAACTCGCAGAGGAGGGCAGGACTGCCAGCGGAGTGGGCATGTCTAGCCATCGCCATCCTGCCCAATGTGCGCCAGGGCCTCTGGCAGTCGGTGGTGTGGTTACCATAACCCATGCAGTCAGCCTTTACCTCCTGTTCACCACACTTGGTGGGACTTCAGTTCATGGCTGTTTGAGGGTTACAGTCTTTAACTATGTAGGACATTTTCCCTCCGGGCTGTAGGCTCCCTGAGGGTGGGGACCTTGCTTGGTGTACCCTTTGCTGGTCCCCTGGTGCCTGGCATATGGCTACCTTGAGCTGATCTCTGATCAATAAGTGTTCTCAGAGTGAGGGCTTGGCCATGCATGCAGCTTCAGAGAGGTGTGTTTTCAGGGCCGCTAAGCAGTCACGTGCAGAGTCTCTTCCCTTCTGGCAGAGAGGATCCTCCGCTGAAGTTGCCTTTTGACTGGGGACATCCCCATCTTCTTCTGCCTCTTTTCTACTTCTTTTTCATTGTGTTTTAATTTTAAATCACATCACTTATCTATGTGCTGATTTATGCTGTGTGTGTGTCTGTGTCTGTGTGTGCACATGCGCGCGCAGGGCACATACTCGGAAGTCAGGGGACACCTTGCATCAGCAGGTTTGAAGATGCGCGCTGCCAAGCTGTGTGGCGCACACCAGACTCCTACGCTGTCTAACCAAGTGCCTGCACCTGTGTAATTTACAGAGCCCAGCGATTTATGTTCTACAGCTCTGGAGGCCAAGGAGTCCAAGGCAGGGCCCCGGGAGAGACCTACATCTTGTAAGGGCTTTCCTGCTGCCGGGACTGGGAGGCAGAATGACAAGACAGTGTGTGTGTGTGTGTGTGTGTGTGTGTGTGTGTGTGTGTGTGTGTGTGTGTGTTGGAGGGAGAGAGGGCACTGTCACCTTTTTGTCAGGAATGCACAAAGCCCTCATGACCAGGTCACCTTGCAAAGGAACTTTGGGGGGGCACATTCAATCCCCCGCAGAGAAGTCACTAAGGGCATTTGAGAGCCCACAACAGGAGGATTTGACCTTACAAGGCGGAGACATGTCACAAAGGCCATCTCAGAGGTGAGTAGAGTCAGAGGAGGAAGAAAAATACAGCCCCAGCCCAGGACCCTAAGGAGGTTCAGGTGGCCAAAGCCATTGGTGACAGAGGGGCGGAGCTTACAGAAGGCTGCTGGAACAGAGGTGTAGAGAGAAAAAGTGCATGCCGAGCCAGGGCAGGGGAATGTGAGTAGGCTGTGCAGGAGCTGTGGGGGAGGGGAGAGACTACACCTTGTCCTGAGAGCTGCGGGAGGCCACGATGTGACTGAAGTGTGTGAGCGCCGGTGTGAGCAACACCGAGCAGACACGAGGTAAGACATACCTTGTGTTGAGAAAGCACAGGGACGCAGGGAAACTGGACCCAAGTGGGCAGCTGTGGGCAGAGAGGAGGCCGGCAGAACCAGGGAGGGCATGTGGTCCCGGAGATCCAGTCCATGAATGTTTGCTGAGCATCTACTGTATGCAGAGACTTTCGGTGAGCAAGGCAAGCCAAAAACCCTACTGGTGCAGAGCTTAACGTTTGGTGACAGAGTCGATCAGGTGAGCGCATCAGGCAAACCAGTGTGCGGCAAAGCATTCCGTGCACTTGACAAAGGGAGTTGATCCCCAGGAAAGAAATGATGGAGGGCCAAGTGGAGGCCATGATGTGGGACAGAGGTCAAGGTCAACTCCTGGGGTTAAGATTTGTACAGCCAAGTTGTGGGTTTTATCTATCTATCTATCTATCTATCTATCTATCTATCTATCTATCTATCATCTATCTATTTATCTATATCTATCTATCTATCTATCTATCTATTTATCTATATCTATCTATTTATTTATTTATTGTCCTTTTGAGACAGGGTTTCTCTGTGTAGTCCTGCAACTTGCTCTGTAGACCAGGCTGGCCTTGAATGAGTGCCAAGGAGCGGTTTTAAAATAAAAATGTAGTTAGCCGGGCAGTGGTGGCGCATGCCTTTACTCCCAGCACTGGGGAGAGAGAGCTAGGCAGATCTCTGTGAGTTCGAGGCCAGCCTGGTCTACCAAGCGAGATCCAGGACAGGCACCAAAACTACACAGAGAAGCCCTGTCTCAAAAAAAAAAAAAAAAAAAAAGTAAGTAAAGAAACAAACAAACAAATAAATAAATAATGTAGTAGTTCAAACATGGCTCCAGGTCTTCCAAGTTTGTGGTTTGAGCTCTGTCACATCAGCTGCTAGGGGTGGGGTTTGTAATCCGGTGCCCCCACAATCACAGAGGATTTTTGCTTGGGGAAAACCCATCCTGAGCCGTCGCACACAAGCATGCCCCATGTCTGTGCAGGGCAGGCCCAGGCTGTGGCAGTCCTGTTTTGTCTGCGGTTCAACCAAACTCTCCGCTTAGGTAAGAGAGTGCACACACAGTGATACGTGGTTGATACGTGGTCCTGCTGCAGCTGGCCGCTCCTCCCACGAGTCCAGCCCTTTGCCGCATCCTCCGCTGTTGACTGGTACCACGGGAGCATCCCTGTCTACATTTTCCTTGCTGAAGACTGGGAAACAGGTGCCTGGGGTTAGTAGTGTCCTCATGTGGGCTATGAGCTGGGATTCTCCCACTTTAGGAGCCAAATGTCTGCCTCTGAGGGGGCAGTTCCAGGCCATGGGGATTTCTTTTGTTTTCTGGTTCCTGCTAGGACCCCAGGAAAAAGCAAAGGAGTTGGCTGACCTTGACGTTTGAGTGTGAATTATCCCTGCAGCTGCCTTACTTCAGCAGGCTTCCTTCCGGTCAGGCTCCTTTTGGGCCAGAGCCTGGCGTGTGGACAAAGGCAGCAGAGGACACCAGAACTGAAATTAACATGTATCAAATGCTTCCTTAGTGCCCACAACTTCCAGGGCTCATCCCATTTAAGCCTCAGAACAGCCCTGCTGAGGTCAGTGCCATGGGATCAGATTTCTCATTTTAGAGATGATGTCATGAGACTTGGAAAGCTTGGGTGTCGCATACAAGGTCATGGAGCCAGCCAAGTCCAGGGCTGGATTCCCACCCAGGCCAGCCTCTGCCTGAACCACTGTGGCCATGGTGGCCATTTGACAGGGAACCCTGGGATTTGGACACAGTCTTGACTTCATGCAGCAGTTTGGACTAAGTCCACACATTCACTCATCGATTCACTGAGCGTCGCTCGAGCCTCCCATGAATGCGGCGGTCTCTAGCCCAGACCAATGATGTCATCTCTAAAGAGCTCATGGTCTGGTTGCTGAGACAGACTTGTGAGCACAGCGCCCGTGTTGTATGGGGGACAGAGGAAGAGGTGACAGTTCTCATCTGCTTTAGGGACGGGGAAAGGGCTTGCCCTTTGTGTGGGAGAAAGGCTCTCCTAGGCGTCCTAGGCATGAAGAGGGAAGAGCGAAGGCATGGGGATCATATCTGCGATGTTTGGGGCGCCAGAAGTCTGTCAATCAGAGAAGAATTTCACATTGCATGACTATGGGCTGCCGCCTCCCAGGCTCCACCCTGGACCCTCTGAAACAGAAACTTCTCGAGTCTGGAGCTAGCAATTGTGCTTGGAGAGAGAGTGCTCAGTTCTGTGAGAAAAATTCCCCCTCTTCTTCATTCCGCACCCGCCTTCCTTTGCTCTTCCTTCCGTTAGCCATCCTTAAGAAAAAAGAAACACAACACAGCTCACTGTGCAGCCAAGGACAACCTTGAACTTCAGGTCCCCCTGCCTCTACCTCCCCAGGGCTGAAATTACGCATGTGCACCACCACACCCATTCTATGTGCTGCTGGGGACTGACTCCAGGGCTGCGTGTGTGCCCTGCAAACACTCTACCAACTGTGTGTCACCTCCAGCCTTTTCTGCTATCGAGATAGGGTCTCACCGCGTAGCACAGGCTAGCCTCTCATTTGTGACCTTCTAGCCTCTCCGTCCCCATTGCTGGGATCACAGCTGTGCTAGCATCTTGGGCTTCTTCTGTTTGACATTAAAGCCACCTCTGCCCCACGTGCCGTGAAAGAATCCTGATCGAAAACACACGAGGCCATTGCTCACCCGTTCTCTCTCCGAGGTGCCCCTCTGGGAAATGAGGAGACTGAAATACGTGGTTGAGTATTGAGCGTGTTCGCCAGGAGGTTCTGCTCAGTCTCGGATGATTTAGGTCCGGCCCTCCCCCTTCAGGAACTCTGTGGTGCGAAGCTCGCTGCAGTCACCATGAGACATGCTCATGACTGATACCGGCAAAGCTCCTAGGATTGCAGAGGACAAGCTAGGCTTGGCCTCAAAGAAGAATTCACTGGTGACACTGAGCCCTCCCAGGAGAGGACATGAACAAAGCCCCAGGTTAAGAAAGTCCAGGCTGTGCCTGGGTGAGAGCGGCCATTACACTCCAAGCTCTGAACATGAGGGTGAGTGGGCTTCAGACCAGAGAGTGGGCGAGTCCTCATGGTCACAGCCTTGGGGGCTGCCCTGGGATTCCCCTCTGTCGTTTCCGGGAACTGGAGGATCACACTCACACTGAGAAAGCTCACACGCATCAGCAAGAAGATGGATTGCCCAGAGTGTCAGACTGAAGGCAGAGGGACCCGCTGGGAAGTCACTGCCATTGTTACAGTGAAAAATGGCAAGATGAAAGCATGTATTCCAGAGTGATTTGTAAAGCGTGATGCCCAGAAGATACTGAGTGGTCGAATGATGCTCAGGTCCTACCTGGTGGGGGGGCGAACATCTGGGAGGAGCTGGAGCACTCTAAGGGGAGGGTAGACTGGTCACCCGAAGGTATGCAAGAGCTGGTTGGGGAGGGCTCAAGAAGGGGCTTGATGGAGGCAAAACAGCCTCAATTAGGGTGCCAATGACATCCAGCAGAGCGACGGTGGTTGAGAGTTGGTACTGGAGTCTATTGCCCTTGGTGACTCAGGCAGCGAATACGACGGCTTCTTGAAGAGGCTTGGAGCTAAGCAAAGGAGAGGGCAGTGGCTAGGAGGATGTGGAATGATAGACCTACTTCTTGTCTCCCAGGACTCGGTTTCCTCGCTTCCTTCTTCCTAAGAGAACCTTAAATTTTTTTATATCTATTTTTTCATACATTTTGTGTCGTGACTGGTTTATTTTGCTCACCGATACTCTGAGGTTCTTCCACGTTGTGTTCACCTGATACTGATGGGTTTTGGTTGCTCTGTAATACCCCGTGGGGTGGACACACTACGAATTCATGTGCCGGGTGGATGTTTTGTGTTGTGCCCATTTGAAGCCGTTGTGAACATTCTTCTTTTTAAATTTTATTTATGTACTTTTTTTTTTTTTAATGAGTGCTCCGTTTGCATGTACACATGCACGCCTGAAGAGGTCATTGGACCCCACTATAGATGGTTGTGGGCCACCGTGTGGTTGCTGGGAATTGAACTCAGGACCTCTGGAAGAGCAGTCAGTGCTCTTAACCGCTGAGCCATCTCTCCAGCCCCCGAGAACTTTAATTTTGCAGGGGATAGGGTATGCACACACATGGAGTGGTGAAGTCTGTTCGGGTGTCTTCCTCAACCACTTTCCACCTTGTCATTCGCGACCAGGGCTACACTAATCACTTGTCTTGTGGCTATGACCAAACACTGGACAGTAAGCAAGGCTACGGGAGGAAGGATTCATTCTGGCTCACAGCCGGAAGGTACAGACCATCGTGGCGAGGAAGGCGTGGTGGCAGGAGTGTGAGGCAGCTGGCCACCTTGCACCCACAGTCAGGAAGCAGAGGGAGATGGACGCTGGTACATGCCTGGTTTTCTTCTTATGCAGCCCCGGATGCAAGCCCACGGAATGGCGTGACCCACAGTGGGTGGGTTTCCCAACCCCAATTAACCAAATCTGGATAGTCCCTCTTTTTTTTTTTTTTTTTTTTTGATTTTTCGAGACAGGCTTTCTCTGTGTAGCTTTGCGCCTTTCCTGGAACTCACTTGGTAGCCCAGGCTGGCCTCGAACTCACAGAGATCCGCCTGGCTCTGCCTCCCAAGTGCTGGGATTAAAGGCGTGCGCCACCACCGCCCGGCTGGATAGTCCCTCTTGAATGATAAGGTGGTCATAGCAACAAGACAAGTAATTAGTGTAGCCCTGGTCTCGAATGTTAAGGTGGAAAGTGGTTGAGGAAGACACCGTACAGGCATGCTCAGAGGCTTGTCTCTTAGGTCATTCTAGGTCCTATGGAGTTGACAATCAATGTTAACCACCACAGGGCTTTTCACTGAACTTGAAGCTTGCGGATTTGTCTAGGCTGACCCCCAGGAAGCCCCTGGGATCTGTCTGCCTCTACCTCCCCAGTGCTTGGCTTATAGCCAGTGCTGATGTATCCAGCCTTTTGGGTGCTAGGGATCTACTTTGCATCCTCAAGCTTGCACAGACACTTTACTAAGGTGTTCCCTCAGCCTCAGAACCCTAGGTTTATTGCATGTGCCACCCCAACCCAGTGTCACCTTTATGACTCAGAGTCTCTGGGACGAGAGCCTATGCGTTCAAAGCAATCACGGCAATCCCATTCCTCTCTGCCAGCATTTCACTCAGCAGTCACTGGCTGAAGCTCACTAGTGTGGGTGGCCACTGGCTCATTGTCCCAACACTGACATTTGACTGTGGTCCAGTCAGACTGATCCAAGGGACAGTTTTTCTTAATTAGATTATATATGTCTTTAGCTGGTGATGGTGGCCACATGATCATGACAGAGCTGAGCCTTGACCCTACCGGCCCTGGAGATGGCCCACTATCCAGCTTCTTGTTAGTGTGGGTTAATCATTCGCGATTACGTCAACCTTTTTGGTTGGGCTTGTGTTAAATGCAGCTGGAAGCATCATTGAGGGACATCAGTGGACTTGACCTTACTTTAGGGATAAAGGACACCCAGGGTTAAGGGGATAAAGTTGAAAGAAGAAAAAGATTGAAGATGTAAGATGAAGAAAGGAGAGAGCTGCTGTTGGATGTTCTGTATGTCCTGTGGAAGCCCGTTCTTGGGTTCCTCGTGGCTTTACCCAGCAGGTCCACATAGAGGATGATTAGGACCACAGGCCTGAGTGCAGGTGTCTGAGATGATCTGCACTTGACTGTGCTGGGGGATGGTCTATATGGCAAATGTGTTGCTCTGATTGGTCAATAAATAAAACCTGATCGGCCGTGGCTAGGCAGGAAGTATAGGCAGGACTAACAGAGAGGAGAAATAAAAGAACAGGAAGGCAGGAGTCACTGCCTGCAGCAGCCGCCAGAACAAGGAAGATGTAAAGTACCGGTAAGCCACGAACCACGTGGCAAGGTATAGATTTATAGAAATGTATTAATTTAAGATATAAGAACAGTTAGCAAGAAGCCTGCCACGGCCATACAGTTTGTAAACAAAATAAGCCTCTGTGCTTACTTGGTTGGGTCTGAGCGGCTGTGGGACTGGCGGGTGAGAGAGATTTGTCCTGACTGGGGGCAAGGCAGGAAAACTCTAGCTACAGAGAGCCAGTGGATAGAGCACCCTACCTGGAAGTGATTAAACTCAGGGCCACTGTGGGAGGATATGGCTTGGGAAAAAGAGAAGCATATCTTTCCCTTATGGAGCAGATGAAGGGAGACTTTCCTAGTGATCTCTAGGCCCCCAGAACTCTCCTGATGTAATCCTGTCCTCTAATCAAAAGTGAGTGACATCATTAAAGTCACACACAGCAGTGGCAAATGCAGAAAAGGACCCTTCCCTGAGGAACCCAAGGCATCTTCATGGGACAGCACACAGTCCAGCCAGGCAGTAAAGGGTCAGTAGAGTCGGGTGGAAGACTGTGGTGTCAGGCACCATATTTCCTTGCCTGATGCCTCACCGAAATACTACATACCTTGACATGTTTGGGGGGGACAAGGCTACAGCAGAAAGTTCAAGATGGGGAACATCAGGCTGAGATCAGCTTCTGGCGGATCCAATATGTCAGTCTAGGGCTTTTAACTTTACTGAGTTTGAATCAGTGGATTAGTCGGCTTGCTGTTGCTATAACAAAATATCAGAGGCTAAGTGGTGCATAAAGAAAAAAAGGTTTATTTGGCTCATGTGTTTGGAGGTTCAGGCTGTGGCTCCTGTTCTGTTTGGCTTTTGGTGGTAGATACATCATCATGGTAGATGTGCAGGCAGGAGGAAGGGACACAGGAAACCAGAGACTAGTGAGGGGCCACTCTTCTCTTTTGTAATAATCCATTGTCGAGCGACCTACCTAGGATCTCATGAGAACTACTTTAATCCCTTCCAACAGGATCCCCAGGATCTAAAGACTCCCCAGAGGACCTCACATCTTAAAGGCCCCACACATTTTAGTATTGTACACAGGAAGTAAGCTTCAGACTACTGGACTCTTAGGGGTGTCCTCAAGCCATGTCCAGAGCACAGCAATCAACATTTGTCAAACTTGAACAAATAAATGAAAAAGTATTACTGTTGCTCAATTTTGGCTGAAAATTATTACTACTGTTATAATACCTAAAAACATACTGACAGAAAACTAAGTGTATACTCTGAGATGGCTAATTTTATATGCTAACTTGACTGGGCTAAAAGATAGTCAAGAATTCATTAGTACTTGAGTCAGTAGACTGGGCAAAAAGATACTTGCCCTCACCAGTGTGGACAGCACCGTTGGGCCTGCTGAGGGCCTTGACCACAGCAGAAGACCAAGGAAAGACTGTGAGTTGAATAGCGCCATCAGGACTCACATTTACAGCTTGGTCCAGCCTGAGGTACTGTTGGGAGGACATGGGCGCCTTTAAGGGGTGGAGACTATTAGGATGTCTTCCGGCTATTAGAGTTCTATCCTTGGGAGTATTTAGATCCCAGGCTTCCCTCTTCCTTTTTTCCTTCCCTTTATTTTCCCTCTCTTCTCTTCCCATTCCTTTTCTTCCTCCTTCTTTTCTCTTTTCTCCTTCTACCATCTGTTCCTCCCTCTCTCCTCCTTCCTTCTCTCTTCCTTTCTCTTCTCCTACTCTATCTACTTCTTTCTTTTTCTCACAGTACTCTTGTAGCCCAGGCTGGCCTTGTAAACTCCTCATCCTCCTGCCTCTGCCGCCCAGGTGCTAAGATCACAAGCACCCATTATGGCAGCTGGCTGTTATCTCTCTTCAAGCCCCAGTCGTGACGCAAACAACTTCTATACAACGGTCCCACCGTGATGTGTTGTGCCACCACTCACCCAAAGCAAGGGGACAAAATGACCGTAGACGGATGCCTTCAAAACCATAAGCCTGAACAGCCCCTTTCTCTTTATAGATTGATTATCCCAAGCATTTGTGACAGCAACAGGCAGCCAACTAACACAGGGAAGGTGAGTTCTTTTCATCCTTGAACAGAGACATCTGCTGTCTCTGACGTGGGAGCTCCCGGCTCCTGGGCCTGGGCTTCTGATCAGTGCCCCACCTACTCTGCTTCTCCGGCTTCACTCGGATGTGACTTACGTCATCGGCTCCCTGTTGTCCAGATCAGCGAGCCGACTGGGGAATTCTGAACCTCTGTAATCACCCAAACCAATTCCCACAATCCGTCTCCCTGCAGACGTCCGTCTGTCGTTGGTTCTCCTTCTCTAGAGAATCCTAGAGAACAGACATTCCTTTTGCTTAAATCTTCTATGTGGATCATACAACTAAACCCAATTTGCACAGTAAATACAAAAAAGCACTAAAGCAATAGAAGTCAGCATTAAGCTAATGGACTAGACGGCATTCTGCTGAAAGCAAGTCTCCACTCACAAAACAAACACAGCTGTTACTGGGAAGAATGTGCTGGCGACTTTGCTCTCAAAAAACAAAACAAAAAAACAAAACAAAACAAAAAAAAACCCCAAACTAAAAACATAGAGAAGAGATCCCTGCTTTGTAACCCTTGCTGATCTCTGTGTGCATATACCCTCACCGTGGACCAATGGCACTCTCTACATTTAAGAGCCAATATTCACAATGCTTGAAATATTAATGACAGGTTGCTCCTGCACCTGCTTTACATTTGAACCTGGGATCTCCTGAATTTGTCTAGTGCATTTTACAGTGTGTGACACATTGGTGACTAAGTTGTCCAATCACTTTCCTTTTCCAGTTCCTATGAAATCTGTGTTTGCAAGGGTCACCGTGATGAAATGTGTGTTAAATCACTCCCTGTTCCTTCATCATCCTGAGACAAAGAACGCTCGCTAACCAAAGCCATTCGGGTCCAAATCCACGTCACAAGGCTTTAGTTTTTCTGTGATCTCTCTCAGAGCTCACCCACCTCAACAGCAAAACCTGATCACACAGCCACCTCCAACTACTAGCGAGGTTGAGACATAATGTGTGTGGCCTTCCAGCCTCTGTTGTAGAAGGAACAAGGGGACAGGAGAGAAAGGATGGGACTTCAGGGTCTGTGGGACCTCTGTGTGCTCTGTATGAAGGGCCCCGTGTCTGGAGACCAAACATGAGAATATGGACTAAACTGTACAGTTCCAATTCCTGATGCATGTGCCTTTCTGAAGAGTGTGTGTGTGTGTGTGTGTGTGTGTGTGTGTGTGTATCCATATTTGTCTATGCATTTGTGTGGTCTGAGGGCCTCCCATCTCTTTTGAGGCAGGGAGCAGGTCTGAGTTGTCGGTCGGCGACAGACTTCAGGGATAAATAACACTCCATTTGACTCCAAGGACTCAGAATCTGAGGAGTCAAGGAGGCTGGCAGCCCCAGAAAAATGTGGGGGTAGGTATTAACGAGCTGAGATGAGCTAGTGTCCTTGAAGGCGATCGCCCCATGCCTCCGCTCACATCTTGCCCGCTGTCCCCAGCCCAGGCTGGGCAGGGCTGTAATGCCGGCTCCCTGCCCTCCTCACCTCTGGCCTCGCCACCCACCTGGCCTCTTGCTGTCGCTGCTCCTGCTGAGTTCTGTCATTTGAGCCCCTAATTTAATAGGTTTGTCTCATTATTTTGATTAATCATATTAACTCATGTTAATTAAGAGAGAGATCTGGGCAATGACAGAGGTTAATGGAATCGGCCCGTGTTCTTCTCTGGCTTTTGTTGGGGGCACTGACAGGCATGGGGGTGGTGGTGCAAATAGGAAATGGAACATCAGCAGGAAAAGGCCAGGGAAACCCAGGGAGTCCGCAAAGAACGAGGGGAAAGGTATCAACGAAAAGATCTGCTACCAGTTGGAGTTTCCTTCTAATTGAACGTCTGATTTTATTAATGATGGGTTTATAAAGTCCTTAAGAAAATAATTTAGTCAGCTCAGCATTAGCTGTGAAAATTAATGCGGAAGATATCATTGAAATGATCCTTTTATTTGTCATCCCTAAGGTTTGTCCCGTTCCTGGACCCTCTGTATCTGAGGCAGAGAAGACCCAGCACCTCAGCCGGCTGACTCGAAAAGCTCCTCCACTTCCTCCCACACTCTCCAGTTCTCCTGCCCACTTAATCTTGATGACAATATTGTGAAGTCCCTTGATGGGGGAGGAAGCTCAGAGATGGTTGGTCACTTATCCAAGGTCTCGTGGTCTGTGAACCATGAATCCAGTAGCCAACCAGGACCCTGGCATCCACAGCGGCAACGTTGGTAGCCATGAGCCACGTGCCCCTTAATTTATTTCTGCAGTGGAGAGAGATCTTTGACACCAAGGGTCCTGTCTGTCTGATCTCAGGACCTGTAGGGAAGGGCCTTCCACTGGGGAGAAAGGGAGCAGATGACCACTGTCCTTGCTAGATTAAGGTTTCTAGAGCGACTCTGTCCTAGTTGACAAGTTCTTTCCTCATATAAGTCCCTTTTCTCATTATTATAACCAAACACCTGAGGTAGGCCTATTTTATAAAGAAAAGGAGTTTATTTAATTCACTCTATTGGAGGCTGAAGGTCCAAATATCATGGTGGAGGCTCTCGTGAAGGCCCATGGATAAATGACAGGAACACAGGTAGGTGGGAAACTACACCTCGAAACAGGAAGCTGGAGAACATTGGGGGTTGGGTTTGGTTGAGATTAGGGGAGGGCTTCTCAGTCTCCCACAAGAGCTGTTTTAATCCCTTCCAAGTGCACACCTCCAATGACCTAAGGCCCTCCCACTAGACCCCTTAAAAGTCCCACCACCTCCGATGTCACCAAGCTTTCAGCCCGTGTACTTCCGGAGGACACCGTCTACACCATTCCCCATCTTGGAAACGGTGTTAGCCTGGAACTGGTGTTACCAACGGAAGCTCTACCCCCGGGGACCCGTGAGTGTAATTTCACTTGGGAATAGAGACGGTGAAGTCACACTGGGCTGGTGATCCCTAATCTAATGTGACTGCCGAGGCGGGGGGTGCAGCCACAGGGAAGAGATGGTGACATGAAGCGGCGGCGGGGAGAGATGGGAGCTGTGTTGTAAGCCGAGGGACACCCGAGGTTGCAAGGAACTAAAAGAGGCAGGGAAGGAGGCCACCACCAGAGATTCCAGAGGGACAATGGCCCAAGAGAGACCCCAGTTTCGGACCTCCATCTTCTAGAACAGAAAGGACAAACTCCCATCGCTTTAAGCCACTGCCATGGTTTTAGTCTCACCCGCCGATTTAATGAGACCTAGACCACCTGGGAGGCAGGCCTCTCCCGGGATATTGGAGATGCCAGAACTGTGGGGTGTCCATCAGAGAAAGCTGCAGGCATGGAGTAGAGCTGGCCTGAGTAAGAGAGTTTGTGAGTGGCAGGCGGCAGAGCCGAGGGGCGGTGGGACCTAAGCTTTTCGGAGCCCAGATGGCTGCATCAGGAGCTCCGAATGCCGGATGTGGAGTTGCAGGATTTGGTGTTTGCCCTGCTGGGTTTGGGTCTTAGTCTGACTCTGCCTTGCTGTGCCCAATTCTTCTGTTTTGGAACGGGAACGTTTATTCTGTGCCACTGTATGTTGGATGTATACAATTTGTTTTTGATTTTATGAGAACTGCCCCGAGTCTCAGATGGGGCACAGACTCTGGACCTTTAAATTGTTGAAATCGTCAAGGACTTTGGGGATTTTTCCAAGCTTTTTTTTTTTTTCTTTAAAGATTTGTTATGTATACAGTGTTCTGCCTACCTGTTTGCAAGCTAGAAGAGAGTACCAGATGTCACCAGATCTCATTGTGAGCCCCCGTGTGGTTGCTGGGAATTGAACCTGGGTCCTCTGGAAGAGCAGCCAGTGCTCTTAACCGCTGAGCCATCTCTCCAGCTCAGGGATGTAGCTTGAGTTTTTCTGCCTTGCCCACAGTCAGGACAAATCTTTGTCACCTGCCATTCCCACAGCCGCTCAGACCCAACCAAGTAAACACAGAGACTTATATCACTTATAAACTGTATGGCCGTGGCAGGCTTATTGCTAACTGTTTTTATAGCTTAAATTAATCCATTTCCATAAATCTATACCTTGCCATGTGGCTGGTGGCTTACCGGCATCTTCACATGCTGCTGGTCATGGCAGCGGATGCAGTGTCTCTCTGCCTCAGCCTTCCACTTCCCAGCATTCTCCTCTCTCCTTGTCCCACCTACTTCCTGCCTGGCCACTGGCCAATCAGTGTTTTATTTGACATACAGTCCATCCCATAGCACTTCCCCTTTTCTTTGTTTAAAAAGGAAGGTTTTAACTTTTATACATCTCCAAAGCCAGCTTGGTATATTTGGGAATTTGGGCGTAGCTTCTCTTACTACTTCCTGCTGGAGGGGGGCGCTGTATCTTAAGGGGACACAAAGAAAATTTTAGGATCATGGAGTAGTCCGTGAGACCATATCATCTGAGCCAGTTGCCTTGAAACGATTCTGGATGTTGGACCATCTGGGCCATGGTGTTATCGGAGACCTTTCAGGTGGTCTTGGCTGGTCAAACCTGATGTATCTTAATCTGGAACAAATCCATAGCCTTTGGCTTTCTGTAGAAACAAAATCAGAGCCTCCTTTCCAAAGCAACATATCCTTACATCCAAATTTTGAAGTTAAGGTACCTTTAAAATATACATTTTGGCATAACTTAACAGCTTTTGCAATCAAATGTTTCTCTTCAGTTACGAATATCAAAGAGAACATAATCCAGATTCTCTGTGTGGTAGCCATCTTTATGTGGCTTATGTTTTATATTACCTTGAGCCTATTGCTTTAAACTGCAGCCTTCTAAGCCTGAAACGGCGCTGTGGCTGCTGGCTCCTCCCACTTCAGCTTCCCAACATGGCGGTGGTACGTTTTCCGCCAGCTCTGGGAGCCATCGTGGGTCTGTGCTTTTATCAAAGCAGCGTGTAGCCCAGAAACCTCTTTTTGTTTTGTACTAGTAAAGGCTAAATCCACCACGCAGCTTAATGTGCCACTTGCAGAGGCCTCATTCCCGCCATACTGCAGACCGAGCGTGCACACTAGGAACCCGCCAGTAGCTCAAACCGGCAGCTGCCACTCATTTGAGAGAGACAATTAGGAACTGTTTTTAGCTCCGTTTTAGAATCTTTTTTCTCAGGTTTTAGGTGGAAACTCTTGCCAACACGTTGGGCGCCATTTGTAGCTTGAGTTTTTCTGCCTTGCCCACAGTCAGGACAAATCTTTGTCACCCGCCAGTCCCACAGCCGCTCAGACCCAACCAAGTAAACACAGAGACTTATATTGCTTACAAACTGTATGGCCGTGGCAGGCTTATTGCTAACTGTTTTTATAGCTTAAATTAATCCATTTCCATAAATCTATACCTTGCCACGTGGCTGGTGGCTTACCGGCGTCTTCACATGCTGCTGGTCATGGCGGCGGCTGCAGTGTCTCTCTGCCTCAGCCTTCCGCTTCCCAGCACAGGGATTTTTGAAGTTGGTTTATATTCATAGTATGAGATGAAGATGTGACTTTGGGGACAAAAGGTAAAAGGTCATGATTTAAATGTGTTTGGGGTATGGTGGTGACGTCTCTATGGCTAATCTCAGTTGTGAACTTGAAATCTAGAATCACCTGGGAGACGGGCCTGTGGGGGACTGATTATCTTGATAGGTTAATTTGAGATGGGAAGACTCACCCACTGTGGGTGGCGCCATTCCCTGGGCTGGGATCCCTGATTGTGTAAAAGGGAGAAAATAAGCTGACCACAAGAATTTGTTGTAGCTCTCTGCTTCTTGACTGCGGATGCAACGTGATCAGGCTTCTGCCACTGTGATGTTTGTACCCTCAAACTGTGGGACCAAATAAACCCTCCCTTCCTTGAGTTTTTTATTTTTATTTTTATGTGCGTTGGTGTTTTGCCTGCATGTATGTCTGTGTGAGGGTGTCAGAAGCCCTGGAACTGGAGTTACAGACAGTTGTGAGCTGCTGTGTGGGTGCTGGGAATTGAACCCAGGTCCTCTGGATGAGCAGCCAGTGCTCTTAACCACTGAGCCGTCTCTCCAGCCCTCCTTGAGTTGTTTTTGTTGAAGTATTTTATCACGGCAACTGAAGTAACTTTGACAGCTACTTTCGGGTTCCTTGTCATGGCTGCCCTAGCAAGCTGCTACTCCTGCGGAGATTCAGCTGACGCTTCTTTTCCTTAGCTGACTGACCCTTATTCTGATTCCCAATAATATACTGAAAACGTGTGTGTGTGTGTGTGTGTGTGTGTGTGTGTGTGTGTGTGCGTGCGTGTGTGTGTGTGTAGGCCAGAGGTTAACCTTGAGTGTCCATCTTTTTTTTTTCTTTTTATTTAATTTTTTGAGACACTGTCTCTCACTTTTACCTGGAACTGTCTGATGAGGCTAGGTTGGCTCACCTGGGAGTCCCAGGAGCCCCTTTGTCTGGGCTCCCTAACACCAGAATTACAAGAAGCATGCACCCGCCCACTCCCAGCTCTTTTACGCAGGTTCTGGAGACTGAGTTCAAGTCTTGTGCTAGCTTAGCAAGGACGTTACCAACTGAGCTGTTACCTGAGTCCTGACAATATTTTTTAGACTGTTTTCTGTCCTTTAAAAATCATCATAAAGGGGGGGGGTCTGAGTTGGTTGGAAATTTTGAGGGGTCACAAAAGGTAAAGGCAATCGATGACGTAAGTGTCAATGTCGCCGCCCAAGCTTGCCTGTTGGAGCCCTCACCGTGGTTGCCTAGTGGGGTCTCTTCCCGTAATTCTAGGATGTTTGTTGGGCCCTCAGGCCATAAGGTCCTCTTTACGGTTGGCAAGGGCTTTGTGGCTCTCAGGGTTTTCCGTTTTCCATAGCTGTCCAGTATGGAGGACGATTTCTGTTCCTCTCCGGCTACCCCTGTCCTGTCTGTCACTGGTGGGCTTATCTACTTTCCTGCTGAACCGGTGGGTGGCCTCAGAATCTACCAGGTCTTATTGACCAGAGCTGATAATTTGAGGTTCATCTATTCTTCAGTAAATGTTTCTGGAGTGCCCACTGGTGCCAGGGACTTGATATATATCACTGAACACTTATACTATCTTTTACTATTTTCAAATGATCTATTGATTTACTTATTTTGCTTATATATGTGTATGTGATATGCATAAATGCATGTATGCATGTGCATATGTGTGTTGGCATACCTGCATGCATGGGTGTGTACACATGTGTGGCACGTGGAGACCTGAAGTTGACATCAGGAGTCTTCCTCCATCCTTCTCCACTTTATTTATTGAGTCAGGGTCTCTCAATGGCACCCAGGCCTTGCTAATACAGCAGCTAGTCTTGCTAGCTAGCTTGCCCCAGGGGATCCCCTGTCTCTGCCTTCTGAGTGGCTATGATTATAGGTGGTTCCTGTATCTGCCCAACTTTTCCATGGTTTCTGGGGATCTGAACTCTGGTCCTCACGTTGGTTCTAGAAGCCCTTTATCTACTGAGCCATCCTCCCAGCCTACAGACACAGTCCCATAGTCTGTAATGAAGTTTTGGGACCATCCTGGACTGAGTGAGAACACCAGTCCCCTAGAGTCACAAGTCATACTCATCAGACACCTTGCTGGTGTAGCATCCTCATCTGTAAATGAGTAAGGACTAGGCGACGTCTGTGGTTCTTTCCAGCTTAGATTTAAGACTCTATACCTGAAAAATGGACTTAAGACCTAGAGTCTCCATGAACACCCAGGTCTCTGTGATCAGAAGCATAGGCAAATGATGGTTCCCTGGATGGAGGACATCATCAAGGAGCACAGGCCACTGGAAATGACTATGTAATCAACGAGACAAGTGTCTCACTCACTGCTGACCGAATAGAATTGGAACCAGGTTCGTCTGACTCTGGAGTCTATACATAATAGGTAGACAAGTTCTTGGGAAAAAAGGATATGCTCTATGCTGCCATGTCTGTTTACTGAAGTCTTAAATGAGCTATTTCACACAAGCTTTGATTTTTCAGGTTTTTTTTTTTTTTTTTTTAAGCAGGACAAGTTACTACGTCGTGATCTCTAGGTCATTGCACTGTGAGTTTTCCATTCACGGTGAGTATAGTTAACACTGATCACAGAGACCTGCTGTAAAAGTTAGCTCTACTCTATGAACAATCACCACATAATACTCCCAATCTAACCTCCTGATTTTAAAAAGACCCCAAGTTAGCACTTCCTCTTCTCAGCTCTCCCTCTTGAGGGACTGGGGTGAGGCCTGCCGACATGATAGAACTGTCATAGCAGATTATTGAATACAAGGAGGTCATCGGAACCTCTGCTCTGTATCAAGTTATAGAGGAGTTGCGGAGACTTTGAGGTACCTGAAGAAGAGGAAGGCTTATGGGATTGAGCCCTTTGTTGGGATATTTGTGTTAACTCTGTGTAGCATCAGAATTCAATTAAATTGCAAGACACTCTATTGGTGCCTAAAAACCCTTGAAGAATATCGTAGTGAGGTGAACTCACATTTTGATGTCAATAGTTGCTCGGATTGCTAAATTGGTGTTAGGGCCAGATAGTGGGGTAAATGCTGAAAGATCAGAGAGACAAAGGAACAAGCCACAGCTACTTCTCGCCTTGCCAACTCCACGAATCCTCTGACTGAATGTCTCTGAGTCCTCAGCTGAAAGGGTTCCAGCTGAAAAGGCTTTAGTTCCTGTCTTTTCACGCCTTATATACCTTTCTCTGCCCAGCCATATTACTTCCTTCCTAGTGCTGGGATTAAAGGTGTGTGTGCTTCCCAAATACTGGTAGCAGAGGCATGAGAACTCAAGTGCTGGGATTAAAGGCGTATGCCACCACTGCCTGGCTCTGTTTCTCTCCTAGACTGAGTCAATCTCATGTAGTCCAGGGTGACTTTGAACTCACAGAGATCCAGATGGATCTCTGTAGCTAGAGTTTTCCTGCCTTGCCCACAGTTAGGACAAATCTCTGTCACCCACCAGTCCCACAGCCGCTCAGACCCAACCAAGTAAACACAGAGACTTATATTGCTTATAAACTGTATGGCCGTGGCAGGCTTCTTGCTAACTGTTCTTATAGCTTAAATTAATCCATTTCTACAAATCTATACCCTGCCATGTGGCTTGTGGCTTACCGGTGTCTTCACATGCGGCTTGTCATGGTGGCGGCTGGCAGTTTCTCTGACTCAGCCTTCCACTTCCCAGAATTCTTCTCCTCCTTGTCCCGCCTATACTTCCTCCTGCCTGGCCACTGGCCAATCAGTGTTTTATTTATTGACCAATCAAAGCAACAGATTTGACACACAGACCATCCCACAGCAGAACTCTGCCTCCAAAGTGCTAGGATTAAAGGTGTGTGTGTGCCACCACTGCCTGGCCTCTATGTTTAATCTAGTGGCTTGTTCTGTTCTCTGATCTTCAGGCAAATTTTATTAGGGTGCAACAAAAGACCACCACAAATAGTGACATCCTAGAAAACTATTTCCCCCTTTATTATTCATGCCAGAAACAAGTGCAATTTTTTTTATCATCTCATGGTCCAGTTGCTTGAAGGAACTGGTTTGATATAGAAGGAGCTTATGGGTCCTGAGCAGTTTCTATTTGAGAATTATTGCTCCACAGAAAATGTCATAGAGTACAAACTTAGCCACTTCCTTCCATCATAGTGCCTGACCCCAAATAAAGACTCGGAAAATGCCTGCTGGATTGTTTCTGTAGCTCTCCCAAGGGTTCTTCCTCTTTCGATGTATTCTTGCTATATTAGCATCTTCCATTACTACAGAAAAATACCTGAGGCTGGATATTTTAAATATAAGTTTATTAGATTGTAGTTTTGGAGTCAGATAGTCAAATTGGGTTGCCGAACTGATACAGGCTCTGGTGAGGCCTCTGGATGTATCACCTTGGTGATAGCATCATGGCGAGGGCTTTACTGCATCCAAGTCCATTTGCTCACTGCTTTAAAGACAATATTAGGGAGATGAGGGTTGATAGGAAGAGAATTAGATTTATCCAGGAACCAGTACCCTGAGAAGACGAGCTAAATCCTACTCATAAAACTGTCTGGGGAGACCCAGGTGTACAAAAGAGTGTTTATCAGAAGGGAAAAGTGATTCCAAGGGCCAAGGAGCAGGAAAGTTAGGTGGCCTGTGGGGTCTTTGTTCTCCAGGACATGTGTCCTTTACATTAGCTAGAACATGGAAATCAACCTCAGCCTGCTGGGGCCCTGTTCCTGTAACTCTTTAGACAAACATATTAAATTTAGTGTTTTGTGTGTTAATCATCATCTTACACATTCTGATGTGATCTGAAGGCCAACTGATGGTCTGGGGTCTGTAATCTGAAGAAAATGTGTTTTAGCCACTCTTATTTTACTCATTTAGATACAGCTTCTCTTTAGACTCTAGAATGTTGAGTAGGGAAGCCTGCCCGGAAGCCGCCACAGCTATAGACCACGTGGAAAGGGAGAGGTTGCCTGGAGACGGGAAGCAGGCTTCAGAGAGGCCATATTTGTTGAACAAGTACACTTGTTTTCCTCTTGATTTTGACGTAAGATCTTGTGTCTCCCAGGCTGGAGACACAAGGGACACTCAGGGAGGCTGAGGGACTTGTCCAGGCTGCACAGCTGACTTCAGAAACGCTGAAACATTAGCCCAGTCCCCTCCCCCTCATACGACTTTCTAGGCTGAAATGTGAACCCGGGAACCTGATGGGGACTTTGAGTGGACCAGCCATTAAGACACCTTCTTTCCACTCATTATTGACCTGCAAATCTCTCTGCTGCTGCTGCCACGAACCCACTCTTTCCCACAGTGATGGGAGAGGCCATATTACTATCTGTGTCTTCCAAAGTTGACATGCAGCCGATGCTGGCCTTGAACTTCTGATCCTGCCTCCACCTCCTAAGTGCTGGGATTACAGGTGTACACCACCATGTCTGTTTATGCAATTCTGGGGGTCGAACCCAGGGCTTGGTGCATGCTAAGCAAGCATTCTATCAAACAAGCTACCTCCTTAGTCCAAGTCTTGTTCTTTTAAAATAACTCCTCTTGGAGGAACTAACTGGAGTCCCTCAAGAACTAGTTTATTGTTTCTGAGGACAGTGTTCCGATGACCTAATGATATACCCTTAAGACTCATATCCTAAAGATTCTACCACCTGAGCATCACCTCACTGAGGGCCAAACATCCATCCCATGAACCCCTCTATGTTTGGAGATTGGTTCAATCAATGCTTCTCAGCTTTGATTGTACATTAAATTCCCCTGGACGGCTTTTATAAAATACTGATGTCCCAGACATTCTGATTTATTGGTCCAACATGGAGCCTCAGCATCCATATTTTATAAAGCACCCCGGGGGATTCGAAGTGGAGCCATTGTTGGGAGCTAGTGCACTCAGCAGTAATATGGCCTCTCCCATCACTGTGGGAAAAAGTGGGTTCGTGGCAGCAGCAGAGAGATTTGCAGGTCAATAATGAGTGGAAAGAAGGTGTCTTAATGGCTGGTCCACTCAAAGTCCCCATCAAATTCCCGAGTTCACATTTCAGCCTAGAAAGTCGTACGAGGGGGAGGGGGCTGGGCTAATGTTTCAGCGTTTCTGAAGTCAGCTGTGCAGCCTGGACAAGTCCCTCAGCCTCCCCGAGCGCCCCTTGCAGCATCGGAGCCAGGCTGAAGCAATCGCCTAGCTCAGGTGAGAGTGTGGATCCTGGGGTGAGGTTCTCTGTCTGGCAAGCCATGTAACCTGGGCAGGCATTTTAATCTCTCCCAGAGGAGGCTTTCTCATTCCGAAAGTGGAGAGTCAAAGCTCTAAGTCTTGCTGTGAGGATTCAGTGGATTACTATAAGCAAAAACACTTAGCCAGAACTGGCATTTTCCCAGGGTCTCCAGTCAGCCAAGACGCTTCTAATTCACGGTACAACTCCGGATACAACACCGTCCCTCCATGCCCCAGTACTTGGGTGGAGGGCACTTCCTGGCTCTGGGTGCCAGCAATTTATCTGCCCAACTGTTCAAATGGGAAACATAAAATGTAAAATAGTGGATATGAAAAGACTTGCTTAGCCTGCCTGGGAATCCTGGTCTGTTTGCCTTAATAGCAGAGGTCGCAAACAGCCCTTCTGAGCTGTGCGCACTGCAATCCTGGGACATTCTGTAGATGTCTTGTCAGGTCCAGCCGAAGCTTCTCTCTGGCTTCCCCAGCACAACCTCCCACACGGACCCTTGCCTCCCCTCTGGGGACAGGGCAGGTTGGGGGAGGCGAAGGTCAATGTGGGAGGCTGTGCTGGGAGACCTGACCAATCTGCTCTTAGAAAGGAGGAGCACTTAATCCCAGTACTCAGGAGGCAGAGGCAGGTGAATCTCTGAGTTCGAGGCCAGCCTGGTCTACAGAGCGAGTTCTAGGACAGCCAAGGCTACATGGAGAAATCCTGTCTTGAAAAACAAACAAACAAAACAAAACAAAAAACAAAGAAAAGAAAAGATGGAGGCATGGTCACGGCTTGGTCACCTGTCTCTCCCCTGCTAGCTTCCTCCACTCTCCCAGCCAGTCCTCAGATTTTCCATTCACCGACTGGCCCAGTCCCAGGGGAAGGAGCTGGGAGGGAGGCCATCTTTTTCTTCTGATTTCAGTAATCTTTTTAAAGGACCTTTGGATTCTACTTTGTCTCATTGGGAAGCCGAGCTCATCAAATGCTTTCAAGCATTTTAGACAGAATTTTTAAGTGCAATATGTTTTATTTCCTTCTTTAACATAGTATGCCAGTATCTCCAGTTAACAAATAAAACCTTCCCAAATATTCAAATAATTCTCAAAAACCTGTGTAGTGGAAATAATGGCGTGAATGTAAAGTTTCTTCAACGTTCTGTCTCCTCACAATGTAAAACCCTGAGCTGAAATCACTTCTTTCCATCTCCATTTAAAGTTGGAGTTGAACTGGATGGTAGGGTGGGGGCACGTCTTTAATCCCAGCACTCAGGAGGCAGAGGCAGGTGGATCTCTGTGAGTTTGAGGCTAGCCTGGTCTACAGAGCTAGTTCCAGGTCAGCCCGGGCTACACAGAGAAACCCTGTCTCACAAACTTAAGTTGGAATTGGATGTTACTCTGCTTTTTGCTGCTGCTTGTTTAGTGTTTTGAGACAGGGTTTCACTGTATAAGTTTGACTAGCCTTGAGCTTAATATGTAGACCAGGCTAGCCTTGAATTTGAAGCAATCCTCCTGCCTCAGGCTCTCAAGTTCTGGGATCACAGACACATAAACCACGTCTGGCTGAAAACTCTCTCTCTCTCTCTCTCTCTCTCTCTCTCTCTCTCTCTCTCTCTCTCTCTCTGTGTGTGTGTGTGTGTGTGTGTGTGTGTGTGTGTGTGTGTGTGTGTGCATATAGAGGCCAGAGGTCAAACTCAGGTGTCATCCTCAGGAACCATCCACCTTGTTTTTTGAGGCAAGGTCTCTCACTAAAGCCTAGGGCTGAGCGATTAGACTTGGTATCTCATTTGGGGTTAATCGACCTCAAAGTTGTATTGTATGTGGTCCCTTTACAGCCACAAGAAGGAAACTGAGGCACAGAGAGTCTAAACATAGGGACCAAATCAGGGTTTAGTCAGCTGGCTAACCCGCTAGCAACATCCTCGTTCTGTTGGTTGGAATTACTGAGGATTGAACCTAATGCCTCGCGCTTGCCATGCAAGGGCTCCACCACTGAGCAACAGCCCCTGCCCAGCTGCCAGTGGTCTCTACTACCCCGTTTCAAATGACATAAGGTAGCTGTAGAGTTTCATGACTCTTTAAGTCATTGCCTTATTAACTGAAGTTTGTGCCGTGAGCTTGGCTCGTAGGTGGTGGTGCCTACAGTCTGGGCATGTGATGTGAGCTGCTGCCTAAGAGTAAGGGGAAGACACCGTGGGAAGGCAGAGATGGTGAACTGACCCGTGCTGGGGGGGGGGGGCGTCAAGAGGTTTCTTGGTATGATGATTAGTGAGGGTTTTTTGTTTTTGTTTTGTTTTTTAATGTATGCGTGAATGCCTGAATGTATGTCTGTGTATCACTTACATGCCTACTGCCCTCAGAGGCCAGAGATGGGCATCAGATCCCCCAAGACTGGAGTTACAGACATTTGTGAGCCATCAAGTGGGTGCTGGAAATAGAATCCAAATCATCTGGAAGGGCAGCCAGTGCTCTTAACCAATTAGCTATCTCTCCAGCCCCATAATAGTTAAATTTTCAGCTTGACACAATCTGGAATCACTTGAGATGAGCATCTCAATGAAAGACTTGCCTAGATCGGGTTGACTTGTGGGCATGCGTGTGTGGGATTGTCTTAACCGAGTTAATTGTGTGGGAAGTCCCACTCTGAATGTGGGCAATATCATTTCATGGGCTGGACCCTGAAATGCATGAAAAGGAGAGAGTCAACTGTCTTAGTTACTTTTCTACTGCCATGAAGAAACACCATGACCAAGAGAACATAGAAGGAAAGTTTTCTGTGGATTACAGCTTTAGAAGGTTATAGTCCATGGCCATCATGGCGGGGAGCATGGTAGCAGACAGGCAGGCATGGTGCTGGAGCAGTAGCTGAGAGCCTTCATTGTGATCCAATAACACAAGGCAGAGAGAGCAAACTAACTTAGAATGGCCTGGGCTTCTGAAACCTCAAAGCCCACCCCCAATGACACACCTCCTCCAAGAAGGCCACACCTCCAAATCCTTTCCAAACAGTTCCACCAATTGGTGACCAAGAACTCAAATAGATAAGCCTATGGGAGCCATTGTCAGTCAAACCACCCCACCATCTGAGGCCTGGCAAGTATGCAAACATGCATGTATTGTTCCGTGTTCCTGGTTACGGGTGTGATGTGACCAACTCCCTCAAGCTCCCGCCACGGTTACTTCTCCACAACGATGGGCTGTAACCTGGAACTGTTGCTACAACAGACCCTTTTCTCCTAAGCTGATTTGCCAGGGTGTTTTATCACAGCAGCAGAAGGGGAGCTGGGACACCCAGGCTGGGCCTAAAAGATGGAAACCAAACTAGGCTGAAGTGTGGGGGCCCCAGCTAATAGGATTAAGGGGGGGATGAGGTCTGTGGGAGTTTTGTTTTCAATAACACGGTCTACTCTTATGGGAATATATTGTGTCTCAGATAGGGTTTCTACTGCGGTGAAGAGACACCATGACCACAGCAACTCTTAGAAAGGAAAACATTTAATTGGGGGTGGCCTATAGATCAGAGATTTAGTCCATTATCACCATGGCAGGAAGCATGGTGGCATGCAGGCGGACATGGTGGAAAGGTAGCTGAGAGATCTACATCTGGATTGGCAGGCAGCAGGAAGAGTCGAACTAGGCCTGGTTTAAGCATGTGAGACCTGAAAGCCAGCCCCTCCCCCCACAGTGACACACTTTCTCCAACAAGGCCACACCCACTCAAAGGCCACACCCACTCCAAGGCCACATTCACTCCAAGGCCACACCCACTCCAAGGCCACACCTCCTAATAGTGCCATTCCCTCTGAGCCTGTGAGGGCCATTTCCACTCAAACCACCCCATATTGGCATGATGGGGAAACAGGAGAATAAAGAACATGGAAACAGAGGCAGAGAGCAGACATTAGCATCACAACCCCACCCCAGCCACTGGTGTGCCCACAGGCATGGTTGGTCTCTATCCCCTCCCCTTCCTCTCTTGCTTCAGCTCACAGCTCTGGGGCCTCTAAATGCTCAACACCGAGCTAGATGTCAGCCCAAATATCTATCTCTGCTCACGAAGAGCCCAGGACAAGACTAGAGGGAAGGCCATCCCTACCCACTAAAGGTGAAGGGTGGGCTGCAGAGATTTCTCAGCGGATAAAAGTGCTTTCCACATGAGCCTGACACCTGAGTTTGATCCCTGGATCCTATGGTAGAAGGAGAAAATTGACTTCTAAAAGTTGTCTTCTGACCTCTACATGTGCATCATGGCATGCGTGTGTGTGTGTGTGTGTGTGTGTGTGTGTGTGTGTGTGTGTGTAACACACACACACTTAATTTTTTTAAAAAGGAGGTGAAGCCGGGTGTTGGTGGTGCACGCCTTTAATTCCAGCACTCGGGAGGCAGAGCCAGTCGGATCTCTGTGAGTTCAAGGCCAGCCTGGGCTACCAAGTGAGTTCCAGGAAAGGTGCAAAGCTACACAGAGAAACCCTGTCTCGAAAAACCAAAAAAAAAAAAAAGAAAGAAAGAAAAGAAAAAAGAAAAAAGGAGGTGAGAGCTGGGTGTAGTGGCACACGCCTTTAATCCAAACACTCAGCAGGCACAGAGGGTGGTGGGTCTCTGTGAGTTTGAGGCCAACCTGGTCTACATAGCCAAGGAGGGGAGAGGAGGGCTGGAGAGGAGGCTCAGCTCTTGCAAGGATCCAGGTTCCCAGCCGCCATATGGTGGCTTACAACCATCTGTCACTCTAGTTCCAAGGGATCCAGCACTCCTCTGACCCCAGAGGGCACCAAGCACACATGTGGTACACATACGTACACACAGACAAACATTCACACACGTTAAAAAAAAGTATTTATTTAAATAAAAGGATGAAGCATTAAAGAGGCAGAGCTTAAGGGGACAAGGGGTCCTGTTGTTTTATTGTTACCTTTCCAGTAAACACGTGCATACCAAACACTTGTACCCCCTTTGCTGCTTCTGAAACGCCCCTTTGACCTAAAGTACTCCTTAAGAAGTTTGTGCCTGCAAAGTTCCTCATGCATTATACCTTCTGGTTTTCAAGCCTCATTTGTCAGATAGATAAACACACACACAAGCATGAGTGTGTATTAAAAAGGTCCCCACACGGAAAATAAATGAGGAAGAGATGTCAAGAGGGGCTTATCAGTGGGGATCTCGCTATCTTTCGAGGGACCCAACCACTGACTGCAAAGAGATAAGCAAGGAGAGGAACCGCGATAAGAGAGAAAAGGGGACAATGTTTGACTCTGCATAAGGCTGGGTGGTGGTAGGTGCCCAGAATCCTTCCTGGAACAGAATTCCTTTATTCCATTCTTGAATCTTCTCCTCCCTGACTCAAGCGTGCCCACGGGTGCCCGCTCTGCGTGTGGTGTCCTTGGTCCCGGGACACACATGGCTGGTCCCGCGGGCATGCAGCCTCGCGTGGATGTGGGCAGCATCCGTGATCCAGCAAGCCCATCCATATGCATGTCTGTATCCTGGCCGCTGTCGGCATCCTTCATTTCCCAAACCAGCATGCATTCATTTTCATAACTTTTTGTTCCATTACAATATTAATGGGACTATCAATGGGAAAGGACAAGAGAAGCATTTTTAATGTTTATCTGACAGTTGCAAATTTCACTTGAGGTTGTTTACTGGGATCTGATTGTTGGCAGAGAGGAGCAGGAGAGGCGGCAAGATTAATGGGATCACAGGAAGAGGAGATGTATTTATGGGCCTTCTGAGCGCCATCTAAGAGTAATAAAAAGTCCTGCCGCACCCTTTCCCAAGTGAGACTCAAGAAGTTCGAAACACGGAGAAATGAGGGATTGTTTTAATTAACTTCCATCTAATGTAGGTGGCCCGCTCATAGTGAATCATGTTGCATTTATGTCTCCGTCCATTAAAAATTAGACACCTTCCCATCCCCCTCCTTGTATACCTCTTTCTTTCTCCCACCTTCTTTATTCTCCAGGCCTCTGGCCCTGGGCCACTGTCACTCCAGTCTGTCATATTTCCCATCTTTCTTCAACTCCTATGCAGTCTCAAGGGATGAGAGGATTTGACCCGGAGGATAGGGCCCAGGAGAGGAGAACAAGAGGCCGCCAGAGGCCACTATGGCAGGACCGGAGGGGGGATGCTCAGTCTTGGATTAGAGAGAAGGACTGGGCACCTCTCCTGAGGCCTTCACCTTGTTCACTTAGACCTGAGTGAGGGTCCTGAGATTCCTGAGAGCCCTCTGCTGGAATGAGGGGATTGAGAAATAAGGCCCCACCATTAGCCTCCAGGAGGAAAGACTTTCCAAGGGCCAGACCCCGAGACACAGGCTGTGTTCAGTGTCTACCATTACCACCTGGCTCACAGTGTCTCTTTTTTTTCTGGGGTCCTCAAGAGGGTTGCTAGTCAAACAATAGGACGTCCAGTTGAACTTGAGTTTCAGATGTATCACACTTTAGTGTAACTCCTAAGTAATACACAAGCCCTGCGTACACCAAAGCTGATATTTACTGCCTGCCTGAACTTACACAGATTTCACCGGATTATTTATACCTGCTAAATCTAGCATCCCCTGTGGAGCAAGGATCTCCACCAATCGTGATTCTGAGGGTCCCCAGGGAGGCGGCTGTACTGTGGGCTTCTCCGTCTCCAGTCACTGTTTATACCTCTCTGACCTCAGTTTCTACATCTGCTAAGTGGGGATAACGGCATCACCCACTTTTAGGAATGTGCTAAAATGATGTGAAAGGGAGCAGAGCAGACTCTCCAAACAGGAGCCAGCCAAATAAATGTCTCTGCACAGGGCCGCGGTGAGTATTCTAAGGTCTGGGAGCCAGGTCTCCGTGTCCCAGCTATTCCTCTCGGCCAGGCTACTCCGTCAGCAAATGGGCATGGCCCGGTTCTGGTAACATGGGAGTCACACCACAGCCAGGTTCCCCTCGGGGGCTGCCTTTGCTGAGTTTAACTTCCCGGGATTGTAGAGGAAGCTCTTCCGAGGGTGACCGGGAGTCTCCCGACCACAGCTCTGGGTTAGACGGTGCTAACTGGGTATCCGCAGGGGTCTCTTCTCATAAATTACTGCTTCCCTGTGTTTGCAGATGCCTGACGGTTGAGGATCGGTCTTGTGTCGAAACAGCCCTGGAAGAAGTCCCCTCGTCAGACCTCAGCCCTGCGTGTGGGTCAGCCATGATGAGGGGCAGCTTCAGCTCTGATGGCCACGAGCAAGCAGGGGACCCTCTGAGCACCACGCATCCTCACATTCAGTGACCCAGGGTAGGAAGGGTGGTGACCGTGGGTGTTTTACACCTAATGCTATCAGGAGCTCCAAGGGTCAGGTAGTCGAGTGGGGTAGACAGGCAGTAGGGTCCAGGCCTCTGGCTCCCACCTCTACTTCCTGTGCTCAGGGTTAGTGTGCCTGAGACACCTGCCTGCAGTTTACTAAGGTAGAGATGAATGGTCTTCATTTCCTGCGCTCAGTGCCGAGTCAGTGACAGGAGAGCAGGTGGACAGTAAGGAACCAGAGAGATGAGGCCGCGGGAAGAAAACGGGTTCTCTTGTACTCCAGAGAATCCCGTTTTACTCCAGTTGACACATTGCCTCACCCAGGTCCCTTGAGTGAAGAAATGATAGAATGCGACTCTGCACACTCATCTTCCACCTTTAGGGGCTCCAGGAACCTGGGCCCGCAGAGTGTCAGCTGCCTGGTTTCCTGGGGTCACACAGCTAGTGCGGCACCCACGTTCTGCCCCTCTGACTCACACCTGTCCTCAGCAGGCTGCCCGTGGGGATCGCCAGCCGGGCATGTCTGGAGTCCTGAGTCCTCACCGGCTGCTGGCCGACTCATGCCCATGCTGCCCTTGAAATGACAAAAGACAGAGTCTGGTGCCGCCTAGGACACAGCTTCAAAGTCCGACCAAGCTCCCAGGGCCCAAACCAGATGCTTGACTGTGGGCAGGCTTACTTTCTTCGTAGGGGAAATAGAATGGAGTTATATAATCCTAGAGGTTTGGAAGGTCACACCTACCTCCACCTTCACCCCACTGAGTGCCTCAGTAGCCTTTCCTGTGAAACAGACATAAAAGCAAACCCGGGCTCTCTGAGCCACTATGAGGAGACTGATGTCTATGACCCGATGCAGTGTCTTAAGGGTAACCTAAACACGAATCAGCTGTTACCATCCTCTCATTCCCGACATCGTAATTTGCTGGGCACTTAGCACCTGCCAGGCCAGCCCATCAGCGGTGGTGGACAGAACTGAGGCTGCCTCTCCAGGAGGGGTCCCTCCATGATGGCTCTCAGATCTGCCACCTCTGTGCCATCAGCATGAGTCCAGCTTCCCTGGCTGGCCTTTGATGTGGTTCCTATGCCTCCTCCATCACCTCCTGGTAAACCTTTGTACCCTAATGTCGTCAAGGAAACCCACTCCCACCTCCCCCCGATACCTCGTTCTTGTGCTGATCATTAATACATATCATGGAATGGTCCATCCAATGTGGTTGTACCAGTACACACCCACCGAAAACTCTGGACTCGGTCCAAAAACCAGTGGGTGTGCCGCGGTGTCTTCTTACAATGGTAGATGCTTCCCACCCACAGCAGCAACTGATCAAAGGAGTGTGTGTGTGTGTGTGTGTGTGTGTGTGTGTGTGTGTGTGTGTATGTGTTCTTGTGGCCTTTTCCTGTTCCGTTTAGTGTGTGCATCTCCTTCCTGTGTCCTTTGCTCCTTTCGCTGAGGTGTTTTTCTGGCGTTCACATACCTTCTTTCTCTTCTCTGTATATTCGTCGTCTTCTAGCTACCTATGGTACAAACGTCTTTTAGTTTGTGGCTTTCCCTTCACCACCCTCCCCCCCATTACAATCGCTTTTCATGAACAAAAGAGCTCTGTGTTCATGTAGGGAAATGTATCAGTCATCTGTGTGGTTTCTGTTCTCCGTGGACAGGGAAATCATTCCCTACCTGACTAGTCACAAAGGAGTCCTCCTCTGTCCTCTCAATTGCTCACGGAGGCTGCTGTCTTCCCTAGGGAGCCATCCTCGAGGCCCTCACCCATTTCTCACCTTGGACTTGGTTTACTTGCCTTTGCCCCGTGGGCTGTGAGCAGGGACCTGCCATCACTGAGTTCTAACTACAGTTCCCACAATGCCCCGCTGTACAGCACTCCCTCTCCCCCGTGCCTTCTTCATTGTTAGTCTTTCCATCCCTGGTTGCATGGCCATGAGTTCTCAAAATTACCTGTGCATCTTGCAGGGCATTCATTCTCTCTCACCTTATGCTTCCTGATTTAATCACCCTCCTGGGCTCTGGCATTATTGTTTTGTTTGATTTTTAATTAATTAATTAATTAGAGATAAGGTCTCACTGCATAGGCTAGCTTGAAACCTTGGCCTTATGGAGACCCGCTCACCTTTGACTTCCAATGGCTGAGTTTAATGGCGTGCGCCAGCCTCTAAGCCTATTACTGGTTTTTAAAAATACATTTTAAATTAAAATCTAATTACATCACTTCCCCCTTTTCCTTTCCTCTTTATAGCCCTTTCCACCCAACCTCTCCCATACCTTCCATCAATTGATAGCCTCTTTTGATTTGATTATTATTGTTACATATATATAATATATATGTGCACAAAATATATAAATACAGCCTTCTGAGTCTTTTTTATTGTTGTTTGTGTATGTATGGATTCTTTTTTAAAGTTACTCAGTTAACCTTGTATGCCTTCATGGACCGAGAACTCTCTCTGTAGTTTTGTGGCAAATGGCAGGCTCCAGCATGTCAGCCTTTGTGGACTTACAGCTTAGCCTCCTATGGCCTCTCCCTTAAGACGGAAAGGATGGAATACTGAATGGTAACCTCAGAAAATCCCCCAGAAAGTGCCCTGCGAAGCGCCCACCCCGGCTCCATCACTCAGGGCGCCATATTGCTGCTACTGAGAAGTGACAGAGTAGGAGGTCGTGAGGGGCTTTGGAAAGGGACAAGGGTGGGGGTGGTGGCACCATCTGTGAGGAGGACAGAGGGGTGTAGAGCGAACACTTTTTGGAAAGAGCCAAAGTTTTGACAGGAATCTGCCTCTTCCCCCTCCTTCTCCCATCTGTTTTGGAGAAATGTAAATGTGTTGGTGTTCCCAGGTGACTGGCCTGCGGGGGCCTCTTTGGAATTCTATAAACTGGCCATCTGTCATCCTATAATAAATGATACCTATAAAGGAAAGTGATTATGGTGCTGATACGGAGAGAGGCATTTGTTTATATTCTTATAATATGTATCAGATTGAATAGAAAGTATCACTTACAATTGACAAATGGAGAGTGGAGTTCCTTGGGGAGGGCCTGGGGACACAGTGACAGTGCCGGAGCCATGTGTCAGAGACCAGATCAGCCTCGTGGGTCTCAGAGCACCCCAGGCTCCTGAAGGTGGATACCCCGCTTTTCGCCTTTTTTTGAAGGTCTTGACTGTGCCTTGAAGCACTGTGAAATGGCTCATACGTGAGAACGATCACATTTCCCCTCCTGCTAGGGAGCAAGGTGGCTCTGGAGATCTGCATATAGCTGGGTTGGCTCCACTATCCTGTGGTGACTACTTGACCCCAAGATGCCTATGGAGAACCCCACCCCACCCCAGTCTAGTCCCCTTAGCTCTAAGTAGGGGTATATGTTCCAGGTCTCAGAACAATGGGACCTGGTATTTGTAGAGCACTGGTCACTTCTCATACCCCACCAGTTAGATGAGGAATGTTTTATTCTCAGCCTCTGTCTGGAGTCACAGAACATCAGAAAGGAAAAGCCACACTTCAAGATCGCACGTTCCATTTGCTGTTCTTCCCTTACAACACTCTTTGTTCATGCCTTCCGTCCATCAAGGGCACACTTAGCTTCTACCTCCCGTTTCGATCATTGACTGTATTCATATATCATATATACTTATACAAACATAAAATATATTCACGTCTTAAACATATGTATACATAGGCAGGTCAGACATCCCTAATCCAAAACTCCCCACCTGACTTTGCATGACTTGCACACACCACACCAAAGCATGTGGAGTTACCTTTGGGCTGTGCATAAAGGGCATATCTGAAATAGGTTATAGGTATGAGGTATGCTTGAATGAGTTACGTGCATAAGGTGCATGTGAAGCAAAGCTGAATTCCATGTTTAGACTTGGGACTCGTGCCTAAGATAGAGCATTGCATATGCACAAATATTCTAAAACCATGAAAATCAGAAACTCTAAGCATTGCGGCTAAGGCGTGCCCACTCTATAAATACAGGTACTTATGGCGTAGTGCTCAGTACCACCAGCCTTAGCAGCAGTCCCTCATCTTGGTTGCCCTACTTCATCTTTGGTAGATTCCCCAGGGGGGACCCATGAGCACGTCTCATGTGACCAGGAGAGTGTCTGTCGCCACCACGCCAGACTCAGTTTGTGTGAATTGAATCCTTCGTTCACTCTTTTCTCCCAGAATGACTTTAATTATTGGATTTTAATTCTTTGGTTTGTGCGTAATCGTAGCTCTTGAAAACTCTGACAGCCACGTCCTTCTCTTCCCCTCAAGCTGGCCACGCTGTGGGGATTTGGGTGAAGTCCTTTTCCGAGGTCCCTGTTCTAGTGACAGGTGAGTTCCTGTCCAGCTGGTGGGGATGGGGATGGGGGGGAGCTGTGGCCAAAATGTCTTTCAGGTTTCCCGCTCAAGACCTTGCCCATTACAGTTTTCTCGATGGGATCAAAATCACCACCTTTCCCTCTTAGAAACTGGGACTCGATTTCCCCCACCCCGCTGCACAGATACCTCCAGGACTGTCACATGAAACTCCACTGCCCTGCCCAACAGTCACCCAACCTTGAAAGCCAGCTAGCCAAACCAGGCCCATTAATGAGGCTGGAACAACCAAGAACCCTGAATTCAAAGTGTAATTTTAGTGAACTAAAATTGTTACTAGAGGGGAGTCTTGGCGGGGGTGGGGTGGGGGTGGGGTGGTCTTCCATGACACAATTTCAAGGTTCTTTGTGTCTTGAACAAAGTGTTAGGCAAAACACAGAAAAAGCTGTAAGGAAAGCATAGCTTTAGGAAGTGAAGGGGAAGGCGGGGTGCCTTCCAAAGGGGGTATTTCTTTGACTGACATTAGTGATTGACACTGTGGGTTATATAACATTATATTTACTACACACACACCATCTCATGATCCTGTCATAATCATATGCATGAGATGCCATCCCTATACATCAGTCCTAGGTCACCTTGGGACAATCGTTTTCCTTAGTGCACATACTTGTCTCTAGGGGAATCCTCGACTGGGTTTTATTCCTGATGGGGTTCTATTTTGCGCCCTCCGTTGTGCCCTCCCTCCGAGAATGGAGTAGGCAGACATCTGCAATCCTAGCTGGTGGCAGCAGGAGGGTACCAACAGGGATCTGAGCTCTCCTGCAGCAGCCAGGGCTGAAGACTTTGGATGCCAAGGCAATCAGACCTTCACAGCCAAGTAAGCAAAAATGTGAGTTGGAAAGTAGGAATCCCGAGACCTTTGGTGACAGCGGGATGCCATCTGAGAGGTTGTGTGTTACAGCTCTGAGCTCTCAGCAGGCTTCTGGGTGCCAGCTGAGAGATGGTTGGCACGCTGCAGTGTCTCAGAGTGACAACTGAGAGCAATCCATTGCAGAGCAGGGCTGCAGAAAGCAGGTCACCAGGGAGAGAGAGCAGCAGGAGAGGCAGGCCTCTCATAAGGCTGGGGCGGGAAGGGTGGATCTTGAGATGGAGGCAGTGGCCCCCAAGGCAGGGACAAATTCCCTACAAAGCAAGTAGGTGCAGCATCTCTTGGTGCTTTGAAGGGAGATCTGAGCAAGTTTGGCTGCTGGTGGCAAGTCTCTGAATGTCTCCTTCTGGCAGGTCTCAGGAGCAGTCTTCCTTTCTTGGAGCATCCAGGAGCTGCCTGAGAGCCAGATTGAAGGTCTGGAGCTGGATTCTGAAGTCCTTTTTCTCTTTTTGCCTCAAAACAACTCACAACCCTGCTCATCCAGAGCCTGTACATCCTGCTATATAGAGATGAGCAGGCTCTGATTGTGTATGTATGTATGCATGCATGCATGCTTGGTGTACAATATGCAAATGAGGTGTGAAATGGAACCAATCAGGGGAGAGCTGTCAAATCCAGAGGAGAAAGAAAGCCTGTCATAAGCCAATGGTATTCTCAGTTAGGGCCACTGCTCTATTCCCTTTTTACCATCCCTGAGTGTTGCTGTGGAGGTTGTAAAAGCAGGAGGAAGGTGGGGAAAACCTTGCTCCCCAGTTCCACTGGGTTTATTGTGGCCTGTAGTTTGAGCTTATTTTTGACTTCTGAGGTTTTCACACCAGGCTACCACAACAAAAGTCCCACCTCTGACTGGCTTGTACAAGCATCCCCAACACAGGGAGCTGATTCTGCAGCTCAGTCCAGGGCTAACAGCCTGAGAACATTGGGGATGTTGGTACAAGTCCCCAAATCCAAAGGCCAGAGAACCTAATTATGATGATTTTAATAAAAATGTCCCCCATAGGCTCATAGATTGGAATGCTTAGTCTCCAGGGAGAGTCACTGTTTGAGAAGAATTAGAAGGATTAAGAGGTGTGGCCTTGTTGGAGGAAGTGTGTCACTGGGGGTAGGCTTTGAGGTTTCAAAAGCCTGTGCCAAGCTCACATTCTGTCTCTGTCTTCTTCTATCTGCCTACAGATCAGGATGTAGCTCTCAGCTACTGCTCCAGTGCCATGAATGCTACCACGCTGCCCACCTGATGATCATGGACTAAACCTCTGAAACTGTAAGCCAGCCCCCAATTAAATGCTTTCTTTTGTAAGAACTACCTTGATCATGGTGCCTCCTCAGAGAAATAGAACAGTGACTAAGATACTAAGGTTCTGATATCCAGAGTCATAGGAAGAAGGAATGTCCCCACTCCAGAAAAAAAGAGATCAAGTTTGCTTCTCATTTTTCTGCCTGTTGATCTTATTGGTTCTTCAGCCAGTTGGACAGCACTCGCATTGAGTGAGGTGGATCTTCCTTATCAAGTCTGTTACTCACTTGTCAATCTTCTCTGGAAACACCTCCCCAACATACCCAGGAACAACATTTTGCCAGCTAACTGAGGATCATCACTTAGTCCAGGCAACCACCATACAACACAAGAACAAAGAAGGAGGAGACAAGATGTCCTGTCTCATGCCAGCAAGAACATTGCACCCAAGAGCCCTATGATGCTCCACCTTGGAGACCTGCCGGGTGAGGCTCACAGGCAACATGTGGAAATGGGAACATAAGAGTCACCCAAGGGCCCCATATCAGAAACTCCATCCCAGGGGTTGTGAACTAAAGAACCCCGGGCAACCTCTTAAGACTGAAAATCAGAACAACAGACCTCTCAAAAGCTTCTAGAAAGTCCCATAGCCATGCTGACCTTGGATTTTAGCTACATTAGACCCCTGTGGCCTCCAAGGTGGTTAGGAGATTTCGGGGTACTATACTCCCAGCTCCCAGGAGTCTGCCATAGGCAGATCTGGCTGCTGTCACAGCCCAGGGTGGAGCTAACCCCGACCTGAGGATGCCTTTACCCTTCTGGACTTTCCAAGCCATCCATCTCTGGAGAGTGTGAGTGTTGGGGTGGCTTCATCATGCAGACTGGAGACTCAAAGCCTCGGCTGCTCACTCATCTTGAATGTTATGCCTGCCAACCCACAGAGCTTGCCCAGGTCCTTCTCCGGAAGCTGGCACTCTGTCTTTTTTTGGCCTGACTCTTCAGTCCTTTCTTGACCACTGGCCGCATGCCAGGCACTCCAAAGAGAACGCCCACGTTTCTTTCTTGTGACGACCCGCAGCACCCACTGCGCACATCAGTATTTCTAGCATCCCCCAGGGCCAGCTGTGTCATTGGACAAGTTACTTAACCTCTCTAAACCTCGAGCTATTTGTCCATAATAAGTAGATAATAAATACCTTCCTCGGAGGCTTATTATGAAGAATAGATGAGACAATGGCCATTAAGCCTTTAGTACAGTAGCTGGCAAGCAGCACACACTAATAAAAATCAGCCCCAATTGGTGCTGGCAGCATTAGTCACCACAGCAGTGGGGCCTGCAACCCAAGCACCTGGAAAGCAGAGGCAGAAGGACCACAAGTTCAAGGCCACCCTGATGGACACAGTAAAACCCTGTTTAAAACATACACATGGACAGAACGACGGCGGGATATCCTGGGGGAGCCCCGGTGAGACCCCCTTGTCGATGGTGTGACAGAGGACAGAGACCTCTCAACCAGACCCATGACTCACGGCAGTGAACACTCACAAGTGTGGATGAAAGGACTGAGGGGTGAATTGTGTGACTCACCGGGCCACACCACAGCTTCCACACCAGACTCTTCTCCCTTCTTTTGATTTATTTTGCTTTGCTTTGCTTTTGTTGGTTGGTTTGGTTTTTGGTTTTTCTTTTAAATTTTGTTTTGTTTTGGGGGCGGGGGTTGCAAGGGCAGAGGGTTGATGTGGGGGGTGAAGGGTGTTATGCCCAGATAAGGACCGCCAAAGAGACCACCAGGAGACCAGATACATCCAGAATGCAATAGCAAGGTTTACTTCTTGGCGCAATACGAGCTAGCAAGGAACCCTCGTCCGCAGTGCCCAGCGCAGCGAGGCAGGGAGGAGAGTTCCTCTTTCTTGGGGAGATTAGCTTTTGAAGGCAAAAACCACAGAATTCTTCAGAGGAGGGGGTTAGTACGGGTCCACCCTTGATTGGTCCAGTTTTCCTGAGTTTGGACTTTCATCTTATTTTTTTGCTCTGTCAGGAGTTTCACAGCCCATCTCCAAAATTTGGTCATATTATCTCAGGGGAGGGGGGCGTCTCGTGGTTAGCTACCACCAGACAGTCTGATTTTGTACTTTTAAAACTTCTGACTTCACCCTGTCTGGGAATGGGGAACTGACTTGGTTCTGGCTATTTTAAGATGTCCCTTTCCTCAGCTCTCCGGGCCTTAGGGGGAACTGGGGTGGGGGTCTCTCAATGGGAAGATGGGTGAGATGGAGATGCGTGATGTGAAATCTGCAAAGAGTCAGTAAAAGTTAATTTCAAAAAAAACCATACACCTGGAGAGAGGGGGTGGGGAGAAATAAGAAACAAAGAAGAACAACAAATACTTTGAGAAGGTGTGTTCCACTCACCGTTTTCCCAGTGAGGAAACTGATGTTCAAAGAGCGCCAGAGGTTGATGACGGCAACCCAGCTGGGGATGGTGCGGACCTGGAAACTAAACTCACCCGGTAAAGTCGAGGTGATGCGCACATGTGAGGTTCCTGGCCCAGCATGGGCTCTTACCAAGGGGAATTATTTGTCTTTGTGTTAACTGTCAACTTGGCAGGATCCAGAATCACCGGGGAGATGGGCCTTTGGGTGTGCTTGTGGGGGATTATCTTGATCCTGTCAACCCAGGAGGGAAGATCTGCCCACAGTGGGTGTGACCATTCCCTGGGCAGTGCTCCTGACTACATGAAGTAGAGAGAGTAGGTAGGTGAGCGCAGGAAACATTGCTCTCTTCTGAGCATGAGCGTTGTTTCAGACTCCTGCTGCCTTGACCTCCCCACCAGGATGGACAAAAAGACTTGAACTGTGAGACAAACAAACGAACAAAAAAACTCCACTTCTTTTTCTTTTTTCTTTGGTTTTCAAGACATGGTTTCTTTGTGTAGCCCTGGCTGTCCTGGAACTCACTCTGTAGACCAGACTGGCCTTAAACTCACAGAGATCCGCCTGCCTCTGCCTCCCGAGTGCTGGGATTAAAGGTGTGCGCCACCACCGCCTGCCCCCCCCCCCAAAAAAATTCTTAAAATGTTTTTCTTTTGCGTTTGTAGTATAATTGCATCCTCTGCCACTTCCCTTGCCTCCCTCTAGCCCTTCCTTCTTTAAGTTGCTTTTGTGGGGCATTTCAATACAAGAAAGGAAACAAAGACATTATTGTTTCTACTGCTCTAGTTCACGTCTGTTTACTCTGTTAACTTCAACAGAATGCAAGCTACACGTGGGTCAGGTCCTGTCAAGAGCCCAAAGGACACAGGATGAAAGAGAGACCCTGGGTCGAGGCAGCCAGGTCCTGAGATTAGACTCTCTGAAAATTAAAAGCCTCTGTGCCCAGAACACACAGGTTAGGACTGGAGTGCAACAGAGAACAAGGACCCATGTGATCCCCCCGGGGCTACTGGTGCAGGAGGACTTCTCTGTCCCTACAGCCCACTCCCAAACAACCACACAGAGACTTATTATTGATTTCCTTAGTTTGGTTTGTTACTAACTAGCTCTTACAACTTAAATTAACCCATATTTCTTATCTACGCTCTACCACATGACAGTACCTTTTTCAGCATGGCATGCTCATCTCCTGCTTCCTCTGTGTCTGGCTGGTGACTCCGCCCTCCTTCTTCCCAGTGTTCTCTGAGATTGGCTGTCCTACTTAACCTCTTCCTGCCTGGCTATGGCCAGTCAGCTCTTTATTAACACTGAGGAGGGCAACACATCTTCACAGTGTACAAAAAGGATTATTCCACAGCATACTGGGGTTACTTTTCATCTCATGCACCCCTAGTCTTTCTCACGGGGCCCAGGATTGCAATCCCTCCCCTGAGTCTATCCCCAGAAATCCTATCTTCCTTCAAATCCACTCAGACCCCAGATGCCACACCCTGCTCCTGTTTTCCTCATGTGACTCAGCGGCCTCTCTAGGGTGAGAGGCCCTGGCTCATCAGCTTCATAGATTCTGGCTAGTTAGGGACCTATCTTCTGCAAATCATGAGGCGCCACAGGATTGGCTACTCATGCACACCACACACTCTGGATGTTACCATCTTTTTTAAAATAATTAATTCATTTAATTGAATTTTATTTTATGTGCATTGGTGTGAGGGTGTCAGATTCCCTGGAACTGAGTTGCAGACAGGTATGAGCTGTTATGTGGGTACTGGGAATTGAACCTGGATCCTCCGGAAGAGCAGCCAGTGCTTTTAACACTGAGCCATCTCTCCAGCCCCCAGATGTTACCATCTTGCAAGTGGGCCTTTGTAATCTTCCATCATTTTGCTGTCTGTCTGTCTGTCTGTCTGTCTCTGTCTCTGTGTGTGTGTGTGTGTGTGTGTGTGTGTGTGTGTGTGTGTGTGTGTGACTAGATTGGAAACTTCCTGGGGTTTTTCATAGTCTCTGGCCTAGCCCTTGCATCATGAGTGCCTGTCAGGGATCCTCTCAGACAAAAACAACAGAATAATCAACTATCAGTGTCTTAGACAAAGGGGGCTATTTCCCCTCAACACAAGCAGCTGGTGTACAATGGTTTCTGTGCTGAGGATTCAACAGCACAGGACCAGCCCTTCTGTACCTGTGGCTTTTCCCTCAGGTTCAAACACAGCAGCCCCAGCTCCACACTGAAGGAAAGGAACAGCGTCACCCGCTTCTGTCCTGGATCCTGCTCCCCTTATTTTGTTGGCCACAACAGTGTCCTGTAATCTCCCTAGATGCTGGAGGTTGGTGAAACGCATTAGCTATTCATGTCTCCTCAAAAGGCATATGTCGACATTCTTACCTGCAAAGTGACATTTGGAGGAAGCTGGCCTTTGGGAGGTGGTTGGATCCTGAGGATCAAGCCCTAAAAAGGAACCTTGGTGAACTCCCTCACCTCTTCTACCACGTGAAGTCACATGAAAAGATGATGGTCCAGGAAACCGGTTGCTGCTGTCTTGACTGCAGGCTGTCCAGACTCTAGGCTGTGAGAAAGACTTTCTGTTGTTTATACGCTACCAAGAATGGGGTGTTTTGTTATAACGGCACAAATGAAACGAGGCGTTTGTGGATAGAAAAATTCCCTCTTACGTTTCCAAAGCGGAGGGGGCTGGAAGTGGATGTGGTGCTACAGGGCCAACTGACAGGGTCTACCACACCAGACCTGAATCAATGCATCAGTCAATCAGTCAATCAATCAGTCAATCAATCAATCAATCAATCAATCAACCAATCGGAAGGAGGTGCAATCAAAACAAGCATAGGGTAGAAAGGACTCTAGAAGTCTGGGTATCAGAGCTAGCATGGCCACTGAATCAAGGCTTAATGAGAATTTGCCCCCCAACTTTCCTCTGGCCATCCCTTCCCTTTCCTCTTGTGGGCTCCTTGAAAATGTGGCTCTCCAGTACACCACTTCATGACAGGAGCAAATGGGAAGGGGGTCTGTCTCTTGCTGGTCCCTGCCCCCGTCCCGTCCATATAAGATTGATAAATGAAACCAATACCTTTCAACGGCGTAATTTTCATATTTAATGAGCGTGACTCAAAAACTATTACATTAATTAGTCAAATCCCACAAACCGTTAATGGCGCACTCCGTAATTAATATTGTATTCAATTACAAAATGGCCTGTTTGGGGGTTGCTTCCAGGTTAGGGAGATAAGGGTGCTGCACCTTTACCTGGCCCTGTTCACCTGCAAAGGTGGGCTGTGGCTCGTCCTTCTTTCTGTGACTGGTAGAGGGACCGATCAACGTGAGAGCCTGGCTCCCCCTCCCACCGTCACCCTGGCCAGGGACTGGCACCCCTCTGTCTCAGGGTCTCCCCTCTGCCTTTCCCCCTCCGCGGCGCAGACAGCTTCCTTGCTGTGATTTATGGGAGGGCCTGGCACAAGGCTCACAGACTGGAAAATTTCCAGTTTACACAAGAATTCTCTGAAAAATGAGCTTGGTTAATTTATTTCTTTCATTAACGAGTTGGAACTGTGAGATAATCTTTCTGCGTGCCCCTCCTGTGCCCACCCCCGCATGTGCCCACCCCTCAGACAGCTGACAAGCTTGGCCCTTGCCTCTTCCTGGCCTACACAGGCAGGCGGGGTTGGGTCGGGGTGGGGGTGGTGATGAGGGGCTGACGTCGACGAGTCTCTGCCTGGTGGCCTGTCTGCTGGGACTAGGAGCCTTTGGTCAATCAGGAAGGTGCATATCATCTACCCTAGGAGTGATCAGGCCTGGACCACAGACCCCAGCATGGTGTCAGCTCAATGTGGCTTCAGAGGGTTTCAGAGGCAGCTCTTTGCCAAGTGGGTGGCCACTACCACAAGGTTCCTGTCTGCCTGATGCCATGCTCTCCACCATGAAGGTCCCAGACTCTAACTCTCTGAGCCCCAAATTAAATGCTTTTTAAAAAAAAAAAAAAAAAAATAGGTTGACTTGGCCATGGTGTTTATCACAGCACTAGAAAAGTAACCGAGACAACTACTATAACATCAGAGTGGCCAGGAGAGGTCATGGGTTGGTTAAATTTGTTGTCAACTAGACTAGACTTGAATCACCTAGGAGATGCACCTCAGGGTGCATCCGGGAGGGTGAATCCAGGGAGGCTTAGCGAGACAGGGAGACTCCCTGAATGTGGACAGCACCGCCTCATGGGCTGAATCAAAAGGGGGAGAGGAGGGAACCAATCAAGGCCCAGTCACGGTCTCTGTTTCCTGGCTCGCCAAGACGTGAGCCGGCAGCCGCCCTCTCTTGTCACCACAGGCTGCAGCTACTCCTGCTGTGGCCATGCCGTCAACAACGTGACGGGCGAGGCTGTCCCAGCGAACCCGTCCACCTCTGAATCGTTCGGTGTTGCTGCTGTTTGGCCCTGTACTTGGTCACAACAAGGGGAGTCGCTAACACAGCCCATGACAGTGTCACGAGAGTATCGTGAGACACCTGAACTCATGGCTGTGGACTCAGGAGACACCTGGCTCTGTGTCTCACTTACCCAGGTTCTCAAGAGCGCCACCTTAGGCATTTCCACCTTCAAAGGAAAGACAACTGGGAGGCCACTAGGCTGGGTCAGGCCCAGTACCCGAGGAGGGGCCTGTGTTCTATGTGACATCTAGGATTTGGCACAGTCCTTGGCCCCCAAACAAATACCTCAGTGGACAAGATTTTATAGCCCATTTGAAAATGGACTCCATAAGTATGTGGTCTCCGTAAATGAGTAACAGCCGATATTGCCACATCCTGAGTAAAACATGAAGAAAAAACAGTAAAAGTAATATGGCTTTAAAAGCAAGATGGTAGGTATAATATATATATATGTATATATACATATGTATATATATGTATATATATATTATACATATGTATGTAAAACGTATTATTATTATGTCATTAATAATAAGCAATTTTATATTTTAATCTGTGAATGATGGGGAGCTGGAGATGGCTGATAACACTGAGGGAAGTCTACAGATACTTGGAGCTCTGTTTTGACCAGAACTTGAGCCATGTAAGATGGCCCCATCAGGGAAGCCACACTGTGGGATCACAGTACATCTCTGTATTCTTTCCCCAGCACCTTGTGAGGCTGAAATCATTTCAAAATAAAAGTTTCAAATATTTTATCAATATACTCTGATGTTTCTTCAGATTGTGTAAATCTTTTGTCTTTTAAAAATGTTTTTCTAAAGCAGTTAGAAGCTGGCATCTATTTGTTAATTCATTGTAATTTTTTTTTTTGAGACAGGGTCTTATGTAGCCCAGGGTGGCCTCAAACTCTACATCTTTCTGCTTCCACCTCCTGAGTGCTAAGACTGCAGGAATGTACCACCATGCCCAGCTCACTGTGAATTTCTCAGCTACAAATATAGGCCAATCCTACCAAATAAACCAAATACATCTGAAACAGAAACCAGTTTTTATCAAGGTCATGAACAACAAAATCCAGTTTCATCTTAATTTACAAGGGTTGAACTCACAGAAAATTCAGAAATGGTAACATTTTGAGAAAACAATAACCAAAAACCAGAAACATTGCTTTGTAAACACAAAGCAATGTTTAAAACAGAAAGTTCCAGACTCAGACTCTCCTAGATCAAGACTCTCACCTACATGACATTCAAGGTTCCCAGGAGTCACAAGGTGATCTTTCTTGTGCAGCTTACACTACGTGTGTTCAGGAGGTGGTCTCCCTAGACAAACCAACTGACATCCACAGCGAGAGTGCCAGGGCCTACCATTTCCTGCCAGAAGGAAGAAGCTTCCTCCAGAGCCCCAGGCTCCTGCTAGACCTCTTCGCTCCCAACACAGGGGCCGGGTCTCTTCGCCCGGATAGCCATGACCTTGGGCCTGCAATGCTAGTTCCCCAAGTCACCCCCTTGTCAGGACATGTCTCCATGCCCTCTTCTCAGGTGCTTCATTGAGTAGTATTCCATCAGTGTCTGTGGTGGTTAATATTGATTGTCAGGCTGACAGGATCCAGAATCCCTAAAGAGACCAAGCTCTGGGCGTGCCTGTGAGGGATTGCCTAGGTACGGCTGGCCTTGGGGCACACTGGTGAGGGATTTTTCTTGGTTAGGTTAATTGAAACGGGAAGACCCATCCTAAACAGAAGGAGGTCCAAGCAAAAAGCCTTTTGCCTGTTTGCCTTCATCTGTAACTGAGAATGCTACTGCTGTCAGAACCCGGCTTCATCAGCCTTCCAGCTCGGACTGAACGGGAATCTTCCAGGCCTTGGGTACCAGCCTCGTGGAATGAGCAGACACTGGATTCTCAGCCTCTCCAGCATGCAGACAGCCATTGTTGGACTACCCAGCCCACATTATGTAAACCAATCTAATCAATCCTTTAATATATATATATATATATATATTCTTTATTATATATACATATATATTAATATTCTACCAATATTTCCTCTAGAGAACCCTGACTAACATAGTATCATTTTTAGGAATTAGCCATTCAAAGCCAGGCACAAGGATCCAATTTCCTGGATATAGCCATCAAGTGTGCTCTTCAAATCCAATCCAGTAGCTAGATGAGGCTTACAAATGATGGCTCACAACCTGTTGGAAAACTTGGCTAACAACCTGATTTGTCAATAAAGTTTTATGGAAACAGGGTTAAGCACATGTTTGCATATTGTCTAGGTCTGCTGCTGATGGGAAATTTCTGCTCTCCAAAGCCTAAAGCTTTTGTTATTTGATCCTTTCCAAAACAATGTTTGCTGACTCCTGGTTCACACAGTCACAGGTGATTCTGTCTAAAGGACACACTATGACGACATTTACCTTTCCGTGGTGGGATCTCACAGGGAACCCAGGCCTGTCATTTGCCCCTCTACTCTCCACCTTCTGCTCCAAACTTCCGGCTTTGTCCTTGGATTTCTCTTGACTCATCTCTCATTAGCACCTACATTTGCTTGGTGTGGCAGGTTGAGCCCTGAACTCCTTCCCCAGCCCCCACTGATCCTCTTAGTTATGTCCCTGGAGGCCTCAACCTTAGTTCTGCAACAGGGACACTGGGTGGATGTCCACCGCCTCTTTGGGGTGAGCATCACTCATGAACTTAGCTCCATGGTAAGTCAAGGCCAGCTGCACGCCTTCCAGTCGGGAGGTAACAATGACTAAATGTTGTTGTTATTATGATCACCCCCCTTCAGGCTCCATCAAGATCTAGAATGCTCCAGGTCTTATAGAACCTTTGGACCCGTCATGAAGACTATAGGGGAGAAGTCCCATTCCTTCACTCTTCCTGTTCTCTCTCCTTTCTCCAGGGGGACGGCGGTTAGCTCTCTAGAGCGGGGGACGCTGTAATTCCAAAGCTCTATAATGAGTTCTCAGTTACACAGACCACTTAATAGAATTTCCTGAGAAAGAGGTTGAGTCTACATAATTCTAGACCTCCTACTGACTTGGGCATAATTGCTGCCAATAGACAAAGAAGTAATTGCAGTGTGGCTTGCTTTCTGTCTGAAGTCAACAGCCATGCGGCTGGGGAGCTGGAATGTTCTATTGCTCTCAGTTGTGTCTGGGCTTCTGTCCTTGAAAGGACCCTATGATGCCATCAATCACATGTCTGCTGGGTCTCTGACAGGGAAGGGGCACTGAGTAGTGGCCTTCAAAGCTGCCTATGCCCTCATCCTCTCATCCTTGGAATATGCTTTAGTGTATGGTGAAGGGTATTGAAGGTTTCAAGTTACTCATCAACTGACCTTTACAGGAAGATTCGCTGCCTTGTCTGGTGGCCCCATAGAATCACGAGGGTCTTCAGAGATGGAAGAGGGAGGCAACAGAGGGGTCAGAAGGTCGTGACCTGAGAAGGACTATACCTGTCATTGCTGGCTTTGAAGGCAGAAGGAGGAAATCCGGGGCTGGGAATGTATTTCTGAGGTCGAGCGTTTGCCTTGCGTGTGTGAAGGAAGCTCTGAGTTCCGTGCTGGGAAGACAGAACATTGAAGAGTCACCTCTAGAAGTTAGAAGGGCACTGAGGAGATAGCTCGGGGGTAGAAGTGCTTGCTGAGTAAGCCTGATGATCCCCAAACCACGTAAAGAACAGTGGTGAGCATCCATCACCCCAGCACTCCTACGGGCCAATGGGAGGCTGAGAAAGAAGAACTGGCTGGAAACCCACGGGCCAGCTAGCCTGGAGTATGCTGCGCAGCAGGAGAGACCTTGCCTCCACAAGGACTAAGGCAAGAATTGACTCCCCCAAATTGTCTTCTGATCTCCACACCCACACCATGGCATACTTGTGTCCTATTCCCTCACACAAACACACATGCAAAAAAAAAAAAAAAATTAAAATTCTATTTATACAAACTAGAAAATGCAGGGGATGGGATCTTTCCAAAGAGTCTGGGGGAAAAAAAATCTTGTTGATAACCTCGGGTTTTGATCTGGGGAAAGTCATGCTGGGTGTTTATCTCCCAGAGATGTAAGACAATACATCTGTTTTTTGTTTTTCGGGGCATTAAGTAGCAACTTGTTGCAGCAGCCAACTTCTTAACCTGGCTCCTCTCCAGAGGTCAGTAGGAACAGGGTCCACTAGTCATGCTGATTCTAGCAGCGAAAGGCTCCCAGCTTAGGACCTGCCCTGTCCTGGGCTGTAAGCATCACTGTGGGAAAGGTTTCCCTGATACAGAACACAGCTGATTTTTCCCACATCAAATTCTGCCTCACCAGTGCGCTCCCCAGCACTTGCCCCACCCGGGAATCTCCTCACTCCTCTGTCCACTGGCAGCATCAGGTTCTCTCCTAATAGCACTGCCCGGTCCCCTTTTGCAGGAATGGACAGGACATTGTATCCCTGCCCCACCCCTGGCCGCAGACATTGATTCAGACACTGTATACGGAAGCCTTTGAGAACGAGGCCCTCTTCCAGTTCAAGCAAATCCCCCAGTGTCTAGCTAAGACTGTTCTAAGCTTGTTCCCATTTGGAGAAAATTCCTGGGGGTTGTTCATGCAGAACCCCACAAATGCCAGTCCTGGAGGCAGATTTTAACTCAGGAACTTATGAGAGCATGAAAGGGATTGTTCCAGAACACAGGAGCCTCTATGGTGATAGGCTACAGGCAGTTTGGGTAAACATTTAAATATACTTGCTTCAAAAAATAATATTGGAGCCAGGCAGTGGTGGCACACACCTTTAATCCCAGCACTTAGGTGGGAGAGGTAAGTAGATCTCTGTGAGTTCGAGGACAACCTAGTTTACAGAGTGAATTCCAGGACAGCCAGGGCTACACAGAGAAACCCTGACTCAGAAAAAAAAACAAACAACAACAATAATAATAATAGTGTAGCGTCAACCCACTTTTTTCAGTCTGTTTCATGAGTGTCCCAAGGGTCACTGACTTGTCACCCTTCAAGTGCCTGCTTTGATAGGTGGGTTTCACCCCAATGTTTGATAAGCTGCTTCTATTAGACATAGGAATCCATAGCAGAGATACCTAACAGGCTCAGGGCTTTTCAGTACCCTCCCCTCCACCTATAAAGGCTGCTGCATCCTTGCGGACATTGGCAGTGTCCTCAGATAACCCACCCCTTATCTCCCCTTCACCTGCCTTCCTGCTCCTCACCTCTGGACACCTCTCCCGGCCCTGCCCCCCACCTGCTCTCCTGCCAGCAGTTTCTTCCATCTCCCCAAGCCCATTTCTCTCCATCCAATTTGGCAGGAACCCTGGAGGCTTGGGGATCAGTCCCTACTCTGTCCTGCTAGGGCTTTGGCAAAGTCGTTACCAGGAGAGGTTGGAGTCCTCAGCGTTCGGTTTTTTCCTGGCTGGCTGTCCATCATCTAGTCCCACCTCAATGCCACTACAGTCCGCCAGGCTCTGAGTTCTTTCTGCTCTGGGGATTCAGAATGATCTAAAGGGACTTCCTACTCCTATTTCTGCACCTCCGGGCCACTCTGAGACAGGCCTCCACCTTTGTATGGTGGCCATTGTGAACCACAGTCTCCCCCCTCTCCATTCCCGTATGGCCTCCTCCCTCTGAGGCTGCACCCTGTGTACAGAGGTAGACAGACAGGCATGTTTGGGAAAAGCACAGGAGCTCATTGCAAAGCCTCCTGCTGTATGCAGCCAGACTCTAGACCCAACAACGCCCCTGCCTCATGTCTAAAACATTATCCCGGGGACATGGTCTAGGTGGGAGGTCTCTCTCCCTGTACCCCAGCTGTCTCTAAAACTAGAGGTTAAGCACAAGCTTGTCTGACTCCCAAACATACTTTGAAATCACTGTGCATCTGTGCTGTGCCCTGGGTTCCATCTCCTGGAGAAGTCAGGGTTAAGCTCTGACCTTGGTCTTCCAGCTGAAAACAAATCTTTGCAGATGCAGTCAAGCTGAGGGGAGGCTATGATGGTGGTCTCCATCAGACAGATGTTTGGGAAAAGACACAGGGAGGTTGTCCCAACCTCTCCATGTGGCCAGAATCAGCAGCAGAATGGACAGAGTTCCTATCAAAGTGACTTGTCACACACGGTAACCAAGCCATGGAAACATCCCAGATGCCATCGTATGCGCATGCTCATGAGTGGATGGATAAACAAAACGTGGTGGTAATTATAATCTCAAAAATAAAGTGAAACAAAACAAACAAACAAAATCTGCGGCAAAGTGCTAATGGGATGTTAAGAGGTCATAAGAAAGGAAGGAGGGTCTCAGGCCGGGCGGTGGTGGCGCACGCCTTTAACCTCAGCACTTGGGAGGCAGAACCAGGCGGATCTCTGTGAGTTCTAGGTCAGCCTGGTCTACAAAGTGAGATCCAGGACAGGCTCCAAAACTACACAGAGAAACCCTGTCTCAACAAACAAACAAACAAACAAACAAGCAAACAAAAAACAAAAAAGGAAGGAAGGTCTCGTATACGCTACAATGAGGGACAAGAAACGCCCAAGACACAAGAGTAAACCAAGGCAGCCTGTGGCATAGGAAGCCAGCAGGGACAGAGAAGGCCCTGCATCTGCAGGGTGCAAGGCAAACCCTCGGCTCCCGACTTGTGGCCTCCAGGAGCGTGCGAGAATAAATGTCTACATTTGGAGTCACGCGGTTGGCGACACCAAGCAACAAAAGCCAGGAACCAAACGTACCCCGCAACACCGGGGGACACCCAGAGAGAAGCACATGGGAGGCTCTGGCTTTCATTGCTTCCCAGAATTGCTGAGCCCTGGAAAGGTAAAGTGCGTGAGAGACAGGGTCAAGAAACTGTGAAGCGCCAATCACGCGCCAATCACAAGTGGTTAGGAAACGATCCTCCTAGCCATAGCGGGGCTGGTCCCCCATTATGTAGCCCTAATTTGTACCTGGGGAGGATTCCTCCCATTCTCTCCCCCCACCCCTTCTTTCCTTCCCTGAGTGCCTTGCAGGAACCATGCCACAGTCTAGTTAGGGAAAAGAGAGAGGCTAACCCAGCTTCAAAGCCAGGCTAACAGTATACAGCTAACTTCACCCCCCCCCCAGGAACCCAGGGACCCCAGTTTTCCTCCTGGGTGTGTGAATGCACTCATGTGCACCCCAGAGCATAGGGAGAGAACCCAGTGATATTTCACGCAAATGAGAAATGTTATTCTGCAGATTAAAGCCTCACTGAGCCTGGTTTTGTCTTTATTTATGCTTTTCCATTTCCTTCCACGCTGACATGGATGCCCACGCCGGCGAGCACTGAAGGACGTAATTGGAGTGTTGAAGGATGGTGCAGTGGCCCAGATGCTCCCTCGAAGGCCTGCCCCTCTGTCTGCCCCCATCCGTCACCATCTAATGTGACAAAGTTTTTATCGGGCATTGAGGCACGAGAGATTAAAAGTAAATACCGCAATCAGCAAGCAGCTGGGGTGGGCGAGGGGACAGAGAGCACTTCCCAGTGAGCTGTGCCACCCATGGGGCAGCAATGTGGCACCAGGGCCAGCCAGATGCAGGGGTGGGGCTCCAGGCTGGCAGGTCATGAGGGCACTGGCCCAAACAGAAGCACCTTTACTCTCCAGTAAAAGAAAAATGAGAGCGTTTTACCGTGGTTTGGCCAGGCTCACACACATACATTTTCCAATTTAGTCTTCGGGGTGATAAAAGGAAGCTGGACTGGGCTCCTTCCTTAACGGGTGAAGAATCTAGAGCCAGGAAGTGGCTCAAGGAGTAAGATCACTGCTGCCAAGCCTGACGACCTGAGTTCAGTCCCAGAACTCGAAGGGTGGAAGAGAGATCAGGTTCCTCCTACATGCTGTCCTCTGACCTGCACATGCACGTATGTACACACACATGGGGAGGGGCAGGGAGATTGGGATCTGGAGAGATGGCTCAGTGGTTAAGAGCACTGGCTGTTCTTCCAAAGGACCTGGATTCGGTTCCCAGCATCCACAGGGCAACTCACAAATGCCTGCAACTCCAGTTCCAGGGGATCCTATGTTCATCTTTTGGTCTCCATGAACACCAGGCACACACAGAGCGCACATACATACATTTGGGCACACACGTGTGCATAAAGTAAAAATAAGTAAACCTTAAAAAAAAACCTTTGTGGTCCTCAGAGGTTAAAAATGTGGTTATGTCCACAGTGCTGGTCCACAGTCCACAGCACCCTCTCTCCTCTCCTCCCTTTCTGTGTTTTGGGATTTGGGGTTTGCAAGGTTCAATTTGCCATAGAAGAGCCTGTTCTGTCATATTTTCATATATTGCACGAAACCACAATCATTCATTCATTCATTCATTCAGTCAGTCAGTCAGTCAGTCGTCTGTCAGTACGTCGGTCGGTCAGTTTGTACACTAGATACTGTACAGTAAGTTCTCAGGAAATATTTATTGTCTGACTCTCTGAATGGGTTGTGTGTGTGTGTGTGTGTGTGTGTGTGTGTGTGTGTGGTGTGTGTGCACTTGCCCATGTGTGTGTATGTATTCCAGACCAGTGTCTTCTTCTATTGCTCTCCATTTTTGGTTGTGAGCCTAGCCTTTAACGGCTGAGCCATCTCTCCAGCCCTGCTCTCCATTTTTTTAAGGTGGGTTTTCTTAATGAATCTGGAGCTCACAATTGGCTAGACAGGCTGGCCATTGAATCGCAGCCCCCCCCCTCCAGCCTCCATTCCCCAACACTAGAATTACATGTCTGGCTGTTTGCATGGGTGCCAGGGCTCTGAACTCAAGTCTTCGCACCTGAGCAGTAAACACTTTACCCAGAAGACATCCCCCTAGCCCCTGAATGAATACTGGTCCAGTACCAGGCACGAAGTTGCCGCTAAGGTGTGATCCTTGGACCAACACCAGCATCACCTGAAGCTTACTAGAGATACAGGGTCTCAGGTGCTGCTGCAGACCCATGGCCACTCACACGATGCAAATGTCTGGGAAAGTCTGGCCCATATATAAGGTCCTTTGTCCTGATGGCCCAGGATGTCCTAGCTTATCACCATGGTCCAACGAGCTGGAACGCCACACCTGCTTCTGTGATGTGCGGTGCGCCATCCATCATTTAGTCACTTTGTTACCCAAGGAGTGCGGATGATTGAACGCAGACTGGTCCCTCTGTGTGTCTCCTTTCCGCTCTTCTCCTGCCTGCTCTCCCTGCGGGGCTAGCCTTGTTATCCTGACTGATACTGAATTCTTGAAGCCTTCTGTGTGGGCTCTAGACCTAGTTGGGATGCTCTCTTGTGACTACATAGATCCCAGGTCATTGCAGGGCACTCCTCTGGGTGGTCTTGAATGGACGCTCTTCTCCCCTCTTCTCACTGTAGTTATCCATAGTCACTGTAGCGTGGTGTGTGCTGGGCATGCCCCAGGAGAGGGAGGGGCCACGGGGCTTTGTTCCTCCATCCTCCGGAAGCAAGATGCCCTCAAAGCTCAGCCCAGTGAGTCCTGTGACCCCCAGGTCACCAGCACGACCCTCAGTGCCTCCCACTATGGTACAAGTGAAGCACAGTGCCTGAAACCCCACCTGCCCGGGAAGGCTTCCTTCTTGAGCCTTCCGCTCAGAATGGATCCTAGGAGTCTGGCATCTCTTGCTGCCTGCCGCGGTTTGAATGAGAAACGTCCCCCATAGGCTCAGGTGTTTGAACACTTCATCCTCAGCTGGTTTGGGGGGTCTGTGGAACCTTCCGGAACCTTCATCCTTGATGGGGGAATCGGGTGGCTGAGACACAGGTCTTGAGAGTTACAGCCCGGCTTTGCCTCTCGTCGGGGCTCTTTGTTTTCCTGATCTACTTCCTGATGCCACAGTCTGAGCCCCAGACACTGATGCTTCCCTGAGCCCCACCCCCAAGATAGACTGTATCATGTTAATCCATGAGTTGAAAGGACCTTTTCCCCCTTAGGTGATTTTGTAGTGTGTTTTGTTACAGCTATGAGGAAGGCAACTAACACACCGTCGCTTTTTTGTTTTTTTAAAGATTTATTCATTTATTATGTACACAGAAGAGGGCACCAGATCTCATTACAGATGGTTGTGAGCCACCATGTGGGTGCTGGGAATTGAACTCAGGACCTCTGGAAGAGCAGTCGGTGCTCTGAACCTCTGAGCTATCTCTCCAGCCCCACGCGGTCGCTTTGCAAGCAGTAACCCTTTCCGGGGAACGTGATCCAGGCAGGCTTGGCTTGTCTCACAGCACAGACCTTGCTCATCCTGCAGCACAGGAGGTAGTGGGTGAAGTGTCTGGACTCCTCCTTCTGCTGGTTGTCCTCGTGAGATGCGTCTCTGCCTCCATTCTATAAGCAGCGGGAATCTCCTCTGGGGATTGGTTAATAGTCACCCTGCCTCACACTCAAGAGAGGCCCAAGGATGTAAAAAATAAATAAATAAATAGCACTCCATCCTGCCAAACTGTGAACGAAGTCACCTTTTCCTGCTGGTGGCTCATGGTGAAACAGGGCTGCTGTCTTTTGTGTCTACTTACTAGCTGGGTATAGTCAGCTTTCTTGGACAGCCAGCCCTCAAGTCATGACATGGAGACTTATTATTAATTACAAATGCTTGGCCTTAGCTTAGGCTTGTTTCTAGATAGCTTTTTTTAAACTTAAATTAACCCATTTCTATTTATCTGTGTGCTGCCCTGAGGCTCATTTACCTCATCTATGTACTGTCTATCCTGCTTTCCTGCCTCCTCCATGTCCGACTGGCTGGCCCCTCGGCTGGCTAGGTGGCTCCCTTTTTCTCTCTGCCCACCATCCCCATCTATCTCTCCTCTGCGTAGCTATTGGCCATTCAGCTTTTTATGAGACCAATCAGGTGCCTTAGGCAGGCAAGGTGAAATAGCAACACATCTTTACACAGTTAAACAAATATTCCACAACAGATGGGAAGTAGAAGCCTCGGAAGAGAAGGTCCAGGCAGGCTGATAGCATCAGACCTGAATGGTCTTGTTCAGTGTCCAGCTAAGAAGCAATTCACTTCACTGAGCCTGTGGTTTGTCCCTCCATTTCTGCTGCAGACTTGTGGGGTTCCACTGCCTGGGGAGACAGTTAAGAACCTGATACTGATCTCACTCTCCAGCCTCTAATGTGGCTTGGTGCTATTGGCCAGCCTGGACAGAAGTTGCAACTTCATGGTCCAGGATGCAGAATCATAAAACCTTACATTGGCTACCGGTAGCATCCACAAATCTACTGCCATGAATAATTTGACCAGGTACCATAAGCTCAAGCAGATTTTTCTAATTTAAATACTTCCAAAAATCAACTTCCAGTAGAGAGGGACATTTGATGGGCTGATTTGAGTTTTAAAGAGTATTACATTTATGATGTGTGTTAATTGATGGTATCTCAAAATATGGTTTACAGCTCTAGTACAATGGTTCTCAACCTTCCTAATTCCTTGACCCTTTATAGAGTTCCTTATGTTGTGGTGACCTCCAACTATAAAATTATTTCATTCATTGCTACTTCATGACTGTAGTTTTTCTACTGTTATGAATCATAATGTAAATATCTGATGTGCAAGATATCTGATATGTGACCCCTGTGAAAGGGTCAGTTGACCCCCCAGAGGGGTTGTGACCCACAGGTTGGGAATCAATGCTCTGGTAGGATAGGGTAAGCCCCTAGGAAATGTGCAAATGATGAGGATTTAAGTAATCGTACACTCCTAGGTTCTGGGTGGCACACACTTTTGAGAGACGCTCCAGCCCAGATCACCAAATGAGAGAAACTGGGACACACAAACTTAATCTGGGAGGAATGGAGGAACCAGAGCCCTGGCCCTACCCTTACCCACACCTCTCTCTCTCTCTCTCTCTCTCTCTCTCTCTCACGCACACACACACACACACACACACACACACACACACACACACACACAAAGAGGGATTGGGCCAGAGCTCTGTGTAGACGGCTACTATACAGGGTTGGGGACTGTAGTAAATGACGTCTATGGCCTTCCATCCAAGGTCCTCCTGGCTGTGGGCAAAGCTTCCTCCTTCTGGCATGTAGCAATGATGAGGACCTCTTTGTTGTCTACAGTCTTTGCCTTGGCCTCCATTCTCCCTTCTTTGATTAATCATCCCCAGACTCTATTTTGGGAACTTAACTCCCCAGTCATGACATTTTACCCCCATAACCCCAAAGATTGGTTTAGGGTAGACACATTGGTTTTGAGTTAATGCAATCAAGTGTTACCTTGAAGGTTGGTTCTCCACGGAGGCAGATGGCCTTGGCTTTCCTGGGAGTGTAAGCCGTCTGCAGCATGTCTTGACTGGCAGGTATCTGGGTACCTGGTGTTCTGGCTTGGGAAGTGGCTTAGTTTAGGGTGTAGGGTAGAGAACAAAGCAATGTTGCCAGGAGGCAAAAATCACTAGAACTCGGTGTTGCTCACTCAAGAATGATGTGGAAAGGAGGCTTCCAGGCTGCAGTTTCCAGGAGTGGAGCTTGGAAAAGAGAGACGCTGCCTCATAGGGAACACAGGCTAGCAAAGGTGGAGGAGGAGACTGCTTTTGACGGTTATGGGTCTTTCCAGCGTTCAGTGGGATGTCAAGATGGGCACACAGCTCGGGAGCCCAGAGAAGAGCCCAGGCTAGGGCTGTCTGAGTGGATGGCCTCCTGTGGGGGAGTGAAGCTGTGTGTGCAGGAGAGCGACAGAAGGAGATGGGATAGGGTGGGACACAGAGGACTCTGACCATAGAGGAGCGTTGGCGCCCCAGAAGCACAGCAGAAGGAAGACTCCTGGCAGAGACAGCCCCACTCTTCTACCCGGTAGGTGTCCGAGCCTGGCCTGGAGTCATCCTGTCCTGACTCATGAAGATCCTTAGGGACAGGGAATGACTATATCCTTCTGAAAATAGATAGTTTAGTAATGGCCTAGGCTGGCCTTCTGCTTTCAGTGTGGGCCTCCTATTCCCCCTGGTCTCCCCTCCTCTTGGACACTCTTCTCCCCCTACACCTACCTCCCCAGCACCCTTCCCCCCATGCATTAACTTCCCTTAACACTCCTCTCTCTTAACACTCATCTACTTCAGACTTCTCTGTATCCCCCTGAACATCCCCCCCACCCCTCACTCACTGGGGAACCCTGACTCTGACGCTGGCCTGGCTGGGATGCATGCTCAGTCTGCATAAAGGTTAAGATTCTTAAGGGCTAAAGCCTTGTGAGTAAACTCTCAACTGATGTCCAAAGGTGGCTGAAGATCAAGGCCTTCTCCCCGCTCCTCTGTTTGGAAGGGCCTCTGCCGCTGCTTCTAGGCCCCCAGAGTCTCCAGGGGTCTGCCATGGCCAGCCAAGCTGCTTTCCTTCCTTTCCCTGGCATTTCCTAGTTTCCTCCTGGGCCATGTCCCTGTCACATCCCATGCCAGATTCTGCTTCCTGGAAGCCAGCCAAGGTCCATCATTGATCACGGAGAATGTTGTCGGTCAAGGACATCAGGAGCCAAGCAATGAGTGCCTTCATCTGCACCCTGACAACACAAGATGGAGAATGCTAACCCTGGTCAAGATGAGGACTGCAGCAGCTATCCACTCCGGAGTTCCTGTCCCCTCAGAGATGGAGGTGGTTCCCAGCCTGCCCTCCCCCTGCCAAGGGAAGTGGCCTGCAGACACTCAGGTAACCAAAGCCACAGAAGTATCTTTGAGCCCAGGTTTGCAAGCAATAGCATGAGAGTGGAAGAATACTCCTGTGCTCCCAACAGCAGCCAGTGGTCTGCTTCCAGGGCTCCATCTTCTTCCAGAAAATCCCAGGAGCAGGATCAATGGAATGTATGTTATAAAGGGGGTTTATTAGATCCTCTTATACTATGTGGGCTGGTTAAGTCCAACAATGACTGTCTGTATAATGTAGAGGCTTGAGAGCCTGGTAGTCACTTGGTCCATTAGGTTGGATTTCTCAGCAGTCACAACCTGTCAATGAAGGTTTGGAGCATTCCTGGGGAGTCATTGGTCTTTAGTTCACTTTGGAAGGCTGAAGAAGCTGGATACTAATATTAATGAAGGGCGATAGCAACAGCAGCAGCAACAGAGTAGATGCACTCACCACTAGGGCATGAAGGCAGGCAGGCAAAAGCAGCCGTTTTCCCTCTAGGACTTGTTTGTATCTGGCCAGCTGCTACGGGTGCCTCCTACTCCGAGGAAGGGTCTTTTATCCTCAGTTAATCATTCCGGGAAAGCGCCTCAGAGACCCACCCACAGACAGGTCTGTTAGTTGATCCCCCAATCAAGTTGACAATGGAGATTAAATATTGCCTGGTCTCCTCATTGTCTCTGTGCTAACACACACATGAGTCTGAGCACATCTGTGTTTTCCTGCCTGAGTCTTCATGGGTGTGAGTATGTTTGCTTGGTGTCTGTGTGTACCCATCTTTTGGGCTTTGCCGTGTTTGTGTGTGCACAGTGGCTGTCTGCCATGCCACTAATGGAAATACAGGCACGGATCACAGCTCTCAATTAGCTCCCGGGGTGACTAGGGCGATTGCTGTGACAGCCAGTTACTGAACAGCAAAGCCTACAGGAATGGATTAATTTGTAGTACAGGCAGCTGAAGTGACAAGGTTAGCAGCAGGGCCCAACAGCCAGAGACCTGTGGAGAAGCCTTCAAGACCAGCAGAGTCTGTAAGATCTTTGCTGTGGTCCTGACCTAGGGCGCTGACCTATTACAGTGATACCAGGGACCTCAGCTGATCTCAGGACCAGGTATCCCATCAGCCACTGGGTAGGAAGTGGGGGTAGTAATGAGGGTGCCAGGGTCTTGGCTGGCACAAAGCCAGACCATGGTCCAGGTGCCAGGAGCTGGGAGAGGGCAGTGCATTCTCTGTCTGTCTCTGTCTCTCTGTCGTCTCTCTGTCCCCTCCCCAGATGATAGTAGTACTACAGATAGAAACTATGATCTATGATAACAGAAACTTCTCCATATTTGGGCAATGAGAAGGCCTAGGGGGTAAAAATACATTTAAATAGTGGCTCCAATTTCTGGGGTTCCTGGGCCAGAGTGAGCTAGAAATGGGGTTAGGGTGGAATTGGTCTTAGAACATTGACCTGCCTACCTTCCCAAAGCCCACTGTACCCACCTTCTTAAAGGAGTATTTCTTTCTGTTTTCTCGGTCAGAATCTCACACTATAGACCAGGCTGACCTCATGCCTACAGTCTCCTGCCTCAGACGCTCAAGTGAGGTTATAGAGGTGTGCCACCACACCTAGCTAACTCTTAAGGGAAGTGTGTGTGTGTGTGTAGATTGGTTCTCACTCTGTAGTCTTGGCTAGCTTGGAACTCAGTATGCTGACCAGACTATTCTCTATCTACAGGGCTATCCCCAAACTCTCCACTTGCCTCTGACTCTGCTAGGATTAAAGGCAAGCGTCACCTCACGAGGAGAGATTTTAGTGTCCATATCATCTTCTGACCTAGCCCAAGGGAAGAAGATAGATGTGGGGACTTTCCCTCCCTCCCACCACCTCTGGCATTGAAAGGAAACACTGAGTCCGGGTCTCTGTTTTCACCCCTTGACCCTGGACAGCCTTCAGTCACCTGGCATTTCCTGACCTTCACGTTCTGCCCCAGGAGAGCCTGCCAGTCTGTAGGCTGTCCCTCCACGGGGGCTTTGTCTGCGGGTTTTTCGTGATTAGATTCCATCGGTGCAACTGGACAGGAGTTTCCCAGAAGGGCCGGACTCCACGTTGTTCTCAGCACTTGGGTCAGGGGGCCTGAGCTGCTCCTTGGACTCAATGGCTGTCGTGCTGACTTGAATCATTCGGAGAAGTGGTTCAGCTTGATTTCTCCATTGAAAGGCCGTTGTGCTCTTCTCTGTAATGAATAAATGTGTGAGCTGTGCATACAAGCATGTGGCTATGCACTGTGAATGTGTGTGTGAGAGAGGCTAGGACTGAGTGTGGTGAGAAGATTCTCGGAGGTTCACATCAGACTTTGACCTGCCCATGGGTTTTCTAACTCCCATCATCCCCTTCAGGATTGCTACTTGGCACTCCACTGAAGAAGAACCTCGGGTCTGGAGATGTAGCTCAGGTGGTCAAGGGTTTCTCTAGCATACATGAAGTCCCTGGTTGGATTCTGGGAATAGCAGTGCATGCCTGTAAGGCCACCGCTGGTAAGTCTGAGAACATCCTAGGCTGTTTCCAAGACAAGAGACCACGTTACAAAGAGAAACAAGTGTCTATTGTACAGTTGCCTATTTATATTAGTGTGAATTTAGAGATCCTGATTATCTTCAGTGAGTTATAACTCAATTACTACTATATATTTTGTTGCTCAATTGTCTCAGACTTGGCCAGATGTATTCTTTTTATTCCTTGTATGTGAGGCATGTGTAGGTTTGTGTGTGAGAGTACATGTACATGTGAGTGCATACGTGTGGGGAGGCCAGAGGGTAACCTTGGGTGTGGTTCCTTAGGAGCTGTCCACCTTACTTTTTAAGACAATATCTTTACGACAACCTGGGACTCATCCATCAGCTAGACTGGTTAGCCAGCAAACTCTAGGGACCTGCCTCTCTCCATCTCCCCAGATCTGGAATTACAGGCATGTGTCCCCACACTCGGCTTTTACGTGAGTACTGGGGATCGAACTCAGGTCCTTGTGCTTACATAACATACACCTTACTGACTGAGCCATCTCCTCAGACTTACAATCATTTTTCGAGCGCATCTGACTCCTGGGGAAACCAGATGTTTCAACTTCCTCCTGGTCTTTCCTTGTCCCAGACCTAGAAGCAGAACCAATTTAATTTGATTTCTCTGAGGTAAAATGAAGGCCTCGAGGTGGCCATGGGTCCCACAGTCACAGGCCCCAGTCATCATGGGTGTCCAGTCCTCTTCTCCAAGTCCCTGAGGCTTTATAATTCACCGGAATAATAACCCAATGTATTAGTTGTCTTCCTTTTCACCTCCTTGTATTTACTTCTTTTTGAAGTCGATTGAAGACCCAACAATACACAGATGCATAGCAGTAATATGAACGGAAACTAGCTCGTCACCTGGAAGGCCACACACCAAAGATCAGCCAAGGCGTTCTCCAGAGAGCCACATGGAGAAGTGATGTGGAGCACGAGTCCTCAATATACAGACCGCTCCTGCTTTGGTAGATATCCAAACTCATATTCAAAGTCTCGAAACACGTGACACTGGTTTGTTGTCTATTGTCCATGGCTGTGTTTTCCCAACAATGGTAGAACTGAACAGTTCTAACAGAACAGTTGGCTCTCGAAACTTAAAATATATACCATGGGCCTTGTACAGAAGTTTGTCAGCCTTTTGGAGATATCTGGAAAGTTCTCTTGTTGGAGACTGATATAGCATGCCCCAGTAAGTCCAGAGCAGCCAACTTTGCCTGCATCTAGGAATCTGTGTTGAGCATTCTTATCTGCCCACAAGATGGAGAGAGTCGGCCTGGCGTGGTAGCACATACCTGCAATCACAGCATTTGAGAAGTAGAGGCAAGGTGATCATGACTTCAAGACCTTGTTGTGGCTACAGAGCATGTCCGAGGCAAGCCTGGGCTACATGAGACTCTGCTTAACACCATCTTACCCTAGAAGCTTCATAGAGCAGCCACAGGCAGCAGCACCAGCCTGGAGAACAGCAGGCTCGAATCTGCTGTGTAATCAGCTGCAATTCAGAACCCAAACCACATATGGGCTAGCAATGTGTACAGGGTATACATGATTAAAATGCTAAAACAGCACTCTCCAGAAGCAATCCCATTTGGAAAATTGCAAAAGAAAATGGAACTTGGAAATGTTTTGCCAACATGAAAGCTAGAACACACACACACACACACACACAGACACACAGACACACACACACATTTTAAATGCCTCGAAAGAGATCTTATACCTTTACTCTTGTAAATGATCTCAATTATTGACTAATGCAGCAAATGCCACTTAATTACCTGTCATTAAACATTTTGAGAATTCTCAATATATTTGAAATGCTGTGTTTGATGGACGTAGCAATGAGATCCCAGTTCCCACGGACCGCACTGGGCAGCTATGAGTTGGATCACACCAAATGATGACCAGGACATGGTGATTGCTCCATTGTTGGCTGGGATGAGGCTAACCACTGCTCAGTAGGCACGTGGGAGGGCCGGTCCATGTCAGATGTGCACACCCGACTACTAGCAATGGCTTCTGTGTAGTGTGACCCCACCCCACCCCACCCCACCCCAGGGAGTCCTGAGATGCTTCCGAAGGGAATCTCATGGCTCAAACTCTCAGCACAGCACTAAGATGTCATTTGTCTTTTGGAAGACATTTGGCCTGTGATATAGGGCAGCAGTGAGTCCACTCCTGGTATGTTAGCAGCCTAGGTGCTGACCACAAACTGTGCCAATGGCCATGGTGTCTCTCACCACCAGGCACTTCACAGGGGAAACATCATTTTACTAAAGAACGGCCCTGGCTGAGCAGCAACATTTCTTTTAGTTTAAAAATACTCTTGAGCCCAGAGGCTGGAGAGATGGCTGAAATTAAGAGCATGTTGCGCTCTTACAAAGGAACTGGGCTTGGTTCCCAGCACCCACGTCAGCGCACAGCCATCTGTAACTCTTGGGACACACAGACACAGACACAGACACAGACACACACACACACACACACACACACACACACACACACACACACACTGGGGAGGGAGGGAGAGGGACTCTACACAGACACATCATTAAAAGAATTTTTTAAAAATCTTTTTTAGGGGGCAGGTGTTGAGACAGGGTCTCACTAGTAGCCCTGGCTGTCCTGGAACTCACAATGTAGCCCAGGCTGCCCCCAAACTCACAAAAATCCACCTGCCTCTGCCTCCTAGTGATGGGATTAAAAATGTGCCCAGACCCAAAAAAAAATTTTTTTTTAAATCTTAAAAATAAAAATCTCAGGCCAGGCGATGATGGCACCCACCTTTAGTCCCAGCACTGGGGAGGCAGAGCCAGGCAGATCTCTGTGAGTTCGAGGCCAGCCTGGTCTACAGAGCGAGATCCAGAACAGGCTCCAAAACTACACAGAGAAAAGCCAAAATAAATAAATAAATAAACACATAAACACATAAATAAATAGAATCTCGTGCCCTGAGTCTCCATCTTTTCTCGTACTTATTTATTTGCTTGCTTGTTTGCTACTTAGCCATTTTGGGGGTTGGCGGTTGTGGAATTTGTGGGTGCTCGTGTGACGTCAGCAAGTGTGGCAGTCCAAGGACAGACAACCTGTGGGAGTTGGTTCTTTCCTCCTACCGTGTGAGTCCTGGGGCTCCCACGCGGGTTGTCAGTCTCAGTGGCAAGCGCCCTCCCCCACCGAGCCATTTCATAGCTCCTCGGTCCCTGTCGTTCTAATATTCTGTGTGGTGAGATCAAATCTAACACACACATACACACACACACACACACACACACACACACACACACACACCACACACACAGAGCTTTTCTGGTGGATATTTGAGGAGAAACATACATGAGGCCCTCAGTTTTGAAAAATAATCTCAGAATTTCCTTCCGGGATACTATTTTTATCTGAAAGAACAGCAGGCTAACGACAGAGATTCGGATTTGGGTATTTGGTAGATATTTTCTCAAAAAGGAAAATATCTGAAAAACCTTAGCAGGAACTTACTCTGACCTCCCCTTGGCTCCCCCCACGATCTCCCTTAATGAATTAAAATAAGGTGCTCAACGTGCTGGGTAGATAGACGACAGACAGACAGGGATGAGACCCTCTCAAGGGAGAGAGTGGGCGGTGCCCAGAGGGAAACACTGTCGGGTGGGCAATGGCGAGAGAAACCACGGCGCCAACCCAGAGGCGTAAGTCGGCTTTATACTCTTTCTTCACGTCTCTGTCACAGTTTCCTGGCGGTGGTCTTCCTGTCCAGGTGATTGACAGGCCCATTTGGACTAACTTTATGCCTTTGTTCTTTACTGGAAAGCTGCCAGCTGCATAGAAATCTCAGGGCGGTGGTGGCGCACGCCTTTAATCCCAGCACTCAGGAGGCAGAGGCAGGCGGAGCTCTGGGAATTCGAGGCCAGCCTGGTCTACAGAGCGATTTCCAGGGCAGCCAGGATTACAAAGAGAAGTCCTGTCTCCAAAAAAAAAAAAAAAAAAAAAAAAAAAAAAAAAAAAAAAAAAAGAAAGAAAGAAAGAAAAGAAAAGAAAAGAAAAAAGAAAAGAAATCACTGGACTTTCCAGGCAGACAACTTGGAACATCCCGTTTCCTCTCAGGGCGGACCGTGTACTTGGATCCTATTGTTTTGGCCAGTGATGGAAGACCTGCAGCCTTAGCTCCTGGCTTCAGAAACTGCCGATTATGAGGGCAGAGGTTCATCCCCAAAGCCTTTATGCCTGCTAGTAGCTAACAAGCTGAAACCCGATCCTACAGTGAATAGCCCCGCTGCTGTAAAATCTGAAATAACCGGAAACTGCCTGCTGCCCATCACTCTTCAAAGACCCCTACCGCGGGGGTGGGGGGGTGGGGGTGCAACCTGGTTCTTACACTGCGGACCAGAACGCCAGCGGGAGTTAGCTGAAAGCAAACTTGGAGTTTATTAAGAAGGAAAGTACTCACGAGCGAGTGCTAGGCTAAAAGCCGAGTCAGTAGAAACATCAAAAGAAACACAGGCTTACGTACCTTAGGCTGTTGCTCTACATGTGTGATTCTGTGGCTCCTGAAATTATATTGTTGAATTGTATTTATCCAATGTTAAAGATCAAGTGAAAAACTTTTTGTATACTTTTCCACCGCTCAGGCTGGCCTTGAACTCATCATCTACCCACCTCAGTCCCTCATATACTGGGTTATAGGTGTGAGCCACCATGGCTAACAATGGTATACATATCTTTTCTCTAAAAGTTTTTTTTTTTTCCTCCCTGTGGAGACAGCTCAGTAAGGAAGAGTGTTTGCCGTACAAGCATAAGGACCCGAGTTTGAATCTCCAGCACCCGGAACTGATCCTAGGAGGAACAAACTCTGGCAAGACAGCTCTCCCTCATCCAAACAATTATCCATAGTCGGAATGAGGCTGCACCATCAACAATAAGCAGATTAACAATTTTAAGTGTATCGAGGGCTGGGGATATAGCTCAGTGACAGAATATTTTTGTCTAACTTGCACTGGGACATGGGTTTAGCTCCCAGTACCCCCCCCCCCCCCCGCAATCAGTAACTGTAGTGTTGTCAGCCTGTAATCCCAGCAAATGAAAGATGGAGGCAGGAAAACCAGGAATTCAAGGCTAGCCTTAGATACATATAAAAAATGCAAGGCCAGTCAGGCAGTGGTGGCGCACGCTTTTAATCCCAGCATTCGGGAGGCAGATCTCTGAGTTCGAGGCCAGCCTGGTCTATGAAGCAAGTTCTAGGTCAACCCAAGCTACAGAGAAAAACCTTGTCTCAAAATAAATAAATAAATAATAAAATTAAAAAAAAGAATCTCCAGCACCCACATAAAAAAGAAAAGCCAGGCATGGCAGTGTGTGCCTGTAACCCCAGTGTTGGAGGGCAGAGGACAGGAGGATCTTGGGAGCTTCAGGCTCAGCAAGAAACCACCCTGTCTTGAAAGAATAAGGAGGAGAATAATAGAGAAGATAATGAACATCTTCCATTGGTCCACAAGCCACCTCTACACACGAATACAACACAACACACAGGAAAGGAGGGAGGGAGGGAGGGAGGGAGGGAGGAAGGAAGGAAGGAAGGAAGGAAGGAAGGAAGGAAGGAAAAAAGGAGGGAGGAAGTATTTTTCTTTCACAAATAAAATTCTTAGGTGGTTTACTTTTATTTATTTTATTATAATTTATTATTTATATATAAATATATTTATATAATTAAATATTTATTTATAAATATTATTTATATATAAATATATTTATATAATTAAATATTTATTTATAAATAATATTTATTATTCAGGTTTACAGATTAGCAAGAAACGCTGACAAAAGGATTAAAAACAAAACAAAACCCCTTCAATGGCCAGTGACCTAGCTTAGCAGGTCATGGTGCCTGCTGCCAAGCCTGATGGCCTGAGTTCGATTCCCAGGACCACATGGAGGCTTTTGTAGGCAGGTAGACATCTGTCTCTCTTCAGTTCTGCAGCATTCTGTGATCTGACCCAGGCAGTAGAGAGATGCAGAAGAGGAAGAAGAGGCAGAGAGAAAGAGAGAGAGAGAGAGTCCGGCAGAGAGCGGGTGTGCAGGGGCTGGGCCTGGGCCAAGTGGAGAGAGAAGGGACTCATAGTGTGCTTTACAGAGGGGTGAGGTCCCCGGGACAAGAACCAGGCTGAGCAGAAGAGTTAAGGCACAGGCAGACTGGAGTTCAGCTTCTGCCCCAACAGAGCCCCCTCGCTTCCTGTCCTGTCCTCAGGGCTCCTGCCTGCTGGTGTCTTACTCTGAGCACTGCCTACTCTTGAATACCTGTCCCTGCACAAGGGCCACCCAGTGAACTGTCAGATCACAGACGCTGTGGCCCCTGGGAGCAGGTAGCCTATCTGCTGTGACCCTGCAGTCACCAGGGGTCAATCTTGTCCCCTCCTCCATGGTGCTTGGGAATCAGAAGCATGTACTACAGGCTACTTATCAACTTCATCCCTGGGACCCCTCCCCGTCCTTTGGAAACCTACAAGACAGTGAACCCCATTTCGTGTGCTGGGACTGAGGCTTTCTTCAGACTCCCTCCTTGCTGTACGCAGGCAGTGTTAGTAACTGTTTAGGACACCTCACACCCTGAAAGACAGTTTGTCTCAGCAACCCTCTCTGAAATCCCTCTCATTTTCATTCCCCAATCTTATCTAACACGAACAAAATAGACCAGCATCACTTGTATGAGAAGACAGGTCACAAACAAAATAAACAGGTATGAAAATACCATTCATCTGAGCCAGCTCCAGTGCCTTGGGTACCTACTACGTACACTGAAATGCCATCTAGAAGGAATGGTCACAGGTGGGACAGTGAAACAATTCTAGCCAACCAAAAACCAGCTAACCAAACTCCAGCTTTCCCCATCACCCCCATCACCCAGTGGTTTCTTTGTCTTGTGTCTGAGGATATCAAGGAGTTCTCACCTTGTACGCCTCTGTAGAGCTTGGTCTCTGCTTCTTGGGAGAATACTGCATGAGCTCCGAACCTCTCCTTGCTCAAAACGAAGTTTAATGTGAATAATAATAATAATAATAATAATAATAATAATAATAAAAAGACATTGTCTTGGAGCTGGAAAGACAGCTCAGCACCCAAGAGCGCATTGCTCCTGCAGAGGACCAGAGTTCAGTTCCCAGCACCCATACCAGTAGCCCACAGCCACCTGTAACTCCAGCTCCAGGGGATCACTCCCCATTCCAGACTCTGCAGGCACCTGTACGCACACACGCACACATCCCATACACTGACGTAGACATATATATGTATATACAATTAAAAAACAAATCTTAAAACATAATCTCAGTGTGTAGTCCCGGCTGGCCTGGAGCTCACCATGTTGCATGCTCTGGCCTTGAACATGTGTTGATCCTCCTGCCTCTGCCTCCCAAGTGCTGAGATTTCAGGAGTGCTCCACAATGCCCAGTTTCATTTAGTGGCCATTGAAACTGAGGATGTGGTTAGCAGAGTCCTAATCTGGCATGCACAGAAGACCCTGGGTTCAAGTCCCAGTATGACACAAACCCTGTGAGGTGGCAGGAGGCTCAGAAGATTAAGGCCCCCTCTGGATGCATGAAACTCTGTAAAAAAACAAAGCAAAACAGCAACAACAACAAAAAAAAAACCCCAGGCAATTTACATAGTACACTGCCATAGAAGATAAGTCCTTCTGAGGAAACTCGGGCACAGAGGGGAGCAGTGAATGCTGGCAGGTGTGTGTGTGCGCACACACACACACATACATATGCTTATGTCTCAACTGAGAAGACTTTTCAAGGTTTCTTTTAGGTCTTGCACAAAGTCACATTTACGAGGTTGAGCACAGAAGACTGAGATAACCATGAGAAAGAAATGGATAAGCAAATAAAAATGGGGCCGGGCGGTGGTGGCGCACGCCTTTAATCCCAGCACTCGGGAGGCAGAGGCAGGCGAATCTCTGTGAGTTCGAGGCGCAAGTGAGTCCCAGGAAAGGCGCAAAACTACACAGAGAAACCCTGTCTCGAAAAATCAAAAAAAAAAAAAAAAAAAAAAAAAAGGGGGAAAGAAAAAAATGGGGGCCGGAGGGATGGCTCAGCAGTTAAGAGTGCTCGCTGCTCTTGCAGAGGACTCTGGCTTGGTTCCCAGCACCTGGAAAGGCTGCTCACAACGCTAATGCCAGTTCCAGAGTATCCAACTCCCTCTTCTGGCTTCTGTGGGCACTGCATGAGCCTTGCACATGTGCACCAATGCCGTCAAACCCTCCTTACGCATAAAAGAAAAGTAAATAAATGTCCTTTAAATGAATGAATAAATGAAAAGGGGGTAGTGCCCTGAGTGTCTTGTCCAGTGCAGATAGGAGCTCATCACAGGGTAGGGAAGTGTAATAGGTAGGGTGATGCGGAAGGTGGGGGCGGGAGAGGGAAGCCTGAGAGACCAGGAGGGCAGAAAACAAAAGATCAATAAGAACAGCCAGGCAGTGACAGCAGCCAGCCAGGGATCGCTCCTCCTCGCTAGATTAGAATTCATGAACTCCCCTCTTACATTAAGTCTTTATATGACACCTGGCCTTTAATGCAAAGCTGGCTGAGAACATTAAAAATTAAAAGCCGAAGGTAGGCCACATCCATCTCTGATAGCACAGCTCCCCTCCTATCTGAGGCCTGCACAAAGCTATTACACATTGATAAATTATTTTGGGTAATAGCCGAGATATTACATTGTTTCTGAGTGAAGGTAAAATCTCTCCCTGACACGGGCATTTATCAGGAGTGCCTTTCATCTTATTTATTATGGGCCAGAGGAGCAGGGGCTGAGGCTGGCCTCTGGGGTGCTGGGCTGGGCCCTTTCTCTCTCCACCTCCTCTCTTTTCCCTCTGGTGCTCTCTAGATGGGGCATTGATGAGGCTTATGACAAGTTAATTATTCACTAAAGATACGCGATTCACCTTTGAAGGGCGGGGCTCCGGGGGAGGAGGGGATTTCGGTGGTGGGGCCTTCAGACCCCATAAAGCAGGTCCCACCTGGCTACTGGGAGGAGACCACGCAGCGAGGTCAAGTTCCCTCCCGCCAGGCTCCTGCCCTCTCCACTCCTCGGCAAACTAGCAACCGATCAGAATTGTTCGGTGCTTCTTTAGCAAAGGGACGAGGGATGGGCGTGGAGGGCTCCACTGCCTTTTCCCAGCAACACATGCGACACCAAAGGCATGTCTTGAGTCTTGTCTGGATCCATCGCCTGCCGCTGCAGAGCTCCGAGGCACCTACTTTCTGTTTGTCTTCTACCTGCCTTCTTCTAGATCTTCGGTTTTTTTCAGACAAGTCTCTCTATTATAGCACAGGCTATCCTGGAACTCAGTATGTAAGACCAGGCTAGCCTGGAACTCACAGAGATCCGCCTGCCTCTGTCTCCCGAGTGCTGGGATTAAAGGCGTGCCCCACCACCTTCTTTCTCCTTTTCCACCCTCCATAGCCTCATTCTAAACGCCTTGGTAGCCATCTGTGGGCTGACCACCCCCTGGAAGCTGGCTCCGGTGGCTGGCAAGCACTGATAAGATTACCCAATTATGGTAGTATCACGGGCAGGTAATAGTCTGGAGGGCACCCTCTGAGTCTTCTTGTGTCCCCGAACAAAGGTTTAGACAGACACACAGGTCGTGATAAAAGAAAAAGGATTTCCCGGGGTAGAAGTAAGCCAGAGCCAAAGAAAGGACCAAGGTCACCAAGGGCTGTGACCCTTATGGATACGTGAGCCATTTTTCTGTTGCTGGGATAGAATACCCTGACGAAAAGCAGCATGGGGGAGGAAGAATTAATTTTGGCTTATGGTTCCAGAGGGGATGCGGTCCATTATGGTGAAGGGGGCCGGGCAGCAGGAGCAGGTGGCCAGCCCCGGAAGTCAAGAATGGAAGAAAGAACAGGAAGTAGGGGCGGGCTATAAAGCCCAGCCCCAGGGATGTACTTCCTTCCGCACAGCTCTGCCTTCTAAAGACTCTGTAACCTCCCCAAGCCGCATCAGCAAGTGGGATCTAAGCGTTCAAACACACAAGCCTAGGATGACATTTCATATCCAGACCACAACGATGGGTCATTTACACAGTGCCCACCTTCTGCATTTGTATAGTGTGGGCTTTTCTTCCCCTGTGTTCGGTCCCTTCCCTGTAGCCCTTGGCCAGGGGTTTCCAGCCTCTGGCTGTCGTTGGTTCCTTTCCTACACTAATCTTGGTGATCTCCCCACTCGCTCTCTTTCTGATCGCTCTCCTGCCTAAGAGGAGTGCGATGATGATGTCGTCATCCTCTCTGGGTTAGAAAGAGCACCCGCGAGAAGAGGACATCCTGGAGGGTGCAAGGGAGGTGTGGATTGATGACGTGTGCCCAGAGAAAGCACTGCGGCGGAGTATGGCCACTTGTCAATATTGGCCAGCGTTAGTTTGGAATAGTCGGTTCACCAACGCCCAGCCCCTTTCCGAAGTATTTATTCCTTCCAGGGGTGTTTCCCAAGCCCCTCATATTTTCGAGGCGTGGCGCTAAATGCCGAGTGCACAGCGCTAAGTGATGAGTATGTGGTGCTGAGCACATGATAAAGAACGGAAGTGCCCCCTCCCCAGCTGCTCAGTCCAATGGGACCAACCTATGACCCCCAGAGGAAAGAGCCAGGTGCTATGGATGTTTTTATCCCTCATGGTGAGTTAGCTCATTGGCCTTCCCAACCCTGGGGAGGAGTCAGCTCCAGCTACCACCAAGTGCCCACGTACAGCGGGTGTCCAATTCACACGGCTGGAATGGAGGGTGACTAGTGTAGGGAATTCAAAGCATCAGTGAACAGGGTAAGCTGCCGGGTCTCACTGAGGCCCTGGGAATGAAAGCCTGCTTTCTGGAAAGCCAGAGTTACCAGCTCAGCTCAGAGGAAGTGTCTTTCCAAGAGCCAGTCAGGAAAGGTGACAGCCCAGCAAAAAAAAAAAAAAAAAAAAAAAAAAAAAAGCAGCCATTGTAGTTCGAAGTAAGCTATGCAATAAAGACTTCATTACGGTGGGCAGCCGGAAGAACTGTCCAATAGTATGTCTACCTAATGGCCAGACACCTACAGCAGTCCAGCCAGCAGGAGGAGGGCTGCCTTCAGGCCCCCATGCCCTCTGACTTCAGTTTCTTACACTGCCTAAGAGCAGTCAGTAGGTAATGAAGGCCTGGAGGTGGGAGTCCGGGCTCCTACGCCCAGGCACCCCTCTATGGAGCTGCATCGCTGTCGGACCCCCTCTCCTCCCAGCACCCCCTGCACGTAGATCAAACCAGTGACGGCCTCTCATTTGGCTTTCAGTCTCCTGGCCAACCTGGCCCTGCCTGCACACATCAGCTTTCTCCAAAGCCCGAATGGGACTTCTGGCCCCTGCAGGTGGATGGATGAGTCTGGGCGCTCTTGAGGTGCTGGTTGCTGATTGGCTGTGCTGTGGACAGCTGTCAGGCTCACTCAGCTCCTTAACAAGCTTGGCCTTGTTACAGGAGGCACAAGTCTGAGGACTGTCCATCCCAGGCTGCTTTCCTTCTTCCCCATAGATTCCGACGGACTGAGAGCCATCTCAGTTGACTGCTGAGAGCAGATCTCTCTTAGCAAGCCAGAGGAGGCAGAATAAGGGTTGAGGCCGGGCGCTATACTTCTGTTTGTGTAAAGCAAAGTCAAAAGCCAACCTGAAAAGCCTTCCAGAACGAACTCGGGATAAATGACAAAAATGGCAGCTGGTACTTCTTGGGTGTTCACCTTGTGCCAGGTGCTCGGAAAGCATTTTGCTTTCTTCTCTTCCTTAATAGTCCCAAGAATCCAGGATGCTGGTATTGCAGAGGTCCAGAGAGACCAGCAGAAAGCCTGTTCTTAGATTTGACCCAGGATCTCAGTGGCAAGGCACTCAGAACTTTTATCTTTCACATGAGAAAACCCAGTTCCAGACAGGGCATTCCCTCGTCTAGAGACAGCGGCAGGGTGAGGATAGGATCCTCAGAGTTAATGCCAAGTTTTCCTCTGCTATACATATGTATTATGTAGGCCAGGCTGTCCTCAAGTCCATAGATCCACCTACATCTGCCTCCCGAGTGCTGGTATTAATAAACCTGATTTTTTAAAAATGTTGACAAGAAGCTGGGTGAGGTGGTGAATGCTTTTAAACCTAGCACTTGGGAGGCAGAGGCAGGAGAATCTACATAAGTTTGAGGCCAGCCTGGTCTACAAAGCGAGTTCTATGACAGCCAGGGCTGTTACACAGAGAAACTTACATTGAAAAACCAAAAATAAGTAAGTAAGTAAGTTAAAATGTTGGCAAAGAAAGGGGGTGCAGAGTCACCCAGATTTTACCTCTCATTTGGGTTTCCAGGTCATTAGAGGCCTCTCTACTTCTAAATGGAATGATGCACTCAGGTAGGAAGGGGTGTGTTTTCTCCATTCCATCCTGTTGACAGCCTAAGAGCAAGACTTTGCACATCAGATAGGCAAAGGAATTGCAATCACCTAGCACTCATAAGTAGGCTGGTCTTTCATCCAAAGCCTCTGCTAATTCCAGTCTTAATCTCTGCAATATCTCAAAGGGCTAGGTTTTAACCTGGCTGTTTATGAGTTAATGTTGGCATGGGGGTGGAAGGGTCTGGGGGACGCTAAGGAGGAGGGGTGAGTCTCTATAAACCCAGTATTTCTGCACTCAGACCCTAGTGAGGGGACAGTGGTCAGAGGGAAACAGAGAGAGAGAGAAAGATATCAAGTGTAGTAATCAGAATGAAAAATGGAGCCCCGGTTACTTTAAACAAGAGCTAATTCATCACCGAGCGAGTGGATAAGTAGCTGAGTTTCAGGCGTTCAGTAAGTTCCCCGTTCTGCTCCAAAAATTATTCCACCCCTGTCTGCATGCTCGCATAAATCATCCCCTCTTCACTTCAGCTCCGATTACCAATTACTCGTGCCTGGGCTACGCTTTCCTCGCCCAATGCAGTCCGAAGGGCTTTGCCTTTTCATTTTACAAATGCTTTAACACCCCTCCCCCTTTTTTCCCTTTCTTTTTCTTCTGGTTCCTCCCCTCCCCCAACCTTCTATCTGTCCCCTCCTCTCTCTTCTGTCTCATCAGCCCCTTTCCTGCTCTTCTGCTCCCAGGCTCTGGCCAGCCTGACTCTAGGCAGTACTGAGTCACTGAGAGCTAGCAGCCCTCACACCGCTAGCTTGAAGATGTGGGACTGTGACATCTTGTTCCTTTGGAGTTTGTACCAACCATCATCATCCAAGTCCAGCCTGTCTCCTGGGCTACAGACTCACTCGGACAGAGCTTTAGTCTGGGGTTCTCCTGAGCTGTGAAGGTTATGAAAGGCTAGACAGGGCTGGCCCTCCCTGAGAAGAGTCTATCCCCTCCCCTGGGCTTTGCGCAGTGACAGTAGTGATCATCAACAGGGGCTGTGATCTGAGTCAGCCACAGTGCTGAAGCTGTTTGTGGAGCTGTGAAGAGCTCCTGTCCCATGATAGAACCACTCAGCTCTCGGCCATAAGCCCCTCATTCAGGGAGCACGCCAACATTTCAATTCCGCATCCTGTTTTCTTTTATAAAAAAAAAAAATTCACATTTATATTAACTCATTTTATTTTATGTATGAGTGTTTGGCCTGCATGCATGCATTTGTGCTGCATGCATGCTCAGTGCCTGCAGACAGTTCTGCAAGTGCGAAGAGAGGTGTGGCTTGTCCCCCTCCACACCAGCCCGGGGCAGAGATTGAATCCCACCATGGGCTTCTGCACACTGACTGGCCTTGCCTCCAGGTAGCTTGTGGTTGCAACTGGACTTGAGAACTATGGATTCCTGGAAGTTTGAGAATCCTAAAGTAATATCAACACAAAAATACAGCTGTCACCTCAAACAGAGGAAGGGATAGTTTATTCTAGAGCCAAATAGAAGTGAGCATGACCTGCGAACACAGATTCAGCCTATTCCAAATACCACATCCTAACTTGCTAACAATTTCATGAAGTTTGTTTTGAAAGATTTTTATTTATGTGTGTGTATGTGTCGGCATGAGTGCATGCATATGTGTGCAGGCAAGGTGTATGTACCTGTGTGTTTATGGAGGCCAGATGAAGGCATTAGACGTTATGGAGTGAGAGTTACAGGTGTTTGGGGTACCCAGCTTGGAATGTGGGTGCTGGGATTTGAACTCTGGTCCTCAAGTGGTAATTACTAAAGTTATATCTCTAGCCCCACACAAAATTTTAATGGCAACCACACTTTTCAAACACCTGGGGTGGGAAGCCATCAAGTAGGAGGGTTATAGTAAAGTGGGGGAGTCTCTGTTGTAGCCCCAAATGCTAACATTCTTAACCTTTCGGTTGGTGGAAGCTAGGGGCCTGTACACTGCAAAAGGATGTCAGTAAAGACACAAAGGGGGATGATGGCCCTTAAGGGTCTGAACACAGCCTGGGCTAATTCTGGCTCTCAATCTGTAACATTCCAACTCTCTCTGATCAGCCAATCTGTTTGGTAGAATGTTTGACATAGATGTGCCCCATCCCCCAGGAACCATAAGTTCGCACGCAGTAGGCTCCATGGTTGTCATTTGCTATGGTGTTTGTCTCCTCCAAAATTCAGTTGAAATGTAATCCCTGATGCAGCAGCATTGAGAGGTGAAGCCATTGGAAGATGATCAGATCCCAAAGGCACTGTCCCCATGAATGAAGTTAGGGATTCTTATAAAAGGTATTTGTCTCCTCTTGTCCTTCTTCCTTCTGCTAGGACAGGACACAGCATTGTTCTCCTCGGTAGAGCAGAGCATTCGAGGCTCCACCTTGAAAGCAGAGACCAGAGGACCCTTAGGCATAAATAGAATGAGCCGGCTAGTGCCTTGATCTTCAATTTCCCAACTCCCATAACTGAGAAATATTTCTTTTCCTTCTTTTCTTCCTTCCTTCCTCCCTCCCTCCCTTCCTTCCTTCCCTCTCTTCTCTCTCTCTCTCTCTCTCTCTCTCTCTCTCTCTCTCTCTCTCTCTCTTTCTCTCTTTCTCTTTCTTTCTTTTAGTTTTTCTGTGTAGCCCTGGCTGCCCCGGAACTTACTTTGTAGACCAGGCTGGCCTCAAACTCAGAGATTTGCCTGCCTCTGCCTCCAGAGTGCTGGGACTAAAGTCATGCACCATCAGTGCCTGACTATTTCCATTTTTATAAATTGCCTAGTCCTAGGTATTTTGTTATAGCAGTACAATAGATTCTGACACCATTAAAATAAAGTTGGGAGTATATAAAAGCTACCTAGAAGCTGGGACCTCAATGCTGCAAGCAAAATATTACGGCTGCAGCATTTAAGGAGGTGCTTACTCTCAGGGAGCATTTTCACAGCCGAGAGTGAGTGCCACCTTAAATGTTGTGCCGTGGTCTGGATGTCTTGCTTGCCTTCTCTTGGTCCCGGCTCTACAGAAGCCACAGTGTGCTGTTGTGGACCTAAGTCCTTATAAGTCAGGGTGAAGTCAAGAGAAAGAGCCAACAGAAGGCTATCCCTAAGCAAAGAACAGCCACACTTACTAGGACTTCAAGGTCCCACCAGGGAAACACCAATAAAGTGATAGTATATACTTGAGGATAGTATGGCTTAAAGAGTTAAAATCTTTTGATGGTGGGGGGCAGGGCAGAGGCTGAGTTCTTTATTTCTCACCAAGTTTTAATTAAATTAAAATAAAAGCTGGGATGGACACCTGTGGTGCAATTGCCTAGCATGTATAAATGATACCTCTGCAATGTGTGTGTGTGTGTGTGTGTGTGTGTGTGTGTGTGTGTGTGTGTGTGTACATGTTGTGGGGCATCCACCAGAGAAAACCACTCAGATACAGGTTTAAGACAACAGAAAGTCCTTATTAGCTGGCTAGCGACTACACTTGGTGTTCAGGACCTGAGTACAGTCCCAATTCTTTTCCGGGTAAGTTTTTAAGCACAAGAACCACATTCTGAGTTGACATACCTCAGTTAGCAAGAACAGTTAGCCTGAAGCAGAACTTCAGAAGCCAAAAAGCAAGGTTAGTACATTTAGAGACTTTTCCAGAACTATGGGCTTTGATGGATTGGGTCTTTATTTTTGCTCTGGCAAGTGTTACTGCCTACATGCTGGGTTCCAAGGCCTGAATGGTACTCCATCATGGCGTCAACTGTGCTAACGGGGTCTTTTACATATATATGTATATGTAATAATTGTGTATGTTGTGTCTGTGAATTTACTCCAACTTATGGATGAGTTCAAATGGAAGTCAGAGTTCTCATTTATTTTTCTGTACACTTAATATTAATTATTTTGAAATTGCTGACTGCCAAAGAACATTGCATGTCACTTGTGTTTATGTAGATCTCTATATCTCTCCCCCAGCTGTATATAGTAGAGCAGGCCACAAGCCGGACACAGCAAAGACTCGTCTAACACTTTGTTGAGATCTTGGAAGCCAGTGGGGGTGCATGTACTGGGAATGAGTACAGGAGGGGTCAAGTCATCACGAAGAAAGCTGAACAAGTTCAGGAAGGAGCATCCTAGAAACAAAAGAAAGGGATTGGTATGCCAGCAAATGGACGGGGAGGACTGTGGAAAACTCCCAGTCCCGGCCCTGCCCTGGTAAACATGGCAGCGGCAGAGGCTTCCCAGTGGGTAGGAGAGAGCATACTGGTGTGACCCTGTGAGTACAGGGCACTGCTGAGGCCCTGGCCACCACATCTCCACAAGAGGGGCACTGAGACCGTGCAGCAGAGAAGAGATCGACAATACAGTATGGCCTCAGCTGCCATACAGGGGGGGTGGGACTTGGCAGTGTTAACCTGCCCTCAATTCATCTTATAACTTGACTATTCAGGGTGGAAAGCTGAGGCTGGGCCACATTCCCAGTGTCTCTTATAAGACCAAAGCTGTCAATCATAAGGTGAAAAACACCTCTCCCTGATGAACAGGAGAATTAAATAAGTGACACATTCAAGTTAATTAACTACTTCCCCTTGCCCTCTGGTTTTATAACCAACCCTGTTTGTTTGGGTGCAATTTTCCTAATGTCTATTTTATTAGAGCCGTCTCTTTCTGTCTGGAATCCCTGTAGAGTTCTGGGGGAGGAGCTTCCAACTGGGGGTGGCATACAGGGAGAGGATTCTTACATCAAATGTCCGTAAGAGGTGAGACTCTCAGCAGACCGGTCAGGAGCAGCGCTTTGCTGGGTGGACTCCAGCAACGGCGGCTGGGAACTAGCTTTCCTGTCTCTGAATTCCTCTGCCACCAAGGGACAGCAGTGGGACTGCCTTCCCCACATCCTTCTTGGTCGTCCACATCCAGGAATGTGACTGGTCCCTTCTGGTGTTTCAATCATTTCCCAGATCTTGGTCAACAGGCAGCGAGAGGCTGGTTGCTGTCCTTGGTGCTGAAACAGCAGCCCTGGAAGCCTTTTACAGATGTGAATGGACTTGGCTCCAGTGTCTCTAATTATAGTTCCCGTCAGATAGCACTTCCCACCTTTGGGTGCAGTAATCCTGAGCCTTCAAGATGAGAGTTACAGGAGCAGAATGATCCTTTGGGCACCTGTCACTCAGGGCCTGGAGCTGGGATGAAATCTAAAGACCACCCCCGTGTTCTCCCCGTCCTCCTCCTTCTGCCTACATGCCAGAGCTAAGATTCTGGGTTGTTGTAAGATTAAAGGTCACACCCTCCCTTCTTCCCTATGCTTCCTGTATGACAACCAGCTGCAGCCCTGGCTGCCCCGCTTCCCCAGCTGGGGGCCTCCAAGCTGTTCCTTGATCCGTGATTGAGGTTATCTTGGGACAGAACCTCCGTTAGGAACTTAGGAGTCAGCTGCTGCTGAGCAGGTGGTGTACTCTGGGTGTTTTCTTCCTAGTCAAGGCCTCCATTCCACTCAGAGCCTTCCTTGAGGATGTGCATCCTGATCAGCCTCTAAAACACAAAATGACTGTGCCGTGGCTCTCGGGCTCAGGCTGCAACCTGTCTACGGAAGTTATAATCCAGCTCCCAGGATCCTGTCATCCTGTCCCATGTGCTCCCTCTCCTCTCTGTCTCTGTTCTGGACGTCTCAGCCACATGGCATGCCTTCCTCCCCATCTACTTCTTCCACTTTCTTCTAATCTGTTTCTGGCCGTTCTACAGACTGCTCAAACGTCACTTCTGCGGGGACATTGCCACCTGGGGGTTGGCCTAGGTCCTTGGGAATCCCAGCACCCGTGTGTAGGCAGGTCACAGAGGACAGCAGCAGCAAACTGCCGAGTGAGACACCGTGCTTCATTCGAGCTGTGAAAACTGACCCGAATGTGGCAAGTGTAACTGACCGCTGGGGAAGAATGGAGGAGCCGAGTCTTGGGAGACTTTGGGGAATATTGTTTTTCCCAGAGATAAGGAACGAGGCAGGAAAGCGACAAGGTCCTGCCACTTCTGGGGACACTTCTATTGGGCGTTCAAGAGGCTGAGGCCTTCATAAAGGGCCACTCCTGAAACCTGAGATACGTGCTGCTCAAACACTTAGTCAGAAAAGTCAAGGAAAAGGCAAGCTTTGTTCACATCTTCCCCTGGCCCCCTACTTAACCAGATGCTTAACTCTGCCTCTCAGAGTCAGACCCTCCAACTCCGGGACAAGGAAACGTTAATAAGGAAAGGTGAGCCATTTCTGGATGACTGGCAGGCTTGAGGAATTAATCAGAGTCCTTAAGTGGCTGAGAAATGAACTAGCTATTAAAACCTGTCTTTAATAAGAAAAATAAAGTTAGGAAATGGGTGCAATTAGTAAGTCATAATAAAAAACAGGTAAAGGGTCACTTAGAAAAATTAAACGCTGGAGAGATACATAAATCATAGGGTCCCCGCAGCACACAAAGCGAAAGGTCTGGCCAGAATTAGCTGATGAACTTAGAGAACCCTTGACATCTACTTGCAGGGAACAAGAGTGGACATGAGAGACAGCTGGAAGGGGAAACACAGGACTGGAAAAACGGGAGGAGGAGGAGGAGGAGGAGGAGGAGGAGGAGGAGGAGGAAGAGGACCGATTCTAGTAGTTTCCCCCCACCCCTGGCCCAGGGAAGCTGTAAGTTCTGTTTGTAGGCAGGCCATAGAAAAAAAATTTTATGATTAAAAAATTTACGATAAATTTTATGAGTAGAAAATCCAGTAAGCAGCTGGAGGGCCCACAGAAGCCGGAGCCATCAACTCCCCCGGCAGCTTTACGCAGACGTCATGCCGGGAAGCCATGATGCTTTTTTATTCTGACTAATTTGTAACACTAGAGGGAAGAGGGGGCCACTGAAAATTTAGTGCTTTTTGATTTTAGAAAAGCCTTTGATTCAGTGTCTCATGAAATCTGACTGGCAAAATTAATTTCAATTGGCACGGACAGGGATCCTCCCCGAGATGGAGCTCAGCTGAAGGTCTATAAACCTGGGTGTGATAAATGGGGGGGCACAGACAGGGGGGTAAGGGGGAGGCCTGGGCTCCGGCTGGCAGGGGTGGGATGGGCAGAGCAGACTCTCGAGCACATGGAGTCTTCACAGACGTGAGGTTCGTGAACAATAGTAACCCTAACTAGGACAGCCTGGAATTGGGGGGGGGGGGAGGCGGAAGAGGTGAGGAAGCCACCATGGAGCCTTTGGGAAGACATGGCCCCTGCTGTCCCAGAACTATGGGAGAATAAGTTTCTGTTGTGTTAATATCCCATCCGTGGGACCTTAGTCTGAGAGTCTCAGGGAGATCATGCAAGGCCTGCTGGGAAGTTCTGTGCCTTCTGCTCTGGAGCAGCCCTGTGGTGAGCTCGGTTTGGAGTGAAGAGGCTCCCACAGCCCCCAAGGAAGCCTCCTTCAACTTCTAATTGGCTCATAAGAGGCCGGCCTCATCACGGAACAGCCCGGAGAAAGATGGACGCTGCCTCGCACAGAGCTGCTGCTCAGCTCGGAGAAACGGAGCAACAGCCAGGGACCAAGCACTCTAAAAGAAGTGGGGCCCCCATAGCCTGTGTCTCCCTGTGAGGGTTCCTATGAATTAGAGGGGAAAAGAGCCCCCGAAGGCTCAAGGTGGCGAAGGCTCGATCTCCAGTTGCTGACATTGTTGCGAGGTGATTGGGTGAGGAGGGCGCTAATTTCATCAGTGGGTTAGTCCCAGAACGGGGGTGCATTCCGAATGGCTGTGAGGAGGCAGGGGCTGCTGGAGGAAGTGCGTGGCTGGGCTGGCTTGCCCCTGCCGCTTCCCTTCATTGAGCAGCTTCCCCCTCCCCAGCTCATCTCCCCCAGCCCCGTCTCCATGATGTTTTTTGCTTTACCCCAAGCCCAGGAGGAAAAGAGCCATGTACAGGCCTGACACCTCTGAAACCAGGAGCCAACACAGCCCTGCCTGCCTTTTTTTGCCTTTCTGGAGTATTTTGTCAGAGCAACGGGAAACCTGGCTAACAAAGCTGGAGTGAAGTGGAGACCCCACCCAGCCTGTGCCACCCCACGTGATGGGCAAGCACCCCCCCCCCCCCCCCCCGAGGGAGATCAGAACAGCTCCTGTTTAAGTCACTGTGAGTGCTGTGTGTTTTCAGGTCTGTTCTCTCTCGGACTCACTCGGGGGTTGTTGTGGTCACGCTGGAGGGAGACGGGATTCTGACTGGAGGATATGAAAGCTATTCCCAGCAGGCAGAGCTGCAAGGGGAAGAAAGGTCCACGTGTCTGGGAAGAGCTGGTAACTGCACACACGGAAATGGGGGTGAGGATGTAAAAAATAGGGCGCAGGAAGGGAGGGATGAAAGCGCTTGAGGACAGACCTTGGATTTGAAAAGGAAGGGATGGAGAGTAGATGGATGCCAAAACCCAGACAAGAGTGATGATGTGGAGTGAGGGTGTGGAGATGCTGTGGGGTTTGTCAGTAGTCATAAGCAGTGCAGATGATTTTCCCACTTACTAATGCTCATTATGTGCCTAGGGGCTTGCTGAGCGCTTCATCCGCATGTCCTCATGGAAGAAGGAACTGCGATAAACCCAGGTACAGCCTAGATTAGCTGCAAACACACCTGGCGGGTGCCCTGGTATGGAACACCTCTGTTCGGCCCCCATGTCCTGCTGCACCTGCACGCACCTGGCCTGCAGCAATGTGCTGCCCTGAGCCCCGGTGTCCCTGTTTCCTGTCCTAACTAGGCTGCTGGCCCACTACAGAGGAGACGGTCCAGGGTTTGAACCACAGGCTCACAGTGCAGACTGGACAGCTTCTGTGATGAGGAGGGTATGCCTGTCTTTTAAGGGGATCTTGCTAGAGAGGCAATGTCCCACTTTAGAGATGAGAAAACTGAGGCTCAATGAGCTCACACAGCCCAGCAAGGCTCTGTTTAGTACTACCTAAATGCCTTTATAAAATCCATCACTATGTACAATGAACATATTCTAATTTTAAAAATTTAGATCCACACTAGTGGTTTTCCAAGTTATTGATGGAGCATGTGCCCTCTTATTCACGCACAAGACAGAGTTTCCAAGTGTTCTGGAAAGAGGACCTCTCCCAGCAGTTAACACTTCCAAGCCTTCATAGCAGTGAATGGTGCGCTACCCTAAACCTTATCACTCCAAAGCCCCAGTGAGTCTCCCAACACTGCTGTTCAGGGCACAGCGGGTCTCAGTTTTAGAGAAAGGAATTGTAAGCCCTCCTGTGAAGGATTCCAGCCTGCGTGCCTTTGCAGAGGGCAGAGGCTCGATCAGTGTGTGACTTCAAAGCCAGGTTACCTGGGTGTGAGCCCTGGCTCCGATGCCTCTTGAGTGTGATCTTGGGCAAGCCTCTTGAGTTCCCCCGCACCTTCCTTTTCTCTTCTGCAGGAGACAGGTGACAGTAGTGCTCACCCTGGGCATTAAGTGATTGAGTAACAAAGGATGCTTAAAATGGAGCCCAGCTCATAGCAGTCAACAAATGTTGGCCATTTAGATTATTAATGAGTGAGTGGTGTGTGGAGCAGGGGGAGGAGGGGTCCCATGAGGGCTCTTTAGATTTCTCAGCCATCCTTCTTATGGCACCAGCCATATTTGGTGAGTCACCCGCAAGGGAGGGCTGCTGCTCTTTCCCTGCCTGCCTGTCGCCCTGGAGACACCTGGCAAAGGGTTGGGGGGTCTCGCATAGAGAATTTGGAGATTCGCTGAAGTTTTGCTTCTACAAGGGAAAAGCATGAGCAGCCTCTCCAATGAAGTCCTGCCATCAGTGGCGGACTTACGTAGACCTGGCAGCGTTCTTTACTGGTACTTAGCTGAGTCTCTGGGTGGTGGACGATGACCAGCTGCCGCCCCCCCCAATCCTGTCACCTCAAGAACTTGTTGAGAGGAAACTACCCTGAGCAGACAGTCTGGTTAGGGTGGCTCCGGATTAGATACGCTCTGACCCCTCCTCCCCTCACAGTCTGGACAATGAGTGTAGTAGAGGCTGCCTAGCTGCACTAGGAGTAGCCAGTTCCCTGTGGGGGTCGCCAAGCCCCTAACCACACTCACCTTTGGCCTGCTTTCTTCTGGCGCAGAGGACCTTGCCATTCTATTTGATCTTGACAGTGGTTCCATGAGATAAGGACTATTTTTGTAATGATTTTTTTTTTTTTTTAAAAAAAGGCAAAGTTGGTGGGTACCTTTGGGCAGGCTTTGCCAAGGTATGCCACTAAGCGAACCCGCCATGTGTGACAGAGTCAGTGGAAGAGGTTTACTGGGGGAGAGGGAGAGTGAAAGATCGAAAAGGCTTTCTTGGAGTGGGGACATGAGAGAGGCAGACAGACAGACAGGCAAAGAGAATAGGCAAAGAGTGTGGTGATATATTGTGTACCCTAAAAAAAAATTTACATAAAGATCAGAGGACAGAACAAGCCACTAGATTAAGCATAGAGGCCAGGCAGTGGTGGCACACACCTTTAATCCTAGCACTCAGGAGGCAGACATCTGTCTGGATCTCTGTGAGTTCAAAGCCACCCTGGACTACATGAGATTGACTCAGTCTAGGAGAGAAAACAGAGTCAGGTAGTGGTGGCACACACCTTTAATCCCAGGAAGTGATGGCTGGGCAGAGAAAGGTACATTAGGCGCGAGGAGACAGGAACTAGAGGCTTTTCGGCTGAGGAACCCCTTTTGGTTAGAAAGCCTTTTCAGGCTGAGGAGTTGGTGAGGTAAGAGGTGGTGGCTGTGGCTTGTTCTTGTTCCTTGATCACTCTGATCTTTCAGCATTTACCCCAATATCTAGTACTGGGTTTTGTTGTTGTTGTTGTTGTTGTTTAGTTAAAGGGCCATTTTATCAATTCATGTTACAAAAGAAAGAAGAGGCAAGAAAGAGAACTGTGCCTGGTGGTCACTTTTAAGGGGTGTGCACGCGCGTGGCTGATGGTGAAAAGGCATCTGGTGGCAAGTGGTGACATTACGAGGCTGCCAGGGTGGGGACGAACAATTTGATCTCAATGCTAGACTGAGAGAAACAGAGCCACCAAAGAGGTTAAGTGCCTTGCGTGAGGCTACACAGCTGTGAATTAGTCCGGCTTCAAACCAGCTCCTGGCACCTGATTCCAGGACCCACTCTATAAACTGTTGACTAGGAACCGCAGAAGAGCAAACATTTCTACCTCCGTTGGCAGCTGGCCTTCTGTGGTCTGCCCTGATTAGATTCCCGCCTGATTAGATTCCCGCTCTGGGCTGCTCCGAATGTGCCCCACCCGACCCCAAGGGCTGTATCTGTCCCAGGAGGGACACAGATACAGGGAAGAGGGAGAAGAGACAGTGAGGTTTCTCTGAAGTTCTGCGGTGGATGATCCGGAGATGGTAGGGGAGATCAGTGAGAAGGAAGGCAAACCTCCAGCGAATTCTCAGTGTGCCAAGAGCTGACTTGGGCTGGCACCTCCTTGAGTACCACACCCTGGCCTGTCCGGGCTGCAGGGGGGACGGTACCTTTGGTACCAGGGTGGATGTAGACTAATCTGAACTCCCATCAGACATCTGCCTCTGCCTTGCTTCCTCAGTGCCTAGTCCTTGAACCTCCCAGCCCCACCCCAGCACCCCTCCCCAGCCTCTCCCAGCCCCCAGCCTCTGATCAGGATGCAGGATCACAATGGGCCAGTTTTTTAATCCTTTCGGGATCTCTTATTTTTTCCCCCCTTTGCTTTCTGGGCTGTAATTTTTCCCTCTGTGTCATCCATCACAGACACAGCATTGCTTGTGCAAATTAAAATGCACCTCAGAATAATAAAAAAGGGGCTCGCTCTCTCCCCCCTCCTTTCCCTTCCCAGCAGCAACTCAACACAAAACATTTGTCTCCAGCAAGAACAGAAGTTTTAACCCCGTGTATGCCATCTCCAGTCTCATATAACCCTGCAGTCATGCACAGCTGGCACAAACATCTGGCTAGGATGTTCCTTTGGCCTCTCTGGGTAGAAATCAGACAGTCGAGAATAGCCCCTTAGTGCTGATGGACTTAGGTTCCAGAATTGCACAAGCTGGACCATCAAACCCAGAGGCTCATAGTTCTCTGCCTGGAGGACCAGAGCCTTACAGCTCCAAGCCATCAAAGCCAGAGGTATATTGTTAAGGAGCGTCAACACCCACCCAGCAGCTAGAGCCGGAGCTCTTGAGCCTTGTCTTTTTATTCCCTGAATTGTGGAACTGTTTCCTCTGAGATCAAACATTTATTCCACCCTGAAGGAAGCTCCTTAAACAGGAAGGTAAACAACTCAAAATAGCTTCAGGAAGTTCCTGAAACTGATGGGATTCACTAGGCTCCTCCCTGACAGAGTAAACAATAAAAACTGAGAGTCGTGTCTGTCATCAGCAGTGTTCTTGTGTCCCAGGCAGATAGAAGGAAGCTGGGCTGCAAAGAAGACTCAGACGAGACCAGCTGCCTGGAAGAAACAGAAACCAGCTGAGTTGCCTGGAAGAGGTTTAGACCAGAGTCACTTGAAAAGGACACTCTCCAACCTGTTGAGCTGCCTTCAGGCTGTGCAGCGTACACCAGGTTCCCAGTTTTGTGAGCTGTCACTCATGCTGGGGTGGACTTTGGTGATGGAGCTGTCTTTAAGTCATTTCTGCTTCTGGAAGTGACCCCTCACCCATACTCCTGCGAGTCACCCCAATAAAACTCACTGGTTCACCACGTTGGACTTTGGTGTTATCTGTACTTTGGTCGCGGGCTCCCTACCTGGGGTGAGAAAATGTGTGGTGCATCTCCTTAGGAAAAGTTTTTATCACACAACACCCTGGCTGCTCTTTCTCTCTCAAACCTTTCCAGTGACCAAGGCTTTGTTTTTCCGAGACAGGGTTTCTCTGTGTAGTTTTGGTGCCTATCCTGGATCTCGCTCTATAGACCAGGCTGGCCTCAAACTCACAGAGATCAGCTTGGCTCTGCCTCCCAAGTGCTGGGATTAAAGGCGAGCGCCACTGCTGCCCGGCATGACCAAGGCTTTAAGTCCTTATAGTCTGGGTTCCTTTCTTCTCTTTACAGAGACGGGTCTGCGATGACCTCAGCGTCTCCCATTTCTCACCTCCCCGGTACTATTGACTTTCACGCTCTTCACCTCTCAGCTTCTACCCTTGGCCACCGTCATTTCTTTTCCAGTTGCGGGGGCAGAACACTCTGACAAAAGCAAGTTAAGGGAGAAGGGTTTATTCCAGCTCGCAGTTCAAGGCACAGTCGGTCCATCGTGGCAGGAAGGGCAGGGCAGCAGGCGTGGAGCAGCTGGTGTATTAGACACACAGTCAGGAGAGCAATAAATGGCTGTGCTCAGCTCTCCTCTCCCTCCCCCTCTCCTTTTTATCCAGTCCAGGACTCAGCCCATGAAATGGTGCCTCCCACAATTCAGATGTCTTCCCACATCAATTAATAGAATCAAGATAATCCCCCCCACACACATGCTCCATGATCCACCTCCCAAGTGATTAAGTTGGAGTTAATAATCAAGTTGACGCTTAACTCGGGCCATCACGGTCACTTTCCAGAACTCTTCAGCCTCTCCCAGCGCTACAGCCCTGAAATCTGGGTATTGGAGTCCTTAACTCTTAGCGGCTGGATTCTTGAGCTGTATCCACACTGCTGCCATCAAGACTAGGGGCCTGAGCATTTATCTGCTCTTTGTGCAACCTGCTCAGCCCACTAGACCCGTGATAAAGACCAAAAGCAGCCAAAAGGCCACTGGGGAGAAGCTGTTACTGGGCCTGATATTTCAACACTGAGTGTCAGCATGTGGGAAAGAAAGGAATGTGCATGAGCAGATTACAGTTCTACCAGTCACAGGGCCACACGTGAGAATGGCTCCTGATTCAACCAATCACAAGAGTTGGCTGGGTCACTATAGAGGCGCTACTCCCCTGAGAATGCCTTCAGGGTGAGCGGGGTCATCTAAAGTTCACCAAAGGGTGTTTGCAGAAGTGGAGACTTAGAATTCTGGGAACAGGAAGACTGAGTGGGGAGACACTGCCAGCTGCCACCATGAGAAGCAAGATGTAAAGTATGGTAAGCCACGAGCCACGTGGCAACTTACAGATTAATAAAAATGGGTTAATTTGAGATACAAAAACTAGATAACAAGAAGCCTGAGCCATTAGGCCAAACAGTTTAAATAATATAAGCGTCTGTGTGTTTATTTGGGTCTGAGTGGCTGCAGGCCCCAGCGGGCCTGGAGAAACAAATGCAAGTCACCTGGAGCAGGGCTTCTAAAGCAGAACTTTAGGGCTCCGGTAGCAGCTGTGGTTGCAGTGAGCCCTGCAACTGGACTGGAGTTCTTTCAGGACTCCTGGGGAGTGTTCAAAACCCAAGAAGGAACTTTTTGGCTGAACAACTTTCTGCTCAGATCAGTCAGAAGTAAGAGAAGGGTCTGTCAGCTGTCATCAAGTAGGTCAAATCAACCTGGTCCAGTTACAACAGCTTAATTTATTTGAAGAAAAAATCAAGAATGAAAGGGTGCTTACAGCAAAGACAATATAACATTCTTAACAGTGTTTACCAGGGCTCCGCTCCCAGACATATACCCCTTGGGAGAATTGGGTCCTTCAGCCAGTGGTTGGGCTAAGGTGGCTGAAGAGCCACAGGAGAGGGATGTCCGGTCTCTAGACTTTACTGAGGCTTCTCAAATGCCTGTTGCTCTGCTTCCTCACCCCTTGCTGCTTATCTAGGAAGCAGCATTCTTATCATCATCACTGTCAGAACACATGACCTGTGAGCGGTTGGCAACTTGTTCACTTGTGTGGCTGGGGAACTGACTCCAAAGTCCATACCTTACTTTCCTACTCAGTGTGTGGTTCACGAGCAAGTTGCCACATGGGTATCCCTTGGGGGCCTTTATATATATATATATATTTTATTTTACAATACCATTCAGTTCTACATATCAGCCATGGGTTCCCCTGTTCTCCCCCCTCCCACCCCCTCCCCTTACCCCAGCCCACCCTCCATTCCCACCTCCTCCAGGACAAGTCCTCCCCCGAGGACTGTGATCAACTTGGTAGACTCAGTCCAGGGAGGTCCAGTCCTTTCCTCCCAGACTGAGCCAAGTGTCCCTGCATAAGTTCCAGGTTTCAAACAGCCAACTCATGCAATGAGCACAGGACTTGGTCCCACTGCCTAGTTGCCTCCCAAACTGATCAAGCCAATCAACTGTCTCACCTATTCAGAGGGCCTGCCCTTGGGGGCCTTTTAAAACAAGTGCCGAATAGAAAGAGCTTTAAGGTTAGCATGAGGAGAGTGACTCATGACCACTATTTACAGAAGATTCTTAAAGAGATCCGACCCACGGAGGAGGAGGAAAGACAGCATCAGACACACAGACTCAGGAAAAAATAACTTCAAGAGAGGAATACATGAACAAATGAAAACTAAGAAAGACCAAAATGTGTTCAGATTCATAATCTAGAGAACCCCTAAACTGATAAAGGTAGATACAAACAAAAACAAACAAACAAACAGTATTTGAACCAATAGGGAAGAGAATCAACAAAAATCACAGGAATCAGCAAGCACCTCTCAATAATAACCCAAGTTTAAAAGTCTTTTTTTTTTTTTTTTTTTTTTTTTTGGTTTTTTCGAGACAGGGTTTCTCTGTGTAGCTTTGCGCCTTTCCTGGAACTCGCTTTGTAGACCAGGCTGGCCTCGAACTCACAGAGATTCGCCTGCCTCTGCCTCCCAAGTGCTGGGATTAAAGGCGTGTGCCACCACTGCCCAGCTAAAAGTCTTAACACTTAAGAATCAAATTTGCAGATTGGATTTAAAAACCAAGGGCTGGAGAGATGGTTCACCTGCTCTTCCAGAGGGCCCAGGTTTGATTCCCAGCACCCACATGACGGATCACAACCACCTGTAATTCTAGTCAAAGAATCCAACATCCTGTTCTGGCCTCCATGAATACCAGACACATACATGGTACACTCAAACATACATGTAGGAAAAACACTCATAGACATAAAAAGAAGTAAAACAGGAATAAATACAAGCCACCTGATTGTTGTCTGCAATAAACATGTCTGATCAGCAAAAACATACACAAGCCGAAGTGAAAAGATAGGAACTAATAGACCAAGCAGGTGAAAAGTGAAGGTGACCATGAAGAAGTATGCTTGCCTCTGACAAGCAGTCATCAAGCTAAAGAAGAACACAACATATTACTGAATGGAAAAATTCATTTAGAAGACACACACACACACACACACACACACACACACACACGGAACTTTGGTGCATCCAATTTCATAAAAGAAACACTACTGGACATAAAGAAACAGATCGGTAGAGACACAAAAAGGACAGGTGATGTCAGTACTCTACGTGACAGTAAACAGATGCTGAAGGCAAGAAATCAACCAAGAAACTTCAGAGATCGACGGCTGCACTGTGGATCGTACCAACTTAATAGGCATCTGTGGAAAATCCCCTCTGAGACCTATGGGGTACTCTGTCTTCTCAGCAGCTTCTTCCTAAGACAGATCACATTTTATGTCAGAAAGCTAGTTTTAACAAATACTTTTAAAAATGTTTCTCATATGATGGATTAAAACCAGAAACCAACAACAGAAATTATAAACACACATTATTGAATATCCAGGGGTCCAGGGATTTTGCCATGTCTGGCGAGGGATATCTAAGGGGGAAAAAATCTACGTACACTATACTCTTTTGTCTGTTAACTTTATTCCTCTAAGGCAAAATTCTATCAATACAGCTACAGCTCTGTCAGGCATTCAGGGCAGGAATAAATCTAGGTACATCAAGCCCTTTATCCGTCTACTTTAGTTCTCTGGGATGAAATCCTGTCTCCATAGCTTCAGTTCTGTCTGGTTCTCTCTCATAGTCCTACTAACGACTAAACTCTTATGCTTTCTGCCTCATCTTCGTCCTCTGTTTCTTCTCCTTCTCTGCTGGCTCTCTACTCCTGGCTCAAGAGTTCTGCCTTACCATCTACATTACCTCTGTGTTCTTCTCTTCTCCCTGGTCATGACATTCTGTCTGCTCTACAGAAAACGACTGTCCTTTCTTTTTCTCTTCCTCCTCAGGAATGTTGCTCTACCTTCCACCTTGATATGTAAAAACCTCTTTTGTTCTCAGTCAATTGCTCTGGGGAGCCACTAGCCTCAAGGTGAGAGGATAGTCTGAGCTTCATTAGCACAAGAAACAAAGCTATGCATCTCAGCCAGCTTGTCTTGGCCTACAGTGGCCTTACCCAGGTACTGGCTCCAGCAGGGAAGTTAGTTACCTAGAAGTTCAACTGCCAGAGGGGGCGGGGGTGGGGTGGGGTGGGTGGGTGGGATTGGGGTTGGGGGGGTTGCTGGCGGGAGGCAGAGCCAGGCGGATCTCTGTGGGTTTGAGACCAGCCTGGTCTACAGAGCAAGTCCCAGGACAGGCTCCAAAGCTACACAGAGAAACCCTGTCTCGAAAAAAACCAAAACCAAACAAACAAAACACCAGAAGTTCAACTGGTCTGAGGAGCTGAACTATTTGCCAATTAGTCTAGGCACGTAAGAATTTCATAGCAGAAGACAGCTGAAATACTAAAGGCTGGATAACACCAAATATTCATAATAAATGGCTTGCCTTTTGACAGACAGGTCAAAGTCTAGTAGCTTTAATACACAGCTGAATCTCTATACTATATTCTTGTGGCTCACCACAACACATGACAATTAAATCATGTACCGGTGAATTACCAGTGGTTTATTGAAGAAATCAGGAGAAAAAACTTAAGTTCCAGAATCCAATGAAAATAAAAACACAGTTTAAGCCTTTGTGAAACAAAGAGTCAGTTCTAAGAGCAAGAGCATGATTACATGTTACACATTCAAAAAATCAGAAAGAATGAAAATAACTTGATGATGCTTTGCAAGGCCTTGGAGAAATAATAACAAGACAAACCCAGATTTAGAAGAAGAAGGAGGAGGAGGAGAAGAAAGAGAGAGAGAGAAATAGTAAAGATAAGTATAGAAATGAATGAAATGGCTACTAAGAGAAAATAAAAATAACCAGTGAAACAAAGTTAGTGTTTGAAAGGTAAATAAGATTATCAGACACTTGGCTGAGCTAACCAAATAAAGAGAAAACTCAAATTCATAAAATTAGAGGTAGAAAAAAGAGGCATTATAACAGACAGCAGTGAAACCCATAGCACAGTTAGCAAATACTGTGAAAACTCATGTTCCAATAAACTAAAAATCCATAGGAAATAGATAACTTCCCACACCTGTATGACCTACTAAAATTAAAACAAAAGCATATAAACTTTTGGGAAGCAGAGAATGAAAGAGAACAGAGTATAATGACATCTATGTATAAAAACATCACAATGAAACCCATACTTCAATGATAACTTAAAGATTAATTTGAAAAGAGTTCATAGGGGACTGGAGCCACATTTTATACACAGACACACAGACATAGACACAGACACAGACACACACACACACACACACACACACACACACACACAGACACACACACACATACACGGTTCAGTATCTAAAACCACTGGCTGCTCTTCCAGAGGACCCAGGTTCAATTCCCAGCTCCCACACAGGGTCTCTCAACTATCTTGTAACTCCAGCTGCACAGGGTCTGACCTTGTCTTCCAGTCTCTGAAGGTACTGCACCCATACATCCATACGGGCAAAACAGTCAAACACATAAAATAAACATAAAATTAACATATTTTAATAAGCCGTGAGACTAAAATCGTATTTCGAAAGCTCAGGGGCTGGGGAGATGATCAGTCAGTAAAGTTCTTGCCATGAGTCCAAGAGTGAGGACTTAAGTTCAGATTCCCCAGTACCCACATAAAAGTCCAGGCATGGTGGCACACCAGCCCGGTGCTGTGGAGGCAGAGACTGGATAATCTCTGGTGCTTGCTGGCTGATCATTCTAGCAAAATTGGTGAGTTTCAGAGTCAGTGAGAAACCTTGACTCAAAATAATAGTAATAATAAAAAAAGAAAAGAAAGAAAATGTGGAGCTGGGGTGGTGGTACATGTCTTTAATCCCAACATCTCTGTAAGTTTGTGGCTAGACTGATCTACAGACTGATTTCCCAGACAGCCAGGGCTATTCAGAGAAATCTTGTATTTAAAACAAACAAACAAAAACCAAACCAGACCAAACAAACAAAAAAAATCCCAAAATGTGGAGAGGGATTAAAGAAGGCACCCAACATCAACCAGCCTCAGGTCTACACACACACAGTGAAAGAGAGAGAGAGACACACAGAGGGAGGGAGAGGGAGGGAGAGACAGACGGAGGGAGAGACAGACAGACAGAGGAAGGGAGGAAGAGACAGAGAGAGAAAGAGACAGACAGACACCGAGACAGAAAGATGAGAGAGAGAGAGAGAGAGAGAGAGAGAGAGAGAGAGAGAGAGAGAGAGAGAATAAACCAGGCAAATGCACAGTGGAATTCTTTCAGGCATTTAAAGAAGAATTAATGCCAGGGTTGATGACTCTGTGGGTAAAGGCGCTTGCTGACAAGGCTGAGATCTGCGTTTGATCCCCAGGACCCACATGGTAGAAGGACTGAACTGACTCCCACCAGTTGTCCTGACCTCTGCACACCAACCATGGTACACACATGGCCATACACAAAGGTATACACACAGTAAATCAATAACTGTAATAAAAAATAATTTTAAAAATAGTGACACCAATGATTTTGACATTATTTCAAAAACAATAGAGAGGGGTAGAGAGACGGCTCGGCAGGTAAAGTTCTTGCTGTGCAAATATAAGGACCACAGTTCAGACCAACAGCACCCACATCAATGCTGGGTGGGCGTGGTGGCCCCCTGTAATGCTAGCATTTGTAAGGCAGACAGGGAATCCACAGAGTAAGCTGGCTGGCTGGAGTAGCCAAAGAGTGAGCTCCAGGTTCAACTGGAGAGTGATCAAGGAAGACGGCCAAGGTTAGCCTCAGGTCTCCACAGCACACACACAATATGTAAACACACACACACACACACACACACACACACACACACACACACACACGTGCGCCACAAATAAAATAGTTTAACTTGTATTTAAAATAAAAAATTGAAAGGGAAGAAATATTACCAAACTCATTTTATGAAACCATTCTTACCTTGATAATAAAGACACTCAACAGCAAAAATAAGCATAGACCAGTTTTGTTGATGAACACAGACATAAAGTAAATAAAATATTTGCAAATCAAATAAAAATACATTTAAAAAAAAGATCACACACCATGATCAAGTTAGTTCCATTCCAAGAATGCAAGGATGGTTCAGCATGTGCTAATCAATAAATACAACACAGCATGTAAATAGACTCGGGGGAAAAATCACATGACCATCTCAACCAAAGCAGACGAAGCCTCTGGAAAAGTTCAGCATCCTGTGTGGTGGTGCACACCTTTAATCCTAGCCCTTGGGAGGCAAGGATAGGTGAATCTTTGTGAGTTCGAGGCCAGACTGATCTACAGAGTGTAGCCTATTTACATATATAATCCAATACTTGAAAGATTCTGAAAACTCCACTAGAAAACTCTTAACTTTGATACTTTCATCAAAATAACACAACGCAAAATCAGCATAAGACAATGGATGCCGGCATGGCTCAGTCAGTAATATGGCTTCCATGCAAACACGAGGACCAGAGTTCAGATCCCCAGCACCCCTGTAAAAAGCCGGGGTCAGTGCTCACTTCTACCCACCCCCTCCCCGCACTGGGTTGGGTAGAGATGGGCAGATCCCTGGAACTCATTGGCCAGCCAGAAAAATTAATGAGCTCCAGGTTCAGTTAAAAACCTGTCTCGAAATATAAGGTAGGAATCAGCTTCAGAAGACACCCAACATTGACCTCTGGCCCTCACAAGCACATACGCAAACACACATGTGTGCATTTTCATACACACACAAAAAAAGTCACTATAGGAAGTTCAGTAGCTTTTCTATACAGTAGTAATAAAAATGCTGAGAAAGACATCAAGAAAGCAATTCCATTTACAATCGCTAGGAATAAACCGAACCGAGGAGGTTGAAGACATCTGTAATGAAGCATTAGAACACTGAAGAAGATATTAGAAGATGGACAGAAAGGCTCAGTGCCTCGCACACATGAAGCCCAGGGGTTAATCCCCAGTACAATGAAGGAAAAGGGGCGGGCATCTAGAAAATAGAAAGACCTCTGATGCTCATGCACTGGCAGAATCCACAGTGTGAAAATGGATTACTGAAAGTGATCTGCAGATTTAATACACTCTCCATCAAAATTCTAATGGCATTCTTCACAGAATTAAAAAAGAAATCAACCCTAAAACCCCTACGGAAACACAATGAAGTACCACAATACGTCGTCTCAAACTGTACTACAGAGCCATAGTAACAAGCAGCCTAGTACCGGCACAAAACCAGACATACAGACCATGTAGAGTAGAACAGAGACTCAGAAACAAACCCACACAGCTTACCCTGCATGCTCTTGACAAAGGTGCCTGTCTTAGTTAGTTAGGGTTTCTATTGCTGTGAAGAGACACCAGGACCATGGCAACTCTTTTGTTTGTTTGTTTGTTTGTTTGTTTGTTTTTTTTTGTTGTTGTTGTTTTTCGAGATAAAGGAAAACATTTAATTGAGGTGGTAGCTTACAGTTCAGAGTTTAGTCCATTATCATCATGGTGGGGAGCATGGTGATGTGCAGGCAGACATGGTGCTGGCTACATCTTGATCAGAAGACAACAGGAAGCAGACTGTGACACTGAGCAGGTATCTTGAGCATATAGGAGACCTCAAAGCCCACCCCCACAGTGACACACTTCCTCCAACAAGACCACACCCACTCCAACAAAGCCACACCTCCCTATAGTGCTACTCCCTTGGGGGGGGGCATTTTCTTTCAGACCACCACAGTGCCCAAAATCACGTTAGAGAAAAATGGAGCCTTTTCAATATATGATGCTGGGGAAATGGGATGTCCACATGCAGAAAAAGGAAGTTGGATCCCTATTTTTCACCCTGTTAGAAATCATTTCAAAATGGTTAAAAGACCTTAATGTAAGACAGGAAACTTGGAAACTATAGAGGAAAAATGTTTCCAGATAGGGGCATACACAAGAACTTTCTGAAAAAGATTCTGAGAACCTAAGAAACATGAGGGGAATTGATCATTGGGATTGCAAGAAATTAGGAAGCTTCTTCTGCTGAGGGAAATGAAATAAAACAGGTGAAGTCACTGCTTACAGAATGGGAGAAAAAATGTTTGCTGACTATACTGACCCTCACTGGAGTTAACATACAACACGGAATATATAAAGAACTCAAAAATTAAACACATACACACACAAATAATCTTGAATCATCCAATCTGTTTGGAACTGCCACCGAGGATCAAGTGGAAGCAACCCGAGGTTGTGGCCATTACGCTCGTCTCCCAACTACAGTCTGGGAAAGAGTCCAGTGGGACAAATAAAGTCAAAGGAGCCGTAAGACACGAACATGCAACTTCTGTGGGAGAGAGAGAAGAGGGGAGATAGGGCGAGGGGGAAAGAGAGGTTGAGATCACCATTACTCTCAATCATTATGCGGTATATTAGAATAATACAGTTATTCTGTGGATTCTAATTAGGCTTAATGAAGAGTAACGGGTATAAGACAAAGTCTGGAATTTGTAGTGTTTTGCTTTGTTGTTTTGAGACAGGGTCTCACGTAGCTCAGGCTGGCCTTAAATTTGCTAGTTAGTTGAGGCTGGCCTTTAACTCATTCTTCCTACCTCCTTGTATCATAGCCACGGGCCTTGACGCCCAACTTCATACATGATTTTACGTGATGTTCGGACCTCAAGCAGAGACGCACAAAGGACCGTACTCTGCACCTCGAGCCTGGGTTGGCTGCTATTCAGTCACAGTTTGTGATGAGGGTGTTCCATAGGCTTGGCTGGGTCAGTGCTATGTAGATGTAACCAACCGCCTCATTAAATAAGAAACACAGAACCAATGCAAAGAAGAAAGCCAAGAGGTCAGAGCTAAGAGCCTTACCCACCTGCTGCAGCTAGCCTCTTCAGCCAAGAGACCTCTCCAAAACAGACCTACTTCCTCTCTGTTTGTCTTTATATAGACTTTCTGTTCTGCCTTCTCATTGGTTGTAAACCCAACCACATGACTGCCTCGTCACTGCCTGTATATACAGCCCTCCAGGTCTTCTATGGTATTGAGATTAAAGGCGTGTGTCTCCAAAGCTGGCTGTATCCTTGACCACACAGAGATCTACCTAGCTCTGCCTACTAAGTGCTGGGATTAAAGGCGTTCACCATGAATGCCCAGCTCTGCTATGGCTCTAATAGCTCTGACCCCCAGGCAACTTTATTTATTAACATACAAATAAAATCACATTTCAGTACAGTTAAAATATCACCATAGTGCTAGGTGGGAATGGTACCAGCAGAGGGCACATTTTGTTAACTGTGAGAGAGGTAAGTGGCCAGGGTGTGCTTGCTCTTTAAGCCCATGAAGGGACCTGTGGCTACTGTCAGGGTGAAGGGCAGGGGCTTAGGGTCTCTGAACTGCTGACTCAGTGGGCACAGGCTGCCAGCCAGGATAAGGAGCATCATCCGGGTGGTTGGTGCCACACATACCAAGGTTGGTCACCGCTGCGGGACCTGGGAATCTGGTACACTGCCAGAAAGCCTCAGAGAATTGATGGGATCTCCAGTGGTTCTCCCTCCCTCCCTCCCTTCCTTCCTTCCTCCCTCCCTCCCTTCCTTCCTTCCTCCCTTCCTCCCTTCCTTCTTTGTCAGGGTCTCATATAGTCAGGGTTGGCCTCAAAGTTGCTATGAAGTCCAAGCTAACTTTGAGCTCCTCCTCTGCCTGCCTCTGCTCCTTGCCTTCAGGGATTACAGGTCTGAGCCAGCACTTCCGGTCTGTGCAATGCTGGGAACCGAATCCAGGGCTTCCTCCAGACTAAGAAACGTTCTACCGACCAAGCCGCACCCCCGCCCCATTCATTGTTTTTCTATAAAAGCATCCTCGATGGTAGATGTTGAGATTGACAAGCCTGTGGTATGGTCTACTTACTTCTTGGATTCAGGATTCACTAACTGCGAGTCGCAGGTATTGATGCTGAGAAAAGGAACTTTTACGAGAGCAACTCCTGGTGACAGCCTGTCCCCAGGAAGGGAAGAATCCTGAGTAGCTAGAACCAGAGCAGACTCCTCAAAAGTTGCCCTCATAGGACTCTGTTCCAGGGTCTGACTGGCCAAACTCAGGTCTTGGCCCAACCCCATGGGGAGGGCGGTAAGATTGGTAACCTCCCTGCCACCCAGTGGGAAGGGAGATAAGTGAGCAAGCGTTATTATCAAGTGGGGGCACGATACTTGTAACCCCAGGATTTGGGGGATGGGGGCAGGATGATAAGGAGTTCAAGGCCAGTCTCAGATATATAGTGAGTCTGATACCAGCCAGGGCTGCACGAGACACCATAGCAAAGTAAATAAATGAATGAGTAGATATAAAGGAAGAAGTGTGCCCTGTACCAAAGAGTACCCATATGACACAGCCGGAAGGTGGCTTAGAGTTGTTGACTCAGCCCAGCAAGTCAGGGATTAGGAGAGCATGGCCAGAGTCACCTTCTCCCTTGGGTCCTGGGCAAAGTGACAAAGATATGCCCAAGATTAGACAGGTTCCCCGACTCTCATAGTAAGACTGCTTCCTTATATTTCAGCGGCTTCTGACTCAAAGCATCGACAGCCTGGGCACCAGGCAGAACCTTGAGTTCGGAAGAGAAAATCTCTTTGCTTCCTGATGCATGGTCCCCAGGGGGATTCTTGTTCCTCAGCAGGTGAACTCCAATGTGCTGCTTCTTGAGGCATCCAGGCTTTAACAGGTCAGTCTTCTCTGGAGGGCAGGACACAACCTCAACACCAATGAACCCCAGTCCCATCTGGCTGACCCCAGGCACAGAAGTGACCAGGAGAGTCATACAAGATCACTGTTGTTCCAGGGAGAGGACACTGAAGACTCCCCTCCCTCACCAACCCCGGAGGTAGCCTTCTACCCAGTGTCAAGAGACACCCCAAGGAAGATGAATTGTGCTGGTACTCCAAGAAGGGAGAAAAGAGACTCTCTTCCAAACTCAAGGCACTGCCAGGTGCCCAGGCGGGCAGCGTGGTTCCGGCATCATTGCCCCGACGGCATGAGGGATGCTTGGCTTTGTTCCCAACACGGTTATCATTCATCATCTTCTTATAAGAATTGGTACCCTCTGCCGGTTCCCTCTTCTTCTAGCTCCCAAACCCCACTTTCCACCCAGTCTCCCCATTCTGCCTACTCCTTCACCCCAGGGGGGAACCTTCTTGTATTTACCCCCAGAGGAAAGTCTCCCACTTGGAGCCACCCCAAGTGAATTCAACTACAGACCAATCATGCAGTTTCACTGGGTGAAGTATTGTGCTCGACACACTGGATGGTGAAACACCCCTTAAGACAAGTCCCCACCTTCAGAGAACTTGGTTCCCAGAAGGAAACAACTACGAAGCCCTGGGCAGATCGGGCAGAAGTCTCATCACAGGACCTTTGCTCAAGACAGAGGTGTCCAGAGAGCTGAAGAGAAGCAGTCCATAGGTGAAGGGCAGCATTGATGACCACTGAAAGAAGTTGGATGAGGGAGTGGAGGACAGGGAAGACGGAAGCCATGGACAGTGCGCAAGTAGGAAGAGACAACTGAAACATCAAATACCTCCGGAAGAAAATGGCTGCAGAGGCAAAGGAAGAGAGGAAGTCACGGGAAAGAGAAGCTGTGTGTTTGAGCAGAGGGGAGAGGGGAGAAGGTCTGCAGAGTAGATGAGGCTGAAGGTTCAAGAGAGGATGCAAATACAGCAAAGATAACGAGAGAAGACACAACTCCTGAACGGCTAGCCCAGGGGGGACTAGTTTTTTAAATTAATTTATTTTTTAAGTTTTCATGCAAGTGTATACCGTGTTGAGAATATTTATGGCCAGACTCCACCCCCACCCTCCCTCTTCTCACCCCTCCCATCAGCCCCCTTTGTTCCTTTGAGACTATTTTCTTCGACCTCCTGTCATACATACATACACGCTTGTCTCTATGTCCCTGTATAAAGTCTGGGACCCACAGACGAGAGAAAGCACGTGGTATTTGTCTTTCTGAGATTGGCTTAATTCACTTAATCTGATTATCTCCAGGTGCATCCATTTTTTTTTTTTTTTCAAATGACATGATTTCGTTCTTCTTTATAGATGAAAACATTTCCCACCATGTGGACCATGTTTTCCTCAGCTGTCCTCATAAAGTGCTGGACACTTAGGTTGGCTCCATCGTTTGCTGTTGCGGGGAAGGCTACCCCAAGCACTGATGTGCAGTCATCTCTGTGATTGGTCGGTCATCTTGGAGTCCTGTGGATGGATACCCAGGAGTGGAGTGGCTGGGCCTTATAGAAGCTCTACTGTTAGTTTTTTGAGAGACCTCCATATCGATTTCCAGAGTGGCTGGACTGCTTTCCATTTTCACCGGCACGTGGCTTCACTTTTGCCCACATTCTCTCCAGCACTTGTTGTTACTCGTTTTTCTGCAGAGCTGCTGTTCTAACAAGGGCAAGATGGGATCTCAGTACAGTTTCAATTTTCATTTTTTGAGATTTTTATTTGTTGTTATTTTATGTGTATGAGTGGGTTTGCCTGAATGTGTGTCTGTGCACCGTGTGTGTAGTGTGTACTGTGATAGTGGAGACCAGATGAAGGCATGGGATTCCCGGGGACTGGGTAGTTGTGAGCCGCCATGTGTGCGCTGGAAACTGAACACAGGTCTGCTCAAAGAGCAGCCAGCACTCTCAACCACTGAGTCATGTCCCCACCCCTCCTGTATGTCATCTTTTGAGAATCATCTGTCCATTTCATTAGCCCATGTGTTGATTAGCTTGTTTGATTTCTTGGTGAGTTTTGCTGTTTTGGTTCTGTGCACGTTCTACACGTTAGTCCTACAAGAGAGACAGCTGAGACGGGCCATTCAGGAGAGGGCTGGCAGGCTGCATTCTGCGTCAAGAACGGATAAATGAAAATGGAAGGAAGAGAGGGAAATAAGACCGTTCGACGACTGAACAGTTAGACATGTGCAAAACCAAATGAGTGCATTTCAGAAACAGCAACTATCATTACAGGCTAGTGAAACTTGACCTTCAGATAAACCAAGCATAAGCCCACGCAGCATAAGAATACATCCTTAGGAAAAATACACTCATGGCTTGCCTGAAATGCCAAGTTAACTAGCCGCGTCAGGTGTGGTGGCTCATGCCTGCAATCCTAGTTCTTGGGATGCTGAAACAGGAGAATGGCAAGTTCAAGGCTAATTTGTTGTGGACTGGCAAGACCGCTGGGGGCAGGGGGTATAGGTGCCTGCTGCTAAGCCTGATGACCTGCATTTAACCCCCGGGTTCCATATGGTGGAGGGAAGGAACAGATTCCCATAAGTTGCTCTCTGACCTCCACATATATACGATGGCATGCATGTGAGCACACCCGCAAACACATCTAATTAATTAAAAACAGTGAGTTGCAGGCAGTCTGGCTACAGCAAGACCCTGTCTCAATAAACAAAAACAGGGCTGGAGAGATGGTTCAGCAGTTAAGGACCTCAGTTTGGTTCCCAGCACCCACACTGGGCTGTGAGCAGCCAGTGGCTACAGCTCTGGGGGAAGCCTGTACCTTCTTCTGGCCTCCAAGGTCACTGCACTCACATGGATGTGCCCCACTCCCCGCAAACGCATTCATCAGAAAAAAAGTGTCTTTAAAACAAAGTTAACTAGCCTTGTGTATTTCATCTGGAGAGGCTCCCGAGCTGATGTACACTTGTCTCCAAAGGTTGTAGCCTGGGGATCAGATGGTAGTAGGCTTGGGTGGAAGAAGTGCCCATTTCCCACAGCCAGGTCCTTAAATTCACCATTTTCCCTGGGCAGGGAAAGGGCATCCCCTGTACTCCCAGGGAAGGCTTCTGACTCACTGTCCCAGTCAGCCGCAGCTTATTTAGACCCTCACCTTTCAGTTGCCTACAATATCAGTTCCATCCTGTATCCAAGACCTAGAGGGCCAGGGGTACAAGTGACCATTGGGCATAGATTCAGACCTGCAGACCCATCCACCCAGGACAATCTCTCCCTTTTTTTTTCTCCTTATCTAGTCTCTGGCTGTGGTAAGCTGTTGCTTGCCCTGCCCTATGCTGTTCCTTGGGCACACTGCTGTCACCCACACACACCTGATTAGGGGAATCGAGTGACTTACAGGGGCTTCTCTTCCCTAGGGTCGGAATTTGCATAGGGTGATGGATGCTGAGATGTCTTCTGAACACAGCTGTACTTTGCATATTAAACAAAGCAATTTCCAGGGGAAGCTGGAGGAGCTTGGTCTCCTTCCAGGAATGTTTCCTCAGAGTCAAAGTCCCTCCCTTCCAGCCAACACTTTCCCCACTGGGGTCCCTCTCATCTAGTAGCCTCCTACCCCTCCCCCAGTGCAGGGACACAGGCCCCTGACCAGGGCCAGGCCAGGGTAATCCAGCTTTCCTCTGTACCTAATGCGAAGATGCCCTCCCCAGTCCCCACCTCACCGGAGCCCAGTGACTAGAAAAGCAGGGAGTCTTAGCTAGTGCCAGCTCCCAAGAGACCCGACTCAAGGATCGCAAAATTTCTGCCATCTCCACCCCCATGCCGCACGCCCAGGGCTGCCCTCTTGATCTGTCTGGGACGTCTGGAGACGTGTGCTCCTGTCTGACCACTGAGCTTGGACGTTGCATGGTTGAGATGACTTTTGCTTTGAATGAATCTAAGCTTCCCCCCCCCCCCTCCAAGGACCTTTAGGATGATGGTTAAAAAAAAAAAAGTCACAATACCAACCGCGAGGTTAGACTCAATGTTTTCTTTAAAGATGACCAACAACAAATAAATGAATGAATGAATGAATGAATGAATAAATAAGGTTGAAAGTCTTGATATCTTTGTCCCCATGAATGTGGGCTGAAGGCCACAACAGGGTTTGAACTTAGTTACTCCCATGGGGCATGGCTTAGGGTAGTCCCTTAACCGTCAAACCAGTATAGCAATGCCTCCTCCAGTGGCCCCCACTGGTACACACAGGCTGTGTGGCACCTAGGGGTCCTACAAGAAATGTTTAGAACCCTTCCCAGACACGCTTGTCCTCACGGATTAGCCCTGGCAGGGTGTGAGCGGATACCCGTGGCCAGGGATGGCTTCTGTGGCTCCATCATAACCAAGGAAGACGTGAAGACGGAGCGATTTGTTGAGTGGCCGCTACACCCTCAATCCTTCAGTGACTAGCCAGATTCAGGATATGGGGGTTCAAGGGAGAGACTTGGCTCGGACTTGCACAATTCTGAGTGTGAAACTGTTCTCTGTAACCTTAAGGTTGCTGAAATCTTGTTCCCTATAAAGTAAAGGCTGTGGTGGCCGCATCAAACGCATGTGTGGGATCCAGTGAGAATCCTGTCAACATCGGTCATGCGTGGCTGTGCCCAGTGTGAGGCTCCATTCCACAGGAGTAAGGGGAGACGGTGTGCTGGCCCCTGGGACCCTGCCATCCTTGAACCAAAGGTCTTGTCTCGTTCCTGACACCAGTGGTAGATCTGACCCATCCCTCCATGCTCCGGAACTCGCCAATGTTGGCCGCTGCTCTTCCCACACTGCTGGACAGCCTCAAGGCTGACAAGGCCAGGACTCCTACAATATGTGGTCTTCTCTCTTTCCCCTTCACCCTCTGCCATCAATCATCGAGCTGATGGGCAAAGGTGCTTGCTGCCCAATGATGATGAACACTGTGACATGAGTTCAATCCCCATAGCTTATATGATGGTGGGAAGGGAGAGGTAATCCCATAAGGCTGCCTTCTGATCTCCATGTGCACGCCATAGCATGCATGCACACCTACACCCACATCTCACACCTGCACCCAAAATAATAATAATAATAATAATAATAATAATAATACAATTTTAAAAAATGAAGCTGGATACGGTAGCACACACCTTTAATCCCAGCACTGGGGAGGCAGAGGCAGGTGGATCTCTATGAGTTCATGGCCAGCCAGCCTGGTTTATATAGTGAGTTCCAGAACAGCCAGGTCTCTGTAGAGAGATCCTGTCTCAATAAAATAAAATAAAATAAAATAAAAAAGAAATTAAAGGAAATGAAAGTCAATTATAAAAAACAGAGTCTAGAGAGCTTCCCGGCACTCACACTGTTCCTGAGTCACAGCTCTGATTTTCCCAGGAAAGATCTTTACTAGAAGACGCCTTTGGGCTTATTTTTCTTGTTGGTAAATAATGATACACAAGGTGGCCACTGAGTCCTTACTTCTCTACAAAGCAGGGTTCAGAAGAGGAATTACCTTTATCACGGTCCTCTTGTTGTAGCCAATGCAGATGTTCATCAATACTGTTTTTCTACACACACACACACACACACACACACATACACACACACACACACACACTCACATACACCACCTGTGGTAAAGGTACAAGTGGTACTAATGAATACAGCAATCATAACAATATGATGCAATAAAAGTTGTTTAAAATCAGGTGCATGCCTTTAGTCCCAACACTCGGGAGGCAGGTGGACCTCTGAGTTCCAGGCTGGCCTGAGAAACCCTGTCTTCAACACACACACACACACACACACACACACACACACATGCACACACGCACACAGTTATTTAAAGCTTGCAGGCTGCTTATTGTTGGAACTTTCAGACTGGTTAACTGGTAACTAACCTTGTTAACTGGTAACTAACCTTGCAGGAGGTAGGGTTGGCAGAGTGGGCCTGTCTCTGCACAGTGGAGGCTACGAGTCGGGGAGGGGAAGGGAACCCACAGCCGGCAAAGGCTTTCATGCCGAATCTGTTACCGAGGAAGCTCGTGCCATTTCCTAGTTAGCTGGCACACCACTCTTTGCCCTGATGGTGTCTCCCTAGACAAGCAATAACACCTTCCACTTCTCATGGATTCCCCTACCTGGCCCTGAACCGCCCCTCAAGTCTTGCCCACCTCAACAGATGCCAGGCCTGCTCTTCCACTCTTCCAGCTCGTGTGTGTGTGTGTGTGTGTGTGTGTGTGTGTGTGTGTGTGTGTGTGTGTGTGTGTGTGTGTGAGAGAGAGAGAGAGAGAGAGAGAGAGAGAGAGAGAGTGTGTTACGGTCGATTCTTCTTCCCCTCCCCCCCCCCCATGAGGAAGCAGCACGGACATCCGTTGTTCCGTTGTGTGCGTTCCAGAGGACAGACTGTAGTAGGAATCCTGTCGGTGGCTTTCGTAGCTCACTGAAGGCTGGCCATGCTCTGAGCTGTCCACAGATACGGGGTCTGTTCCTCTGCAGTTGCGTAGTGGCATGCCATTGAGTGGGATTCACTCACCCTCAAATGGCTAGTGATTCCTCAAGGAGGAGGTCCCAAACCCTGGGGTTCAGGATGAGGCCCAGACACTTCCCACATTTGCAGTGAGATTCTCCTCACTCCCTCCCAGGGTGTGAAATCAAAAGCCCACAGCCTCTTGATACCATGAAAGAGGTTAAAGAAGAAGTAGACAGAACAGGTTTGATTCAGAAAAGCCGAGCCGCTCCCCAGGGCTCCTCCAGGCCACGCCAGCTTGGGACTGATGAGGCACCCAGCCTTGGGGACTGCAAAGCGACAGTGTCCTCTGTGTGACAGCAGCTGTGCCACGTGAGCCAATCTAATAAACCTCCTTTAAAAAAAAAAAAAAAAGTCGAACCGGAATTGCATTGAATTTACAACTCTGGATCTAACCTGATCCGATGTCCTGTCCTTCCTCCTTCGGTGAGAGTGCCCGTGAGCGCGCGCACACACACACACACACACACACACACACACACACACACACACACACCTCCTCCCTCCCTCTGTAGGAATAATTCCCCATAAGCCAATTAAGATGGGATGTCTTTAACTTGTAGAAAAGGCACCCTGTTATAATCCTTCCAGATTCTCCTGGTGTTGGCAGGCGAGCCCGGGGCTCTGCTTGGCTCAAGCTATCCACACTCCCCGCTCCCAACAAGCTGCAGATACATCCCATCTCAAATAAAGAAGTTGTTCCTTCCCTAGCAACCCCTTAGTGACTCCTCTTTTGTGGTCAGTGACTATTCAAACACGTCCCAGGACCTATCTGGAAACTAGAGACCAAGCACCAATATAGGCTCAACCGGTTTTGAGTGCATATACCCTATTTACCATGTTATGCCTACGTATAGGTGAACATGCACATGATTAAAACCAGAGGCATCACAGGCATACGAGCAGTGAGTGAAGTCTTACATAATCCACGTCTGTCAATGGAAACAGGGAACCACTCACCTCGAGCCCCTTAGCAACCGCCTCCTCCTGCCCGTAAAAGGAGGTCCAGGGGCCTCTGAGCACTCAGGGAAAGCGCTGCAAAGCAGTCTCTGCTCGGTGCTGTCACTTTGCTCCTGGCTAAAGTTCCTTGTGACTTTGCAGCTTGGGGGCACTTCAGCTCTTTGAACAAGGCACCAGGGTCCTGGAATCACGCAGTCCAGGTCGTGATGTCTCAAGCCATACTCCCAACTGTTGCTGACTACCCTTTATGTCTTGCAATGCCAGGAATTGAACCCAGGGCCTCTTGCATGCCAGGCTATGCACTACTCACATTTACATTAGCCACGTTACCCGTCCCCCAGGCCTCCCAGGCACAGGGACTGTGTACTTCTTCACTGGCCTCCCCAGTTATCACTGTGAGTCCCAAGGGTGACGCTGTCCAGAGGGCAGTGTACTCCAACAGACAATGCATGAAAAACTCAACACAGCTTTCCCTATTTATTAGATTCCAGATACATGGGACTGGATGGGAGAACCCCAGGGCATGTGATTTTTACATGGGGTGGGGGTGGGGCTGTGGGGGAACACATACAAGAATTACATACAGGAAGGGTGAGGCGGCAGAAAGGGCTGCCGGTTAAAAAATATATACATCTTAAGCCATTCCAGCCACGATATCATTATCAGAAAATAAAGCAATCTCTCCACATAGCGCTTCTCTTTGGTGCTGTTCCACGGGCTTGGACTCTGGGCCCCTCCGGTCTCCTCATCACAAGTCTGTCATCCTCGCCGGCCACCTGGCTCCCATGGGGAGTGGAGTCTGGAGGAAGGACCAGGCAGATAGCATAGGCTCTGACCCTGCTGACCCCCACACGAGAGCCTCTTAATCCTTAGTTAGGGCCCTGGAAAGTCATCAGTGTGTGAAAAAAAACCGGGAGGCATAACAAAACCATCCAGAACCTTCAGAAAGGGTAGGGGGACAGAGGAATGAAATAGACCCCAGCCAGTACCTCCTCCCAAGATTGGTGGTTTGATTTCTTGGTTTGAAATAACTTGTATCTGAGGATACCACTGTGAACGGCTGATCTCTCCGAGCATTCCAGAAATGATAGCCTGCGGTTTTGCTCTGAATAAGGGAGCTGGGTGATGGAGAGACGTCTCCCCTTTCCCTGCCCTGAGCACCCTGGCCAAACAGATGTCACCCATCTGGTTAATCTTGGAATGGGCTGGCTCTCCCCTCTGACTCCAGGTGCCCAGGCGACCCTGCTTTCCCATAGGGCACTGCACTGTCACTGGTATATTCTCTTGGCTTGTAAATACAGCTTCTTCCAGGTGCCCAGGCGACCCTGCTTTCCCATAGGGCACTGCACTGTCACTGGTATATTCTCTTGGCTTGTAAATACAGCTTCTATCTAGGGACAGAGGGCCAGCAGGGTTCCATTTGGGGGGTAGTTGCATCAGTAGACCGTGGACACAAAGCTGCCCACTCAACTGCTCCAAAGCGGTGTCCGCTCAGCCAGCTGCAGGCATTGATAACCTTGCTGGTATGGGAAGGAGGCGCAGCTGAAGTGCTGAGGACTAGGTGGGATCACTTTTGGGGGAACACCCTCTTCCCACAACTCTGGGACACAGCAGCGTGGCTGGGAGAGGCTGGGATCTCCAAGCCCAGCTCCTAAGGGTTAATCCAGTTCAGTACAAAAGTGTTAATCTACCTCGGATCAGGGACTACGAGAGCTCAGGCTGAGGCATGGATGCCTGAACATCCGCTCATCCAGTGGCTGTGAGATGCAATTCCTTGTAGGCAAAGGGACAGGGAGAGGGAGGCTCTCCTTAAAAAGTTTAGCATTAACCATGGGAAGTGGCCGGCCTCTAACCTGGAGTCCCTGCAGCTCCTAGTGATGTCACCAGGGAGGCAGAGCCGGTAGCAGTCGGAGGTGACAGGAAGCCTGAAAAGGGGAATCCTGCATTGCAGGAAGGGGTCCGAATAGGTGTGGCCTGGGGCATTCCCCAGAATGAACGTCTTCACCTCTGCCAACCCCTAAACACCAGTGAGAGCCCAGGACTGGCCCTTGAGTGGGTGAATCAGAGGAAAACGTTGTCTATGTACCAGGGCTGAGGGGTTTATTAAGACAGAGCCTCTCAGGGAGAGGGTCTTGCCAGGCATTGACCCAGGAGGGCCACACCCAATGACCCCAGGTGTAAATGTCAACAGGCTACCCTCCTGTGGTACAAAGCCTTGCCTTTCTGAGGATACAGGAGGAGCGGGTGGGGTGGGGGGACCTTTTGAGCTCTTTCCTTTCCAAGATGTCATTCCATCTTCTTCCCTCTACTACTGGGCCTCTCTATCCTACACCCCAACCAAGGATGCTAACCTTGAATGAGGGCCCCCGAGTGCCCTCTGATGGGGCCAGGTTCTGAACATTCCACAGGTCTCTAGACTGGTCACGCCCAAGAGGAAGAGGAGGAGGAGGAGGAGGAAGAGGCAATAGGAGAGGTGGATATAGGACCCAGCTCTTTACTGAGCCAGTGAGTTCCCGGGGTACATGCCCCGGAGTTACCTAGGCTGGCTGAGGTAGGGGCAGGAAGCAGGGGAGGGCTTCTGGGGGGAGCAGGTGGGATGTGGCCACTTGGGGCTGGCAGGAGCACCAACTGGACCCTAGGTGTAGCAGGACAAGGAGAAAGATGGAAGGGGAGGGAGCTAGCTGGATTGAGGGGGTACAGAGCCTCAGGAGCAGCCACAGACCTCTGCAGAAGGTCTGCAGGGCCTTTGGAGACACTCCTGCCCCAAGGGCCTTGCCCTCTCTGACACTAACACCTCCAGAAGAACCCACTGGAAGTCTTTTGGGTCCTGGACACTAAGCTCTGCTCATCCAGGTTACATCCAGGTCCTGAATGGGGAGGGGTCTGGAAATGGATGCGCTGCCTCTTGGGTTGTGGGGAGGGGTGCTTCCTCTGGTGGTCTCCAGCCCTAAGGGGAGTCAGCCCCGGCCCAAGCCTTAGCACTGCCCATGGAGAAGGAAAAAATACCAAAGAAAATGCGGGTGACAGATGAGCCCCCGCCCCCCCCCCCCCATCCCCGTCTCCCCATCGGCTGTCCCCCAGGAGTCTGCACATGGCCAGGAAGCAGGAAACCTCCTTCCTCTGGGACAGCTCAGAGCCCCGATGCAGGTGTGGAAAGTCGAGGCTGGTGGCTGTGGAGGTCTCCACCATGGATCGTGTCCATCCATCCGTGTGCTGCTGGGCCATCACACCTTGGCCTCCAGCATCTCCAGGAAGAGTTTGTGCATGGGCACCTTGCCCTGCAGTTTCACACTGTAGAAGTGCTGCACGGCTTTGGCCGCCGTCTGCCGCAGCAGGGGCAGCGTCAGCAGCAGCTTGCCCGTCCTCCGGGGCTCCTCATGGCGCTGGCTCAGCTCGTAGTCCTGCAGTGCCTCATGCAGCAGGTCCTGCAGCTTCTGCACGGCCTCTAGGTCTTCAATGTACATGGAATCTGCAGACACAGGAGGAGAAGGTGTCAGTCAGCGTCAGCAAGGGCTTGGCTGCCCCAGGGTGGAAGGCATGTCGGGAGTGGAAGCCAGACCGGCAGGCAGCAGGTCTACCTTCAAAGGCTGACTGTTGAAGAATAAGGATCTTCACTTTAGGGCTGAGTCAAGGGACCGATGGTGGCACTGGGATTGTCCCCAGAGAGACCACCAGGAGGGTCCTGAAAGGGCTTGAACATGGGCAGATCTGTTGGCTACCCTGGAGGTATCCAGGGGACCCTGGAACCTGGCCGGCAGAGCTAGAATCTTACGTCTCTCACTTGCAGGCTGTGAGACTTGGGGCGAGCAACTTAACTTCTCTATCTCCCATTTTCCTAGTCATACCTACCTCATAGGATTAAGGGGGTTATACGGGGTAAGGGTGTAGAGCAATCAAGTGCCCATTCACAGGAGCCTCACCACCATTACCCCTGGCACCATCATGTCTTTATGATCTGCTGAGCCATGGGTATCACCCATCTGCGGTACAGCCAACCTCACAACTCTGGCTGCAGAACATCTGATATAAAGGGGCAGAAAGGGGTGGTGGTGGTGGTGAAGGGAGTCCGGGGACATGGTAACAGAGGGAGCCAGTGGGAATACAGCTCAGTGATGGGTGCTTGCCTGGCATGCTCAAGGCCTTGGGTCTGACCCCCAGCACTGCACTGGCTCAGAATGTAGCCCACGAACTCGCCATCTGAAACACTGGGAAAGAGCTGGGTCTGAGCAGAACAAAGGGGATCTCCTAGAACCTGTCATGTGGGGGAACTACCCAGCCACTTTCTGTTACCATCTTGTGTGCCACCACAACCATGAACTGCAGCCCCAGAGCTTGATGTGTGGACACGGGGAGCTGAGCCAACCTGGTGGATTCCTCAAAAGAGCAGGCAAGTCCAGAGCATGCTGGGTGGCCTGACACCAGACAGCTAGGGCAGATGCTCCAGCTGGCTGGTCCCAGTGATGCTCTGGATTCCCCTGGGTCCCCCCCCCCCTTCCAGTCTGTACTCTCCAGAGTCCCTGCAGGGTTGGACCCTAGCCACCTCTGACCCCATTTCCCATCCTGTCACCCTCCCCACGGAGCCACAATTGGCAGGTGCTTTCAACCGAAAATGAAATAAAATAACACTGCAGGATCAATTTCTTCGCAATCCATCAGCGAGTCTGTATCAATGGCATTGATAAACTGTTAATTACAAAATCAATAGCTATGAATTTTTTTCTGCTGTCAAGGAGCCCTAGAGATGGCGAGGATGCAGGTGAGTGACAGCTGGCATACTCTCAAGGGGCCGGGTCAGCCTCTGATGAGCTCTGTTCTTCTGCCAGGTCCCTGAGTCACCCCATCTACTTAGCCCCAGGGGCCCCTGGTACTGATGCCAGGAAGCCTCAGTGGTCTCCTGGCTATCCCTTCTCCATCCAATGTGTGCTGTAGGCTCCTGGGTGTCTGTCCTGCCCTGAGGCTAGGACCTGCAAGGTCCATGTCCAACAGCTCTTCCTTCCTGGACCACACGGCACTAGGATCTTTGAAACCAATGGAAGATAGGAGTGAGGAGTCTCTGGGGGCAAGCAGGGGCCACTGCCTGGGAGGGTGGTATACACCCGTAATTCCAATAGTTAGGAGGTTGAGGCAGGAGGATTGCCAGGAGTCTTAGGCCAGCCTGGAATAGACAGTCTCAGGCCAGCCTTTGCTTACAGAGTGAAACGGTCTCAAAACCCAGAGAGATGCCAGTCATTATTGGCTTGCTAATTATAGCAAATTACCTAATGCAAGATATTAACAGTGGAAAGAGCACGCTGAGGGTGGGGAGGCGCGGGATGACATCGTTCTAATGCAGACTGCTGCGCTGTGCGGGGCCCACATTGGCTGACAATGACTGGGGGCGGGGACGGGGGGGAGGGAATTGATGACGTCAGGAAAGGCACCAGAGGGGTAAGTCTGGGGAGCTCACAACAATAAAAAGTATGTGGCTGAGGATGGGAGCGCTGAGGAGTAACGGGTCTGAGCCATCCAGTGTCCCTGTATGTGCTCCAAAGCCACAGAGTGACCAATGGTCCCAGTGTGTCAGCCACTCAAGGAACTCCTCGGATATGAGACTTTCCAGGGAGAGCTTGGCACGCACAGAGAAGCGGCAGTCTGCCTGTGTGTATGTCTCTACCTGGGAGCCAGCTTTCCCTCATCTGTGTGCTGGGAACACTATTTCCTCTGATATTATAATAGCGGTGACAATCGTCAATATTTACTGAGCTTTCCTCCAGGCCAGGCACTGGGCTGCATTATCCTCGGCTGATCTTTAATATTCACAGGTGCTTGAAGGAGGTACTGGGAAGGCCTCCCACTCAAGGACAGAGCTAACCAAGGTCATGGTGTTAGTGTCAGGGACAGTGTGTGTGTGTGTGTGTGTGTGTGTGTGTGTGTGTGTGTGTGTCTGTGTGTGTGTGTGTCTGTGTCTGTGTGTGTGTCTATGTGTGCAGTGCCAGTGGAGGCCAGAAGAGGGCACTGGATCCTCTGGAGCTGGAATTAGAAGTTTGTGAGGTGCCATGTGGGTGCTGAGAACTAAACCCAGGTCCTCTGCAAAAACAGCCAGTGCTCTTAATTGCTAAGCCATCTCTTCAGCCCCAGAGATAGAATTTGAACTCAGGTCCATCTGGCCCAGGCCAGAGCAAGGAACTCTGCCACATACTGCCCTGCAGCAGGGTTGTGATTGTATATGCGCATGTCTAGTGCTACTCCCACCCAGAGACCCTGCATTTCTCCCTGTCCCTAGCACCCAGCAGACGACCTCCAGAAGGACAGAGGCTCTAAGTGTGGACAGATCTCTCTCTCCATTGCCCAACGCCTCACCCGGATAATCTAGCTGAAGTTGTAGGAATTTTAGGAAACTGAATAATCTCAAAACTTTTTAATGCTAGACAACCATCCTCGTGGGAGGTTAGATGTCTGTGTACCCAGGTGATGAGATGGGAAGGTTCAAAGAGCAGTCTAAGACTGTGTTATCTGAGAATTTGATGACCTTGTCTTGGATCCTAACTCTGACACTATTTTTTTCTAATTTTTTTAAAAAATATATTTTAGGACAGGGTCTCACTAATGTAGCCCTGGCTAGCCTGGAACTCATTATGTAGATCAGGCTGGCTTTAAACTCACAAGATCCTCCTGCCTCAGTCTTCTTAGTGCTGGGATTAAAGGCCTGTGCCACGCCATCTGGACTAACCCTGCCATCTTTAAACAGTGTGTGACTCTGGACAAATTCCCAGCCTCAATTTCCCCATCTATAAAATGGGATTATAATAAGAATGAATGTGCATCATGTCATAGCCAATTTAGCAAGCTGAGCACTCACTACTGTGTGCTAGGTATGTGGTCAACATAATTATGTACAACTATACTGTGAAGTGAGCACCGCTTATGGTCGCCTAGGCTCAGAAGGAAGCACCATGCTCAAGGGGTAGATGCAGACACAGGCCTTAGCACCGGACTCAGAATCCGCATCCTTTGGTTTCCGCAAGTAGAAGGTCTAGGGAACACAAAACCAGCGCTGGCCTCCACGACGATCCTTTCAACTCCAGGCCGCCCTTGCAGTGTGGGGCGGCTTAAATGAGAAATGTCCCCACAGGCTCACGTACGTCAACGTCCTGTCCCCAGGTGGTAGTGTATCGGGGAAGTTATGGAACCTTCAGGAAGTGGAGCCTTGCCGGAGGAGCAGCTTTGAGGTTTAGAGCCTCATCCCACTTCCTGTTCGCTCCCCCTGCTCCCTCGTGTGTGGATGAAATGCTGCCTCTCTGCTTCCTGCTGCCACACCAAGCCTTCTCTCCCCATTCTGGTGATGGACTCTATCCCTCTGGAGTCCTAAGCCAAAAATAAACCCTTTCTTCTGTAAGCTGATTTTTTTTTTTTTTATCACAGGAAGAGACAAGGACTAACGCGCAGTGTTCGCCAATGACAGCAATGTCCATCACCCCATGCCCATCACAGCCAGCCCCGCCCACAGCCTGAGCTTGCCAGGCTCCCTCAAACGCCTTGGAGCCCTCTGAGGGTCACACTTGCCACCATTACCTGAGTTGGCGAGAGCCAGGGCCTTGAGCGTCACAAACTCCTCCTTCTCGACCTTGAGCTTCTTGTACCTGCGTACCAGCTGCAGGATGGCTCGGTAGAGCTCCAGCAGCCCCGCCAGGCGAGAGTGCTCCTCGTCCATGATGTAGTCCTCCGCGTACACCAGCTTATCATCATAGGGCAGCGAGCGGTACACGATGCCCAGGATGAGGATCTCCATCCAGGCACTCTGCAGCAGGCTCATCTGGTCCCCGAGTGACAGATTCGAGAAGCCTGCAGAAGCGGGAGAAGAGGACAATGATCAGAAATGGGCCCAGGGTCTTCCCTGGGGCTTGCTAGAGGGCAGATTGGGGGAGGGGGTGAAGGGGGGGGGACTGTGTCCTTGCATCTCCAGACCCTGCTGGGGATGGGGGAACCATGTGATGCTGCTTCCACCCCCTCGGTAAATGAGTCACACCAGAATTCATGGGAAAGACTTACATAAGAGCTGGGTCAATGTTGACAGTTACTATCATTATGCTTGTTGGTTCTAGGTCTTTCCCAGTATCTGGAGATTAATTAGGTGCATATGTAATGGAAGGAGCTGCTGAACTAAGAGCAGGATTTGAGGGTGGCCTCTAACACTCTGCTCCCTCCCGGGAGTCTCTCTGAAAACAATTCAGATTCTAACACAGTTTCCAGCCAAGGAGGAGGATGCAGTTAACCATTGGCCTGGGCAGAAGTTCCTGTGACCAAAAGCAGAGGCTGCCGGGGAGGGCAAAGCTCCATAGACAGACAGCCTGTCAGCCCATGTGTCCAGGCTGGCTGCCTAGACTGTCACTTAAGACTCGGAAGATACGCTCTGGACGCTAGCACTCATGGACGCTACCTGCTCCCTCCAGTGAGGAGAAATGGGGTTTAAGAGGGTCCAGAATCATGACACTGCCTTGTCCAATGTGCTATGGGAGATGATCTGGGCTTGACTCTGACTGCCCATGGTCAGCTGTGGGCTGACCTTGGGGAGGCCATCCAACTTCTGCAAACCTTGACCACCTCTCCGATCTCTCGGTCCATGAAATGGGCAGGAGAGCCGAGGACGCTTCCGAGTGGCTGTGAGCTACACAGATGGATGACGACAGACACGGAAGCTCTTATTAATGCTGAGACGAAGGTCTGCGTCTGCCAGATGATGGTGACATGCTGGGACTGCACTGTGTGTGGACTTGATTTAGACAAAGTCAATTAACAGCCTGATTTACGAGAAGGCCACAGAGAAGAGTAAGTTTGCTAATTTCAAACATCATAACCACTAAACAGGAGGCAGTTAACTTCTCAGGGGGGCCCATCCAGAAACGGGGAGATTAGTCTAACTCGAGCAAGCTAGATTTATTGAGAGAAGGAAATAGCTGGGCACCAGTACTTGGGAGGAGGATGTAGAGTGCAAAGCCAGCCTTGACCACACAAGACCCCGTCTCAAAACAAACAAAACCAGGCTGGAAATACAGTGCAGTTGCTGTGCCTGCCTGGCATGTGAGGCCCTAACTTTAACTCCCGGTGCCTGGGGTAGGGTGAGAGGAGAAGAGAGTCCACAAGCCATCTGCACAATGTTCTGTGTGCAACTGAAATTAAGGAAATCCGTTTCTGGGCAATTCTGCTAATGAAAGAATTTGCTAACTTCGGACGAATCCCTGCCTACTCATTGCTTGTGATGTGTGGGTGTCGTGTGGATGAAAGGGCATGTAAGGAGGAGGACCCCACACCACTGGTGGTGCACAGTGAGCCACCATCCCCCTGCCCAGGATGACTGAGGAAGCCGCCATTACCTTTTATTAGTGCAGTCATTATTACTTCCTTCTCTTTGGACTTGCCCAGTTCCCAGATGGCCCATCTCTTAGGGCCAGTGGGGTGTCTTTCCTGTTACCCACCCAGGACAAATGCCTTCCCTCTTGGGGGGTACCCCTGAAGTTAAAGGCCAATTACCTCATCTTTATTTTCTAAGTCTCGCCATTATGAACCCTGAACCTGTCCATACAACCTGTGCCTTGGGTCACCACCTGGCTGCCAGACTCTAGAGAGGTGACCAATCACAGAGGAGGTTGTACCCACCAACTAGGCGGACCTTTGGTGACTGCACCTCCTTGGGGGGACATGACAGGACACAAGGGTTAAGTTCGTCCGTTGCTACCCACGTCTCCAGTACCACAGAGGGTATGTGGCAGCCTGTGGGGGCCCAGGAAGCCGGAGGTAATAAAAGATAGGAATGGACATTCAATTTCCCTTATCAGGTCCATGAGTAGGAGAGAGGCTTTGGCGACATTAATTAGCAGATACCAATCAGCCAGCATGGGAGGGTGTGGGTGGGGAGGAAAGCAGACTTCATCGGGAGGGGATGGACGGGAACAGAAAGACCGAGGAGGATGGAGGCGGCACACAGGGGGAATTAACAGACAATGAGTCGGAAGGCAGTGGGAAGGGCGCATGAGGCACAGCCAGGCTCTGGGGATGCAAACAGGCTGCCGAGACTCATCCCTCGGGCACGATCTCTGCAGGAATGTCACAAGCAGGCTTCCGTCCCTCTCGGCGCCCCATGGCAACCGATGGTTTACTCAAACCACAACTCCCAGCCTCCCAGGAGTACCGTGGAGAAGATGTCACAGGGCACTAAATGTCATCAACCAACATGGTGGCGGACGCCTTTAATCCCACCACTTGGGAGGCAGAGGCAGGTGGGGCTCTGAGTTTGAGGTCAGCCTGGTCTGTACAGCGAGTTCCTGGACAGTCAGGGCTACACAGAGAAACCCTGTCTCGAAAAACAGAAAGGAAGGAAGGAAGGAGGGAGGGAGGGAGGGAGGGAGGGAGGGAGGGAGGGAGGGAGGAAGGAAGGAAGAAAGAAGGGAGGGAGGGAGGGAGGGAGGGAGGGAGGGAGGGAGGGACGGAGCGGAGTGAGAGAGAAAGAAAGGAAGAACTGTAGTGAACGGAAGGTTCTGAGACCATGCAATGGTAGAGTTACTCAAGGACAGCCCAGGGAGACCCTGCACAAGTGACCTGGGGCCTGTGTTCTAAAGGGACACTCACCGGGGTACAGACATGCTCCCGAGCCCTAATCTCCAAGAGCCTGGAACATGGAGACACCAGACACAGGGCCCCTTGCCTTCCTGCCCAGGCTCTTGCTCACCCAGCCTGATAAGTAGCCACAGCAGAGGACAGACAGACTGATGCCGTGGCCTGACCCTGGCACGGCAGGAAAGCAACCTCAAACACTTGCTCAGAGTTTATACCCCACACAAGGGTCATGTGCGAGGCTGGCCTGCTCTAAGGGGCGGGGGCGGGGCAGACAGCCACTTAGAAAACTCTTTGCTGCTGTGGGAGAGCGCACTCCGAAGGCTAGCTTCCAACCTCTGGGCTAACTGAGTGTGCCCTCTGAGCAGCAGGCTCACCCTCTGGGGAGAGAATGCCTTCTCCGTCCTGGACAGAGTTCTGAAACCATTTTAATGCTTTCTAGTACTTGAGAAAAACAGTAGAAGGGAAAACAGGAGTAGACATGATTAGCTCCAGGAGAGAAACGCGGCATTTGTTAATCACATTCAGAAAGTATGCCAGGCAGAAAAAAAGATGGAAATGCAATTTGTGATACATGTACTTATTATATAAACACAACAGTTAATAAACGAACCGCCACAAAGCGTGAGGGGGAACTATTTGTGTGGATGTGCAAACACAGGCTGGAGGCAGACTCCAGAGCCAACTGGTCACACCAGTCACTCTGCCGACCACTGGAGGTGACCCTAGGCAAGGCCACCTCAGACCTGCTGTATCTACACTCCTCTGTAAAATGGGACCAAGGACACCACGTCGGGGGGGGGGGGGCAAGGTGAAATGTGTGCACACGCAGAACACTTCTTGATCTGCTTAGCACACAGGAAGTACAGAAATACTTAACGTCATCACATGACATTAGGGGAACAGAGTGTTAAAATGGGAGCCTGTGGGGGAGGGAACGCACGGTGGCTGGCTGTACACACACAGGGAATTCCCAGAAGGCTCTCACATGGGGGCCGCGGAGGTTTTCATGTTCACTTCTGGTATTTGCATGAGAAGTAGATTCTGTTATTTAAAACCCAAGCAGCTGGTGCGCCCACCCCCCCTTTCGGGGAAAACACCCCCACTTGTGTTTCCAATTGGGCTGGGCCTCCATCCGTTCATCTGGGATCTGGGCCAGCAAGGCCCCTCCCTGCAGCTGACCTCTGAGAGAGGGGCTCTGGTGGCCTGGGCTCTGGACCAGCAAGGTTGACCAGCTCTCCCTGCAGCTCATCCTGGGAGCACTAGCCAACCCAGGGCCCCCGGCTCCCAGGTCTTCCTTCTACGGCTCCAGGAAAACTGTGTTATCTACACCAGTGGATCTAGTAACAGCTGGCCCCATCCCCCACGACACTATGAGCTCCTAGAATTAAAGAAAAAAAAAAAAGCAGGTAATTTGTGGCAAGTGGAGTTCATAATCTGCTAATTTATGACGGTCTCTGCCGACCTGGAGGGCCATTAGAGAGGTAATAAAGGGAGATGTAATTATAGGATCCGGGGCCACTTCAGACCCAGCTGCTGTCACGCGGCAGCTCATCCTTCATCCAGCCAGACGGCGGTTCCCCAGGAGCAGGCTGTCCAAAGAGCCTTCCTGAAGAGGCCTCTGGGGATCCCCTGCACACAGCACCCTGGGCTGGGCACTAGTGACAACTCCCGTGAAGGCTCTCCTGGCCAGGGTGGAGCAACTGACTGAGCACTAACTACCAGCAGCTAAGGCTCTAGTCTCTGGATCACAGGGAGGAAGCGGTCCGGCCGTCGCTGCCCTCATGACTACTAGGGCTGGCCCTCCAGGAAGCCCAGCACTTGGGAAGTTCAACTCAAGCCCAGACTGCATTTCCAGCCCTGTAACCTCCAAGTGACCCAAGCCATAACTGAGCAAACTGCTATTCCGATCAGCCTGTGATCCCAGCACTGGAGAGGCCGGGGCAGAAGGATCATTAGGACTTTGAAGCCAGCCAAGGCTGCTACACAGTAGAACCTTGTCTCCAAAACAGAAAATAAGCAGTAGTCCCTCTTCTGAGGTTTTAGTTATGCAAGGTCAACTAACGGGGTATGGAAATGGGAAGTAGAAGATTCCAGAAGTGAACGACTTTAAGTTTATCTGTGGTCTGGGCCACCCTGCTCTACTCTGCTCCGTACAGGGATGGAGCAGGCTGTTTTCTGGTGTATCCATGCTGTCTACGCTGCCCACCCGTCTGTCACGTGAAGCCACCTCAGTCGGGGTAATGCAGTACACCAATATGCTCAGGGGGTCCTCCTTTCACTCACTAATGACCCCAGATAGACACCAAGACATGAGACACAGAAGGACAAATAAACTCCAGTGCAGTGATATTATGAAAATACAATATATATGTATATATGGGTCTCAGACATAGCAACCTATCGGAGGTTTCAGGCTTCATGGGGTGGAGTCTTAGATCGTCTCTGGTTAGTGGGCAGGGCACCCCTACAACTCTAAGCCACATGCTGGGACAGACCCTCTGTCCAGCGCTTACTCTGTAAGTACCCTCTGTGCACCTGGTTGTAGACCACAGGCTGCAGACACTGTAGCCCGAGCCAACCCCCTGTCTAAAGACTGCTGCATGACTCTAGTCCTGGGCAGTCTGAAATCCTTCCTTCTGCATGCCCCGGACCAGAATCAACACGACTCAACATGGTCTTGGTGCGGGCTCTAACATGTGAGGCCCCTAAATCAATCTTCAAGTGCTTTCTTTCTCTCGGTAAGGCCCGTCCTCAAATGAGTTTTCCATCAGAAATAGGATTAAGTCAATAATTTAAAAGTATCAGACACAAGGCTGGAGAGACTTACTGCTCCTACAGAGGGTGCAGGGTAGATTCCCAGTACCCACACGGAAGATCACAATCATTTGTGACTCCAGTTCCAGTAGATCTGACGCCCTCTTCTGGCTTCCTCGGGCACTGCATGCACATGGTGCACAGGTCTACACGCAGGCAAAACACCTAGCCATACACGTTTAAAAAGGACACCTGGTCTGTCCCTGCCCTTAGTGCGAGGTTTACAAACGGTGGCAGGAGACCCTTATTAATTACCCGAATGATTCAACATGCATATTTATGCAAAACAGTCAAGTCAGTGCATAAGACAAACAAGGGAGCCGATGCTCACTTCACGTCCTCCTATTTGTGGTTCTGGTTTCCTGAGACAGGGTCTCTTCTGCTAGGCAGCCTGGTTGACCCAGAACTTGCTCTGCACAACAGTCTGGCCTCAAACTGACAGCAAGCCCGCTGCCTCTGTTTTCGGAGTGCTGAGATTACAGGCGTGAGATTACACCACACTCAGTCTGTTTCTCATCCACAGGAATCAGTCTTTGGAGAGGAAATACTGGTCCAAAGCGGGCTTGTGTCACTCACTACTGGTAACTGTGACAACCATGGCAGCTGTGGCAGTTTTGAGTGACGCCCTCCTGGGATTCCTAGTGGGGGCTTCTGGGGCTCCCATTTTGCAGATGGGAATACTGAGGCTCAGAAAAACCTTATACAAGCCCCATAAGGCAGATCTGGGACAGGAGGCCTGCGGGTCTGGCTCCAAGCCTATGTCCCCAACAATCACCCCGCTTACCTGTCCCTCTAACTTGACACAGGTGTGAAAGAAAAACATACGAGCTACGAGAGCGAGTCTCCTGGACACTCCTTTCCCCCAGGTGTTATGAGGGCAAGGCCAACAAAAGGAAGATGTACTGATCCGGGAGACCACCAGGCGACACTCCTGAGTTATCCCTCTGACACTGCACCTCTCTGACCCGGAACAGTAATCTGAGGGCTGGGCCGGGGTGGCTGTGCCCAATTTGGCTTGGGGTTAGTGGAGCAATCCAGGCTGAGGTGTCTTAAGCATCGGCCTGACGCCACATCTGTGCTGAGGCAGCACAGGGCAGATTTAAAAACTGAGTGTGTAATCCCAGGAGACTGAGCTCCTTACAAAGGACGCACTAGCCAGGTGCCTGGCCAAACCCACCCAAGGCTCAGGGTGCCAAGGGACCACTTCAGAATCCTCTAGGCGTGTGTGTTGGCAACAGCATCTCCATCCCCTGTCCACAGCCGGTGCCTTCCTAGGGGGCACACACGAGTCTCACTCACACGGGACTTGAATCACCTCGATAACCACTGGCACTCACAGGTTAGCACCCCTCTGCTGTGGTGCCACATGTGTTATGGTCATCTTTTAGGGCCATGGCGGACAAAAAACCATGTCTAGACAGACAGACAAAGCCGTGCATCATGTAGCTAGAAAGAGGAGGGGTTCACTGCCAGAGGCAGCAGCATGTCTCTGACTCAGTGAGACCCAGTGCTGGAGCCCAGGACAGGACCTTCAACTGTACAGAGAAAGGCCCCTGGGCGTGTGCAATATGCAATCAGATGGGCTCCCGTTGTCCACCTAGACCAAGGGAGGCTCACAGTGGGGCACAGAGTGAAGACTCCCTGAGGGCCTGAAATACCCTGTGCATACATACACTTCCTGCCCCAGAAGCTTCGAGATCTCAACACGGAGACCAGAGAAAGCTCCAGCAGGTGGCCATGGTGAGCTCACAAGTGACACTGGCCCATGATGGACTCCACACCTGGACCTCACAGCCTCACGTCACCCTGTTTAACTACGAAGGTCGAGTTCTCGTACTCCCCTGTCACAGGTCAAGCGACAGGCTCAGGCCACATGGCGTCTGGGCCTAGAATCTGAACCTGACCCAACTCCCAAGGCCCCTGCCCCTAACTCACCCCTTCTCTCTGCCCACAGCTCGGGGGAGGGAGCCGCTTCCCACTCTAGTTCCACTGAACTCTTCAGGAACAGCGTGCTGATTTGACGTGCGGGCTCAAGGAACTTGTTCTTCAGATATTTTCAATTCTCTACCCCTACTGCAGGTCCCAATAAGATGGCAGGGAATTCTGATGAGCCCCTGGCAGTTCACAGACATTACTGACCCTTCCGAATACTACTCCCCTCGATCCCACAGAAGAGAGAAGGGCCTTAAGTGGGGTGGCAAAGGTCTCCTAGGCTTCGCTGGGCCCGACACCAAACATCAAAGGTGCATCTACGGGACTTGGGGAGCCTAGAGCCCCTCACCACCCTTGCCCCCACCCCGCCATGACTCACCTGGGATGTGTTTGGCCCAGCCGATGATGACTACAAGCTCCCGATCTGCCAGGTCACAGAGGGTGGTCAGGGCCTTGATATCTCCCTCAGGCATACCAGGGGGAGGCATAGCGTACAGCTTGTCCGGTTCAGCCACCAGTAGATAGGAGACGATCTTAGTCACTGTAATGAGCAAAGAGGGGGCAAACAGTAAATGCCGGGGGGAGAGGGGAAGGGCGAGGGTGAAGCCCTGGGGGTCAAACGTGGCTGGCATCTGTCTGTCTCCTGACGTCCCAAAGCTGCTGGCAGCAGCAATGAGGGCGCTGGGATGTCTCCTGCAACGGGACGCCACACAGACGACCCTGGCACAGCAGTTCTAGAAAAGTGGCCATGCGTGGGGACAAGATCTGGGTGCTGGGGCTCTTATTTCACATGGAGGCCAGTTCTGTGCCATTCCATATGGATAGGCCTTCTGATGAAGCCAGGCAATACCAGGCACCGTTGGCTGTCTTTAGATCCACACCACTCACCACCCCCCAGAGGGAGGACAGAACGGCCCCAGTGGGTCGCCCACCAGCCCAACGCTGCATCTGCCCATGCCAGTGTGTTTCCCTGCATGTTCGGGATACCCTCAGGGGTCCCCCCACACACTCCCCATAATAATTCATAACAGAGGATGCCAGGTATTCTTGGCTGAGAAGAGCAGGCGTGCGGGGTGGCGGGGGTGGGGTGGGGTGGTGGCTGCCTGGTACACACTTGGCTTTTTAGCAGGTGGGGAAATCTGTAAGCTCAGGTAGGGGCCGCTCTCCGAGTCCAGCCGTCGCTTGTACTTCTGGCGCCCTCCACGCACTCGGTCAAGACGCACACCTGTCAGAGGAGGAAGACGTTGGTATCAAGAGCTGTTCCAAACCTCCAGGGGAGGAGGCACTGCTTTGGAACTGCAGCCCTGGCTGAGAGCTTCGTGGCCATCCAGCCTCGTGCCAGGAGGTGAGACATCATCTGAAGGGACAGCCCATCTCCAAGCCTGGTCCCGCCTCTCCCTGTGGAGCGTCCTCCTAAAGTCACCCCGAGACCTCTAGCCTCTGAGCCCTCACCTCTAAAAGCAAGGCACAATAAAGTCCTCGGCCAAGGGTCCTTATCTTGGTTCTGCTCTGTATCCAGGGAGGGCTGAGTTCACAAAGTTGGCAAAGAGGGACTAGGGATGTAGGTCAGTTGGTACAGTGCAATGCCGAGCACATACAAAGCCCTGGGTTCAATCCCCAACACTTGCAATAAAAAACAAAAAACAAACAAACAAAAAAAAAAAACGAGTATAGTGGCATGTGCCTGTAATCCCAGCACTCAGGTGAAGACAGCGAGATCAGAAGTCCATGGTCAGCAACACAGGAAATCTATAGCTAGCCTGGGCTACACGGGATTGTCTCAAAAGTAAAATGGCAGATGGAGAGAGAGAGAGAGAGAGAGAGAGAGAGAGAGAGAGAGAGAGAGAGAGAGAGAGAGAGAGAGAGAGAAAGCAGGGTGATTGCCTCGGCTTCTAAGTTCTTCTCAAGTTCAACCCCTGTTCTGTCCCCTAAAGGGAAGAGTACCCCCACCTTTCCCAGAAGACTTGCAGACCTGTCGGCAGTCTTGACCTGCCCACTCGACTCAGCCCATCCCAAGCTGCTCGAGCCGAAGTCAAAATGGCCCCTTGATAGAAGGAAGATTTCCACCCCATTCATACCCCTTGACAGTATGTACAACTAGGTACATCCAAACAGTCCTCGGGAAAAGAGGAAACTGCCTAGAGAATGATAGCAATTGAAAGTGACATGATTTTGTAGGTGGGACAATGTTTTTGGGGCACACCCACACCCAGTTTCAACAAAAGGCTACCGCTCACATCCTCTCCGGAGGGCAAAGGCCATACTGGAGCTATGCAGGCAGGAGCCAAGGCCAACAAGAGGGAACTAACTGGTTCTTAGGGAGCTAGTTACTTCTCAGCCATGCCTACTCCGTGGTCATCTCCCAAACTGGCCTTGAACTTGGGACCCAAGTTCAGCCTCCAAGGGGAAGATTATAGGTCTGTGCCACCATACCCAGTCTACGCAGCGCAGGGGATGGACTGCAGGACCCCACCCTCCTCTGTACCAGGCAAAGACTCGCCAACACAGCTACATCCTCAGCTCATTAGCAGTCCTTTAATCTCACAATGGAACTTCGGTCACAAGCCTTCCTGCACAAGGCTGTAGGGAACACTACAGTGACGGGGAGAGACTCAGCATCCCACCCCCGACTTCTACCTAATGGTTAATTCCCATTTGGAGGGGCATCTTGTTGAGGTCCTGTGCTACACTTTCACTGGTCTGGGTTCTTCATCCCTCTTAGAGGTGGAAGGATGAGCAGAGGGAAGCAGAAAGGTACAGAATGCGTGGGCAGCCCTAAGACACAACATCCCGGTCACCTAGGCAATGATGCTCCTGAGCACTCTGGGATCTGCTGCTTTCTAAGCCTGGTCTGGGGGCCTCTCGAGAAGCTGTCAACAATGCCCTACCTCTGATTAGACGGTCAAAGGGTCTGGGTCAGTTTCTCTAGGAACAGAACCTGAGCAAAGGATGTGCAGACAAGAAGCGGTGAGGGAGAGAGGGAAGGAAGAAGGAAGGTTCTGGATTCTGCTGCTGGCTCGGTCAGCTCAACCAGCTGGTACTCCTCGCACACTGGAGGTCTGGTCTGGGTGATTTATCTCTCGGTCACCAGCAGAATGCTGCTCTGACGATTCTGCTAGCCTGACCGGTGGGCCAAAGCTCTGGGGTAGAACTGAAGTCACGGGATGTGATGAGCATGCCTAAGATGGCTAGTGATTGCAGAGGTGATTGCGGCCCGACCAGTAGCGTCACCATTATCTGGGGCTTGTTAAAAGAGCAAATGAGCCTCTTCCTGCCTCCCTCTCCCCTCCACCCCCACCCCCCAAGACAGTCTTATGTACCTCCAGCTGGCCTCCAAATCGCTGAGTAGCCAAGGAAGTTCCTGAGCTTCTGATTCTCCTGTCTCTTTTTCCTCGGTGTTGGGATTATAGGCATGCGGCACCATGAGCAGTTTACGGGATACTGGGGTTTGAACCCAGGACTTTGTGCGTGCCAGACAAGAAACTCTACTAACCAAGCCATACTAGCAGCCCCCAAATAAGCATCTTACCAAGATGAGCTATGAGACGCAGTCTGTGGGCACTGGTCCCAGGGCACTCTGTAGACCTGCTCTGGACTCCACCTCCATCATCATCCTGGCCCTTAGGGGACACAGGAAACAGCTCAATCCCCCCAACACAGCCCTAACCCTTCAGGCTCGGACTGCAGCTCACATCTGTCCCTCACTCCTGAAATAGAGGCAGAGACACCCTAGACAGGAGACCCCTTGCTTACTGCTCTCCCAGCTGAACTAAGCTCAGGCTACCCCTTGAAATGCCAACACAACCTGGGGTATAACCCTACTGCATTCCCAGAGGGCAGTGAGGACCCAGGGGCACCTTTACGTGCCAGGGGCCGATATGCGCTCTCATTCTTGAGTCCAAAAAGTGGGGGTCTGCCCCCATTTTCGCCACTTCTTTTCCCCAGAAGCCCCTCCAAGGGACTCTCCTCTTCCCCTAGCCTACCTAACCCTAAGGCAGCTGTCAGCTAGAGAGACTTTTGAAACAGGAGGGGGGGGAGGCAGTTGACACCTCTGATGTCCCTTCTGGAATGTTCTCTGACTTGATTAAAGACCTTGGAGGGTGTTCAAGAAAGACTCGATGAGTAAGAGCACGCACACCAGGTGTTTCTTCACAGCACCAGGGTCTTCCCTGCTGGCTTCGTGTCCCTTAAGGTCAGGGGCTGCTTGTGGCCCACACTGGGCTCTGGCACGGAGCCTGGTAGCCAGCAGGTGCTTAGGAAAACACTGTGTTCAACTTCCTGGTAAGTCACATCAGCTATGGTTAACAGCATGGCTCACAGAAGACTTTCTACATACATTACCCCGTTTAACCCACAGCATACGGACTGGCTGCCATTCCCTCATTTAACAAACACGGCGAACAGGTTGAGGGGCTGGCTGGTTTGCCTGGTCAGAGTCAGTACCCAAGCTCCTTTGCCGTCCCAAGGAGTGAGCTTCCAGGACACATCTCAAGTCCTCCAACTCTCCTCTGCATTTCCCCTCCAGTCCTTCCTAGCCAGGCAGCCAGTGACTCCAAAGGGCCTCAGGTGTCCCGTCAGCGTCTCTGGTTGGAACTAATTAAGGACTGCACATCAAAGCCTGGGTGTGAAACACACCTGTTCCAGGTGTTTCTAAGCTCTTGTTCAAATCCAAACCCAGGAAGCCTCTGACCTGTCGCCCAGGGAACCCAGTGCTCATGTTCAGGCTGATCTACTTCCTGACACGCGGAGGCGGTGGTTCAAAGTTCCAGTGTCAGCCGGGCGGGCGGTGGTGGTGCATGCCTTTAATCCCAGCACTCGGGAGGCAGAGGCAGGCAGATCTCTGTGAGTTCGAGGCCAGCCTGGTCTCCAAAGCGAGTTCCAGGAAAGGCGCAAAGCTACACAGAGAAACCCTGTCTCAAAAAAAAAAAAAAAAAAAAAACCCAAAGTTCCAGTGTCATCCTCGGGCTAGGGAGGAGACAATGGTCAGACCCACTATGCTGGAATCCAGGCTTTCCTGACATTTTAATGATCTTGAGGTGGGGGGTGTGGCAAAGAGGTTCCAACGGGCCAGGAGCTGCACTTCACTAGCCGCTTCCAGAGCCACCATAGGCATGCTCCCATCCTGCTTCTGGCTCTCCAGGGCAGGAGGTTCAGTACTGCCCACAGCCCTGCCCGACACCGGTCACGATTTGTAATGATCATTTGGAGCAGAGGACATGAGCCTGTGCGTCTCACTCTGTGGAGCACAAATCCAGCACAGAGTCAGTGCCAACCTCCAAATCCAATGACCTTGCCCTCCTTGCCGACACCGCTCTGGAAACAGTTACTTTTCTGGACCCTCCTCAGGAGGGCCTTCCAGGATCATGGCTTTTCCTGAGACCTGCCACGGAAGTCCAGACTTTTCTGGACTCCCTCTGTTCACCCACGTGCCGCTCCGCTGCCTCCTGCTGAGTGTGCCCAGACAAGCCCAGGACTGAGCTGTGGTGGCCAACAGGGTGGCTGACGTGTTCATCTCAGACAGCTCCTCTCAGGACATCCCTATGTCCCACCTGTCCACGGCAGGCCCTCCTCCCTCCTGAAGTTCCTCCGGCTAATTCCTACTTCCTTCCTCACAACTCTCAAAGCTCCATCCCAGCCTCGGAGCCGACACTGACTTTCTCCAGGTCAATCCTTCAGGCATCTGGACTTCTCCTGGACACCCTTCTTCCAAGGCCAAGCAGTCTTTACCTTCTGCAGCTTCACGCCATCTCTCCTGCCTTTTCTGCCTTTCTTTTTATTGCTAAGTTTGCTCTGGACTGAGAATTGTCAGTACCTCGAGGCCAAAGGCAGTGGATATCTGAAAGCCTGCACACCGCAGACAGTAGTCAACTGTGCTTGCTTTCTTCCCATCGAGGTTTTACATTCATTCACTCAGTAAGCTGCTTCTGTTTTCATTCAAACCAGACATGGTGGCACAGGCTGGCCCTCCTCCTATCACCTTGAGCCTGCAGGTGGGCCTTTTAGACCCATGTGCCATTCTGGTTTGTTTTCAGAAGCAACAAGTTCCAGCCAGTCCCAACAATTCTGTTGCCTATTCTGGCAGCTTCCCTGTTATCTGTGAGGACTACCTTGCAGTCAGCCATGAAGCAGCCACCCCGAGGCTACTGAAAACATGGAAGAAAGAGTTGACACTTGATAACCTCAACTGCAAGGGAATATGTCTGTCTCTCAATCCTTACCCCAGGCTTCTTGCTAGGAGGAGAAAGCCAGCGCTTGGGAAGCAGAGGCAGGAGGATCAACGCTTCAAGGTCATCCTTAACTATATAGCCAAGTTTAAGGCCAGTCTGGGCTACACAGGACAGAAAAAAAAAAAAGAAAGCAACTTCATTTGCTGATGCTTAAGCCACTGGCTGCCAGAGGGTCTGGAAGTCAAAGTCATCTCCACTGATATGAGGGGTAATTATTCCTAAATTGAGATGTAACTTCCAAACACCAACTGGGGAGACAGAGAAAAGGGAGTCTTGAAATAAGAATGCCTATTGTTTGTGTACTTACATTAGCAAGATACCCAAAAAAGCACAATCAGGAAATGCAATTAAAAATACTAATTAACTTATAGTTACTGTCTGAGATTACTAGATCCTATCATTTCATGGAGACTTTCCAAACATAAAAAGGTATTAATAATGCTAATATGGAAATCATTGCAGATCTCTTAAATACTAAAGAACACACGGCCTCTGTTTTAACTACTGTTGTATACTGTTTAACCCATCAGGATGTACAGAGAAATCTAATGCTTCGATAGTATCTCATGAATATAAAAAGGATTGGTAATCAATGCAATTCACAACCCTGGGCAGAGTCTTTGAGTCTGGGCCAGTGCTAGACACCTGGACAAGTGTGGGAGCGCCTAGCATAAGCCGAAGGGATGAGCTGTGGCCTGGGGCAGAGCTGGGTAAACCAAACCACACCCGGCTACTGGAGTGGAACTGAGTAAGGGTCTTCACCTCTTTGTACCTCCACTTCTTGGGACTCTAGGACGGGGTAATGGTGCCTACCTCACGGGGCTAACAGCTCATGTAATCCAATGTCAATTCATGCGAGCACTTGAAAAATCTTCGATGGCAAACAGTAAGTGTTAAATAAATGCTAACACCACTACTAAAAATCCCTCACCCTTAAGGACGTTCTGTCACACGTCAGCATCTTGGCTGTATAGTGTATTCTATTTTCAAGACACTGCAATAAGGGAACTGGGGGAAGGGTACATGGAATCGTTCTGTATTTTCTCACAACTGTAACTCAGTGTTCTCAAAATGAAAAGTTTAAACACTCCTGTAAAATTCTAGTGGCGGCGTAGAATGCTGATGTGTTGGTAGCTCAAAGCACCTACCCAGAATCACCACAAATCCTACTCCTAGGTTTTCACCCCACCTGAGAGCTGAAGGTGAAAACAGGCCAGTGTTCACTGCAGTACAGTCCATGGGAGCTAACTCACACCAGGGAGCAACCTCAATGGCCATGAGAGGCTACGGGCGAACCAATATGGCCTAGACATGTTATTAGTCATTCCGATTGAAATGAGCCAGACACCAAAAGGCAGCTGTGGTCCAGCTCTACCTTTGAGGCTTCTGGAGTCCTCAAGGTCAGACACAGCAGGCAGGCTGGACGCCGTGGAGGGGGTGGGGAGGAATCCAGAATGAAGAGTCAGTATGCTCTAGGTCCCAATATGGAGCAGGTTGTGGGAGCTTCCTGCTTGTAATCCCAGCGCTTGAAGGGTTGAGGCAGAAGGATTAACATGAGTTCCAGGTTAGCCTGGGCTTTAGAGTGAGTTTCAGGTTAGCCTTAGCTACAGTGTGAGACCCCCATCTCGAAATAAAATAAAATGAATTTCAAATTGCTAGGCACGGCAGCAACAGAGGAACTCAGGGGCCACCTCCGTCCAGCCCAAGGACAGAGCTCTCGGCCTCGGCTAAGTCACACTTTCTAGACCCTTCTTCCACAGCCTTAAGTTAGCATGCTAGGCTGGCCGACAAGGGCCAGCAGGGGCCCTGCTTAGGGCCCAGGAGATGGTCCAGAAGCTTCATGGGGAGGAGGGGAGCATCTCAAACCATGCCCCACCTGCTGCTGGCCTCTGCTATCCACTGCAGGCATCTCAGGGCTCCCCATCAGAAACTGACTGAATGGTCACCATGACCCCAACGGGCTCTCACTCTTTCTTAATGGAAGAGCAGTACTTCCCACTTCTCGCCATCCTCCGCCCCCCCCTGCTTCTCATTTGCAGCCCCTCCCCCAAGGCTGGCCGGGATCCCAGTCTTTCAAAGCAAAAATAGCTGATTGTACTGGGCGGCAGCCAGTTTAGGTTTCTTTCATTCGCACTAAAAATAACTAGCTAAAGCGTGGTCCTGCACCTGGCCCCAAGCCTGGCTGGTGCTGACCTCCACTATCACTTCGTCTCTCTGCCCCAAAGGGAGGTTTACCAAGGGCAGCGGGGAGGAAAAGCCTAGAAGCCAGGATCCTTCCTTCACTCCGGTCCCAGGCTAAAGCCAAGAAGGATCCCCTTGTTGACCTTGCTAAGGTCATCAAGGTTGAGACTTTTCCTGTTCAAAACCCACCGGCAGTGTGGACTCCACCATGCTCGGCCTCTTTATGCAGTGAGCAGGTCCTGGACTGAACAGGGCTCTCTGCTTACAAAGCTGAACATGCTCATCTCTCGTTTGAGTTGCATGACAGTTCTGAGGACGGAGAGAGTTCAGGGCTGTCATCAGGAGAAAACGGAGGGCTAGAGAAAGGTCAGGCGGGGTTGGGGGTGTAGCTCAGATGGCAGAGGGCTGGCCTAGCGTGCATAAAGCCTTGAGTTCAACCCAAGGCTGCACAAACCTGGGGGGTGATACCGGCCTGCAATCCCAGTACTCTGAAGGCGGAGGCAAGATGGTCAGAAATTCAAGGCTATTCTAGGATGCAGAGAAGTTCAAGGCCAGCCTGGTATACACAAGACCTGGGGTCACACAGCTAGGAGTGACAGAGGAAGGATCCACATCTGGACTTGGGGTTCACTGAGTTATCATTTCATTTCAGTCCTGCATGATGAGAACGGCCTTGCCGGGAAGGGAACGGATCAGAATGGAGGACTTGCTCCTTGAGGGCTCTGAGCCTGGGGTCTCTGGGGTCATATACACTGTCTAGAACAGTGGTTCTCAGTCTTCCTAATGCTGCCACCCTTCAATATAGTTCCCTGTGTAGTGGTGACCCCTAGCCATCAAGTTATTTTCGTTGCTACTTCATACCTGTAATTTTGCTACTGCTGTGATCCATAACATGAATACCTGTATTTTCTGATGGTCTTGGGCCACTCCATGAAAAGGCCATTCAACCACTGGGGGTCACGGTCCACAGGTTGAGAACCTCTTGTCTAAAGCCTTCTCTCTCTCTCTCTCTCTCTCTCTCTCTCTCTCTCTCTCTCTCTCTCACACACACACACACACACACACACACACACACACACACACACCAGGGTTTCTTTGTCTAGTCTTGGCTGTCTAGAACTAGCTCTGTAGATCAGGCTGGCCTCGAACTCACAGAGATCCACCTGCCTCTTCCTCCCAAGTGCTGGGATTAAAGGCGTGCACCACCACCGCCCGGCCATGAATACTTTTTCAAAGCTCTTTTGGCGGTTGTATGCTGGGTCTGGGTCTTTGTGATACAGTTCTCTGTTCTGAGCATTCTTCCCGGGGGGATATTATGGGTTGGAGCTCACCCTGGTGCCCTAGTTTGCTTTCTTCTGCTGTGCTGAGCACTATGACTAATAAAGAAACTTCGGGAAGAGAGGGCTTATTTGGCTCACAGGTTATACAGTCCGTCATCAGGGGGAAGCCAAGGAATGAACTCAAGGCAGGACTCTGATGCAGAGACCATGCAGGGGTGCTGCTTACTGGCTTGCTCCTCACAGATTGCTCAGCCTGCTTTCTTACAGTGCCCAGACCACTGCCCAGGGGTGACACCACTCACCGTGGGCTGAGTGCTCCTATATAAACAGTAAGACAATACATCCACAGACTTGCCTACAGATCAGTATGATGGAGACATCTTCTCGATGAAGATTCCCTCTTCCCAGCTATGTCTAGGTTTGTGTCAAGTTGACAAAACCCAACCAGTCCACCTGGTGACAGAGAGGGGGAGGTGGGTGGGGGAGGAGGGATTTCCTAGTGGATAAAAACAAAAACAAACAAACAAACAAACAACCACCTCTACCTTATATCCCAGGCTCCTGCCAACTGTTTATAGACTCGGGGTACCTGAATGGCTAGGGGAACCCCAGTATCTAGCTACTGAAGCAGGGTCCACTATCACTCTTCCCTTCCTGGAGATCCTCCTGGTCCACGGCACCACACTACTAAGGACATTTCACCTGCCTCTTCCCTGTGTTCCCACAGCTGAGGTCTAAAACTACACCCAACAGTGAAGAATAATCCAGCCAAGCCCTACTCGACTCCATTCTTACCGGGGAGGGACTGCATGTCTCTGCTGGGCGAGGAACCCACACTGAAGGTAGAACTACAAGGAGCCTAGACTCCACCCAGCTCTGTCATGTCCTAGCTGGGTGGCCCTTGGAAAGTCACTGAAGCACAGCTGGGCCAGATCAAGCATGGCAGGGTCCCGTCACCGGGGCCACCACTTTCCATTTCCTTGCCCGTGACAGACACTGCGAATCCATCATGCCACCACAGCCTGCTGGCCTCAGATACTCCACCGGGGCCTTTCAATCACACGCTCTACCGCAATACCACCCTGGAGCTGACAGTCCAATGAGGGGGGGGGCAGCTTGCCACCTTACTTCTTGAATTAAAAACCAGGGTGTTGGGCGATGGCAGAGTACACAAAATAAGCCAAGCGCATAAATAAATAAAGAAGGTCATTTCCTGAGTGGGAGAAGTTCCATGACAAGGTCTTGGGGGGGGGGGGGCTCTGAGAGCAAGTGACGGAGGAAATGATATCTATGTGGGCCGAGAGGACGAGAAGCCTGTACTCCGAGAGAGGGCACTGTCTGGAATTCCTGAGGTGAGAATTAGGTCTGCCATGCTTGGAGAGGGCAAGCAAGCTGATGAGGGTGGAGCTGAACGGACGGGAACGCAGACAGGAGAGGGTGGAGACGACGGCGGAGGAGACAAGGGCGGAGTCTCAGAGCAGACCTGAGCCCTCAGTCAGATGTTTTTCTAAGTGCTACGAGAACTTCAAGAAGGTGGGAAACAAAGCGACAAACTCTCACGGTGGCTTTTAAAAGACTTCTGAACTGGGCGAGGTGGCACACACAGATAAACCCAACTCTTAGAAGGCAGAGGCAGGTGGATGTCTGAGTTCCAGGCCAGCCAGGGCTATAGTGAGAGCCTGCCTCAAACAAACAAACAACAGAGTTCTCTGGCTGCAGCAGGGCTGAGAAGGAACAGGGCCAGAGACATCTACTTAGGTCACTGTCCTGGTCCATAAAAAGATGACACTTCTTTGGATCAGTCTTGACTGTGGAGAGGGATGGCAAGCATCGCCCAACAGTGAGACCCTGCCTCAAGAAAATAAAGAAAAATGAAGCAGATGTGGTGTTCCATGCTTAAAAGTCCGGGCAGTGGCGGGGCACACCTTTAATCCCGGTGTGGCTAGAGTTTTCCTGCCTTGCCCACAGTCAGGACAAATCTCTGTCACCCGCCAGTCCCACAGCCGCTCAGACCCAACCAAGTAAACACAGAGACTTATATTGCTTACAAACTGTATGGCCGTGGCAGGCTTCTTGCTAACTGTTCTTATAGCTTAAATTAATCCATTTCTATAAATCTATACCTTGCCATGTGGCTGGTGGCTTACCGGAGTCTTCACATGGTGCTTGTCATGGGGGCAGCTGGTAGTGACTCCCTCTGCCTTCCTGTTCTCTCAGTTCTCCTATTAGTCCCGCCTATACTTCCTGCCTAGCCACTGGCCAATCAGTGTTTTATTTATTGACCAATCAGAGCAACAGATTTGACATACAGACCATCCCACAGCACTCCAGCACTCAGGAGGCAGAGCCAGGTGGATCCCTGTGAGTTCAAGGCCAGCCTGGTCTTATGGATTGAGTTTTCGGACAGCCAGGGCTACACAGAGAAACCCTGTCTTGAAAAAACCTAGCCAAACAAACCAAAACACAGCACTCGGGGCTAAGGCAGGAGGAAGGCCACAAGTTCGAGGTCAGCCACCACTACAAAGCAAGAACCTGTCTCCAAAACCAAAACCAAACAAACATCTAAAAGGAGGAAGTCCAACATTAAACTCCCCAAGGATCAGGCTGCAGGGAAACGGCTAGGCTGTTGGGCGTGCTTACTGCTCTTCCAGAGGACCCAAGTTCGGTTCCCAGTACCCATGTCACAGTGGCTCACCCCCCACCTGTAATTCCAGCTCCAGGGGATCCAGTGCCACCTTCTGACCTCCACGGGCACCTGGGCTCCCATGAACAGACCCTGCTCCTCCTACCTACACATAATTGAAACTAAAATAAACATACCATTAAAATCTTCAAGTGATCATCTGGCACATGTGAAGCCCTGGGTCCCACTACAGGGCCATATAAAATCGGGTTTGGGGCCTGGGGTGACGGCCCAGTGGTTAGGAGTACTATGCTGCACAGATGTGAGGACCCGGGTTCAAAAAAACATGCAGCACCCATGTAAAAAGCTAGTGTGGCTTCTAACATAGCCCTGTGTGAGGCCGTCAGACCACTGCAGCTTGCAGGGGTCTGCCTAGAGCGATAGAGCAGGATAGCCAGTGGCCTCGTCTGGCTTGTGCTCTAGTACCTATATACATACTACATACTACATACTACACACACACACACACACACACACACACACCCTGAGCTGAAGACACGTACTCCAAACCCTTCTCCTGGGGTGCTAATAACTCTTGCGCATGTGCATCTGGGAAACAAGCCTGAGCTCGATGCTCCCTTGACAGCAAGAGCCCACAAGCCCCAAAGCCGCCCATCAGTGGTAGAGGAGGAAAGGAATCAGCAGACTCCCGTTCAAAGGCCAAGCCCAGCCTCTGACCTTTATGGAGACACGGCCCAACTTATCATTACATCCGTGGGGCTGAGTACTTATGGCCCGCAAAACATAATGCTTACTGGCTTCTACGCTGAAGAAATGAAAAATAAAAACTATGCAAGCAGCAGCAGCATCCACCTCAGAGCTACTGACTACAGCGGTCCAGAATCCTAGGTTTGGAGAGGTGCCTGAGCTGTTAGGAGCACCTGCTGCTCTTCCAGAGGACCCGAGTTCGGATCCCAGAAGCTGTGTAATTCCAGCTACAGGGAATCCAATGCCCTCTTCTGGCTTACAATGGTACCCATGAACACATGGCATGCGCGCGCGCACGCACACACACACACACACACACACACACACACACACACACACAGTTTTATTTTTGAGGCAGGGTCTCAGGCTGTCCAGGAACTCACTATGCAAACCAGGCTGGCCTCCCCAGTCTGCCTCTACCTCCCAAGTGTGGGATTAAAGACCACATGTCACTACACCTAGCACATGTAAATGACTAAAAATCTAAAAACAAAAACTCATAAGTAGATTAGATTCCAGGGTAATTCCAGCAAAGTGAGATCCTGTCTGGAAAATGCAAACAACCCCTCCCACCAAAACAAACAAACAAACAAACAAAAAAACCCAAACCAAAAAAATACCCTCAGAAGTATAATCTCATTAAAAACTAGAAAACAAAATAGAAGAATAAAACTAGAAGCTAAGTTTGGCAGCTCCTCCCTGTAATTCCAGCCTTCAAGAAACCGAGGCAGGAGGAGGGCTGAGAGCCCAGGTTACCCTGAGATACAAAAAGAAACCCCGTCTCAACAAACAAACAAAAACCTCAAAGATGAACCTCCAGAGACAGGCAAAGAGAAAATAACACAAAAGCCAGGCAAATGGGTCCTTCCAGGAATGGAGAGAAAAAATGAAAAGGGGGAATGGCGCGGGGAACCTTGAAGAGTGCTTTCTGCCTGACTTCAGCGGAGGGGTCAAAATTCTTGTTGTCAATATTCTTGACACAGGCCCTCAACCACACCTGTCCCGGGCTGCCTGCCCAGACGGCTCAGCAGGTAACCGTGCCTACTCTCCAACCTGACAACCCCAGTTCAATCCCTGGGCTCCCCGACTCCCAAAAGCTGACCTCTGACCTCCAGGCACACGACGTGGCATTTGCACTCACACGCTGAAGAAAGAAATGTTAAGAAAACATTTTTTGAAGATGTGTGTCCTCTACATTCCCTTCTTCCATACCAACAGCGTTTCCGCCAAGCCCAACGCATCCCAGCTAAAAAGAGCGACCCTTTCACCCCAGCCTCTGTCACTGAGTGGGGTGCCCATGTGATTCGGCTCTCCTGAAAGCCTGTGAATGAAAGGACCCATTCATTGTCCCGGCTAGCTGTGAGAACTGGGATCGTGAGTCTAGTCGGTCACAGGCTGAGATGGTAGAGCTGCTACCCTATCCTAAACAGCCAGTGACCTTTGAACTATTACATTCTCAATAAAGAGAATCGCTGCCCAGGTGACTTAGTGAGGCCCCGGCAGAGGGCTGGGGTTCTGGCTCGGATACGTAGAGCACTCACTCACCTGGCATACGTGTGGCCCTGGGTTTGATCTCAGCCCTACAATTAATTAATTGAACATGTCCTATGTTACTGTTTTCAAGACAATATGAAGCAAAATCATCAGCTAAGTATGGACAGACAGGTTATGGGGACCCCACAGGGCTGCTTTCCGGGTCACAGAAGGGAAATCACCTTCAGGGGCTTGAGGAAAGGGGAGATGCTAATCAAAGAGAGCCCCATGAGCTAGGAAGGCTAAGTCTGTGCCCCACTGCACGGCCTGAGCTCCCACTGAACAAAACGATGCACCGCAGATGTCCAGACTAATATAGAATTGTAATTCTCACCACAGACCACCAAACAAATAAAATGGTGATGTGGCAAGTATGTCCGTCAACTTGATTGAATCTTCCTATAACATATAAAGCAAAGCACCACACTGGGCCCCATAAATGCAGTTACCTACCAGTTAAAAACAAAATGAAACAAACATGAATGCTATTACGTGAAGACTGTCTCTAATCAATGATCAACATAAGACATCACGGTAGAAGCCCAGAGACATCCCTGGAGATGGGGAGAACAAGATAATGATGGCCACTACTATGATTCACGTTTTGCAGGAGGGAAGTGAAATTTATGGAGGCTTAAGTACCTTTCCCAGGGAGCTGCTAAATGGTCAAGCAGGGGTCTGACCAGATGGGCTGAGCCTGTGATCCAATGCTCTGGTGTCAAATGCCTGGAGTGAACCACAATAAGAATTCAACACAGCCAGAAGCAGCTGTCTGTATTCAATCAACACTTGTCCAGCCAGGGGTCAGTGCACCTGAGTATTCAGGAGGCTTTGGGAAGATCTTGTGAGCTATCGAGAGGGGAGGGTGGGGCACACATGAATACAGGCTAGAAAGGAGCTCAGTGCTGGAGAGTTGGCTTGTTTCAAAACATTAATGTACTTTGGGAAAGCAAAAGAATTTCTCTTCCTTCATTCACAAGACCAGAAAAGTGGTATTTCTGGCATGGGCTAGAGGCAGAGCACTCTATAAATAAAAACCATTAGATCCCATGCAGCAGGAACCTGATCAGGGCCTCCTTTTAATTTCCTGACGTGAGCTGGCCACTAACCCAATTACCCAGAATCCCTAGAGAAGCTTTCTGCTTTCCCAACATGCACGAAGAGAGTGAAAGCATATTGCATGGCCATCAGCCCAGGTCTCGCTGAAATCAAGTATCTTTCAGAAAACACTTGGGAAGAGGCAGGCAGGGCTGAGGAGGGAGGGGACAGCAGGAGCGGCTGGAGGGAGGGTGAGTGAGGGGAGGAGAAGGTGGGGTGGGTAGGGTCAAGCTGGCTAGGTGAAGTAGTCAAGTCCCAGAGCTGAACTGGAGACTGGGGGCACTATCTATATAGATGCAGCAAGTGGATTTTCTGGTCTGGAGACTGAATCAGTCCACACCTGAGATGCCAGAGACCATCTCATTCCATTCAGATTCCAGAACTCAGAGAGGATCAGCCTAGGGTAATGCCACCTCCTTGGAGTCCCACCAACAAATCCAGGAAGGAGATCAATGGGTCCAGGCTGCCTCACTCGACTCAGCGGGCAGCTGTACAAAAGACATGTGAACCTGAGTGAGTCTAACACCAGCTGAATGTTGCCATTGGGCTGCTGACACACTAAGGCAATGTCCCAGCTGTCCCATTGGGTCCTCACCTTGACCTGGTGATGAACAGTAGGCCTTGAAGGAGGTAAAGGAAGGAGGTCCTGGGAGCACGAAGTATGAGAACCACAAAGAGAATGCCAGTCGCCAGCTGTGAACCCACATCAGATTTTGCACACAGAAAAAAGGACGACTTTCCCTAAAAATGTGAGTTGTCATACAATGCATCTGCATAAAGACGCAGGGACGCTGCCTTCAGCCACTGACCGCTCCTCCCGTCATCCCAGGATAGACAGGACAAGGCCGAAGGGAGCCATGTGGAAAACAGGATCAGTCTCCAACCACTTGAGGCACCTGACATGCTTTGATCGTGAGTAGGAGGACACCACACATCTGACTTCATCCCTAGTCATGGCTGGAGCCCCTAAATCATGGACCATTTTACTAAGACACAGTTATTGGAGACATCTTGAGCTGCTAGGTAGAGGAGGTTCTGACACGGAGATGGTCGGGAGGAAAAGAGTGTTCACACCCCCTGCTTCCCTGTCAGACTCAGGAACCCCTGCCGCCGCCCAGAGACTGTGAGACCCTAACACAGGAAGCGGCACCAGAAGTGTGAGGTTTGTTTCCAGAATCAAGTCAGAGACTGAGGAAGATGTGGGGTGGGGGGGGGGGTGGGGAGACAGCCATGGAGGGGGCAGGGGGATGGGCGGGGCTGGCCCTGGGGACCAGACCTTGTACACACGGCAAGGGACACCCAAACAAAAGCAGGAGCTGGGACAGCCGCCAAGATCTCTACCTGGCAGAGACCCAGACGCCTGCAGGCAGCCTGCTCCTCCCGGGAGCCTGGTCCCCATGGAGCTTCGGATGCCAGGTACCACAGAGCCCTGTGGGGATGCACACTGAGCCAGGAGCTCAGCTTCACCCACACTCACACGCGGGAGGTTTCCTGTCTGTTTTTCCCTTTCAGATTCAGGCTTGCCAGCACTGGAGGTAAGGTGGTGCGGGCCCTGATGACTTTCCTCCTTCAGGCAAAGCTCCCTAATGGCTGCATCAGGATCAGTACACCACCATCAGCCCAGGGGACACCTGGCTGACATGGGGGGAGCCAGTCCTGGAGGTGAGGCAACTCTGGGGATCACCGAGCAAAGGATACTTGGATGGTGTGTATCCTTTGCTGCACCCTACTCCTGACACTGGAGACGCCCATCATCTACTGGCTTCTCTTCCAGGAACCAGTCTAGGCATGTCCCACCACTGCCCTTCAGTGTGCTCAGTCACACCTCTCCTGTCATGGGTGAGACCCTTTCTGGGGACCACTGGAAAGTGCCCTCCTCTTTCCCAGCGCTAGACAACCCTGAAAGAGAATCCTGCGCATTGCCGCACTGTGACTGTCTGGGGATGGAGTGGTAAGCCCCCATCCCTGCCTGTCATGCGGAGTGTGTGGGGGAGAGCATGCGACAGGAAGATCCAGATCTGGGCCCTGATCCTGTCAAGCTATCGGGTGGCTAAAGGTGGGGCAGACACCTCACTCCAGCCCCTGCAGGCCCCTTTTATCACCATAAAGGGGTTGCCTTTCCCTCTGATTCCCCGAGTTTTCGAGAAAGCAGGCAGAGAGGCACACTGCAGCCAGGGAGTCTCTGTACAGTGGGTTCCACCCCGACCTGGTGTCTCCCTCAGCTTCCAGAACAAGGCGGCAGCAGTTCCATCTCTGGGGCCTGGGAGGAAGGAGTCTCCTCAAAGCCTAGACACCCTCAGGTTCCCAGCACCGAGGACACTAAGAAGCCCATGTCGGCATACCTCTGTGGGCCTCCTCATCCAAGAACACCAGGAAGCTCGGCATCAGAGAGAGCCTGGTGTGGGAGGCAGGGGACCCTAGTCCAATCCCTATCTTGGTCACGCCCACACACAACTGAGATCAAAACCGGACAGCAGAATGAAACACGGTTTTACAGACAGCAGGCCCAACACAGCCCATTTCAAACTAAAAGGAGGCTGCTTCCTCCACAGAGCCCCTAAACAGCAGCTGGCACATCCAAAAAGGGTGAAGAAACGACACATGAGGGCTGGAGAGGTGGCTCAGAGGTTAAGAACACTGACTGCTCTTCCAGAGGTCCTGAGTTCAATTCCCAGCACCCACATGGTGGCTCACAACCATCTGTAACGAGATCTGGTGCCCTCTCCTGTATACATAATAAATAAATACATCTTTTTTAAAAAAATTGAAGGAAAAAAAAAAAAGAAACAACACACGAAAAAGGGATTTGGGCTGGACAGCTTGATGTCAACTGGATACAAGTTAAAAGTGATCTTGTAAGGGTCCAAGGAAACGCTGAAGGAGACCCCAGGCCCCAATAGTATGTAAGAGCAAAGAGCATTTATTAACATTCCAGCGTGCAGGGGTCAACACCTGTACAAAGTGGCGGTGACCCCAAGAGGAGCGTGCGGGCTCCTTTTAAGCGCAGCCAAGGGGAGTTTTTAGGGACAGTTAAGTCATCTCACACATAGTTGGTTACGCAAGCAGCGGTTACTCTAGTACACTCTGAATTGGCTGAGGTGGAGTCCTATCATTTTTGGACATCCCTGCACAAGCTTGTGACTCGGAAAGGGGCTGCAGGGTTTGTCCTTGAGACACTGTGAGGCTGACCGACTTAGACCTTGTGTTTGTCCTCTCCCTCATCCCCGAATGTAGAGGCAGTGTGGATCAACAGCCCTCTGTGGGGAGAGACGCCTGTTTTTGCCCTTCTCAGAGAACTGAAACCTAGACTCAGTTGTAAGAGTGGGAGAGTTGAACCCCTTCAATCTGAGAGGAGGGAACCTCAATTAAGAAAGTGCCTCCATAAAATCGGGCTATAGGCAAGCCTGTAGGGCATTTTCTTAATTAGCGATGGATGAGGGAGGGCTCAGACCCGTGTAGGTGGTGCCGCCCCCGGGCTGGTGGTCCTAGGTTCTGTAATGAGGCAGGCTGAGCAAGCCATGGAGAGAGCAAGCCAGTCAGCGGCACCCCTCCGTGGCCTCAGCTCAGCTCCTGCTTCCAGGTTCCTGCCCTGTCTGAGTTCCTGTCCTGACTTCCCTCAGTGATGAACAGTGATGTAAAAGTCTAAGCCAAATAAACCCTTTCCTCCCCACATTGCTTTTGGGCCTGGTGTTTCATCAGGAACCAAGACAGGACACCTTACAGCCCAGGGCACTGCAGACCCAAGAGGCGGCTGGAGGCGGCCCTGATTGCTGCTTCACGGGTGCAGGTGCTAACTAAGCCCAGGTGAGGAGAGGAACCACCCAGAATGTTCCCTAGCTCCATCCAAGCTCTCTCACAGGCAAATAGCTCCAAGGTGGACACTTCCCCAGCAGGCACAGGGGAGAGAGGAGGAGGGAAGCTCCGGGCCTGCCAAAGGCTGAGCTAGGTTTGGGAGACCAGCCACCCCACCTTGCCCTTCCCAGGGAAGATGGCACCCCAAGCAGGCTTTGTCCTCTCCTTAGCTTGTCCTGCTCCTCATCCCCATAAACTTCCTGTTTCCTTCCACATCATCGGGAAGGATTAAGGCGCAGAAAGAAGCTGGTCTATAAGAATTAGCACTGGCTCTCTGAGGGAGTCACAGGTGCACAGGCAGTGGTGTGTGTACGTGCAACTATAATACTCTCGCACAAACACACACACACACACACACACACACACACACACACACACACCTGCACAAGCACACCCCATTCCCAAAATGCACCAAATGACTCTAGAGGAAAAAGCAACAGGGGGAGAGCCAGAAGCCAAGACGGAAGAGAAACTGGGGGGGGGGGGGCGCGTAGACGATGACGACACACTTACCAGGCAAGCGACGTGTCCTGAACCCCATCAGAAGCAAGGGCCACTCCTCATCAGCCAGGAGTGTGCCATTACCCACCCCCAAACCCGAGGGAGCACCAAGAGTTCGAAGTCCACCTGCCAGGATGGGGGAGGGGGAAGTCCTAGCCCAAATGAGGACTTCCCTGGGTGACAAGCTACCAGCTGAGGCTCCGAATAGGACCCTTGGGACCTTCTGACTTCTACCTTACTAGCCCACATCTCTCCAAGAAGAGAAGCCCAGCAGGCTATGGCATGGCAGCCATGACATAAAACAGTACACACACACACACACACACACACACACACACACACACACACACACACACTCTGCCCTCAGGGAGGCCCTGGGCCTGTAGGTATCCTCACACAGACCTAACACTCCCCACCAAGACAAACCGAGCAGAGCCCTGGCCCTGGCAGCTGGCTGGGGGCCTCTTACCTTCCTTCAGCATCCCCACTTTGAGGCATTTCATGAAGCGGCAGGCCTGACAGGACTTCCGTCTCCGTTTGGTGATCTCACACTCGTTGGTGGCCGGACAGCTGTATTCGATGTTACCTGTAACACAGAGAGGGTTGCCAGGCGCCTGCTGTCTGTCCATCCTGGACCCCAACCCCTTAGGCTGACTGGGGATTAGCTGGCCAGAGCTGACGTGCCCCACCCAGGGTTGTAAACGGAAGTACTGCTGGAAGCAGGGACTCTAAATGGCCCTCCGGGGTGCGTCCAATTCTCTCCCATGCCCGTTCCTGCCTGGGAGCTGGGTGGCCCGAGCAGCCACCTGGGGAGGAAGAGATCATTCTCCTCAAGAATGGTTCTCGAACAACCACCGGATGGGGGATGACGGGGTGACATCAAAATATGCTGAGCTGGACATCAGCACAGACCACCCCAGCTCTTCTAGCCGCCAACCTGCACCTGTCGCTAGGAAAAGCCCAGGGAAAACCGTGGCAGGGCGTGGACTCTGCCTCCCCTGGGGGCCAGGCCACCTAGCTCCCGACTTTGAGGATATCTTTTTCCCATCACCTAGCCTTAGCTCTCTCAACTGCAAAACAGTTTGTTAGTTCCTCAGGGAAGGGTTGAACAAGACCTTACGTGGAAAGTCACTTTAAAAAACTGTAGCCTAGGCTGGGTGAGGCGGTGCATGCTTTTAATCCCTACGGAGGAAAGCAGATCCCTGTGCGTTTGAGACCTGCCTGTTGTACACTGTGAGTTCCAGGACAGCCAGGGCTTCACAGAGAGACAGACCTTGCCTCAAGATAGACAGACAGACAGACAGAAATTAAAACAAACAAACAAAAAGACCAGTTGTAGCCCAGGTTAGGCATCACAGTGCGCATTCCTATCACTTTATTTTTATTATGACTACAAGTGTCTTTTCATTTATTTGTGTGTGCATGCATGTATATTAGGGGGGTGAGGAAAGTATGAGTGTCAGTGTGTGGAGGTCATAGACAACTTCCCAAGTGGGCATCAGTTTTCTCCATCCACCATGAGGTTCATGGGATTGAACGTAGGTCATCAGGCTTGCCAGAAAACTGCCTGTAATCTTAGCACCTGGGAGTTGAGCTGGAGGCAGGAAGATCAGGGGGTTAATGTGGTGATATTGTGTTCCCCAAAATACTGTGCACCCTAATAAACTTATCTGGGGTCAGAGAACAGAACAGCCACTAGACAGACATAGAGGCCAGAAAACGGTGGTACTCACACCTTTAATCCTATCACTTGGGAGGCAGAAATCCATCTGGATCTCTGTGAGTTCAAAGCCACACTGGAAACAGCCAGGCATAATGACTCACACCTTTAATCCCAGGAAGTGATGGCAGAAAGCAGAAAGGTATATACAGCGTGAGGACCAGAAACTAGAAGTTTTTGGCTGGTTAAACTTTTAGGCTTTTGAGCAGCACAGTTCAGCTGAGATTCATTCTGGATGAGAACTGAGAGGCTTCCAGTCTGAGGAAACAGGATCAGCTGAGGAATTGGCAAGGTGAGGTGGCTGTGGCTTGTTCTGCTTCTCTGATCTTCCAGCATTCACCCCAATACCTGGCTCCGGGTTTATTCTTATTTAATAAGACCGTTACATCTACAGGTTAAGGTCAGTCTTGGCCACAAACGCAGTTCAAGGCCAGCCTGGACTACACATCTTAGAAACAAAATTAGGCTGGGGTTGTAGCTCAGTTGATATAGCGCTTGCTCGGTGTGCATGAAGCCCTGGGTGCTACACACAACAGCCCATAACCCCGGCCTGGTGGTGCACACCTGGGATCCTAACACCTGGAGGTGGAGGCAGGGGGATTAGAAGTCCAAGGGCATCTTTAGCTACAGAACAGTAATCTGAGGGCAGCCTGGGCCACAGGAACACAAACGCAGTGAATGAAAATAAAGGACTATCGCTTAAGTATGGCAACCCACTCAGTCAGTCCCAGCACTGGAAATGCTAAAGCAAGATGCTCAATTGTTTAAGGGCAATGTGGACTACGTGGCCAGACTGTCTCTAACGATTAAGACAGAACAGCAAACCACTTCGGCACACGAGGGGCTTATTTTACAAAGCCATCGTCATTGTGAAAACAGGGACAGTGACCACCCAGAGTCCCCTGTCTTCTCGACACCTGTTTAACAAATGTGGACTCTCTGCCTACAAGCCTGGTACTAGGAAAAAAAAAAACAAAAAAAAAACACCAACAGAAGGCACCAGGTCCTCATCTCACTCACAGTAATAATAGCTAGGGTTTATTGTAAACCTACTATGTGCTGCCTCTGGGTCAGCTCTCGTGACCTTTACCGTAACTTTGAGCTGGCCTATCAGTGCCCAGCTCAGAGACCAAGACACGGAGAAGCCAAAAGGAGCCACCTCAGGCCCAGAGCCCCCTATGCGCTCCCCTGTACCTCACAGGGAGCTTGAAGAAATCAGAAAGCGCCTCACTCACAAAGGCAAGCTTCTATTACTAACCCGGGAGGGGAGGTAAGTGTCCCAGGGCACCCATGCCACAGCCTCCCAGGGTGGGACATGGAAACACTGTCAAGTCTCCTAGAGCAGCAGAGCATGAACTGTGAGCCATGATAAAGAGCTCTGAAGCAGTGTCACTGTTGGGTCCGAGTTACCACACTGCCACAGTCCCCAAGGCTCAGACCACGGAACCTCAGAGACCCTTGTGACCTCTCATTACACCTAATCAATGGTATTCCTTCTTTTCTTTGTGCGTTTGCATTGCATTTATGTATGTATTGTATGTATGCATGCATGTATGTAGGCATGTATGTATGCACTGTGCATGTGTGGGTCCCAAGTGCCCACAGTGTATGTTCAGAGACCAGAGGACATCTCACTCTGTAGCCCAGGCTGGCCCCAAACTCAGGGATGCTCCTACCTTGGCCTCCTCAGTCTTGGATCACAGATGTTGTCCACTACACCTGGCTAAACATGGCAACATCAAAGATAAACAAAAGAGGAGCACACAGGCTTAGGAGTGCATCTGTGCCCTGTGTGTGTTTTCTTAGAGGCTCTGTAACCTATGACCTACCATCTTCACACCATCCACAGCCTGAGCCCCTCCAACTGCCCAGTTCCCGGAACTGGCCAACACAGGCAAGTCCACCAAGTGCCCTCTGGCCCAGGCCTGCAGCCCACCAATCCAGATCCCGCTGGGGAGGTGTTGCTTCTCTCTGCCAGCCACCCCAGGCTGCCCTACCATCCATGTCCTGTCTAGTTCCTCCATGCAGGCCAGTTCCTCTTGACAGTCCAAATACCTGACTACCTGACTCACACATGGTAGGTTCCCGAAGCACACTAACCACTAAATAACCAAGCATTCAGTGATGCAGCTGCATGCCTGCTCAGTGTAGATGATGTCTTTAACTCAGCCAATCTCTCCCCATCTTACAGAGGAGAGCCAGGTAAAATGGTACATGCCTGTAATCCCAGCCACAAGGAGGCTGAGGCTTTAGGAAGATCAGAGACCAGAATGAGATGTGCTATACAGTGAGGGTCTGGTTTGTTGGTTTGTTTTCAAGTTTTTTCAAATGAGAAGGGGCAGAAGCAGCCTGGGAATGAACCCAGGTGGCCTCCTCACAGGAGGTGTACAGTGCAGACGGTTGTACTCTGCTCTCGGCTACCCTGCAACCCCACCCCTTGAGTGAGGGTGAGCCACAGGTTATTCCTCAGAATGGAGGTGGGGGGGGTGTCACAACATGGGTGGGTTTGGTCCTGCCGTCTTTCTAAGACAAGACGACAGGGCAAGAGTGCTTCCTGAGGCTAACAGTGAGTGTGGGACCGTGCTCCTGACCTTTCAGGGTGTGTGTGTGTGTGTGTGTGTGTGCACACATGCGCACACGCGCGCACACACACACACACACACACACACTCGAGCACCTGTGTGTATTTCTAATTTCACTTATTTATTTTGTTCCTTTCAATTTGTCTTATGGGCCTGGCGGCTGGCTGCCAGCGAAGCCAGGCTGGTGGCCTGGCCTTGTAATTTCTGTAAGTGCCTCCTTGATAAAGTGATGAGATTAATTCATCATTGTTCCTGTGGTCTCAAGGGGGAGTCCCGGAGATCTCAGCACAGGGAGCGGGCATCAGCGGTGTGCACACTCTCGATCGAGCAAGCGAGTGCGTGCTCCCCGCCCCCCCCCCCACCCACCCACACAACCCATACCCCATCAACTCAGGTGTGACCAAGTTAGTGAACAGGGCATTAGACAACCGCTAGCCCAGACTCAGGTCTCAACCTGGACGTTCGTCCACTGTAGACACAGGCAGACTCCAATTCTGGCAAGCTGAGTCACCTAATTTCTCAGCCTCCGTTTGTTTCCTCATCTATAAAATGGGTGTGGTTTCCATCTCAAAGTTGGATGAGTTCCGCACACCAGGACTGAGTGGGGCATAGACCTTGGCATCCAAGGCAGGCAAGGCTGGCAAACTACATCCTCCATCCAGGCAGGGGTATCTGTAGAGGACGCTAGCCTCCAGCCTGTCAGCGCCACACTGAAGGCTGTCCACCCAGGGACACTGTCATTTGTGGATGGTGGGACCTCAGCTTCTGTTCCTGCCTGAGGGAGAGGAAGGCACATTCGGAGCTGAGCCGGAATTTGGTGTGACCCCGAGGCAAAGAGGTCGTCTCTTTGATCCTAGGCCACCCTGAGAAGGGAATCCCAGAGGAAACCCCACCGGCTGTCCCCACAGCTGCAAGCAAGCCAGAAGCCCCAGCCAGGCTCAGGCACAGGCTGTTAGGCTAAAATAATTCCAGGGCTCCAGCTGACCTCAGAGGCGACCGTGAGCAGCTGTGGTGAAAGCCTGGGCTCTTGTTTATCTCAGCCCTGGAGGACAGAGACATTCCCTTCCACTCTGGGTGGTCCAGTGTCCTCAAGCCTTTACCCTTCCCTCCTCATCCGCTGCCAGATGATCTCACTGATGCCTACATAACTCCATCACCTAACTGGCAGTGCCCTAGACTGGGACAAATGGTCCGTCCTGGGTCTGCTGCAGCTTCCACCTGGAGGGCCTTTAGACTGCTCAGCTCTCCCAAACTGAACCCATCCTCACGCTACATGCCCGTTGTCATGTCTAAGAGAATGATTGATTTTCCAGTCTGCCACTTAGGTCAAAAACTGAGGAAGCACCTGGATTCTTACACAACTTGTTTCCACGACCCTTTCCAAAACAAGGGCTAGAGGGGGATGAACACACTTGTCCAGAAGAGCCTCAGAAGGCGTCGGGCACAGAAGATTCAAGATAATGCAAGAGACAGGGAGAGGTGTGGGCTAAAACTAGCTTTCACTAAAAGAGTACGTTAAGTGAGTGTTTCGCTGATTCAAACCTGCTCTGCAGCCGCCTGGCCACCAAGAAGCCCTCCCTCTACGATCTGCACAAGAGGAAGCGGACAGTCTCTGAAGAATGATGTCCAGGACACAGGGCCAGGGGCCCAGTCAGACAAGTGCAGCAGAGAAGAAGAAGCCCGCAAGATGAATGGACAGTGGCACCACCCACCCCCTCCCTGAGCCAACTCCGAGGATACCCACACACACTAAGGAAGGGATGAGTGGATGCACTGGCATACAGACTAAGATAATCAAGCGAGCACCCTTCCGTACCTGTCTACATCCCCGCACTGACACACTTAGACACCACACCAGTGAGATGGCAATCCGGAAATGGTATCTGTACCAATTTCCAGGTTGCGCGCGAGTTGACATAGATGAAGTGGGGCAAGGAACATGCCCAGTGCTCACAGCTTCATGGGATCTGTAATTATCTCAAAACAAATATTAAAAAAAAAAAAAAAAAAAAAAAAAAAAAAGATCACAACGCAGGTTAAATAAGTCAGCTGAGCTCTTGGGAGGTTGCTGTAGGAGGACCGTGAAGGGGTTCACCACCAGCACAGGCCACGTGGTGAGCACCAAACCAACCTGAGCTGGGTGAGACCTTGTCTCCAAAAAAGAAGAAAAAGACAGGTAAGTCATCTGGGCACAACACAAGTATCTGGAACATGCTTCCTGTTTATAGTTCTCTACTTAGCAGCAAGTGTCCAGGTTAGAAGGGGTGGGAGGTGATGGCTGTCAACCAGAATTCCACGTAAGCCAAGGTGTGAAATACAGTCCTTTCCACACACGCAGGGCATCAGCAGCACTACCTCTCCAACATGCTCATGCAGCCTGGGCTCCGACCCCAAATGGAACAGAGCATGCCAAGTGGAAGAGCCCAGAAGACAGGTAATTTAGATTAAAAATAGAAGAGAAAATAGGTTTAAAACAAAAGTTTATATGCTGGAGGGGATGGAGAGAGATGGACACAGGATAGGGACAGACTAATAATAATAATAGTAATACTAATACTAATAATAATAGGTGTAATGGCACGTACCTATAATTTCAGGGCTGAGGAAGGAGGCAGGAGTTCAAGGCCAGCCTGGACTATTGAGATAACCTATCTCTATCTCCAAAAAAAAAAAAAGGGGGGGGGGAAGGTTGGGGATTTAGCTCAGTGGTAGAGTGCTTGCCTAGCAAGTGCAAGGCCCTGGGTTTGGTCCTTGACTCGGGAGTGGGGTGGGGGAGTCAAGATTGCTAAGCTGGTAAGCACAGGTATGAAGTCATTAACATTAGTAACCAAGAATATGCTGGGTTTTGTTTTGGTGTGTGTGTGTGTGTGTGTGTGTGTGTGTGTGTGTGTGGTTAACTTTGGACTGGGGTGCAAGGAAAATGGATAGGGCCAGAGCTCTTACCTTTCCTTAGAAATTTTGTATTCTAAGGCCAGTGGGTAGAGGTGTTGGTAGCCAAGTCTGAGAACCTGAGTAGGACCCTAGGACCCACACGGTAGTTCTGACCTCTACCCAGGTGCCGTTGTATGAGGGCTCATCATACACAATGTACAAAGTGCAATACAAACTTTTAAAAAGAAAACCCATGTTTCTATTATAGTCTTTAAATTAGATGTATGTATTATTTTGATTAAAAAATTCTTATAATTAGCTAGGCAATGGTAACACATGTCTTTAATCCTAGCACTGGAGAGAGGTAGAGGCAGATAGATAGATCTCTGTGTTCAAGGCCAGCCTGGTCTACAGAGCAAGTTCCAGGACAGCCACGGCTATACAAGGAAACCCTGTGCAAAAAAATACAACAAAAATTACTGAAATGATACCTTATTAAAATTTAAGAAATTCTGTGGGCCAGGGTGTAGCTCTAGGGTAGAAGTCTTGCCCTGCAGGCCCAAGGCCCTGGGTTTGATTCTCAGCAAACTCTTAGAAAAGAGAACAGCACCTACCTCACCCTAAGTACCAAGAAAGAAATTCAACCTCCAGGGCAAGGCCCTTCAGGGCTGGGGTCTCTGGCCAGTGTAGCCAACTCTCCCACAGAGGCTCCAGTAAACCTGAATCACCAATACTGGCCCTGAGCCCATGAAAGCCAGAACCATCAGCTCCCTCCACCCCAATCTCATCCTGTGAAACCCAGAACCATCAGCTCCCTCCACCCCAAACTCCTTTTGTCCTCCAGGCCATCTCCTCCCAGTTCTGGGTCTGTCCACGTGGCCTTCGGGTTGACCCTCCTCCCCTGCATCCATCCTCACCGACAAGTCTCTCCGTCAGAATTCTGTTATAGTGCTTCCCCGTCTAAACTGTGTCTGACTTGAAAATAAATAAATAAATAAATAAATAAATAAATAAATAAATAAATAAAAAATGCTGTTTTAGTATAACCAGCGTTTTCACATTTTTATTTAAAACTACTTTTAGATTTTAGTTAGATACAGACTTGATCACAGGGAATTCTGAGGTATGCAATATATATTTATATGTAAATGTGTATACACACACACACACACACACACAGGTTAGCTAAGAGATTCTGAAATGTTTTGTTGTCCTCTTCCTTCCTAACCTGGGAGCTAACAATCTGTTTCTTTACATGAGGAACCACAGCCATCTCGGGCTCCTCCCGGGCCACTGGCCCTGGCTCTCGAAGTTTTGATGTATGCATACGAGGCTGAAGACAACCACACCGTGCGGGCACCGTGCTGGTCAAGCGTGTGGGACACACAGTCGTAACCAGGGCAGATGTGCTTCAGAACTGACGGAATGGTGTTCTCACTTCCGTCCCTTCATCCCTCCGCCTCCCAACCTGCCCAGGCTCTTACCTCCAGTGCTCTTCCCAGCCCTGCTACCATCAATAGAGGCACCCAGCTGGGGGAGAGGGCTGGGTGTGGTAAAGCAGACAGCTAAACTAACTGTCAGTCAGGAGTCTCTCACATGCCCTTCCATCCAGAGGGGGAGGGCCCTAAATTTGCATTTCTAAGGAAACCAAGTAGGCTAGGGCACTTGGAGATCTACAGCCACAGATCTCGGTTTACCTAAAACCCAGAGCCAGGTCCTGGACTCCCAACGTCTCTGAACTGATGAGATTCAGTGTGTCCAAAATTTCATCTACTTCAAAAATGTCCCCCCTCTTCCCCAGCCTGCTTCCACCATGCCACCGGGCATGTTTCCTCCACGCCCTTGTACCTAACTCTCACTAGTCACATTGCTTTTAACACCCCACCACCACCACACTCCTTCCTTCTAGACTAGATCTAACCGGATGATACCCGTTACCTAAGTCCACCCCACCTCTTTTCCCCCCAGATACCCTTGGCTTCCAGATCCTTCCTTCCTATCATTGCCAGAATTCTTTTCCTAAGAGGGGAGCTCCTTCCGGGCCCAGGAACCTTCAACGGCTTCTTTTGGTCAAACATAAAGTACAATTAACTTTTTATTTTGGGGCAATTATACACCAGGCACTAAGTTACACACACAGTATGCACATGGCTCAGTTTCTGCAAAACACTTGAGAGGAAAGAACTACTTATTAGCCACATCTTACTAAACGACTCAAAAAGACTCACTAGTTCAAAAGGGTAGTTCCCTACACCTACGAAACTGCCCAGGCATGATTCGATTCTGAATCAATTTAAACAGGCCTCCTCAGACTGCCACTGAGTCAGACCAATCATTTTCCGACCTCACCCACCCGCCTTGGACGAGGTTTCCGGAGCTGCCCTTCCCATTCTCCAGAGCCTCCACTGTAACGGGCTCTGCTAACGGGGAAATCGAGGCCAGGGGACTCAAGTCCCTGTCCAAGGTCAGCCAGCTGGCTTGTCACGGCTCTACAACAAGGTCCTGACTCCTTCCTGCTCCTGGGCTTTGTCCCCATAGCAGGCCCGGGTCCCCCAGGATTCACCAACCAGCCTCATTTCTCCGAGACAAAAGGCCTGGAGGTGGTCCCAGACAGAACAACCCATCAGTCATGCCTCTGCCCTTCTCCTTGGGGACCTTCCCCCCGGCCGCCCCCGCCACCGCGGAGCCTGCAGAAGGGCCTCTGGAGAGCCGGAACTCCATGCCAGGACTCCTCCCTTGCTTCCTGTCACAAGTCACAGACCCAGGGGGGTGCTGGCAGGGTGTCTCCCACTCCCGCTAAATTGATCACCTCTCCAGGCAGTCAGGACGGGTACAGATTGACGTTCTTTTCTACGCTGCCCTTCTTTTCTGTTCTGGGGACTGAACCCAGGCCTCAGACCTGCTAGGTGTTTGTTCCAACACTGGGCTACATGCTGAGTTCCCTAACTACCACTCCTAAAAACAAACAAACAAAAAAACTGAAGAAGAAGAAGAAGAAGAAGAAGAGGAGGAGGAGGAGGAGGAGGAGGAGGAGGAGGAGGAGGAGAGGAAGAGGAGGGCAGAGTGGTAGAACACACCTTTGATGCCAGCATGATGAGGCCTTGTCTCAAAAACAAAGAAAAAAAAAGGGTGGTGGTGGTGGTGGTAATGGTGGTATGGGCAGAGAGATAGCTCTGTGGGTAAAAGCACATACTGTTCTTGCAGAAGACCCAAGTTCAATTCTTAGCACCCACAAAGAGCTCACAACTGCCTCTAACTCCAGCTTCCTGAGATCTGCAGACCTCTTCTGGCCTCCATAGACACCAGACATGCATGCGCACAGGCCCCCCTCCCCCAAGTACACAAGTGTCATTTTTAAAGTGGGGGTATCCTTCCTTGCTTTATAGGATACCCAGGCTCCAAGCCAGCCTTGAACTCCTAAATTTAAGCAATCCTCCTGCTTCAGCTTCTGGAGCAGCTGAGACTATGCTTGGTACCACACTCGGCATGGTTGCTTTCACTGGCTGGCAAAGACATAATGTTGTCCTGAAACACTTGATGTTTCCTCTGCATGGAATGCTGACAGTTTTGTCCTAAAACACTTGGTGTTTCCTATGCATAGAAACCTCAATCACGCCTCACAAAATGTGCACAGAAAAGCTTTTTAAAAACAATCTTTTTCAGGCCCATGCTCATAATCCCAGTACTTGGAAGTAGAGGCCAAAGCCAGGGCTGCATGAGATGCTACCTCAAGACAACACAAAAGGTAAGCTGTGTGTGGTGGCTCACACCGGTAATGGAGGCGCTTGAGAGGTTGAGGCAGATGAATTGCAGAGATGAGGTAGGCCTGGGTTTCCACAGTGACACAGACACACACACACACACACACACACACACACACACACACACACACAGACACACAGACACACACACACACACACACACACACACACACACGGCTCAGCAAAGTAAGGCACTTTGCTGCTATACTTGAAAAACTGTGTGGGTCCCTCAGGACCTCCATAAAAGGACCGGCTCCTTACCTGTTTTCCCTCTGACCTCCACACACAACAATAAACAAATGTAATAAAAATGCTAAAAACAACCAAAGAGCGTACAGGGTGACTCATGCCAGTCATCCCAGCACTCAGGAGGCCGAGGCAAGAGAACTACTGTAAGTTTGAGGTTCTGTCTGCAAAAATAATTGTCTTATGTCATGAGATTCAAAATATGCAAATAAAACTAAAATCAGTATATTGCCATTACATTTTATATATGCAAATTGGCCAGACGTCTTTGGCTGGTCCTAACTGGGAAAATGAGGGGCCACTTTTGTTTGGGGCCTGTCCCATGGTCACACACTTTGAACTTCCTGTAGGCCAGGAGCTATGAGGCACCTTGGGTTTGGGGAAAGGAAGCTTGTCCCTTCCAAGATTATTGTCTTCTCAGGGATTCAAAGCTCTGCTAACAGTGTCCGTGACATCATAAGGGCTGGTGATGGATGAAGTCTACGTGCGTCATCACTGATAACTGTACCATCACCATTAGAAAAAACACTGAGAGGAGGAGGGAATCGGGACCAGAGGTGAGGGTTGAGGGGACTTTGTCTGAGGACTGGTGGCTCTTGATGGAAGGACCCACACCCAGCGGAAAGGTAGGTAGTTACTATAAAGAGTGGTCGAGGTCAATGGACAAGACCCTGGAGTTTCTCCTCAGAAAACCTCATGTCTACAGCTTTGATTAGTGAGGAATCAGTATCACAGACTAGAAACCCACACTCAGCCCTAAGACCCCTAAAAGTAGATACTGCCCGTCACAGAAAAGGGCTGTCTGTGAGGGCAGACCCCCTCCGCCCAAGTTCAAAACCTGAAGCCCCAGAGATACCAAGGCAGAAAGAACGCCTAAAGAAATGGATCTGGGCCGGGCGTTGGTGGCGCACGCCTTTAATCCCAGCACTTGGGAGGCAGAGCCAGGCGGATCTCTGTGAGTTCGAGGCCAGCCTGGGCTACCAAGTGAGCTCCAGGAAAGGCGCAAAGCTACACAGAGAAACCCTGTCTCGAAAAAACAAAACAAAACAAAACAAAACAAAAAAAAAAAAAAAGAAATGGATCTGTCTACCCGACTAGCAAGTTCACAACTTGACTGAGAGGGAAACAAGGTCATAATCAGAAAGCTATTAATCAGATCGGCTGGATGTTTAATCCCATCGCGATGTCCCTTGCCTCAGCGTCCCTTTTCCTGGGCAGGTAGGCACCTTTGCCAGTTTCTCTGCTCCCAGGGCAGGCTTATCCTCCTGGGTAGTCCCAAGCCGCCCTTTAGATATGCTAATAAATTCAATCAGACTGCTGTCTTCCCTGTGCCAGGAGCCACCATGTCCGTCAGTAAGGTGCCTCGGCCTATCTCTGAGCTCATCTATTCTGGGCAAGGCCGCCACAGCCCCCAGCTCTGCAAGCTCGCTCCACTAACAATGAATCCTGTCAGAGGTGGCGGAGACATCCCACTCACACCACTGCGGAAGGAAGCCGGGCAACTGACGGCGCATGGCTCTCTAAGGGGTGGGTAGGAAGTCTAGGAATTTGTGGCCCAACATCCAGCTGCCCTGGCTCCGTCACATGTTAGGAGCAGCCAGAGATGACAAGTACATGCTGGATTTGTCTGGGTCCCAGCCCTACTTGATTTACAAAATCTGGAGGCAGGCTGCTTCGCCCACCTCCCCACAACCCTCTCTTCTCCCCACCTGCTCGGCTAAGCTCGGAGAATGGACCACTGACAACCAGGGGCTGTCTCCAGACAACTGTCGTAACATCCTAGTTTCTGCAAACTCCCATACGTGATGGAGCAGACAGAAATTTCTGACAGGAAGGGATGACAGCGTTGGAACAGCTATGGCGCTCAGAGCCTATAGAAGTTTGCTTGGGAATCGATCCACAGACTAAACCTTTCCTGTGTAGCCCAGGCTGACCTAGAACTTGTTACGCAGACCCGGCTGGCCTCCCACTGCCTCCCCTGTACTTCAATCAAAGGCTTATACCACTCCGCCCAGCCCACAAAACCAGACCTTTAAAAGATGGTCTGAAGCTGAGGTGTAGCTCAGTAGATTAGGTTCCAGTTTGGCCCAGTGGTTTAATCCCCCCCCCACACACACACACACAGGAGGCAGAGGCTGGTGATCTGTGGATTCGAGGCCAGCCTGGACTACACAGCAAATTCTGGGCTAACTAGGTCTCAAGAGTTGAACAAACAAACACACAAACACACATTGCCTCATACCGAAAACACCCCCCCTGACCATACACACAAAGGAAAATGGCCCCATCTCCCTGGTTAGGAGAAAGATGCTCTGGTCTGGAGCCTACTGCCATGCCTGAAGACTACAGACCCCCTGAGCATTCAGCACTGAATTCAGCTTTGTTGAAGACATGATCTACATCCCCACCTCTCCCATCTCCACTCTGCACCTTACGCAGAGCAGGAACTTAACAAATTATTACTTCATTCTTTTGCTGTTTGACTGCATTTAGAAACAACGAAAACCACGGTGGAGAGTTCCTGTTATTCCAGTACTTGAGGGGTAGAGACAGGGGAACAGTCGGCCTGCTAGGGCTAGGCCATGATTGCAATCTTTGTGAGATTGAAACCCCAGAGTTACTAAGGAGAGCATCCGGCCAACTTCCGGCCTCAAACTAGCTTTCCACTGTTCTGGAGAGAAGACTCTCCCACCAGGTAATGAGCTCAGACCTCTCCTGGAGATAAGGGCCACAGCATTCAGCCAACTTCTAGGAAGAGATCTGTATCCTTTTCATGGTAGCGCATAATTAATACTGTTTACAGATCTTCCCTAAGACACTCCTGGCCACCTGGAGAGGGGGTGGCAGAGGCTCTGGGTCTGTACACACCAGCCTCAGCTTCCAGAAAATCTGATCTAGAATATTCCTGCTCCATTTAAAGACACCATTAAAAAGGGGGAAAATGCTGTCTTCTAAAATCCCATTTTCAAAAAGTTGTGTCTAAAACAACGAGCCTGGAAGGCCACGTCCCAATTTAGGAAGAAAAACCTAGGGTTTCGGTAACATACATGGATTTAAACATCTCTTCCATGGCCAACATCCGCTGATCTGTAAGATTTCATTGAGCTGCTAGTTCTCTGCCATGGCTGAAGCAAAAGGCAGAACTGTCTACTACACAACGTATTTCATATAGAGCACAAAGTATTTCATATAGAGCCCAGGTTCCTTCCATTTCATATAGAGCCCAGGTTCCTTCCACCCAAGGGCAAGGGGATAAAGCTGCAGATGCCCATATGCACCAGGTCCTGGGTTCCACCCCCATCACCAAAGCGGGGAATAAAAAGCAGCCAGGCCTGGAGGCATTCATCTGTCTCAGAGCCTGATTGACAAGATGCTCAGTACATTTGCAGCCGGGAGGGGTGGTACCGGTGGTGACAAAAAACATGCCTTAACACTTTGGACACTTTCATCTTAACAAGTTTTTAAAATGGGTTTGCTTAAAGTATTACTCACAGCCGGATATATTAGCGTATGCTTTTATTCCTGGTACTCCAGAAACAGAGGCAGGTGGATCTCCTGAGTTTTGGGAGAGCCAAGGCTACATAGTAAGACCCTGTCACAAAACATCAAATAAATATCTTTATTCATGACTACTATAGGCTAATTACATTGTATCTATTTTGTGGGCATGAGTGCCACAGTGCCCATGTGGAGGTCAGGAGTTATCCACCATGTGGGTTACAGGGACTGAGAGGTCATTAGGCTAGGTGGCAGACTCTTCCCACTGAGCAATCTCAGAGGCCCGAAAATAGTTTAGTCATCTAAATCTTATTAGGTCAAAATAATTATACTACCTTATTGAAATATATGCTGATTAAAAAGCTTTTCCTATATGATCCAACAGATTACACTTGTTGTCACAGCAAAAGTGTATATAGTAAGCGACACTATTCAAGTAAAAATAGCAAGAAACGCCAAGCTAGGGGCCAAGGCTGATGACGGGAGTTCCATCCCAGGGACCCACAGGGTAGGAAAGAAGCTACTTCAGCAAGCTGTCCTCTGGTTGGCAAGCAAGCACACACGTACACAATCAGTTCCTAGGTTCAATTTCCAACAGGGTATAGGAAAAAAAGAAAAAAGCGAGACAGAAAGACAGACAGACAGACAGACACACACACACACACACACACACACACACACGACACACACTAGCTGTGGTAGGGATAAAACATGCCTCTAATCCCAGCAGGTGGACATCTGGGAGGAAAGAAGCAGGAGGACCGAGGTCAAGGCCAGCCTTGTTGACACACTGAATTGACCCTACAGAGGACCCTAAAGAGAAAATCCACTTCATACGGCGCACGAGGAAGCTGAGTTTGACCTCACAGGTAAGGAAATGAATGGTTCAAGAGTCTGAGGCAGGAGCTTGGTGGGTTAGCCTGGACTCTCAATGGATTCAAGTAGCATTATAAACGTATCTAACCTTTAATGCCCTCAATTGGTCTACGAGATTGTTATCTGAGGAGATTAACAAATAAAAATCTGTTGAATCAACAGTATCATCCTAGGGAAGCTTGGCCAGCTTCTTCCGAAGTGGTCAAGGGAGAACACTGGAACAGAACACCTTTGAGGCCAAAAGGCTGAGAACAGTGGGGGAGGAGCCAGACTGGGAGACACAGGCAACACCCCCCGGGTTTCCTCCAGCTGACTGGTACTCTGTCCAGATCGGAATCAGCACTTCTCAGTTACCTGTACAGACGGTGCTTGGTAGGCACTCAGTCAGCCTGACTGACTGAAGGCAAGTGTTCTACACTACACCTGACGGGATTAGAATCTCTCCCGGCCCCTCTGGGCCACGGAGGAGACTGCCCAGTGGGGGCAGGGCCACCATTAGCCTCCACTTACCTATACAGCAGGAAGTAACAGGATTCCTGAACACCTTCATCAAGATGAAAGAGGTGTCTACCCCAGGGCTACCAGCAGGTGACTCAAGTGATATGCAAATGCACTGAAAAATAGCCTAAGGTAAACAGGATAGCTGCCAGTTCCAGGCCCCTGAGGACAGGCCTACCTTTCTACAATTAAGATAAAAACAAAGAGACCCTTTAGAGTTCTAGTTCACAAGTCTGGACCGATGGGGCAAATGATGCTAACACCTATCTTTCCCCCCCCCCCAAAAAATAAACTTTTGGAGGGAAGAGTCGAGCATTTGGCATGATTCAGGCTTGGGTATTGGCATGGATTTTTCTTCGGTGTTTCAGGGGTACATCTACAGTCTTACAGTTAGAACCCTCTGTCTAGCATCCCTGGGTGAGAAACATTGAGACACGAAACAGGAGTCCTCCAGAGAGCTTCTGCTCCCATGGGAACCCAGATTTGAATTTAAGAAAATAAACCATGCTGGACCTTTCAGGACAGAGCCCCCACCCACAGCCTTGCAGCGCCCACCAGCCCACGCACGCACGCACGCACCTTGGATGGTTCTCTTGAAGAATGCCTTGCAGGCCTCGCAGGAGGCCACGCCATAGTGGTAGCCAGAGGCAATGTCCCCGCACACGAGGCACAGACGCTTGGGGATGGCGTTGAGCACGTACTCGCACTTGATGTCGTCCACGATACCACTGGCACAGTCCTCGTAGCTCTTGCGGCACGGGGTGCCTCCCAGCCCCGCGCCTGCGAACATGGGCGGCGAGTCCAGACCGTTGGCGTGGGTGCCCAGGGCCATGCCAAAGCCGCCGCTGGCGTCCGAGGAGCCGCTGGGGCTGTGGTGGCTGAGGGCATCAATGCCCGAGGATGGGCTGGATGGCTCCGTCTTAATGAAGGAGCCGCAGCTGGAGCCCAGGTGCCGATCTTCGGAGGACATTCGGTTCAGCAGCCTGTGGACACAAAGCGCGGGAGTCAGTCCTAAGCTAGGTGAGAAGGTGGGCGGGGCGCCGGCCTAGTGGGCGGGGCGCATGGGCGTGTCTGCAGCTAAGGCGTTGGGGAGAGAGAGGTAAGGGTGGCCAGACCAGTAGCAGCCACCCAGAACAGCCTTCCGCCGACTTCAGAGTGCCAAGAAACTTTTGCATTCGTAAACTTCAAATCTCGCACCCTGTGCTTTGCAAATTGCTGGCTTAACAAGATGCTAACCATCCCTCCTCAAATACCTGGCCAACCTTCCTACCTTGACAATAAATGGAGGCTGACAATGTACCTGTCCCAAGCATGCAGCCTCCCTCACCTCAGGCACCGGCAGTAAAAGAGGCTTTTAGCCCCTTTCAGTCCCTCCAACCCTAATGAGTTGTGAAGTTCAAGCGTGGGATCCTCAGTTCTTCACCCTTACCAAGACTGCCAAATCTTCTAACTGGAGCAAAGGCACCAACCAGGTAGATGGTTGTTGATTTTTTGCCTGAGGTCCAGGCTTGGTATTGGAAGCCCTATCTAAAGTATGATTTCTTGACTATTTTCCCTTTTTTTTGGGGGAGGGGATCGATTTTTTGAGGCAGGGTTTTTCCCTGTAGCTCTGGCCGTCCTAGAACTCACTCTATAGACCAGGCTGGCCTCAAACTCACAGACTTCACCAGCGTAAGGAGTGCCCCCACCCCACACACAGTTTCTATTTTCCCTTCTTAGCCCCTGAATAATCCAGCTTGCACCCAGGCCCCCCCCCCCCAGTCCACCAAGGCAGTCTCCATTAGAACGCATGAAGGAACCGGGCAAACCCAATTCTATACAGCTCTCTCTTTTGCCTCCTACTTCCTCTCTTTTTGAGATGGAATCTGTGAGAGCAGCCCTGGCTGGCCCAGAATTCATTAGGTAGTAGTTCAGTCTCTCCTCAAGCCCTGTACCCTTCTGCCTCAGCTAAGGAAGGGCTGGGCTAACAGGCCTACACCACCACGTGACTTCACAGGGTGTCTCTCTCTCTCTCTCTCTCTCTCTCTCTCTCTCTCTCTCTCTCTCTCTCTCTCTCTCTCTCTCTGTGTGTGTGTGTGTGTGTGTGTGTGTGTGTGTAGTGTCCTGGAACTCACCCTATAGACCAGGCCGGGCTCAAACTCACAGAAATCAGCTTGTCGCTGCCTCCCGCTGGGGATTAAAGGCCTGCACCACTAAGCCTTAACCAGAGTTGTTTTCTTTTAGAGAGCCTCATGTCAGCTCTGTTTAACACCTATATTCCTTTTGCCTGATTTTTTTTTTTAAGCCTGGACCAACCTCCAAGAACGCTTTGAAGTCTCACCAATACGGCAGACGGTTTGGGATCCCCAACAACTGTGGGATAATAGTGTATTTCTGGTTATTGGGAGCCCTGTCTCTCTAGCCAAGGTCACATGAAAGGGACTGGACTGACGGAGTGTTCAGGGGAGCCTGGTTGTTCACCAGGTTCAGTTAGGATCTGGTCTCAGGCTGGTGGCATGGGTAGACTGCCTCAAAAACTGTCCAGAGGTGCCAGGCAATGTGGCACATGCCTTTAATCTCAGCACTTTGGAGGCAGAGACAGGAAGATCTCTGAGTTTAAGGCCAGCCTGGTCTACATAAAGAGTTCCAGGACAGCTAGGACTACATAGAGACCTTCTCTCAAACAAACAAACAAAACTGTCTGTAGAGACATGACTCCCCAAAGTGGCCTCATTCTCAGACCTGCCTCTGTGCGGGGAGAGAATACGGAAAAGCTTGTGCACCCCGAACAGGGAAAAGGCAAAGGGGAAAAGCTTGGGAAAACAACAGGAACAGAATGACCCCTGGGCAGGAAGGAAGGTCCCAGCGCTGGAGGGTTCACACCTCCAGTGTCACTTGAAGGTAACTTGTCAACTCTTTCCCCGAGGGGGGTCTTTGTCTTTACACCCATGGAACAATCCCTGGCCTAGCCACACACCAAGGCCACGGGGTTGTTAATGTGACTGCCGAGGGGCTTTTGGTCCCACTGAAGCCAATCATTTTCAGGACACCTCCTGGGGTTGTGACTCGTCTGCACATAAACCTGTCAAGAGAGAGGGAGCTGCAGGTCCTGGATGAAAGACCCATGCAGCGGTCCTCAACCTTCCTAACGCTGCGACCCCTTAATACAGCTCCTCGTGCTGTGGTGACCCCCAACTATAACACTATTTTCATGGCTACTTCACAACCGGCATCTTGTTACTGAGTGGTGTCTCGGTTCCTAACACCATCAGAAATCCGGGTTCTTTCCACGGTGGTGACCCACAGGTTGAGAACCGCGGCTCAAGGCTCTTGTTCTCCAGCCTCCAGGAATGTGGTTTGTAAAGACTGGGACCCCAGGTCCCGCTGTGTTCCAAATGGAAGGTTCCTTCAACCTGGAGATCCTCTTGTACAGCCGCCACCCCCAACCCCCCACCCCCGGAGGCTCTCTCTCCTTTGTAAGCAGAGAGTCCCTTGTTAAGGGGTCTCCTCGAGGCCCTTTCTACATCTCTGGGCGCCGCTACCCGACACGCCTCTGAACACTGGCAAGGTATCCTGAGGAAAGAGCAGGGCGCCTGCCGTCTGCAGGGGAGTCGGACTGAGCACATGGCCAAGAGCACCGCGAAACTCCTCCCAACATGACCTTCCACACGGGCCGGGAAAACAGCTGACTCCTGGAACTTACGATTCTTGCTAGCTCTTGGGCCCCATGTGAAGCCCGGGGAGGGGGGACCAGAACCCCCAAATTCCCTAATTCTACTCAGCCTTCCACAGACTCTGAGAGCACCAAAGACTTCCCAAGATACACTTGACGGGCAGTGCCACCAGCCGCCCCTGTTGAGTGTGGACTGCAGGCCTCCTGCTTACCCTGTCTCTGGAGGCACAAGAAGCATGTACCCAGGAGGAGGCAGAGGGAGGCCGGAGCTTCTCCGGGAGGGTGTGGGCCACAGTTTTCCGCTGCCCTCCCCGTCTTGAAACTCAGCCTACCCTGAAAGACACTGGAGGTGTCTGGCTGTGTTCCTAACTGCCGGCTTCCTCTCCAGGCCTGTGTCTTGATTCAGAATGCCCCAAGGCATCCTTCCGTGTCTGGGATTCCCCCAGGGCTAAGAAACTGGATCCTGGTCTCAGCCCGAGTTGGTGTAGGAAGCAGCTAGTAATTTAGTATCTGAATCCCAACCGAGGGGCATTTGGTTTAATGACGCTATTTCTTTCTCTCTCCCTCCTCCACCTCTCCCTCCTCTTCCCTCCCTCCCTACGTCTCTCTTACTCTTCTCTCTATTTCTTTATTTCTTCGGTGTTTTTTTTTGTTTGTTTGTTTTTTGTTTTGTTTTTGTTTTTTGAGACAGGATCTATGTAGTCTTGTCTGTCTTGGAACTCAGTATGTAGACCAGGCTGGCCTCAAACACACAGAGATCCTCTTGCCTCTGCTTCTGAGTGCTGGAATTAAAAGCTATTTTATTATTACTTTGTGTGTGCGTGTGAACATAAGCACAGTTGCCCTTGGAAGGCAGAGGGGTGAGATCCTCTGGAGCTGGAGCAACAAGCAGTCGTGAGCAACCTGATGTGGGTTCTGGGGACTGAACTGAAATCCAAAGGAAGAGCAGTTAGTGCTCTTAACCTCTGAGCCATCTCTCCAGGCTGGACTTTAGCACACCATTCTCCTGCCTTCGTCTCAAGTGTTTACCCATTACCACATCTAATTTAGCTTCCTCGTCTCTGGCTATTCCCGCCCTACCAGGACACCTTCCCATGGACAGGCAGCATGTCTGGGTCCCTACTTCACACCAGCTACTGGCTGGCTGACAGCGGGACAAGCATAGCCCTGTCTCGGGATCAGAGCCTCCTCATGAAAATATCCCAAGCCCCAGGGGCAACGCGGCATACTACCTTAGGGGACACCCGTTTCTGGTCTTCTTTGGCTATAAAGATCCCCCTGATCCCGGGCGTGAGGAAACCCACTCTACCCGCTAACTTTGTCCTTACAGTCCCCCGAAACACAAATGGTGTCTTACTGTCCCCAAGAGGCCCAAAGTCCTCACTGTTACCTCTTGACCCCTAGAGTTAAGAGCAGAAAACCAGCAGGGCTACACCCGAAACTGTCTGAAATCCAGGAGAGGAAAACAATGGAGAACTCTGAGGCAGGGAGGGATGTCTTCTCTGGTCACCCTGGTTTCACACACTTGTCAAGGCAAAGGAAGTTACCGAAGATGCCAGACTCTCTGGGACGCTTGGCCATGGCCTCTGTCTGTGCCTGACTTCGGGCACTTATTCACAGAGAAGGAAGGACAGAGAGAAAGGAGCCCAAGAGGACAGTGAGGAGCTGTAAAGCCAACAAATAGGAGGCAGAGACAAGAAGATCGCAGCAAGTTCAAGGCCAGCCTAGACTACATAGTGAGACCCTACAGAAAGACGGGACACACACACACACACACACACACACACACACACACACACACACACACGGACGGACGGACGGACGGGAGGGAAGGAGGGACACGACACAGACGGAAGGCCAGAGGGATGGAGGGAAGAAGGGGAGGAAGAAGGGGCTTGGGGATGTGGCTCAGTCAGGAAAGTGCTGGTCAGCAACTGTGAAGACCGGAGTTCAGGTCCCCAGAACCCATGTAAAAAGCCAGACACGGGAGCATGCGTGCAGTCCCAGCACTGGAAAGGCAGAGACAGAAGGGTCCCGGGGATTTATCTGCCAGGGAGTCTTGTCAAACAGTGAGCTCCAGATTCACTGAGACACCCTGTCAAATAAATGAATGAATGAATAAGGTGGTGTGGTGTGGTGGTACACGCCTTTAGTTCCAACACTGGGGAGATAGAGACAGGTTGATCTCTACGAGTTTGAGGCCAGCCTGGTATATGCACAGAATTCCAGGCCAGCCAGGGCTGCACAGTGGCAGTCATTTTCATTCATTTTCTTCTCTCTGTCTCTCTCTCTCTCTCTCTCTCTCTCTCTCTCTCTCTCTCTCTCTCTCTCTCTCTCGGCAGGGTTTCTCTGTGTAGCCCTGGCTGTCATGGAACTTGCCATGTAGAAAGAACAGGCTGACCTCGAACTCAAGAGATTTGTCTGCTTCTGCTTCCCAAGTGCTGGGATTAAAGGTGCACGCCACCCCCCACCCCCCAACGCCACCCCCCACCCCCCCACGCCACCCACCCACCCACCCCCCGCTGAGACCCTGTCTCCAAAAAAAAAAAGTGGAGCATGATTAAGACACCCAATGTCAACTCTGGCCCCTGTATACATACAGGCAACCCCTCCTGTATACATCAACATGTACATGCTCAAATCAAACATGCACACTTAACTGAGGAGGAAACAGAAGTGAACTGAGGAGTCAGGAGAGAAAAAAGAGCCTGTCAAGAATGTGATGATCAGAGCCACCTGGAAGGGAGGTGGATAGCAGATCAGACACAGCCACCAAGTCAGGTGAAGGAAGAAGGGGCCAGTGTCCGCTGTCCTTAGTCATGAGGAGGTGACATGGCCCCAGAACAGGATGGCATCTATGGTGGGAATGGACACAATGTTGCAAGGGCTGCAGGGGAAGTGAATACACCACAATTCTTCCTGAAGTTTAGCTGCTGAGGTGGAGGTGGTCACAGCCGGGAAGGAAGGTGTCCCGCCTGCCTCCTGACAGCGCCATCTACAGGGCAGGCTCCCCTGGACTCAAGGATGTGGGTGTGGGGAAGGGACACACTTTCTACTGTCCTTGATCACATGAGTATCTTTGATACAGAGAGGCAAGTGGTGGAGAACGGAAGGAATGGAAGGTCTTTAAAAGCAACCATCCACGCTTTCCAGTTTGCCCCAATCCATCCCCACCTGCTGACCCACCACCACCTGCTCTCACCATTTCTCTCCCCAACACGGACCGAAAATTACAGATTGAGCAGTCCTCAACTGCAGTGCCTCAGACCAAGAGTGTTTGGGATCTGAGAATTTGTTTTCAGATTCTGGACTATTTGCATAGCCACAGTAAGATCATGGAGATGAGGTCCAATTCTAAACATGCATGTTTTCCCCAAGGTTACTAATCTACAGAGCCAGGGGGTAATTTTATACATTTTTTTTTTCAGTGCTGGGGATCAAACCGAGGGCCAGCCCCCAAATACAGAACTTTCAGAAAAATCACCCCAACACTACAAATCTGATGGTTTAATGAATATGAATTTTGAATTATTAGAGATATTTGTGTAGTACTGAGGATACGGGTCAGACGAAAAGCATGTATGATTCCTTGGGTTTGATCCCAGCACTGAACCAAAAAATAACAAATTCGGGTTTGGGAGAGAATTTTGGATCTCAGATTTTCAGAGTAGAGCACTCCACTTTACATCCGTTGCTGATGCTGGTTTTGTATGGAGGGTGATCCGGGCATCATAGCATTTGCCCGCAATCCCAGCTACTTAGGAAGCTGAGCTGACAGGGTCACAAGCCCTTCCCCCCACCCCCAACACACACACACACCCAGGCTACATAGTGGAACTCTGTCTCACAAACCAGTAAATAAATCATGAAGTGTAGGGATGGAAAGGGAAAGGCTAGGGTTGGAACATGTACAGGCCCTGGGTTCGGCACCCAAGATTGAGACATCTTAAAATCCTGAGGAACAAAGTCAGGATGGGAAGGCAGGGCCTGGGTGATGACCCAGCGGGCAAAAGCCTGATGCGTGTTTGATTCTGGAACCAGGGGAACTTCAGAAAGCTGTCCTGTAACCTCTACATGCTCCCCAACCCTTCAAAAACAAGCATGGAGGGCAGAAGCGGGGGATACAGGTCAGTTGATAGAGTGATCACCCAGCTTGTACAAGGCCCTGAGTTTGATCCCCCATATTGCTTAAACTCATTCCTGGTTGTGTATGCCAATAACTCCAGCGCTCAGGAGGTAGAGACAGGAAGAGCCAAAAGTTCAAGGCTAGCCTCAGGTACACGGCACAACGGTTGAGTTGAAGGCCAGCCAGGGCTACATTCAACGTTGCCACACAAAGATGGTACACACTCCTTTCATCCTAGCACTTGAGAGACAGAGGCAGGTGGATCTCTGAGAGTTAAAGGCCAGCCTGGACTACAGGCCAGTACCAGGCCAGCAAAGGCTACACAGTGAAAACCTTTCTCAAAAAATAAAGTAAAACCAAGAAAAATTAAAAATGAAACCATTTTAGAAGTGACCACGGATAGGTTACCAAGTGGAGTCCAGGAAGGATGCAGACTCAGGGTGAGAGAGGGAGGTAACCACCACATGCTCTGGGAGGGGGCGCAGGCCAGCCATCATCTGGGGCCGGCTGGATCAATGACTATTGACTCTTTGTGGGAAGGGAACGGACATCGCATCTCAGGGCCTCTGCAAGAGCAATCACTGGTGGTCGAAGGCCCTTGAGGCATCATTTCTCTTTGATCTGTCTGGTAACTGGAGCTCAACAAGCCTCCTTGGCCTCAATGTCACCACCATCTGACTGCATGTAGCCTCCGTCTTGCTTCCGCACAGCCCCAGCTGGACATCACTGCACAGAGCTGAAGACTCTTTTCAAACACAGAGCGACAGGGAGAACCTCAGAAGTTCTGAATGAAACCCAGTTTTGCCCCCAAACTCTGGGGGAAAAGAATTCCCAGTATCTCATGAATTCAGTAGGAATCCCAAGGGTCCCCCATCGAGGTGACCTGCCAGCAGGCAGGCAGGTGTAGAACTGGCCCGCCTACTTTCTACTGTGGGATGGGGTCTTTTCACCACTAAAAAGAATCTGGGTCACCAAAAACTGTTGTCTTCACTACAGCCATCTGGCTTTCTGCTCAAGCTATGCACCTGAGGGCAGCGCCAAACACCTGGGCCAAACATGCCAGTTCTGCCTCACGGTACGGTTGGTTCTGAGTAGCCAGTTCGCGCCTCCTCTAGTGCTCATTGGTGAAATGGGCTCAACCACAAGGCTGTCTAGGTGATGGTGCTGAGGAGGGGACCACCTCCAAACAGTGTTGGTCCCATGCCATCTCTTAGTGGGTGCTGCTGTTGTGATCATTACCGAGGGCAGCTTCTGGAGAAATCCAACAGCGAGCTGATCTGGGGTTAACCGACAAACACCAGCCTCATCCAAAATTGAGGATAAAATGCAAGGAATTTGCCAGATATTAGGAGGGGAAGGGGTTGACAAATAAAAGAAGAGAATATAGACAGGCCTGAACTGGGAATCCACTAAGGGGGGGAAGGTCTGAAATACAGACTCACACATTTCCACAATCAGCAACCTAACCGGAAACCAGAGACCATTAGGTGAGGCAGACGCCTCCTCAGACCCTCAGGCACCCAGGGAACACACCTAAACTTGCCGGCAATCCAAACACTTGAGAAGTGGCGGAGGAGATCTGAGCCAGCCTTGGCTACATATGGAGTACCAGACCAGCCTCTACCATGAGCATCCACCTTAACAAACAAAGCAACCAAAAGACTAGCACTTAAGGAAGGTTGGACTTGTTGGTGCGTGCCTAAAATGCCGGTGCTAGGATGGGAAGAGACGAATCAGAAATGCGGGCAACCGAGAAAGTTCAAGACCATGAGACTTGTCAAAAAAAAAAAAAAAAAAAAAAGGCACACCTCAACAGGACACAGGGCAAGTCTGTGGCTCGATGTCAGTCTCAGCTGTCCTGGTGCTTACTACATCAGAGTAAGGGGAGGAGGGGGCAGAGGGGGAGGAGGAGGAGAGGGGTGGGCCAACGATGAGACGTGTTAGGATTATGATAAATCAGGGTCTGTTCGCTGAGGTCCATTCATTATAGATGCATTTTTTTCTTAAACGCAGGAATTTCATTAATTCAAACCTTTCCCCAGTAGCCTGAATTGCTCATTTCAATGGAAAACGTTTTTTATCATTCCTGTGCGGTTGACATCCTGCATACTTGTGTCTTTCAACTTTCACAACCAGATACGCCCGCCCAGCTGAAGTCACTGACCCTCGGGTTCTCAGGAGACCTTCTGCCTAACCTGGCGACTTTTAGCTTAGGGAACCATAGCCTGGGAAACTGATTCGCCCCAAGTCACTAGAGAACCAGAGTGATTGGTGGACGGCGTTCAGGAAGTACGGGGTTTAGACTCTGAGCTGGGGGGACGTGCCTGGGAGACCAACCTGATGGAAAAGCCACCCACCTGCCACCATCCCAGGTCACATTGCTATTCAGGCACTTTCCTCTGTGATGTCTGGGTTTTATCTGTATTTGTCTCTCTTGGGAGTATCTTCGCTGGAACCCAGGACAAATGAGTAGTGCTCAACAGTGTAACAGCCTCAGCGACAGACAACCTTCCTCCTCCTCCTGCATGCTCCAGAGCTCAGGCAGAAATCTGTAATTAAGCACCATGTCGCTTGAAAGATTAGTCAAAACCAGGCTGATCCCAGACAACTGATGGAAATCTCATTGCACGCAAATTACGGCATGGAAAATAATGATAGGTAATTAGTGTCTTTCAATCGGGGCTTTTTATCCATCAGTTTTCAGGCTGCATACATGAGAATGGGGAAAGGGAGAGGCGGTGCTGATGCTGGAAGACACCGCTGGATGAAGAGCGGCTTGGCTGCCTCGGGACAGCTGGGAAGTCCCAGTCTGGCCCACAGATGGCCACCACTAGCTTTATGAAACTTCAGCCCTGACCCAGAACCTCCTCAGAGAAGTCCCTCATTCCGGGGTCATCAGTACTAGTGGCTCTCATTTTAGTCCACTCTGCTGGCTCTGGGTTCCCCACACCCCAGCCGAGGGTCAGGGAAACTGTCAGAGTCCGAATAAACTGGGTGTGGCGGCACAAGCCTATAATCCCATGACTTGGGAGGCTGAGGCAGGGGGATGACTGTGACTTCAGAACAGCTTGTACTAATACATAGCAAGACCTTGACTCAAAAACAAGACCAAAAATAAATAAATAAATAAATAAATAAATAAATAATAACAACAACAACAAAATGAACAGGGGTAGAAAGATGGCTCAGAAATTAAGAGCACTGGCTGCTCTCCCAGAGAACCAGGGTTTGACTCTCAACACCCACATGATAGCTCACATGATCTGTAACTCTAGTTCCACAGGCATCCAATGTCCTCTTTGACCTCTGGGGACACCAGGCACACGTTTGGTGCCCAGACACACATGTGGGCAAAACACTCAAGCACATAAAAGTAAAAATAAACAAATGACAGACTTGAAAGAGGCAGCAAGACGCATCAGTACACAAAAGTGCCTGCTTCCAAGCCTGATGGCGTGAGTTCTATGCCTGGGCCCCACACAGTGGAAGAAGAGAGCTACGCACACTCACAGGCACACACACACACACACACACACGCACACGCACACGCGCGCGCACGCACGCACACGCACACAAGCGCTCTCTCTCTCTCTCTCACACACACACACACACAGTGCACACGCGCACACATGTAACGAAAGAAATTTAAAACCTCAGAACTTGTTTCTACCCCGTCTCTCACGTCCTGCCGAAGGTGACATGACATTTGACTTTTGTCTATAATCACAACTGGTTTGAGACTGTGTGTATTTCACCCTGTGTCAGTCAGTCATGTGGCATACATACCCCACAAACTGGTGCTGACCGCGCTCAGCTGTCTCTAGATGGCACCCTGTTCTCACATGAGCCACGGGCCACAGTCTTGGCACTTAGTCCACAGCTGGACCTCAGTTCTGCCACTCATGATCCGGGTTATTTCACCTCTAGATGCCTCTGCTTCCTCGTCTGTGGCACGGAGATGCTAACAAGAGTGCTCATCTCACAGGGCAGTCTTGAGAAGGAACACCTTGACACAGGAAAGGCCCTGGCACATAGTAAGTACTCATCCGTACGAGTAACTGTTCTATCATCCTTGCTTGGCAATCAGGGGACAGCCTCTACTTAACCTCCACCCATGCATCTGTCCATCCACCCATCCAACTCACACACCTGCTGCTTCCACTGAGAAAGTTCCTGCTAGCAAAAGGTACCCTCCTTCGGGTACTTTTCCTGGGAACGGACATCCAATCCCCACATACTTCTCTCCTACTCTCTTTCTCAGACAGGGGTGGGCCTCTGACCTAAGACAGGCCATCAAGTCTCTCCCGGAAGATTTCTGGTGTTGGAGACGCCTCTCCTGGACCAGGAACCGCAGGCTGCGGAGGTCCAGTGTTGAACAAGGTCACGCACCTCTCTAATGTGCAGCGGAAGAGAAGAATATCGAAGCTGGCAGCAACCAAGAGCGAGGGTCAGAGGCAGAGGATTCTGGGAGGCCCTGCTGGGGCAGCAGCCAGCAGCATCTCTGCTCAAGCCATCCAGCATGGCTGCTTCCCTGATGCCTGTGTCCACACAGAGGGCTTCAGGCACTTGAAGGCACGACTCAAGCTCTATCCCCATCGCGTCCTCACACACTCATTCACTGGCTGTCCTTTGAAAGTCTACGGTGCGATCAACTGTTCCCCTCCACAACAAAGTGGACGGCCTCTGCCCTCAAGGAGACACAGTACCGTATCGTGTTCATTCTGGCCAGCAAGCACACCTTTGCCCCTACGTTTTTTGGTCTATGCAATCCGAATGCATCTGAAATTGATCACACGTGGTAGTTTAAATAGTAGTTTAGGAAATAATGGGGCCTTAACTCGAAGATCTCACCAAGGCAATGAAACATCACCTGTAAGTACAGTGTAAGGAAGTACATCACCCGAGACAGCCTGGAGTTCACCGGAGGCCGCTGCTTTCCAGCCGCCCCTGCAGTCAGGTGTGATCATGTGACCAGTGTGTCAGGTCCAAAGGAAACTCCAATCCCTCAGACTCCAAAAGGCAGTCCAAACAGCCAGAAATGAGCCCAGCCTGGACTCTAGCAGGATTTCTAGTGGTCAGATAGAAGCCAAGCATTTCTCAGGAACTTGTGGAGCTGGTTCCCCTCTACCAAAAGGAGTCATTGTCCTTACCTCCGGCAGAAGGGACACACGGCTATCTGTGGCCCCTACCAGCATGTTCACGCCCACGCGGGCCTCTAGGCTCCTTCTGATCACAAGCACCGCTATGCATTTCAACGTCCATGGTAGCATCCTAGCCTTCTCCCCTCCCCCCTCCCCTAAACGCCCTCCAGCTTCCCCCTCCCCGCTAGGCTCTTCCTAACTCTGTTGTTCTCACTATGTTCTCTCTACTGTCTGTTCCTGCTTCCCTAACTAGATTTCTCTAGGCTTTACCCCTACGACTCTCCCCTCTCTTGCAGATAGCCCTGGCCGTGTCCAGTCTGGCTGTGCTCGGGTGGTGGTGGCGCACCCCTTTAATCCCGGCACTCAGGAGGCAGAGTCAGGCAGATCTCTGCGAGTTCGAGGTCAGCCTGGTCTACAGAGCCAGATCCAGGACAGGCACCAAAACTACACAGAGAAACCCTGTCTCGAAAAAAAAAAAAAAAATCTTCCCCTTAACCATACCATGGAGAGATCACGTCATTGGTTTATATAATCAGCCAATGGAATAAGAACAAGTAGATGTAAGCCACTCTCCTACGGGCTCACAAAAATCTCCCACAGCACTCCTTTCCTCACTCCTCTCTGTCTCTGCCCCTGTAGCACCATCTGCAAGACATAGGCAGAGCATCCAGAAGGGCACTCAGGAGATAGGAGAGTCACAATGTGGAAGGAGCCTGGGATCCAGATCACCCGGTAAAGCCTCCCAGTCAAACACCCTCACTAGAGTGGCAGAGAGACAAGATCAACTTCTTGTGGAGTTAGCCCCCACGACTCTGTGACCATAGGAAGTAAAAGCCAATGCTGCCCCCTAACTAATACCAGGAGTAAGGCTCCATGCATATGGTGCAAATTTAGTCAGTGATGAGGACCCTGCATAGCAGGGGAGAATAGGAGACTTCTCAGATGAGGCCTTATTCAGGGAAAGCTCTGCTGGAGGAGGAGCAGGGAGACCTGTGGCTGGAAAGAGGTGAGGTTGGAGAGCTCTCCTTGTTAGCTCAGACCAGTGCTGAGCAAAGTAGCAATGAATGACAGACACCTTCTTCATCCTGGGCACTGTGCTTCTGTCTGTGCAGTCCAGGGAGAACTGGCATTTAAGGCATACACACTGCTGACCTCCACTCCCCTCTCAGCCAGGTGCCCATCACAAACCCAACGCCTGTGTGTGATGCTCCTACCAGCTTATGCACATCAACAAAGAGCACTGTGTGGGAGCCCAGTGTGAGGACACTTCTACCCACTCTCTGGTTATCGAAGTGGCCCTTTCTATGTGGCCTTGATGCACAGCACAGGTGACACAGGCTGTTGATGGCACTCAGCATCCTTTCCTTATCCTTGCTCCGTTTTCCAGCTTTGTGTTATCTAGGCAGATGACCGGGCCATTTTCATTCAGTGAGACGGATGGGGACCAGGCCATCTGCAGTCAACCAGCACAGGTCTGATCTTGGTAGTGGCATTGGCAACATTACAGGGGGTTTGCTCTATGCCAGGCATGGGACAAGTAGGTATGATTCACCTGATTCACTGATTCACTAAAACCTGCTGAGCTGGGCCCTACCATTCCCCTGCTCTGCCTGGTCCCCCCACCCTAGGCTTTTTACAACTTTGGGACAAGATCTCACTCTATTGCCAAAGCTGGCCTAGAACTCACTTTGTAGAACCAGACTGGCCTGGAATTCATAGCAGTCCTCTAGTCTCAGCCTCATCAACTGGTGGGATAATAAGCACGTGCCTCTGTGCCTAGCTCGTTTCCCCATTTTTCAGATGAAGACACTGAGGCCCAGAAGGGAAAGAGTCAGCACCTTGACAAGGGTCGCACAGTCAGGAAACGCTGCCGTGAGTTACTGTGTGAAGGGTACTGTCCCACACTCAGAAAGCAGGAATTTTACCTAGCCTGGGGCCTTCCAGGATCAGCCCATCACCTCTGCTGCTTCCTGCCCACTTTCCTCCAGGGTTGCACCATCACAGCCTACACAACTTCTGTTGTGAGACAAAACTTGTCCTGAGGAGACACGACACGTGTCTTCTGACCCCAGACAGGGATCCCCACCAGACTAATGTGCAGATACCATCTAAGTCCAATTTGGTAACCAGTTAGTTTTATCGGGGTTACTTACAGGCACAGGGATGACTCAAAGACAGCTGCATCACCAAGGCCCACCCCAGCATAGGGGTGACAACTCATAAAAGCTGGGACCCTGGAGCACACGGCACAGTCTGCAGGCAGCTCAACAGGTTGGAGAATGTCATTTCCAGGTGGCTGTTGGTCTACACCTCTTCCAGGCAGCTGCTCTGGCCGTGGAGTCGTCTCTGCAGCTTTTTCTCCTCTCAGCTCGTCTGGGAACCTTCCTGGCAGTTCAGGGTTTGCTTTCTCGGGAGCAACTCTCAGCTTTTATTGTCTACTAGGACTGGGCGGGGCCTAATGAATCTGGTCAGTTTCAGGGAGTTCCTGGAGCTGTTTTTCAGTTGTTTACCTCCTGCGTAAGGAGCTCCCCTGCAGGACGAAATGTTTTTACCTCAGAGGGGACCTTCAGACAACATCTCCTCCCTCACCTGTGTTGGGGGTTGGGGTCAAGAGCCTGCAGAATGCCAGTCGCTGGCTGCACCACTGCCCCAGCCATCTGCCGGGCAGATCCTTAATTGCATTGATCCTCCATGTTACCAGGAATTCCATCTGGCTTCTTTCTTGCTTTCTGCCAGTGCCTAGAACACCAGCAGGCTGTGCTGGCTAGTTTTGTGTCAACTTGAGATACACTGGAGTCATCTGGGAAGGGAAAACCCCAGTTGAGAAAAGTGGCCTCTGCAAGCCTTGGGTGCATTTTTAAAATTGGTTGTGGATGGAGGTGGAAGGGCCCAGCCCATTGTGGATAGTGCCACCTCTGTGCTGGTGGTCCTGGAGTGTATAAGAAAGCAAACGGAGCAAGCTGTGAGGAGCAAGGCAATGAGCAGCCCTCCTCCACGGCCTTTGCATCAATAACAAGTCATCCTTCCAGAATCCTGCCTTGAGTTCCCGCCCTGACTTCCCTGGATGATGGATTGCAAGTTGTAAGAAAAAACAAACCCTTTCCTTCCCAAGTTGCTTTGGGTCATGGTGGGGGTGGGGAAGGGGGGGTTGTTTTGTTGTGGTTTGTCTTTGTTTTTTGTTTTTAGTTTATTTATTTTACATCCCAAATACAATTTCCTCTCCCTCCTCTCCTCCCATCCCCTCCCCCCTATTTCCGCACCACCACCCTCCCTTGCCCCCCCCCCATCCTCTCCTCCTCAGTTTCTGTTCAAAACCGGCAGGCCTCCCATGGATATCAACAAAACATGGCATATCAAGTTGCAGTAAGACTATGCATCCCACCCCCCCCACCTCCCCACCTCCCACCCCCGCCTTTGTATTGAGGCTGGGCAAGGCAACCTAGTATGAGGAATTGGGTCCCAAAAGTCAGCAAGAGAGTCAGAGGCAACCAGCCTCTCTGCCCCCACTGTTGGGAGTCCCACAAGAAGACCAAGCTACACAACTGTCACATGTTTGCAGAGGGTCTAGGTCAGCCCTGGTTGTGGGTTCAGACTCTGTGAGCTCCTATGAGCCCAGGTTAGTTGATTCTGTGCGTTTTCTCATGGTGTCCTTGACCCCTCTGGCTCCTACAATCCTTCCTCCTCCTCTTCAGTAGGACTCCCCAAGCTGTGGGGTTCCGGGCCTATTTCCATCAGTTGCTGGATGAAGCCTCTCTGATGACAAGCGGGCTAGGCACCAATCTATGAGGATAGCAGAATGTCATTAGGCATCATTACGTTGACATTTTTCTTTTCTCCGGTCGTATTCGGTTCTATCCCAGGTCTCTGGGCCATCTACTCTGGGTCCTGGCACTCCAGGCAGTGTCAGGCATGGGTTACTCTTAGGGCGTGGGTCTCAGGCTGGACCAGTCATTGGCTGGCCACCCTTACCCCAGCACATGGAGCAGGCAGGACAGACTGTAGGTCAAAGGCTATGTGGCTGGGTTAGTGTCCTAATTCCTCCACTGGAATTGCCTGGTCACAGGAGGTGACCAGTTCATGCTACGTATCCACTATTGCTAGGAGTCTTAGCTTAGGGGCATCCTTGTAGATTCCTGGGAGTTTCCCTTGCATCAAGTTTCTACCTGACCCTGAAATGCCCCTCCCCATTTCCAGCCATCTCTTCCCTGATGTTTTATCACAGCAATAAAAACCCTAACTAAATCACAGACAAGTATTTACTGAAGAAAGAAACAAAAAGAAAAAGCTGAGAACTGGTTGTGTCAGACTGGCTTCAGATGGTCCCCGGGGCCCACAGGAGGATGGGGGAGTCACAGCCTGAGTATCACTACAGAACCAGGGTCTGAAAAGGGAGTCTGGACCAACGCCATCCGAGAGTGACTTAGGGGTCTACCCTCCATCATTCTATCAGATTCCCAGAAATCTTGGTTTAGATACTTAACATGTGAAGGATATATGTTTTTCTTTCTCAATTCTTTACTAACGTTTATTTATTTCTCTCTCTCTCTCTCTCTCTCTCTCTCTCTCTCTCTCTCTCTGTGTGTGTGTGTGTGTGTGTGTACAACTCGAGTCTCCTATCATCGTGGAGACTGAATTCAAAACGTCCAACTGGACATCATGTGCCTTTACCTGCTGAACTGTCTGTCTCCCCAGTTCCTGACTTTATTTTTTAGACAAGTCTTACTACAGAGCCCAAGCTGACCTTGAACTCATAATGCCCCTGCCTCGGCTCTTCCCTGAGTACTGGGATTATAGGTCTACTCCATAAGTGCCTGGCTTCTTTAAAAGCAAACAAACAAACAAACAAAAGCCCCTGAAGTTGGAGAGATGGCTCGGTGGCTAAGAATGGGTTTTAGTCTTGGAGAGAACCTGAGTTCAGTTCCCAGCGTTCACATCCCAGGTGGATCATAATTGGTTATGGCTCCAACTCTAGGGAACCTGATGCCCTCTTCTAGCCTCTCCAGGCATCTGCACTCACGTGCACATATACACCCAATTAAAAATAACTTTAAAAATGCCCTGGAAACCATGACATGTATTTAGCAAGTATATTAACCAAAAGCTTGAGGTCTGCTTATGGAGAGATCTGGTTCCTAAATGCTATAAAAGAAGCTGGAGTTACAGGAGGAGGTTGTGACACCTGACACCAGAGTTTGTTTGTTTGTTTGTTTTTGAGGTGAGTTGTAACTATGCACCTCTGACTAACCTGGAGCTAACTATGCAGTTATGTAGACCAGGCTAGCCTCCAACAGAGATGTTCCTGCCTCTGCCTCCCAAGTACTAAAGTTGTACACCACCACACATAGGCTTAAAAAGGCGTGTGTGTGTGTGTGTGTGTGTGTGTGTGTGTGTGTGTGTGTGTGTGTTGGTTTTTTGTTTTTTGTTCTTTGGTTTTGTTTGTTTGTTTGTTTTTGTTTTTTGAGATAGGGTTTCTTTGTGTAACCCTGGCTATCCTGGAACTCACTTTGTAGACCAAACTGGCTTTGAACTCATAGCTATCCACCTGCTTCTGCCTCCTGAGTGCTGGGATTAAAGACATGAACCACCACCACCACCACCACTACCACCCCACCCCCGGCAAAAGGCTATTTAAAAAAAAAGAGATTTGTTTTTATTTTTAAGTGTGAGTGTGTGTGTGTGTGTGTGCACGTGTGCTCATACACATGTAAGTACAAATGCCCAAGGGAGCCAAAGGAGTCAGATCCCAGTGGAGCTGGAGTGACAGGTAGTTGTGAGCCAGCCAACAGGGATGCTGGGAGTTGCATTCAGGTCCTCTGCAATAATGGTATGTGCTCTTAACCATGGAGCCACCTCTCCAGCCCAAAGAAGGTTAGGCTATTTTAACGTGACACCATTGTGACTCATGGAAACTAGTGGGCAGTGGCTTAGAAGAGGGCCACATGACTTCTGGGACAGCAAGCATGTGTAAGTAGAAAATGATCCACAAGGCTGCTGCTCCTGAGACCGGAACCCACAGCATGAAGGCAGACATCACCTGGTTCTGAATCCCAGCTTTGGTACTTGCTCACTCTGCAAGTACCCTTGCTTAATCTCTCCAAGCCTCAGTTTCCTTATCTGCAAAATGATAATACCCAGCTCATGGAACTTCTTAGGATTAAATGTCAATAAGCAGAATGTATTAAGAGCAGCATATGCATATAGTAAATGCTCAGTAAACCTGAGCTGTTCTGATCTCCAGGCTCCCGTGGGTGCTGGGTGCACGTTCTATGACTACGGTAAGACCCTCCCTGACAGAGGACCTCATCACTCCATCTTGTGAACCAGATGCAAGAAGAAAATGAGGAAAGAGTGTGCATGCATGTGCACCCTACTTGTCATTTTTATTTTTTTGACACAGGAGCTCACGTAGCCCTGGCTGGCCTTGAACTATGCTGTGCATGCTGTCTATCTGAGGTTAACCTTGAACTTACGCTCTTCCAGCCTTCACCTCCTGAGAGTATGGATTTCAAGCTTGTGCCACCATACCCATGTGTCGCAGTGCTGGAGTTTGAACCCAGGGCGTTGTGTGTGTTTTAGGCAGGCCCTCTACCCACTAAGCTAGATCCCCAGCCCCTGCTTTATCATTTAGAAAAGGGAGGCAGAGGTGGAATCACCCTCAGCTTTTGGCCTCTCTAATCTATTCTGTGGGATGGGCTGGAATGGTAAAGGTTGGCATTGGCCACGCTGTCACTCACCACTGACTGACCCCAGGGTTTGACTATTGATCTGATAAATTAACAGCTGGTTGGCTCCATCCAAGCGGTATTCTGCAATTCAGTTACTGCTCAGGACTGCAGCCTTCGTCCAACTGGGAAGCTGCTGCCCTGGAGCTGGGGAGGTGGAGCTATCCTCTGCCAGCACTGAAGAGAAAGACTGTGGCTCTGTTTCCTGGGGCGTCAGCATGATGGGGAGGAAGGAGCGTGCCAGCCCATGCCAGCAAGGATAGGACCTCTGAGCTTCAGGGAGCTGGGGGTCCAGCCTCAGCTCCCAGCTTTGCAGAGAGACTTCAGATGCCTTCACACTCCACCGGGCCTTTGCTGCTGCACCGGTTAACTGGGTCCCAAGAAACAACTTAATGGCATTGGGCCGTTGTAAGGACACCAGAAAAACAACCAACCAACCAACCAACCAAAACCACCAGACCAGACGCTCTCAAAAGAAGAAAAAACGCTGGAGAGGAGTACCAAGCTTCCTCTTGAGCACCCGCCACCTGCACAGTGCTCTGTATACCCGAGCTCCTCATCTTCAGAATGACTCTGGGTACCGGAGAGATTCTCAATAGTTAAGAGCACTGGCTGTTCTTGCAGAGGACCTGGGTTCGGTTCCCAGCACCCACATGATGTCTCACAACCATTCCTAACTCCACTACCAAGGGACCCAATGTAGGGTTAGAAAGTCCAAGCTCATTTCAGGGTTTTGAAAAACCACCAATCCCTGAGCTCAAAAACCCATCAATCGCACGGCTCGACCCAAGCTCAGGACTTGAAATCCCATCAATCCCCATCCTGGAGATCTCCGCCATAGAAAACTCCGCCCCTAAGAAACCCTGTATAGGCCTGCCTTCTACTCAGTTCTTGGCTGTTTCTCGCCCACGTCGAGGCAGCTACCCTTTGGTACCTATCCCAATAAATCTCTTGTGTGAGGTTTGTTGTGCGGTGTGACTTTGTGGTAGACCTTGGCGCCTGACTGCCAAGATGCCTTTCCCTTCAGAGCTGCAATACTTGAGCTGGGGAAAACCTTTCCCCCTCAGAGCAGTAACATTGACATACAATGAATGCCCTCTTAGGAATCCAGGGCTGGGTGGTGGTGGCGGCGGCGGCGGCGGCGGCGGCGGCGGCGGCGGCGGCGGCGGCGCACGCCTTTAATCCCAGCACTCGGCAGGCAGAGGCAGGTGGATCTCTGTGAGTTCGAGGCCAGCCTGGGCTACCAAGTGAGTTCCAGGAAAGGCGCAAAGCTACACAGAGAAACCCTGTCTCGGAAAAAAAAAAAAAAAAAAAAAAAAAAAAAAAAGGAACTCCAGGGACCCAAGGCACACTTGCGACGTACATAATACACGCATGCAAAATATTCATATACATAAAATAAATAAACGTAAAACAAAAAATCCGAACAGATACCTCTGCTATTTTTCTACCTGGCACTTGCCTCACAGCCAGCTCTAGAGAAGCATCTGGAAGGTAAGGCTGGAAGGACCTAGGTAAGGAAGGCAGCCCTCTGTCTGCTGGTCGATCCAGGGAGAAGAGCTGTCACATAGTACCAAATTAGTATTCTGGGTGGCCGGCAAGCCTTGAAGTTAGAGAGCTCGGCTTGGGGGGGGGGGACTTCCAGTGTCAAGGCATGGCTAGTCTGGCCTGGTGGTGTAGCTCCAGTTTCTAGGCTGCCCACGGCAGGAGGATCTCAAATTCCAGGCCTGTCTGGTCCATAGAAGAGTGGGCGGCCTCGGGCCCCTGAAGCGTCCAACCCAAACCCATGTGACTTGGTTGATTTAATGGCACACTGGGCTATTCAGCCTGAGTCCAAAATTACTTCATAATGCATTGACCTAATCTCTCTCCCCTCCCCTCCCTCCCTTCCTTTTTCCATCCCTCCCTTCCTCCCTTCCTCCTTCCCTCCTCACACACTTAGATGGTAGGTAGCCAGCCTCCTAGCTCCCATCATCTTGAAGCCTTACATCTCAGGCTTGAAGAAATCATCAACAGCGCAGTCCTCTGAGCCGGGTGGACCAGCCCAGATGCTAACCTGGCTTCTCTTGGCTCCAAGACTGGCCTGCCCTGCCATTCTACATCCCTTTCTAGAAAAGGGAGGCAACCCTGGCCATCTGCTAGTGGGGGCTGAAGGACTCAGGCAGCAGGAAGTGAGGAGCCCCACCTGGGAAGAGAGCTAGACCCCTGAACCTAGAGCTGATCTCAGAGGCTGACACTAGGTAGGAGCTTCTTGCTTATTGACTCAGGATAATTTCACAGGGGATGTCAGGGTTAAAAAATGAAATCACAGAGAGGTCGTGAAAATCCACATAACAGAATGAAACACTGCCTGAATACAGTGGTTGGAGGTCAATATGACAGACAGAGACTGGGAATCCACATTTATTGTCTCCTCTCCCTGTGTCTGGCCAGTCAAACTCCCATGGCAGACATCCTGCATTCCAGGAGCTAGGGGCCAGGAAACCATGGGCTAAGAACCAAAGGCAGGACTTCCCAGCTCACAACACCAAGGAAAGGAGGAATACTAGAGTCCCCAGGCCAGGGGTTCAAATCCCAGCCCACCCTTTCTCCCTCTGTGACCTCCAGAAAGTTCTTGACCTTTTCCAAGCCCAGCTCTTCATTTCAAGCAGAAATAACCCATTTACTTAGGGTGGAATAGGTACTGTGAGGATTGAATGATGATGTTATCTTCCAAAGCCCCACACAGTGACAGCTTCCCTTAAAGCTCCCCCACCCTCCCTGCCTTCCTCCTTCTGCGTTTCAAAACCCCAGCTCCTGAGAGAGGCAAAGAACGCCTCCAGTGATTGCCCCCGGGACCCACAGAAGACACCGGAGGAGCCAATTCCACGTCGTACCACAGCTCAGCCCCACCAGACCCCCAGTGAGGCAGAGAAGGCACCCTAATTTGTGTGACTTAGTGGTAGAAGGGTACCTGAAGCCAGTCCTGAGCGCCCCCCCCCCATTTCTGAGTTCTGAACTCAACTTTGGCAGTTCACAACTTTTCAACATCACAACTCCAAAAGAGAGTTGGAAAGGGGCCTGGCCTGTGTGCCTCAAAACTATCAGTGTTACAAAAACTAGGAAAGAATGTCACAGACCAGGTGTGTCACACACAAGAGGTGTGACAGCTGAACGTGGAAGAACGTTAAATTAAATTCGAGAAGGGTAAGGAGTTTAGACAGTTCACGGTGATGCGTCGAGGTCAGTGTCTTAGCTGTGACAAGTCTGATATTTACTATGGTGACGCCAGGCATAAAGAAACCCATGATGGGTACACAGGGGTTCGGTGCTATGTTCAGAACCGGTCTGTAATGCAAAACCTATTCCAATAAAATGCTTTTAAAGGAGACTATAAAGACCAGGAGGGGTGGCACCCACCTGTAATGCCAGTATTTGAGAGGTGGACCCCAGAGGGTCAGGAGTTCAAGGCCAGCCTGGGTTATATGAGACTTCATCGAAAGGGAAAATGGAAGGGAGGGAGGGAAGAAGGGAGGGAGGGAAGGAGGGAGGGAGGGAAGGAGGGAGAGAAGTAAATAAATAAGAAAAAAAAAAACACCCCAACTGCATCTGGTAGTATAGGCCTGTGATCTCACGACTCTGGAGACCGAGGAAGAAGGACAGAAGAATGGAAGGACAGAGGCCAGTCTGGGTTCCACCCTGAGTCAAAAGCCAGCCTGGACAGCTTAGTGAGACCCTATCTTACTATAATAAAACAAGGCTTAGAGGTGCAGCCCTATGCTAGGGTGCTGGTCTTCCATAGCATGTTCAAGGCTCTGGGTTTGATTCTCAATGTGGGGACGGGGTGTTAGATGAAAACAAAAAGAAAAAAGTTACATTGGGGGGTCAGAACCACGAGCACCGGCTTTGTAGAAGGGGGAACTCAGGGATAGGATTCCATAGGGGTTACACCTACCGGAGCAGAGCCTGGGTTCACTTGGCCTTATGGGAGCCAAAGCAAGGTTCTCCCCCAGCATGCCTTGTGCTTCTCAGGGTACAGCATGTGCCTTCCACACGTAGGGAAACAGACTTCCCTCCTGCGAATTGTAGATACTATGCATCTATCTATCTATCTATCTATCTATCTATCTATCTATCTATCTATTATATAATTTGATGTACCAAACACCATTGAGTCAAATACATCAGACTCTGTACCTAAAGATATTCAGGGCAGCCAGGCATAGTGGCTCATGATTATAATCCTACTGCTTCAGCAGAGGCTGGAGGATTGCCTTGAGTTTGAACCCAAGCAATGTAGCCACATAGTGAGTTCCAAGAGAACCATAACTACTTAGTTAGACCCTATCTTCAGAAAACCCACCAGGTAATAAGGTGTCAATAAAGCCACTGAGTGGTAAAGTATCCTAAAGTATCCGACTGGGTCACAAAGGCAGTCAAGCTCACAGAGAAGCATCGACTTGCCCTCCTGAGAAGTGGGTCGGGGAGGCTTCCTGGAGGAGGTGAGGCCAGGCTTGAAGGATAAGAAGGTATCCTTAGGTAGTAGGCCTAGCTGGTGATGGCTGGCTCCTCTCCTGAGGAGAGGGAGGCTCCAGAAGCCTATGGCTGCTCTGCAGGCCCCCCCTTTTCTCTCCAGCCCCCCCTTCCTCCTCCCACACCAATGCCTCAGCAAAGCTAGCTATTTAAAGGAACCCGGAGCTAATCCTCATGCAAAGGGGAACATCTTTAAGTAAAGCTAATAATCGCTCCATAAAGCAGCTGTTACCTAATTCTGGATTTTACAGTACAGCCTGGGGGCTGAGGGGTTCCGGTCCCCACAAACCTTTCTTTGCAGGGGAGGATGGGTTCTGGGTAGAGGGTGGTAAAATGTGTAGTCTGGGGGAGCGGGTTGCGGGGGGCTGTGGGTTACGGTAGGGTAGGGGCAGGTCTATAAGCAAGCCTGCACCCACAGGCTCACAGAGAAGGGGGAACGGGGAGGAGACGGGAGGGGCTGGTGCTACTTGGTGGGAAGAACACTGACTGGCTCGGTGCTTCCGGCCCCCACGAGACAGAAATTGTATCAGGCAAGTGGTTCCACACCTTCCAAATACAAGGGACAAGAAAAGGACTCCGCTCCTCTTCTCAGAACGGAACACTGAGATACTCAGCACAAACCCGCAACGTTCATTCTGTACTGCTCTCCCCTCCCCCCCAAACCCAACCCCTCTCCTGCTGTTCTCCACAGGCCGATGGCTCCTCTCGGCCGACTTTCCAGGGTAAGGTACACTCAGGGACTGTTCAGTCTCGCGGCCCCACCATACTGCCTGACGCCGAGTAGACAGCAAGTGCTCAATACTTGTGTTGAGAAGAAACTAAAATCAGTTCATTTTTTATGGGAAATGAGGTTTTGAATAAAAAGGAAAATTAGTTCCTATGTATTTATTTGTTGGTTGGTTTGTTTTTGAGACACATTCTTACTATGGAGCCTTGGTTGGCCTGGATCTCGCTCTGTAGACCAGGCTGGTCTCCAACTCACAGAGATCTGCCTGCCTCTGCCTTCTGAGTGCTGGGGTTAAGGTGTGCACCATGACCGTCCAATCTCTTAATTTGAAGCTGGTTAGGGAAGTGAACACGGGTGTGAACACAGGTGTGATCACTTACTGACTCTCTCCTACACCTTGGCATTATGCTAATTTTATTTAAAGTGATACTGTTTTATTCTGTAAACACATTATTATTTTTTAAACAAAAGCTATCAAAAGTAGAGTAATATAAGAACAGTCCTAGGGCTAGGAGGTGGTGGTGGCTCACGCCTTTGATCCTAGCACTTGAGAGGTAGAGGCAGGCGGATCTCTATGAGTTCGAGGCCAGTCTGGTCTACAGAGCAAGTGGCTACACAGAGAAACCCTGCCTCAAAAGACCAAATGGGTTGGAGAGAGAAAGTCTATTCTTCATTTTAGATGATACAATCAGCACAGAGTAGGAAAGTAACGTACCCCCTAGCTGGCCTAGAACTCACAAAGATCTGCTTGCCTCTGTCTCCCAATGCTAGGATGGTAGCCCTGCACCACCCGGCCTGGCTTGTTGCTTTCTTTTATTTTGTTTACTGGAAACAAGGTTTTGTGTGGCTCAGTAGCCAAGGTTGGCCTGGAACTTAGGATTCTCTTGTACTTTGCTATTGCTTTTAGTTTTTTAGTTATCTCATGTATGTGTGTATGATGTAGGTGTGTGTGTGTGTGTGTGTGTGTGTGTGTGTGTATGTGTTTTACAGGGATGGCCACAACCCTAGGTGGGGTGTACTGGGGGCAGAATGTGCTTCACAATGATTGTGGCTTCAGAAACTAGGATCAGAGTATGGCTTCACTACAGGCAAGAAGAAAACCAGCCTCCTAAGGTTCTTGGGAAATCTAAAAAGCATGGTGGCAGGTCTGGCATGCAAGCTCACAGTGTTAGTGATTACTAGTAGGTGTGTGTGTGTGTGTGTGTGTGTGTGTGTGTGTGCTTGCACGTACATGAAGGTGCCCGCAGAGACTAGAAGATCAGGATCTGGAGTTACAGGTGATTTGTAAGGCACCCGACATGCATGCTGGGAATCGAACTCCGGTCCTTTGGAAGAGCAGTGTCCTACTTGGCCTCTCTGTTGCTGTGATAAAAACACTGACCAAAAGCAACTTGAGGAAGAACGGGTTGATTTCCTCTTACAGCTCCCAGGCCACAACCCAGCACTGAGGGAAGTCAGGGCAGGGACTCAAGGCAGGAACCTGGAGGTAACAACTGAAGAGAGACTGTGAACTAAGGCGGCATGTTCTCTTAGACAACCCAAGACCGTCTGCCTGGGGGTGGCAGTGCCCACAGCAGGCTGGACCTTTTACATCAACCATGAAGGAAGATACTGACCCACAGACAAGTCTCCAGGCCCATCTGATGGAGGCAATTCCTTAATTGAGCCTCCCCTTTCCTGGTCACGTGACTCTGACAAACACTGACCAGTACAAGCAGCAAAAGCTCTTAACTGCTGAGCCATCTCTCCAGCCCTTATTGAAGAGATCTACAAGCTGCCACTATGAATGCCTTCACACACACACACACACACACACACACACACACATACCCCCGAGTACTGGGGGAATTACAGGTGCAAGCCACTGTGCCTGATTTTATGGGATGTTGGGTACTGAACCCAGGGCATTGTGCCAGCAAGGCATACACTTTATCAACGGAACCACAACCCTAACCCTGTATTCCTTATTTTTTTTTTTTAATGGTTTTTTGAGACAGGGTTTTTCTGTGTAGCCCTGTCTTTCCTGGAATTCACCCTGTAGACCAGGCTGGCCTGGAACTCACAGAGATCTGCCTGCCTCTGCCCTCTGAGTGCAGGGATTAAAGGCGTGCGCCACCACCATCCAGCAAAAGATTTTACTGTATTGTTATGGGTATGGGTGTTTTGTTTGCATGTACCTCTGTTCACCACGTGCATTCAAGAGCCTTTGGAGGCCAGAAGAGGGCATTGGATCTCCGGGACAGGAGTTACAGATGTTTGTGAGCTGTGTGGGAACGAGCTGGGAGCTGAACCCAGGTCCTCTGGAAGAGCAGCAGGTGCGACACCTCTTTGGGCCCCAATATCACTTCGTTATTATCTTTTAATGGGAAATGATAGAAAGGAGAGTGCACAAAGGGGTCACTAGATGAAAAGCAATAAGCAAATGCCTCCTTCTATGATTGCTCCATTCTTCTGAACGGGGTCCCGCCTTCAGAAATACCGGGACAATGTCTGGCAGAGTTGGTCCCTCAAGACTAGAGCCACAGTCCCTTCTCTTCTTGGCGGTGGTGGGGGGGGTACTTTATTTCCACTCTCCCCAAATCCACTCACCTAAGGAGCTCCCTCAGCTAATGTATTCGCAAACCAAATTAGGGGACCCTGGCTCCAGGAGGCCCCCAGTCCGGTGGTTGCTCTATGCAGGGAATTAGATATCATCTTGTGCTCAAATGCGATTAGGCCCGCAGCCCCCACCCCACATGCAAAAGCCCACTTTCTAATCAGGTTTATGAAGGGCCTCTGCAGATAGACACTAATGGTATTGAGCTGAGATCTTTCCAGGGAGCCTGCCTGAGTGAAGTCTGCGGAGATAAACCGTCCATGCTGGATCAGGGCAAAAGCCTGTCGCCAGCCTTGGGTCCTTCCCCTTGCGTTCCCCACTCCAGGAACATCAGCTACACCTCTTCCTCCTTCACACCTCACCCACACCTAACTCCCGTCCCACCCTGTCTCTGGTCAGTAAACTGTTACCCGCCAGAGACCCAAGAAGTGATCCAGTAACCGTATATTTTTTGGTCTCATGATTATACCTGATGGCTATTTGCTGCCTGCCTGTGTGGCCTCAGATAAGAACTTGACTTTTCTGGCCTTGAAGCCGTGGAGCTGAAAACTGGGAATGTGGACAACAGTGTGTGGAGTTGGAATGTGCTGGAACAGCCCCTCTCCGCCAAAGTGACCTCACTCCTCTCCCCTACACCACAGGTTACACCGAACTCCTTCTCACTCCCTGATGGCTCCTCAAAGCTATCTGGTAACTGGGACTCAGGCACACTGGAGATGTAAACAGCTGCAGTCTGGTGCCGCATCATCGAAGATGGGCTCTGTCGTTGACATGATTGACAGGACCTGAGCTCCATGAGCTGTTAGCACCTGTCTGAGAACTGGACTGCCAGGGGCCTGTGGTCCTGTACCCATAGTGACTCACTGTGGCTAGTCCAGGCGGAGTCAGAGGTTGCTTACACAGACTAAGGAAGCTTCCAGGCGCTGTGTTGCTTCTAGCGCCTGCTTGCAAGGTGGTCGGGAGATCAAGAAGAACCTCTGCCCTCCTAGAAGCCCCACAACAACACAGTCCTCATCCTCATCAACTGTAAGGGTTTCGGACCAAGTATGAGGCGGTGCCATGGCCCTACTGACCCAACAGGACCGGACTTTTGTACTGAGCAGCCTATATGACTGGAAGTTTATGGACGAACAAACAATGCAGGTCATGTTCCACTCTCCTGCTGATCTGTCTGGAGAACATCAATGACTTCTTTTTTGTTACCTGTTTTTTTTTTTTTTTTTTTCCATCTGAGTGTCCTCTAGGCCAGGATAACTTTAAACTTGCTGAAGGTGACCTTAAACTCCTAATTCTCAGTTTCCCAAGTGTCTAGAATTACAGATATGTGTTCTATGTCAGGCTCTCCCCCCCTGGCCCTCCCCCCCCATAAATAAGAGCTAAGGTACCCCAGGGTGAATTCAAACTTGATGCAGAGGCTAGTCTTGAACTTCTGGTCCTCCTGCCTCTACCTCCCAAGCTTAGGCTGAGTCACCACATTCAACTTAACATTGCATTTAAAAAAAATTATGTAGATACGTTCGTGTCCACATATTATGTAGCTAGGTGGACATGCATGTGAGTAAAATTTCCTGAAGAGACCAGAGGCATCAATCAGTTCTCCTGGCGCAGGAGTCACAGGCAGTTGTGAGTGGCCAGGCATGGGTGCTGGGGACTGAACTTGGGTTTTCTGCAAGAGCAGTAATTAATTTCTCTCCAGTCCGTACTGCACCTCATGTCAGAGAAGGAGGGGTACGGTTTTATCAGGGTGTTCCTCGAGGAGCGTTTGGAATAAAGAGAAGAAGCTGTGTGAGAGCCTGTGAGCTTGGGAGAGGTGCTGGGGCAGCGGGAACACATGGTTGAAAGCCTTCCATGAACACAGTGAACTGAACATCAGAGAGCAATGGGAACTCAGTCCAGCTGCCTGGCCCCAGCCTCTCCAGCCACCTAGGTGCCCACAGAGACGCTAGGCTCCTCCAGCCAATCTCCCCTCTGGATTCTCCACTTACAGCCCAGCACCTCCCCAGGGAGAAGCTGGAGCAGTTTGTATGCTCTGTCCTCCTGGTCCAGAGCCTCTGGCCTGGGGATTTCTCTAAGGACCGTGCCATGCTGGAAGAAACATGCAGCAAAATATGTTTAATCCTTAAATGTGAAAAGAAAAAAATGTAAAAATGTTTTTCATTGCTTTTTCTTGGTTTTGTTTTTTGAGATAAAAACCTCTCACTCTGCAGCTCCAGTTGGTCCCAAACTCACAGCAATGCTGCTGCCTCGGCCTCCTGAGGTGCTGGGATTATAGATGTGTGCTCCAACCTCTGGCCTCTGAGATTCCTCCTAAGGAAATTTAAACTACAAATAGCACTTGGGTAGAAGGAGATGTTTATACCTGTGGCATCATCCGAAAGCTGTCTCAAAACAAAACAAAAATCAAACAAACAACAGTCTCGGAGGAGGGACTCAGAAGGCCCCACCCTCCCCGAGTGAGGTTAACAGTTAATGGTTTCGGGGGAGGGAGAGACATTTTCTTCAATGGGGTAGTCATTAGTAAGGTGCCAAGCTGTTGTAAATAACCCCCAACCCATGCTCCTATAAGCAACTCTAATAAAACTGAAATAATAAATCTGGTCCTGGTGTTGATCACCTGTAGCTCCATCCTAGGGAGGAAGAGGAAGGAGGACCAGGAATTCAAGGTCATCCTTGGCTACTTGGTGAGTTCAAGGCCAGCCTGATTCATGAGACTCTGCCTTTAAAGTCCATTAAAAAAAAAAAAAAAAAAAAAAGGTTTGGGACGTCCATGGTGACATGAAAAAAAGCCAGAGAGGCAGCTGGTAGGGAAGACACCTAAATTCTATTTGTAGCTTACTTCCTGTCTACAGTAAGCCTCCTGCACACACTGGGATTTCTTACTGTCATAAGAGTATGCTGCTCATAGAGGCCCCGTACCTCTTCATTTTATTTTACTTATTTTTATTTCTATTTTTAATTATGTGGGGGGGGGGTGGGGGTGGGGGTGCAAGAATGTGAGTTGGGTGCTTTCAGAGGCTGGAGGCATTGGATCCCCTGGAACTGGAGTTACAGGCAATTATGAACCGACAGACCTAGGTGCTAAGGACTGATCTTGGTCCTCCTCGAGGGCAGTGCATGCTTTTAACCTCTGAGCCGTTTCTCTAGACCCATATACCTCTTTTGATCAGCCTGTAGACTCATAGGCCCAAGATAAAGTCCCATTACTGCCCCAAGAGGAAACTGACATGAGATACCCCTTGTACTTATCCTAGGGTTGACCCAGCCTGGAGCACCTGATCCTATCACCTCCCTTCCACCTCCCACTGCCCGACAACTTAAGTTCTCCTTAATGCTTCCCTCGCTTAGCTTGTTTTGGAGAACAGCGCCCCTGAGCGTCCACACCTGTTGGTATGTTCTCCTAAAGGCTTCCAGGAGCCCCAGGTTCCCTTCTGCCCTTATGCTAGGTCATACACGTACACACACAACTTGGCTACACATGCTAACACACACAGGTTCACATATATAACATGCTCACATGCACACACAATTGCACACACATGTTCCCATGCACACCTGTACACACACGATGGAATGTCCTCATGCAAATCAGAGTCTTCAGCATCTAAGCAGAGAATGTGTTGGGTACTAGAGAGTAGCCAGACTTCTCTGAGTTACATCCATTACGAGATCAAAAGTTCCCGCTCCTAATTAGCTGGTCTTTCTGCTCATTGCCACATTCACCTGGCTGACTGACACCATGGGGACTACCTTCAAGAGCACCAGGCCCTCACATGGCTAATGAAACCAGGACTACGTGAGATCCTTCACCAGCAAGGCAGATGACAGCTCAGGGCCATTCTGTGCCCGTGTTCTTCTGACAATCCTCCTGGATGTGGGAACATTGGGCTCACACAGCCTCTCCTCCCCAGCAGCCCTGGGCTCACACAGCTTCTCCTCCCCAGCAGCCCTGGGCTCACACAGCCCTGACCTCCTCTCCTGTCTCCCTTCTGCTCTCAACAAAGGGCTTTCAGATGAACTGAGCCACCCAAAGAGTATGACCTCGGAGGCTCCTTGTTCTGCAGGGCTGTCCTTACACAGTAAGACCAGGGCAAGAGCGTGGTCCGGTCACTGTTCTGAACTCACATGGGTCAGGATCCAAAGACTGACTCACTACAAAATCCCACAGCCTCTCTGGGCCTGTTTGTCTGTCAAATGGGACACTCTTTCTGACCTCAAAGGGTGATTGGAAAGATGAGAGAGATTGTGTGCGCCAGGCTGAGAAGGCAGCACTAAGTGAGTACCTGGCAAGGGTCGGTAGGAGCTCATCCCTGCGATTGCAGCAGCTGGAAGATAGAGATGGGAGGCTGTGGAGAGGGAGCTGCTGAAAGTTCTAGGCCAACCTGGACTACTCTGTGAGACTGTTACAAAAACCATAACCAACTCCTAGTTCTCTCTGAGGCCTTTGACCTCTAGATGCCCTTTGGCCATGAGGCTACCTGGAAAGCTTCAGTTGTGCGGTGGCCTTGATCATGGGTTGGCACAGCAGAGCAGAAAGCATGGAGGAGAGAGGTCAGAGGCCAAAGCCCAGTACTACAGACAGAGGAGGTTCTGAGCAATAGCTAGTTCACACATTGCAAGAGTTAGTGGTCCCAGTATTTTGTGCCTTAGACTTAGCTCCATGGGAATTTAACACGCCCCTTTCCCCAAAACATACCATGGTCAAATAAACAATTTGGAGTGAGTGAATCAAATAGGTTTCTTTACTGCAGAATTTTTCTAAACCTTTAATGTACTACTGGGGCCCGGAAGACACAAGGCTGAGTTGTGGTGTGTAGTATATAGGGTTTTCCAAATGCATTTAACTGCTGATATGTTTTTTTCTATGTCAATTCAACCAGTCCATAGGGTGCCAAAAATACTTGTCCAGGCATTGTTCTAGACATTTCTTTGAAGGTTTTATTGGAGGAGATTAATTCAAATGAAAACAGGCTGTCCTCTCTAGTGTTGGTGGGCCTTGCCCAGTCAGCTGAAGGCCCAGCCCAGAAAGGGAGATGCCAGTCTCCCGAGAAGAATACTGGGTAGGCCAGAGCCCTGCCAGAGGAGCTGGGCCTTCAAGGACACCAGACACGGGTACATGTGCCTACATCCTTGCTTTCTATTTCCAGGCTCCCTACAGAACCTAGAGATCTGGCTTGTAACTACCTAGCTTCTGGTTGCTGAGCTTGGGTCAGGGGACAGACAGACAGACAGACAGACAGACAGACACACACACACACACACACACACACACACACACACACACACACACTCCTACCTTTCAGTCTCACAGGACATAACCTACTCCATCCACTGTCGACCAGCTTGGACCAGCTTGGCCCCTACTACAGGGAAGACACTGGGTCAAGTATCAACATTAGAGGTGAAAAGGTGTCAACACAACCATCCTTCATGAAAGGAAAGGCCATTTACATGTGCAGATAAGGAAGATGTGTGCTCAGTTAGTTTCAATTGCCAACTTGGCATAGCCTAGAGCTGTGGGGGAGCAGAGCCTCAGATGAGGACTCACCTAGATCAGCCTGGTCTGTTGGCATGTCTGTGGGGGACTGTCTTGATTATTAGTTGATGCAGGAGGGCCCAGCCCACTGTGGGTGGTACCATACCTAGGCAGGTGGTCTTGGGTCTTCCAGGCTCCTCCTACCTTGAATTCCTGTCCTGACTTCCCTTCGAGATGTGATTAGACCCGGAAGTATAAGCCAAATAAAACCCTTCCTCCCCCAGGTTGTTTTTGGTCAGTGTTTCTTTACATCAACAGAATGAAACTAGAACAGTGGTCATCCCAGTTGAAGTGAGTTCTGGAAGATTCATTGGCTTCAACATTCTCTCTCTGTACTCAAATCTGCAGGCCGGGATTGGAGGTCATCCCCAGGCTTGCTACATTCTTATTCCAAACTCTACCAAACAATTTTTCTGGGTTTTTCCAGAAGGATAATGTCAGCATACGGCAGCATGAGAAAAAGGGAGAGAGTTGTCCACGCAGGGGTTCCACTGCTAGGCTAATTCTCAAGGGCAGAGGATGGGCCTGGAGCAGAAGGGGCTGTGTATGCTGTGCCTCCTTCCCTCCATCTTCAGCGAGGTTCTTGTAAGCTCTGGCTCGTTTGGACCTCCAGGCCAAAGCAGCCTGGGCTCTGCCGGGCAATTTGCAAGTATGACTGCAAAGATGAGAAAGTGAGAGATATCTTGCTGGGCCATCGCCTATTCCGCATGGAACGGGATGGAACCTGACCCGGGGCTGCCATAGTTACCCAAGTTCCCTCAGAGACTTCCATGAACTCCCACCAAGTTCACAACACGAAGCAGGGACAGCTGGTCTGGGGCATTGGGCTGTGACTGTGAAGTCAGGAGACCCATTGTGACCAGTGATATTTATATACCTGGAGCGTGCAGTCCCCTTCAAAATGGTCACCTTGGACATCCCTGTTCCCGGCAATGCTGCCTTTGGTCATAGTCTTGACGCTTCTTTGGGGAACTGCCTGTGAGGGCCAGATCCTCTGAGAAAGAGTCACGGCCTCACGTTCTTTGTCGTCAAAAATTTGCTCAGCCTCGTCACCCACCTAATCCCCCAGCCTCCCTTCTAATGACCTTGGCTGCATTGTTTCCCTCCAAAGAAAGGAGTGACAGTGACTGTGGGTGGAGCCTGGTGGGTGGGAGGGAGGAGGAACCCAAATCCTGGGCTAAGGACACCTTACCCACGCCACGCTTTGTCTCCTTGGCTCTTATATGAACCGGCTGCTGTACCCACTCCGCAGAAGAGACCAAAATACTCAGAGCAAAGACCTAAGAACCCAGAGCTCCCAGAAGGCTCTGTAAACCCCATCCCAGGGCCCTTTCTTTGCATTGCCCAGAGCCCGTCACCTGTTTAAACAAAGTTTCACACTGAATTGAGGGACAACCAAGCAAGGCACATGGTCCCTGCCTGGAATTCCAACGCTTGAGAAGATTAGGGGGATTGCCTAGAATTTCAATACCAGCCTGGGCTACATAGCAAGACTTTTGTTTCAAACCACCAACCAAAGTATCAACCAATCCACCCATAAACTGTCCCGTCCTGTACCTTTAAATGCCACCACGGTGACTAGTCCCTTCCACAGCATCAACATCTGCCTTTTAGGCACACCGAGGCCCGAGGCCTATACCAAAACACAGGAACATCTAATAAACCCGATTCAAGCTTGTGTCTCACTCCGTGGTATAATGCTGAGTAACCTGGGGGCCAAAGAACCTTTCCAGGCTTTAGTTATGACATCTTGAAACAAAGATCAGAGGACCTTCTGTCCCATGGGGTCGTTGCAAGGGCCCCACGGCAGCTGCCATGAAGGTGATGGCCAAGGCTGTCACTCCCTGGACCTTGCTAGGAGAAGGCGCTGTCCCCTGCCTAGGGAGACAAGAGTGAAAAGGTGACAAGGCTGTAAGCAGCCAACAGAGACCTCCTCCCAATCTCTGGTTGGCCTCTGAACTCTGCTGGGGGAAAGATCAACAAAAGGAGGCGAGATGCAGCTCAGCTGGCAGCGTGCTCAGGTGGCAGCGTGCATGAAGCACAAAGCACGCCCCAGAACCTCCTCAGCTAGGTGTGGTGGCACATGCCGACAATCGCCTTAAGTGGGAGGTGGAAGTAGGGGGATCCGAGGTCAGAGTCTACCTAGGCTACCCAGCGTGTTTGAGGAGAGCCTGGGATACACAAAAGCCTGACTAATAAAAGAAAGAGAAAGGGCTGTTGAGACGGCTCAGTGCTGAAAGCCCTGGCCACCAAACCTGGTGATCCAAGTTCCATGCCTGACTTCCACCCATGGACCGAGGCATGTGTGCCCTACGCACAAATAATTGAGTATAATAAAAAAAAAAAAAAAAAAAAAAAACGGGGGGGGGGAGATACAAGGAGTTATTTGTCATCCACAGATGCACCCAGCATGACATTTAAAATTTAAAGCATTATTTTTACTTTGTATGTGTGTGTGTGTGTGTGTGTGTGTGTGTGTGTGTGTGTGTGTGTGTGTGTATGCGTGTGCTTGCGCACGCACACATGTAAGTACAGAAGCCAGAAGAGGGCAGTTGTGAACAACCAGGGCTTGGAGCAAAACTCAGACCCTCTGGAAGAGCAACAAGGATTCTTGAACCACAGAGCCGTCTCTCCGGCGCCGCCAACTCTGCCGTGACTTTTATCGGCTCTGGACCTCTGGGGCCACTACTGCGTCTCTCAACCCCTCTTCTCGATGAGGAACATGTGTGTGCTCAGCAGAGCGAGAGTGAGGACAGAAAGTGGTCAAGTGTGCTGCGGTGTGCCTGGCACAGAGTGAAATACAGACCTGTGCTGCTGGGATCCTAGGGTTACAGAGACAATTTTCCAACAACAAGCGCAGGCTGGCCGAGGAGGTACTGCCCACATTTCAAAGACCAGGAGTGAAACCATGAGAAAAGGTGCCACTGACAAATGAGCCCCCTCAAACAGTCCCCATGGGCCTGAATGACCAGGTTATTCCACAGGGTCAAGCGCACAGGCAGGGGCTGTTTGTTTATTCATTTATTTCTCCTTGGAGACAGGGTCTCACATACCCCAGGCTGTCCTTCCAACTTGATGTGTCATAGAGAATGACCTTGAACTTCTGACCCTCTGGTCTCCACCTTCCAAGTGCTGGGACTTGAGGCACCTGTTACCTTGCCTAGCTTGGAGGTCCTTTTCTGAACACTGAGCACCCAGCTGAGTCTACGACCCTCTATTGGCCTCCAGTTATTTTCTTTCATCTTTTCTTGCCCCCAGCTTGTCACAGTGCCTCTATTCTGGGATTGTCCTAAGGCTAGGGAACCATCATGGGGGTTTTTGGCTGTTGTTTTGTTTGTTTTCAAGACAAGGTCCTACTGGTTAACCCAGGCTGGCTTTGAACTCTCCTCAGTCCTCCTACCGTAGGGTGCTGAGTGCTAGGGTTATAGGGATGCATCATTAGCATGCCCAGATCACTTTGGTTTTCTTTGAGATTTTTCACAGCCAGGGTCAGACTCCGTCTATTGGGCACCCAGGTGGCTTGTGGCCTGCCCTTGGTCAGTCTGTGGGGGGAAGGCTGAGCTAGACGAGGAAATCTAGAATGGGAGATTGGGACCCCTGCTGCCCAGTGTGCAAGCTGGCCAGCTAGAGGCAGTGACTAAGTCTTGGGCTCCAGGCCACCCTCTAAAAGCCCCTTTGGGGGGGCCCACACATAGTTTTGGAGGTGCCTAGATAGCCATGACCTTACTGCCAAGGTCTTGTCAAGAGAGTAACAATGGCATTTCACCAGCCAGGGCTCTCCTTGATGGATCCTCGCCTGGGGAATTGATGTCAGAAGACACAAAAAAGGTGGACGGTTTTTCCCGGGGTCCTGGCCTACCATGGAGAGGCATCCAGGGTCTCATTCATGTCCTTCCCTGCCACAGCTGGTGCCGGGAGTCTCGCGTAGGACGACAAGAGCCCACAGAGACACAAGATTAATGGCGTTTGAGGCAGGTGATCTGCCGTCCCTTGCCAGCTCCCACCGGCCCAGCCAGGCTCTGTGAGGCATTTCGTGTAACAGGAGCCTGGCAGGGAGGCCAGCCCTCACCAAGCAGGCAGACCAGGTGCCTGTACCCCTCTGCTGTCAACGCCCCGCCCCAAGACCTGAGCCTTTGATTCAGGCCCCCACCCCACCAGGCTTTGTCATGGGGCACGCAGAAGGACCAACCTGGAAACCCAAGACCGCCATGGAGCAAGGACAGACGGAGCTTCTGAGACTCTGCTTTCCCAGTCCTGGCCACATGGACCAGCTTGAGATTGTGCCCGTGACCCTTCCAGGTGCCCCAGTCCTCTGACCAGCCACGGGCCTTCTCAGGGGTTCCACGTCCCCTTCCTGCTCAGCTTGTTCATATGCAGGGAGCAGGTGAGGGCTGGCCCACGCTGGACCTCCATGAGACGTGATCTCGACAGGGTGGCTTCCAGGCCTACGGACTTCAGAGCTAGTGCAGGAAATGGCTTGGTTTTGGACCTCATTCTACGGGTCCTGCGTCACCTGAGGAGACCCTGCCTCCTCTGTACTCCGTAAAGCAGGGCAGGCTTGCCCACTTAGAGTCACTATCAGGACCTCAGGACAAATTCTACGGCACACAGAAGTTTCCTCCTTTCCAGCAGCCTCTCAGAGTGACTGCGCTCAGGCATGCCCCCAAACCTGTTCATCAAGACCTCAGAGCCTGAAGATCCCAACACCTCTCCAGAAGATGTCTGCCAGCCAGTGGATACCAGCTCAGGGTCCCAGCATGGTTCTTAGCCCTGAGCACTGGGATTCTCAGCAGTAAGAGCAGCTAGGGTCCCCTTTCCCTTTCCCTCCCAGTAGATTGACAGCTGCAGGGACCCGTTAACTAGTCCAAGAGCAGAAAGCACACCAAGCTCGGAACTTGAATGGCAGGGAGGGCACCTGCCGAAGCAGTCACATCAGCCTTCAAGGGATCTGGGCACATGTTAGTGCTGGGGCTGCTGGTGTCGAACGAACAGGCCCTGGTTCCTCAGCCTCTCAACACCCTCAAGGCCTCAGATGCTCAACCCACCCCCCCTCTCCCTGTTACACCTGTCTCCCGACGGAGGAACAACGAGTCTTGGATCTCACCCATCCTCTCAATCAGGCCCCCGTGGTCAGTGAACAACCTGTACAGCTGTAGGGTAGACCACCAGCAGTTCAGCCTAAGGAAACATCCTTCAATGGATCCAATTTATCGGCAGCTCCTCCAATCCTGATGCTGTGCTTTGATTCACATATAACTCAGACCCAGACAAGCCCCAGAGCTGCTCAAGGAAAGACAAGATTCCTGTGAGAAGTGGGAAAGTCGGGATAGATTTTTTTCCAAGACTGCCCAATCTAGACAGTCACTTCCAAGGGCATCGGTCTGTGAGCCCAGAGTTAAAAAACAGAATCATAACAAGCAGCAAGATGCGCCTTCAGGCCTGTGCATAGAGGTGTTGGAACCATTACTAGGAGTCCATAGGCTCCCAGTTAGCCGACTAGTGGAAGTGGGCTGGGCTGAGGCTGGTTAGGGACCGTCTGGGAGTGGCCCGGCAATGTCAGATAACTCCAGAGCAAATGACCCTTTAGGGCCAGAACTGGCTGGGGCCTGAGGAGCCCGATGACCAAGAGCCAGAGGTCCCTTGCCCCTTTGGCCTCTGCTCAGCATCTGCTGCCTGAGCGACTGCAGCCTTGGTCCTTCAACTTCCCACTCTGCCGTGACATCCCAAGAAACAAGAGCATGGTCAACGCAGTCCAGCCCAGGACACTCACTGCGCATGCTCACTTGGAATAGCCTGGGACCTATCTTTTCTTCCTGATACCAGAGGATCCCCTGCCTGCCTGCCGTGGCGGGCTTCTGTGTCCCACACTCACAGAGGAGACAGGGGTCGTTTTGCCCAGCTTCAGTGTGCCCACAGCCATCTGCCGACCTTCCCTGCTCATGCAGGTTGGCTATGCTTGACGCCAGCCAGCTCCTCTCTGCCCCGGCCTCCTCTGTGCCTCCTCACCTGCTCCCCAATCTGTTGCAGCCCTAACCTCAAAGCCTCACAGGCCCTGGGGCACAATCCTCTAGTCCACCAGGGCTGTTCCCCTGGGCCGCTCAGTATTTTCTGCTTCCTGCTCTGAGCTACTCACGCTTAACACCGTGGGCAGGGGGGCAGGAGGGGAAAAGCAATGAACCTTGGATCCCAGGCATAAAAATGGGAAGTCTTCTGTCGTTGTGGGATTTGGATACGTCCAGAACAACGAGGAGCATTAGTAAGATGAGTCAATGCTTAAATCGAGCACTTACTGTGGACCAGTTCCTGCTCCAGCTCTTTATGTTGGCCAGGTTTTATTTGTGCCGGCACGACAAGGAGGCTCACCACAGATAAGGAATCTGAGGCTCAGAGAGGTCAAGCCATTTATCCAGAGCCGCAGAGCAGGATGCAAGGGAACCAGATAATGTATTGGTAGCCAATCTGAACACATGTAGGGGTGAGAGGAGGCAATGACTGACTTACAGTGTTTCCCAGTTTTCACGGTGTCCCATTTCAAGCTACGGGTGTGACGACAAATTCTGAGGAGTTGAGAGGGATGGGCCACCAATGGCCACCGTACAGTATGTCCCTTGACAGGCTCAGGAATGGCTACCTGCTTCAAACACTGAAAGAAAGCAAAGTGTCCCATAGGCTCAGGAAATGATGAGCTTTGCGTATTATGATCTTTGGTTTTACTACGATTTTATTGAGTTACACATTTATATTACTTCAAGTTCAATAGTGATTGTGTTTAACAATCAACTTAAAAAAAAAACTGAAAATTTAACAACCGACTCTCTCGCGGGCCTCCATGCCTGGAGCTCGGTTTCCTCCCAGCCACAGCACTAGCTGCTTCCCAGAGGGTGTGCGTACTCCCAGACATGCCTTCATGCTAGGTTGCTCCTTGCTCGGCTTGGGCAGCAGGTATGGAGCAGCAGGTGAGCCAGTCCCCAGTCCCGGTTAGCACTGTCTACATGGCTCTCGTCCTCTCACTTCCTGTCTCCTTATCATCCTCACAGGGCTCTTATTAATCACCTACTTATGCCAGGATTGTAACTCAGGGCCAGAGGGCAGCTTCCAGGAGAGATATTCAGCCACCTCGTGTGTGTGTGTGTGTGTGTGTGTGTGTGTGTGTGTGTGTGTGTGTGTAAGAGACAGTGTCACAAAGAGGGGGATCCCTGGCCAGGGTTTCACAGGATATGACCACGAAGAAGCTCTCAGGAATGGGGAAAGGCCCTCTAGGAAGGAACAGCTCCCAAGTGTGTATTTGGATGAGAGTCTTTCAGGTGGGCATTAGACGGTGAATGGAGACAGAGACGAACTGGAGAGGCTCTCGGTGTCTTGCTGGGAATCCCTGGGTTACTGGACATGGGGGGGAAGGCACACAGACCAGGGTGGAGCGGGCCATTGCTGTACTGGGTCCGTGCACTCCCTGGGAGGCACAAGCAGGATTCAAATCAGGTTCCAGGATCACATACTGATTCTGATTTGGGACCTGATGGAGAAAGGGGGAAGCAGAAATGATGATGGGAGGCCTGAGAAGGGAGAAACACGAGGCCACGAAGAGCGGAGTCCGTCCGGAATGCCCTTATGAAGCCCGAGGAAGGGCAGCGTGTGAGGGTTGAAACAGTGACTTAACGTCCGTTTATCTAGCTGTGAAATAAGATTCCCGGGGCTGTTATGAGGAAGCAGTGAGTTAACGTACGAAATATTTTTAGGAAAATGCTGTCACGTAGTGAGCACCCAATAAATGTCAGGTATTGTGACTGTTGCTATTATTATTAAGATCATCCACAGAGGCTCTGAATCCACCGTCAAGCTCTGCACCTGGCTGTGATACTTCTGCATATTCAGCAGCCAGAGGGCATTCCTCAGAATAAGTGGGGCTGGAACACTTGCCAGGCTGTCTGAAGGTCAGGCAAGCCGCAGAGGCAGTGAGTGTGTCCTGCGGGGTGTGTGTGTGTGTGTGTGTGTGTGTGTGTGTGTGTGTGTGTGTGTGCGTGCGCGCGCGCGCGTGCTAGGCGAAGGCACTCCACAGCTGAAGTGCTACAGAGCCTGCACCCCGGCTCAAAAGGAGGACTAGAAATGAGCGCGGTGCTGTGATCCTGGCTTCTGAGGCGTCCATGCGCCTCTCCTTTCAGCTCTGGAAGGGCCCGCTGTCCACGAGGTGCAGAGTCGGAGAAGGCCTGTAGGGGGCTCTAGAGCCCTTTAGTTCCCGGCATCCGGGCGGCAAGGAGACCCCATGTAAAACAATGGCGTGCTTACTAGCTCTGGGAGGTGAGTGGGGAGCAGCTGGGGTTCGCAGGTATCCTGCTACCGGATCCTAGTTTATCTGCTGCACCCCGCCCCCAGCTGGCCCTGTCCAGATTTGATCCCGGGTCCCCTTCTGCTCCCACGGATGCCAGCGGGTTTCCCACAGCCGCTTACCAGTGTTCTCCATAGGGATCGGGGGACAGCATCTTTCTTGGCCCTTTAGGTAGAGCAAGGGTCCTTTCTCATTGCCTGAGCGTCAGGTTCTTGCTGTAATTGTCCGACATGTTTGGGGGTGGGGAGGAGACACCAAGCAAATATGGGTCCCCAAAGGGATTTTTGCCTCTGCTTCTCCCTAAAGCAAAACTCAACAGCCGTGGGTGCTTCAGGTCCCACGGACTTATTTACGCAATGCAATTCTGTTGATGCATACCGGAGGGCAGAGCTCACTTCTAACTGCTAACCCCTGAGGCTACGGCCAGCCTAGCCAGTTAATATTGGCACAATGGTGAAGGCGGTCACTTAACACTTGGAGGGGCCAGAAAGATGGCTCAGCCATTAAGGGTGCCTGCTGCCAAACTGGTGGACCTGAGTTTGATCTCCGGAGACCCACAGGGCAGAAGGAGAGAACCAACTCATTCATACATGTTGTCTTCTGATCACATGGTGCCATGGCCCACGCAGGCCCACGCATATCCACATACATACTGAAACACAAAATAAACAAATAAAAACGTAATAAAAAAGAATTTGAGCTGAGTGTAGTAGTGTATGCCTGTAATAATCCAAGCATGAGGATGAGGAGTTCAAAATCATCATTGGCTACATAGTGAGTTCCAGGTCAACCCGGGCTATGTGAGACTCTGTCACAAAACACCAAAAAATAAATTAAATCAATAAATTGAAAAAAAAAAAAAAAGGAACCTCTTTCCCAACACCCCCCTCTTCATCCCCCAAACCCTAAACATACACCTGCTTTTTGGGGCTTTGCCAAAGCAACAACGACAATAACAATAATGATAGGGAGAATATAATAATGTGTTACTTGATCAGGCAAATTTAAGATGGAGCAAACATTACAGGAGATTTACACTAAAAAGAAAAAAAACATCGTTCATCTAAAATTGGTCATTCTCTAGTTCATCAAGCAACTCCACCCATGAAGCTGAGAATATACACACTCATTCAAGGGAACATTTCCTATCCATCATCCCCACCCCCTTTGGTAATCCCTTCTTTAATCCTCTGTGTTACACATACAGAAATCCAAGCCACGGTGATTACATTCAGCCACGTCCAGCTCAGGCACCCTGCTTTCATTAACACCGACCATGTGTGGCCCGCCTACCACATGCCTGCTAAATGCCTGCCTACTTGTCAATGACTTGGTATGATGGGGTAGATATCGTTTGTGGAAAGAATGAATAAAATTTCTGCAAAAAAGCATGAATCATGGGTGCGGCGGCGCACGCCTTTAATCCCAGCACTCTGAAGGCAGAGGCAGGTGGGTCTCTGTGAGTTTGAGGCTAGCCTGGTCTACGCAGCAGGTTCCAGGCCAACAAGTGAGACCTGTTTCAAAGGAAACAAATAAAAACGCATACATAAACCCCCACCGAAATCCCTGAACCTGATTGCCAGAGGCAGGCACATTTCCAGTGAGTTACTTCCTGAGGAAGAGAAGAGAAAGCCCAGAGAGATTCTGTATCATCAATAAACAGGAAATGCTGCAGCCTTGGCCATTCATGCACGTGCTGTCTATATAGGAAAACATCTTCATTTCAACCAGTTGCCTCTGGAATCAGCACGGGATTGTGACATACGAGGAGAGAAGCCCCGAGAGTCAACAGGAAGTTGGCTTTATACCTGCCGGAGACAGTGCTACACCTCTCTATAATGAACGGCTAGTTCATTTGCTCCGAAGGCAGGCAGGCAGGCAGGCTCGCTCAGGCCACCCCTAAACACTCGGCGATAACGACACACCGATTCCAAACGTTCTCTGGAAGAAAAGCAAAACAAAACAGAACACCCTTTCTCCTAATCCTTCTTAAACCCAGCAACACTGATTGGTTTTTATTATTCATGAATTAATTAAAAAAAAAAAAAAAAAAAAAAAAAAAAACACCTCTGAGTTCAACAAGGGAATTACAGCTATAGAATGTCTCACTGACTGAGTGAGACGCAGATTTAAACCCGAATGGCACAGCTACCCTTGCTTGCATTTCCAGAGGGGGATGTTTTGTTTGCTAAATCAGTTACTAATCAATTCGTAATCCAAAGCTTCGATTTTACTCTCTTTTTTTTTTGGTGGGGGGGGGGCAGCACTGAGTAAGAAGCAGAGTAATAATGATGCTAAGATATTCAAAAGAATGCAGGCACCAGGATCCCCAGCACAGGAAGGGAGGTAGAGCTGTGTCTTATTTTCCAAACTCCGTGCACGAGCAAACACAAAAGTGAATGAGAGAGAACACATAACCCTGGGCATCGCTGGATCCAAAAGTAACTCAGAGGCACTCGGAGAGGTCAGCTCCCTGCTAGCTGGGACAAGAGCCCGGCAGAAATGGAATGGCCGGTAAGGTGACCGAGACTGGAGAGGTAACTTTGCTCACTTCATGACGTTCTCCGAGATTGTCCTCCAAAGGCCCCCAGCCTGCAAATATCTGAGGACGTAGCCAGAAGAACACCCAGTGGCAACATGAGAGTGGAACCACAGAGGGGCTGCCGGTACAGTGGAGTCGGTGAGCATCCTTAGTGAGAGACACGTCTCCCTTCTGCACGTCTCTGGAGCTGGGGACACGTCGTTAACATACCAGATTCTCCTCCACCTGCCTGTTCATATCCTGACACCGGGTTGTTTTTGCTCCTGGATGAATTCAAATACACCAGCCTGAAGCCTTTGAGTATTTACCTTCCCACAAATATTTTTACGTTCTGAGGCAAAATGTGACCACCCTTATCCAGATACTGGGAGCAAACTGGTCATAAGAATTGCTTGGCACTCTGAGGGGAGGAAAAGGTGAAAGCTATTATTCCCATCCTCATAGTCACCACAACCACCACCTTATTGCTATTATTTCTGTAAAAGCAGTGCTCTTTCTGACAGAGCTTGTTAGCTTTACTGTTTAGGTAGACAGCGTCAACAGACCCAGGAGACGGCTGACGAAGAGTCAGGCTGAAACGAAGATGCTAAATACTGTTCCATGCACGCTGAAGGACCGGTTTACTACTAAAAATGTTCTCTGCAGATGGATTCAGAAAGCAGAGAAACAAGAGTGCAGACAAGCTTGCTTACTCTGTTTCACCAGGACCCCAAACGAGGGCACCCAGGACTACGCAGTGGGATGGGGGGCAAATGTGAAAACTGAAGAGTTTTCTCTGAAGAGTTTGCCGTTTCCTGCTACCTCTGTTCATACCCTATCACCTGGTTTCCCGGGTAACAGACACAGCCAGCTTGAATGGCATATGAATACTGGGTCTTTTTTCACTCTTCTTGCTGGTGAGCAGGTAGAGGACCGTAGATAAAGGAATGGATGGCTGAATCAGAGTGGAGTGAGTGGCTGATGATACCTCGGATCGCACTTTACCTACTCAACCCCTGGGCAACTCAGGCACACTCCTGCATGCACTGGGACGTGTGTGCATGGTCAGATCCACATCCCTCCAGTCTCCCTCCAAAACTGAAACAGGCTAGCGGACATGGACACGCTGTGCCAAGGCGGACTGAAAACCCAGAGGGAGGAGGAATGTAGGCAGGAGATGAGGCTGAACTGTATAAGGCCTGAGAAAAAGACCAGCCAGGACACCCGCCTCCATCCCACCCCTCCCCAGAATGCACCCTTAGGACTGCAGAGCCTTGTTCTCTGCCCTTCGGAAGCCAAGAGCGAAGGAAAGGCTGGTGATGTTCAAAACCACCTTTCCAGGTCTTTCTTCCTCTCTCTCATTCTCTCTCCTTTTAATGTAAGATCTCTCAGAGGCCAGGCTAGCCTCCAACTTGATACTGTAGCTGAGGATAACCTTGAACCCATGATCCTCCTTCCACTGCAAGTGTGGTGTTGGGACTTCAGACACGCACTGTCATAGCCAGCTTTAGGGATCTACTTTAGAGCACGGTCAGGTTAAAAACAAAAACAAAAAACAAAACAAAACACCTCAAATCAGAAACCTAAACAAAATGAATTAGCAAAAGAATGGTAATTCTAAAAAGCCCTGTGTAAACTCTCTGGTTTATTTGGACAATTGAAACTTAAAGAACACTTTGTATTTCAGATCTGAAACTCTGGGACAGCGGCACCCCAGATGGTTTTGGTGTGTCTCCTTTGCTCGGTTTTTGCTAAGACATTGGTCATCGGGCAGCCAGCTAGCTGCTGCTGTAATTGGCCAGAGAGGAACCCGCGCTGTGCTGCTAAACAGAAAATTGATCTCACTTGAAGCCAAATGATAAAGACAAAGCCCGGTCAAGAGTTTGTGCAACTACCCTCTGACCCTTGCCTAAGATGACGTTGAAGAATAAACCAGCATTTTCTAGAAAACCGTTCCCTGAAATGGCTCCATCCTGGGCAGTGCTGGACAGCAGCAGGAAACAGAAAAGGCTCCACCCTGGGCGAAGCCAGATGACAGCGGGGAATAGAAAATTTGGGGGTCTTAAAGAACAAAGGAGAGAAATGAATATTTAAGATAAAAATCTATACAGGTTTAAAAACACAACAAAAATGAACACATACATATACGTACACACACACACATATTCACCTTCAGAAAAACTTTAGATTTAACTAATTTTAATTCACATTGGGATGATGTTAATTTTAAGATATTCAGCTGACAACCCCCCCCCCCGCCCCGCCCCCGGCCCTGACACACACACCTTATCAGATCCCATATAGAAAGGGCAGATAAACCATACTTAATTTTCCTCGACTTAAGAAACCATCTGACCCTTTAAACTCCAGCCTGATGATGTGGCTGTCCAGGGACAGCGGAGGACATGGGAAGCCTGGAGCAGAATGGCCCAAGCACTCAAGTGTTCCTCCAAAGGTGGCCATCTGTTAGAGGAGGAGGCCTGCCTTCATTCTCTCTCCCAGGTCTGCCCCAGTCCAGCCCAGGCTGAAAAACGGAAAAGAGGCCTTTGAGAAAAACTAAAATCCTTTGGGCCACAAGATCACCAGCCAGTGAGTCTCTCTGCGATCCCTCGGCTACTCTGGATCAACTTCAAGGTGAGAGTTTCTACTGGAATGTCGCCAGGCCTGATCTCAGCTCAGGGAAAAGGCAGGCAGGCAGGCAGCCTTTTGTACACTGTCACTCATTTTGGGGAGGGGGGGGTGGCCCATGGTACAGGCTTGCACACACCAGTACACATAGACTCTCCAGGGCAGAATGACCCAGGGCTGGATGTAGCTCCTGATGGTATCACCAAAAGGCCCGAAGCTTCTTTACCCCGGTACTTATAAATTAAAATCCCCTCAAGATCCTCTCTGATTTTAATCCTGACCAAGGCAGAAAGGCAAAAACAGAGAGACACTCACAGGAGGGGGAAAAAAAGCCCAGGTCTCTCCATGTGTCCACACTTGTATCATGTTTGGTGTCTATTTTTGGATGATGAACTGGGGGGTCTCTGCTCTCCACAAATCTCGAAGCAGGGCAGCCAGAAGCTGGGCTGCCTTGCAGAGCACACACTCACTCAGAGCTCAGACTCCAGGGAAGCACTCACTTCCTGCAAGCTGGCAGCAGAAGAGGTTGATGGGATGGGTGAAGACCAGCCCCTGCCCCTGGGCCCCCCAATGCTTTGGGCGGAAGTCATCATGAGCTCTTTTTAGAGCTTTGCCTCCCCCTGCATGACTCCCAGAGCCAAGGGACCAACCAGCCTGCAGTCAAAGGCTCCCACCACACTGTCCCAGTGTGGCCAGGAGATGCGGAAGGAAATGCCCCAGCAGACAAGAACTGAGGGTCGCTAACCCAGTGTTCTAGGGAAGGAAAATCTCCAAGTACCAACCTCACCTATTCATTGCCTTGCGAGCCTCTCCAGAGGAAGGGGTCTGGTGCCAGCACAGCTCTGTGGTTGTCAGTGAAAGATCAGTGGGCCTCACTGGTGGCAAGAGACAGGCTGGTCCTTCGAGGGTTAACCTGCCGGGCCAGCTTATCACAGAGGTCACTGAGATGTGCAGAGAAGTTGAGCATCCCAGTCCCCCATGGCTGGTCTGCTAATTACATTTGCAATTATAAGCACCACAACCTCCCTACACAGGGACCAGACCACATTGGGCCAATGGGACAACCAGATGTAACCCGGCCCCAGGCCACTCTGGTTCCACCAGGAGACACTAGGGCCAGCTGAAGCCTGTGGGCCCCACCTCTAAGGAATGGTCCTCTTTGCAAGCAAGCCTTCCACAGAGATGGATGAGTGTGTGGGGACAGAGACGGCAGACTCGGCACACGGGAAGGCGACTCTGTCGGGGGTCACAGATGTATACCACCAAATTTTTTTTTTTCTTCAGCCCGAGAAGCAGCAGGGAGTCTCAAGGGCACACAAGCAGAATGTTCAGGATGCTTCCCAACTGGCTGACGGATTTGGCTCCAGCCCATCCTTAACTCCACCCTCCCAGCTTTCCAGGAGCAGTCTGCAGACCCTGCACTCTCGGAGCCCACTCGTGCCCCACCCAGCCCCCCCCCCCCCGAGTGTCTCTGGGGGACTACGGAGACTGAGAAGGACACTAGGAGCTGAGCATTCCAGCCAAGCTGGAACATTGCAGTAACATTGAGTCAAGAGTCACCAGAATCCAAGACAGACATTCCCAGAGGTCACCAGCAGCGCTGGCTGAGGCTGAGCAGAGCTCCTATCCAGGGCTGGTCTGCTTTGAGGGGTCTCCTGCTGAGAGAGGCGGGTAGACCTGATGAGCACTAGCAGCTGAGGGAGGGCATCAGAATTAGGGCATTCAGGGTATGGCTCGGGCTTTATTTGAAAAGGTAAATCATGGCCTAACTGTCTACCATTCTTTGCTTTAAATTCGGACCATGGCTTAATCATCTTGAGATGACAAGTTCTGCAGCCAAGTCCTAGGGGGCCAGGTCAATAGCACCCTGCCTCTGGTCTGTCAAATGCCCTCCCTCCTCCTGCAGCCTGCCTGCTCCCTAGGCTTCCCCCCCACCACACCCTTGGGCACTACCATAGCCTGGAAATCATAGAGACCTCTACTCCAAAGAAGCAAGGCATTTTGCGGAAGACCAAGGAAGGAGAGAAACTTTTCAATGACTTTCGGCTCTCTTCAAAAACCATTTGACAAAATGAAGTACAAAGGTATGAGGGCACTCTGAGAGGGCCAAGTGTGACCTCAAGTCACCATCACAGCGCCTACCCCTCCCACACACGCTGCTTTCCCCCCAAAGTCCCCTCTGTCCCTTTTCTCTTGGACTAAATGGGATATTTATTGATTACTCCCAATCAATAGAATGAAAATGTTCCTGTTTGGGGGATCAAGTTGTTTCTCTTGTGTATGCTCTTAGAGAAAAAAAAAAAAGTCTTTTCATATACTGTAATTTATTGGCAAAATAGAGGATTGTTTCTGAAGAAAAGGAATTGGTAAAATAATCAGCTCCAAGAGGAAATTTCCAAGGAGATAGGGCGTCCCGGACCAGGAAGGGCCTGCGCACTGACTGAGTCCTGTGACACCGGCCTAATGTTTTTTCTATTTATTGCCCCGGGACTGAACAACTCTGTCTAGCTGTCCTATCATCCTCTACCACCTAGCTACACCTCCAGGGGAGTGGCCGACAGATAAAGGCTTATTTTCTGGGGCCCCTCCCCTGGAAAACCACAACTAATGCCTTCACTCTGATTTATTTTTGAATGTACCATTAAAAATTAATTTCCCCCTTTGTTTTTCTCCAGGTCACTGATTTTGAATTACCGTGTGGCATTTTTTCCTACGTGTGAACCCACATATTTTACCTTTGGGACAGTTTGTTCTTTGTCTCTTTCACATCAACATAGTGGTCCTCCTCCTCGGAAGGTGGCAGCCCCACCCCCCCGCCCCACCCCAGACACACAATTGGGTTTTGTGCCTCGGGGTCCCCAGTGAATGCATCATTGACTCATTCACACACAGGGCACTGGAGGGAGAGTACATTCACCCTGGCTCCTGCAGGTCATTCCATGTACATAAAACACTGACTAGGAAGGGTGAGGGAGTCACCTCCAGGATGGACTACGGGAGAACGAAAAGGAAGGGCGTGTGTGTGTGTGTGTGTGTGTGTGTGTGTGTGTGTGTGTGTGTGCGCGTGCGTGCGTGCGTGCGTGCGTGCGTGCGTGCGTGTGTGTGTGTGTGTGTGTGTGTGTGTTCATGTCTTACCTGGGACAGTGAGGATGACAGAGAGGGGGTGACACATGCCTTCTGTGTGTGAGGAGGCAGGAGGGGAGCTTCAGGCCTCCCCCTCTCTGAACTCACACTCCCTCTGTGGATGTGTGCCCTTGGGCTTTGGGCTTTCTCAAGTCTGGGAATGCCAGTTACCACGTGGGGGTAAAGACCATATGCAGAGAGCACATGACCCCCCCCCCACTCCACCTCAGGTTCTCTGAGAAACACCAGCCTGTGGTAAATGCACGCAGGCCGCCATTCTTCCAACACACCAATGTTGCAGCCCCCTGGCTTGTTACTTGGCTAGAGGTGGCCCCAAAGCTACCTGCCTCCTCCAAACACCACCCTCGGTCCTTGCCAGGCTCATCCTTGTGCAAATGTGAACCCAGCTTCTACACACACCTGTGTGTGTGAACTGCTGGTTACAGCTTGGGGCTGCCGCCTGGAAGGTCCTCCGTTTATAAAAAGAAAAAATGACAGCATTTCACGACTGTTTGAGTCCTCAGTAACAGTAGGCACACTTTGACTTTTGGTGTGGCTCATGGATGGAGAAGCTATTGTTATTGCTATTACTATTTTGAAAAAAAAAAAGAAAGAAAGAAAGAAAGAAAAGATCCAGAAAGGGGAGAGAATCCGCACCACTGCCAGGTTTAGTTTAAAAATGATTTCCGATTCACACCTTCTGCAGACCTCCAAGACCTGTTTGTTGTCTCCCTGACATTCCTCTCAGTTCACATTTCTCCCCAAGCTGAAATCAGGCTCTCTGCGGGTTCTGGGAAGCGCTCAGCAATTCGCCCTGGAGCTGTCCCGGCTCACTTGGTCAACACTACCAAAGCATACATTCGCCCCCCCCCCCCACATACGTGCACACACATTTTCATATTGATTCATGATGACTTGACCCGGGGACAAACACAGAGACATTTCGAGATCAAGGGAAGAAGTCACCTCCGTAGAAAAGGAACCTAAATAATTTAAATATCCAATATTTGTTGTACTCGGTAATTTTATGTGAGGAAATGCCCAACAAGCATACCCTCAACCTATTCTTTCCCCGGGGTTCTCCCAGGTCTCATAATCCCTTGGGGAGGAGCCTGAAAGCCAAGACCCTCCACTCCCACCCGGCAGCCCCAGGAGCTGCGAGCAGCATAACCTTGAAAGAGAATGAAAAGCCACTTTTCAAGCTGATGGAAATCAGAATCCATTATAATTAAGGATCTGCTTTCCTCTCCCAGCTCAACATCTCCTTCTCACCCCCAGTTTAAATTCTGCAGGTATCTAATCTAAAGGACTCTTTGCCCTGGGGGAAAAGTCTAAAACTAGGAGCGAAATGGTCAGTGTGGGGGTGCCCGGGTCAGCCTGGCTATCAACACGGCGGCGGTGCTGCGAAGTTGCCTCCTCGTGCCTGCCCGCCGCAAGTAGAGTGGTCTCCGAGGTGAGGTGGAGGGTTCGAAACTTCACCGAACCAGACGTGGTCCACAGCCTTTATCTTAGAGCTGTCTCCCCAGTTCTCTGGCGGGATGGTGCAGGGAAAGGATCAGTGGTGTGTAAAGGAAAGGACCGTGGTAGGGAAGAAAACCTGACTCGGTAAGTTTCTTTCAGAAGAAAAAGGGGGATGGGGTAGGGGAAAAAACACAGAGTTACTTAGGAAAGCTGCCCTCGAGGAGCTAGAGTTTTCATTTAATTCGTTTTGTCTTCATTATTAAGCCTGCGGAGGACCATTCTCAGGCCCGCACAACGGGTCCGAACACTCCGGGTCCCATCCAAGCGCGGTGGGACACGGAGCGCCAGAGGGGAGCCCCTAGCAGGTGCTTGCGCAGGCGGCACGGCCACCTTGGAGAGCGCGGGTGGCCTTGGTTGAACCGAGATAGCCCGGGCAGGACCAGCGGGGCAGCCACTCACGGTTTAGGGTCCGTTCTTCCCTTCCCCACCCAGGATGCTCGGAAAACTGTCCCAAGACCCCGGAGCTACCAAGAGTCGCGTCCAGCCGCCGCAGCCACAGCCACCCACGTCGCTCGCTCGCATCACCCACGTTCTGGCGCTACTCAGCCCGCGGCGGGGGAAATAGCGCCCGACACGCTGCCTGGAACCTCCAACTGACTTCACCTCCACCTCAGCGCCGAGCGGGCCACCCGGGCTCCCGGCGGGACACGGGCTCCCCAAGCAGGGCGTGCGGAGCGCAGCGCTCCGGGCCCCGCCGAACCCCAGGGGCTCCTGGGACCCGCACACCGAGCGCGTCCCGCTGGGACCCCGGTGCCCGCGCGACACAGGCCGCCTGCAGTTCCCGACTGGACCCAGCATGCTTGGTGTTCTGCCCCTGGCTGAAATCATTTTTTGGGTACCCAGGATGGAAATCAAAACAGCCGCGGGGAGGGTTCCTAGGACGGGACAGAACACCCTTGCAGCCCCGTTCCCGCACCTGTTCTGGGCTTCCGCCTGCCCCTCACGGAAATGGAGAGATTTTGTCACCGCGGAGCCAATTCAGAGTGAATGAGAAAGCGCCGCTGTTGTCTAAAAGTGAGGGCTCACGAAAGAGGATGCGGGAAAAGTTAAGAGGAGGGTTTAAGCCCGAGAGAGAAACCCAGCAAGTGTGTGGCTTCTCCTCTACTAAGTCCCCGAGTGCCCTCCCACCCCCAAGTCCGTGTCACTTCAGGAATGTGTAGAAGAGGAACTGCGACATCCAGGACAGAGACACTTGGATGGGCAGAAGGACGGACGGACGGACAGACGGACAGACAGACGGGAAAGTAAGGCACCTACTGGTTGTGGTAGCCCAGGGGGTCCGGGATGCAGAGTTCGGACACGTCCATCAGTCCCGTTTTAGCATTCCCAGTTGGAAGAGACCGGCAGCGGGGGAAATCACGAGGAAGACGAGTGAAGGGCACCGGCGAGGTGCGAGTCCCGGCAGGGCACGGTGAGCGCGAGAAGGAGGAGTGGGGGGCCGCGGCCGCGGCGGGGGAGCCGGAGGCAGAGAGCCGCGCGCAGCCCCGCGCTCCCACTCATCCGCGCGTTCCACGAACGGGCAGAGGGGACGCGAAGCCGTGGAGGAGGAGGCTGGGGCGCCCGACACTTGGAGCCCACTAACCCTACTGTAGCTTTAAGGCTGGGAGACTGATGTATGATTTGGCTCCTATTGGCTATCTCTCAGGGGCTGGACTTAAAGTGACAGGATCGAGCTGGGGTGGGGGGAGGGGGGCCAGCCCAGGAGACTTCAATGGAATAGGACACTCCCGCGGACAAGCAAGGTCTCCATCTCCTGTGGAGTCGGAAGGCTGGATTTTTAGAGTCCTAAAGCTTGCGTTCTTGCTCATGCAGCTGAAAAAGCGGGGTGGAGGGGTGGGGGCGGGGGGGGGCCAGTCCAACTGCCTGGTGGGACTGTTGGGGGGGGTGCTAACATACGCGCCCCCACCCACCCGGTATACAGCTCTAGGAACGAGCAGGCTTGGCAAACCCCTTCTCAGCCCCTCAGAAAGGGTTTGTTCTCCAAATTAAAAACTAGTCACATTCCCCACCACCACCAACCACCGTGGAGCAGCAGCCGGCCGGCCGGGGGGCTTAGAAATTCGTGTTTAGGTGTGAACCGCGCAAAGAGTCAGGCCAGCAGGTGAGGTGCGGCCAGCCAGAGGAGACAGATCCCCTCCCCTGCACCTATCACCTGGGTCTGCTCTGAACCGCTGGCAAACGGCTAGATGCAGGGTGTGTATCCACAAAATGCCTCTAGACTACAAAGTCAGGCTTTGCCCATTGGCAGATCTCAATAGTGTCCCCAGGACGCAGGCCCTGGGCGTAAATCTCTGTCTGCTTGGGAAAACACAATTGTGCATTTTAAACCTCCAACTTACTTGTCATAGCTTCTCTGGGGCACAAGTTGACACTTTCTAACCGCACACCTGAATTCCCAGCGATCAACACACCTGCATCCCCGTCTCCCTCTCCCTCCGTGAACCAGAATATTATGGGCTGCCACTGTACCAAAATAAGCCATAAGTCAAGTCCCAGCTCTTCTTGTGGGGCTTTTTGTCTTTGGGGATGTGCCTGCCACAGGGATAATAATCAATTTGATGACTCAAATGAGTATGTGTGCTGGTGTGGATACAGAATTATTTAAACGGGGGGAGAAAAGGCCCTCAGGAGAGACTATCACCTTATTCTCTCATATTCTACAAAAGACAATGAACGGTGATGGGGGGGGAGAGACATAATTTTATTACCAAAATAATGTGTAAGTGGAGTGTAGCTGTAAGCAGTGCTGTGTTTTTAGGATAAAGCAGGGAGGGAGGTGGGGGAAGCCGAAGGAGGGGTCAACCACTCTGGAGGGGTCTGGGGAATAGACACTGGCTTCAAGGGTGGTATTTGACTTGGATTAAATGCACTAGTTAGGGCTGGGAAGGGCAACTGATAGGGCTCACATGTGAATAAGTGGAGGAAAGCATAGGGCAATATCAAGAAATGGATAGGGATGTTTGATCTATCAGCAGACCCCCAGCACACTTCCATCGTTTAAAAAAAAATAGGTGTTTTATTAGAGACAAAGAGATCCGGAGATGCTGTCCTTGACCTTGGTTTCTATATGACCCCATCTCTGTGCAGGCCTCAGTGACCGGCTTCTCTGAATTCTTTCTCTCTCCAGTCCGTTCTCCAAGCACACACAGGCTGGACAGCGGTTTGAAAATACACAGTTAATGACTCTTGTTACAATGAGGAATGAAGCCTGATCTTTGGCCAATAGGGACATCTTCACATGACAGGATTCTGTGGGTCCCTCTGTACCCCCTCCACAGCCCAGTCACTGCAGCTGCCATCTAGAAGACCCCTCTCTCCCTCCCAGACAGCACCCGAATCTTCAGCCAGTCACACTGTTTCAAGTTGCTTAACACAGTTAGCAGTCACATGTGTACTGGTGTGAGGTGCTGCCCCTCCCCACTAGATTGGAAGTCCCATAAGAGGAGTGGCTGGTGTCTGTGCTATGCACCGGAGAATCCATCCCAGCATCCGGTACCCAGCAGTACCTGGTGCAGAGCAGCTGATGGACAGAGGTCACACAGCAAAACCCCTTTAAAAATCCTCAGTTATAGATGTGTGCCATACTGCCTTGATGTGCCAGGCTGCAACAGCTACAGCCTTCACTCAGCCCCGAATCACAGGAGTGCCAGCCACAGTGTGCTGTGTAGGCAGGCTACGAAGTTCACTAGGCTGGGCACAGTCAATGCCCTTCCAACCTACGATCATTTCAACTCACGATAGGTTGCTGGGGACGTAGCCCCATCCTGAGCTGAGAAGCGGCACCTGCATTTAGAGCTCTCCTCAGGTTTGATAAATGGAGAGATCCGTACATTTCTATGTGTGCTGAAATGTCCTTCCCCGGGTCACACAACCAAGACTGGCAAAGCATGTCAGCCGAGGTCTGAATTTCTGCTCCAACCACTCGTTAATGTTCGCAGGCAGGCCTCTCTCCTTGCCCTGCCTCCTTCTTCCCTGAATGCCAGTTTTCTCTGAGGCTGTGGGGGATCAGTAGCATGAGCCTCTGGATGTATTCCACACATAGGTCCACTAGGGATGTGGACATCTGTGTTCACCTCTTACCGCCTGATGGACTCCTGGGAGGGCAAGAGGAAATGCCAGTTGGTGGGGGCCAATTTCATGACCTAAGCCATGCCCTAAGCCATGATCTGGTGACAGGTTATCTACAACCACGGTCATTCAACATGGTCTACTCTGGTCCAAAGACCCATGCTTCCCTTGGGACAAAAAGCACAAAATCAGGCCATCCACACTGAGCCACCACCCTCTGCTAGGTTCCATCATAGCTGGCCTCGGTCCTTAATGTCGTCATCACGTCTGCACCGGGGTCTTCTGCCATCCCCGAAGCACCCTGCAGCAGCCTGGCAATCCTTGTCTGTGGTTTGGTGCAAATTTTGCACCAACCCCCCCCCCAAAACAAAAAAACAAAAACAAAAACAAAAACAAAAACAAAAACAAAAACAAAAAAAAACAACTTTGCTCCTTCAGAACCCGGTCTTGATTTTATCCTCCCTCCCTTGGGACAGACGCCTCACACCAGCGTTATTTTTCTTTCCCCACAAATAAGGCGATAGTTAAGAAATGCCTCCTTCTACATGCTCTAGGACCAACCACAAGAGGAAGCTATTTGTATCTCTGAAGCCACGAAACTCAACCGAACTGGTAGTCCCCCAAGAGGACTTGACCCCTGGCCTCATCACTAAATAGGACCCACCAGGCAGTTTTAGAGACTCTACCCTCTGGTCACTAAGTCCAGTGGATATGAGAGCTCATAGTTTGGTTATGCCATCTCTGCCCCTCATCCATTCCCACAGCTCCTGAAATCAAGGGTGTGGGTGAGAACAAGACCATGAGGGAAACACCCAATGTATAGATACATTTCTTACCACCAGACCAGGAAGAGGAAGCTGACTCCATGGAGTTGTTTGGACCATAAGCCAACCCTGATTCTGCTCCAGCTCACAGTGAGGACTAGGGAAGGTGGGTCCTGGGATGGCATCCATTGACAGTCCACAGTGACTAAGGCAGGCCCCACCAAGTCAGTGACCTTAACCTGAGCATCTCTGAGGACAGTGTGTCATGGGCTCCAGGCCAGGGGAACGTCCCAAGCCACACACTGCTGCAGATCTGCCGCCTTCTCATGTGCTTGAATCTTGGTACGGAGTTATATCTCCCAGTGGGGGCCAGCAGACTGCCAGCCCATTGGCTGGCACTTGTGCCAAGGATCATAAGGAACTGATAACACTAATACAATGTGAGTTTGTGCTCTGTAATAGTCTCCTGCTGACAGATAAATGCTACAGAAATATGATGGCTTTTCCTGAAGCTCTAATAGGTCATTATTGGGGCTAGAAAGCCTGTGTTCTATTAACACTGCCACCATGACACCAGGAACCACGAAGGGGCATCTTGAGTGGATAAATGCGAGGGTCCTTGCCTCACACCACTATCTGAAATCCATACCAGGGGTCTCCGGAGAATGTCTAGATGTTTCAAAACTCTGTTACCTGCCCCCCTCATCACACATCCCAAAGATTCCATGCTCCCCAACACAGCCGAAGAGTATGTGAGTTTCCTGCTTAGCCTGCACACAGATTGGTTCTTCCTCTAGGTCCTGTGCAGAAGACAACCAAAGCCAGCAGGGAGAAGGAAGGACCAGGACACTGGTAAACAAAGGCCTTCCCTTCTCCCTATCATCAGGAGAATCAGAGGGCATCACGGCTGTGACAGCATTGTTGACGAAGTTTTAAGGGAGGAAAAGAAATGTTGGTGGACACAAAGAGAGGAGAGAAAGAAGAATGAGAGGGAAGAGAAGAACAAGAAAGAAAACCCTGCCTTGACAGTACCTAAGCTAAGAGGCACTGGACAACGAGCTATTGACTGGATGAATGATCTAATTAAGTATTTTCCATTACAGTGCATTGTGGGTTTTTTCTTATAACAAAGAAACTTGACCTTATTTTTGTCTGTGTCACATATTAATTTATCATCCAATTTCTTGTGACTCTGGCATCAATTTAAGCATAAAACATCCTTGACTTGAAATGATAGTATAAGCAATTCATCTCGAGTCTTATTGGTAAAGAAAAAACTTCTCAACCGATGATAGTTTAACTACAGATGTTCCACTGCCAAAGCCCTCTGGCCACAAAAAAAAGAGGAAGAAAGAAAGAAAGAAAGAAAGAAAGAAAGAAAGAAAGAAGGAAGGAAGGAAGGAAGGAAGGAAGAAAGAAGGAAAGAAAGAAAATTGGCTTTCAAACTTACAGATTAGACAGGCATTTACATTTCTTTTTTAACTGCGTGTGTGTGTGTGTGTGTGTGTGTGTGTGTGTGTGTGTGTGTGTGTGTGTGTGTGTGTGCTATGGGGGATGTGTGGAGGTCAGTGGACACGTCAGGGTTAGGTAGGAGTCAGTTTTTGTCTTTTGCTGTGTGAGACCCAGGAATTGAACTCAAGTCACAGGACGGCTGCAGCCTTTACCCACTGAGTCACTTCACACACATGCGCTCTTCCCCCATTTATATTTCTGTATAAATTTCCCTCAACTATTTTAGGGAAAACATTAAAATACATGAAACTTTGGGGAAATTAATTCTAACACGTAGGTGTTATTATTAAGTGGGAACAAAGAATCACGTCTGAAGAGTCTGTCTCAGCATTGGCACCAGATTCAAAACTGGAATAGTGAGCTCCAGGCCAGGTAGGGCTACATACCAAGAGAAAAAAAAAAAAAATCAAAATTGGAGACTTGGAGCTGGGAGCTGGGTATGCTATCATGTGCTTACAGTCCCAGCAGGGGGGCAACTGAGGCCAGAGGATTGTGAATTTTGAGCCAAAACAAATCTAAACAAATCAACGAGACAGAATGGAAACACAAACCAACAAAATCCCCACGATCAACTGGGGATCATCGAACATGTTTTGATTTCCTAATGATGCAGTTAAATAAAATGCGTTTTACTTTTGCTCCCACGGAATGTTTTAGAGAGAGTGAGATAAAGTGACAGTTTCCGGGCTTTAGGGGAAAAAAAAAAAATCAAATGCAAAGGTTTCGTGAAGTGTAACGTAACACACCTATGCAAGACGTGATAAAGACGATAGCTTTCAGTTGAGCTCTTCCAGGAGCGGGCTCGGACCCACCACTGCCTTCCCAGATGTATGATGTAATTAAACCGATCCCCTCGGCGGGCTCCCCCACTGCTCTGAATGATGCAATTATGAATGGGTCAGTAGCAACTCCAGAGGCAGGCTCCAGCTTTGTAGCAGGGCCATCCACAGCATCTTTATTCTTCATAAGCAACCAGAAACCTCGAGGCCACAATAGATTCCTGACTTAGGAGGAAAAGACAAACTGGAAAGCAGGCGAGGCTGCAGAGGAACCAAAGCGAGTTTTAGAAAAACGGGGGTATAAGGCCGTCACCGGTCCAAGATTTAATATGGATAAACACCAGTAATACACTTGTCAGGGATGACCCTCCGAGCCACCGACTGTAGGATGGCTTCGGGGAGAGCAGCGAAGCAGAGAGACACCTGGGGTCAGAGTAGATAGCACATTAAACATGGGCACAAGGTTCAATGGCATGATAAACACGGCTTTGGGGTAATTCCACCCGGCCCGGCAGAGCAGGGCGCAGCAGTAATTCCTCTTTACACCTGCTGACTGAAGGGGCTGGTGAGGTTTATACTCAACCCCGGGGGACTAGCTGTGAACAACAATGGCAAGGGTGACAGGCAAGGACTGGGAGAAAGGAGATGTCAGCAGCCTTCTGGAGAAAGGGGGACAAACCCGGGACAAGGAGGGCTGGGCTCTCTGGCCTACGGAAGGACAGATGTTTGGGTCTCCTCGGACTCCCTGACTGGCCCATGCTTTCTCTCTCACCTGCAGCTGTCTCTGGAGCACCCCGAATTTTGTTCTTCTCTCCTCCCTCCACGGATTGCTTTGAAGCAGGGTTTCTTTTCTTTTGTTCTAGTTGTTTGTTTGTTTGTTTGTTTGTTTGTTTTAGACAAGGTCTCACGGCACCATTCTGGCTGGTCATGTAGACCAGGTTGGTCTTCAAGCTTGTGGTGATCTTCCTGCTCCTGAGTGCTGGAATTACAAGTGTAAACCACCCCCTAAAGAACCAGGACTAAGACCAAAACAAAACAAACAAACAAACAAAACAAAAAGCCAAAAACCCCTGCCGGGGTCAGCGACTTCTCACTTTACTATTATTCCTTGGTCCTCTTTGGATGGGGGTGGGGGCTATTGTTGAAGGGTGGTTCTTTTGGTCCTGTATCACTTCTTTGTCCAGCTGTGTAGAATCTAAGGAAGGACTGAGTGTGTGTGTGTGTGTGTGTGTGTGTGTGTGTGTGTGTGTGTGTGTTGTTGTTGTTGGTGGTGGTGGTTTGATTTGCATTTGGTCCAGAGGGAAATCTCGGTGCTCTCCCATTCCTACCCCAGAAGATTTATCTTCATGTTTGTTTTTAGGGGATGGAACTGAACTCAGGGTCTTGCACACCAGACAAGGACTCCATCACTGTGGTAGATTTCAGCTCTTGTCCTTTTGAGACAGGGTCTTACAATGTAGGCCCCGACTGGCCCGGAACTATTCGCTGGCCTCCACTTTCTTAGTGCCTGGATGACAAGCATTTGCTACCACACTGGTATGCTCACTCCTTAGCGGCAGGAATTCAGTCACATGCTCACCCCCAATCAATCACTGTCAAAGGAGAAACAGCCCATCATGGCTGCCTTAAAATTTGTTTACTCACAGGAGGCAGAGGCTTGGTTTCCTTGAACATGTGAATGTTTAAAACAAACAGAGGTCTTCAATTCTGTTCAAGAAAGAAGTAGAGAAAAAAAAAAGAAAGAAGTAGAGGCAGCTGTTGGGTAGGCAATCACAGAGCCTCTTACAGCTGGTGATGGAGTCAGACCACCCTGTCAACAAGAGCAAATAGGGCCCTAGTCTATATGGAATATAGAAACAAAAATAAAACCGGTTAAAAGGTGGGCTGCTTTTTTTTTTTTATTAGCATCTTGTTCTAAGAAATTAAAACTGCCAATTAAAGCCAGGCGGTGGTGCACAACTTTAATCCCAGCACTTGGGAGCCAGGTGGATCTCTGTGAGTTCGAGGCCAGCCTGGTCTACAGAGTGAGTTCCAGGAAAGGCGCAAAGCTGCACAGAGAAACCCTGTCTCGAAAAACCAAAATAAGTAAGTAAGTAAATAAGTAAATAAATAAATAAATAAATAAATAAATAAATAAAACCAAAAACAAAACAAAACCAAAAACAAAAAAAAACAAAAAAAAACCCTGTCAATTAAAAAATGCTCCTCCCAAGAAAGTCTTTTGTTGGCCAAAGTCCTAAGCAGTCGCTGCATCTTCTGGTACACACACATGCTACAACTTGCACGCAGAGGTCCAAGAATAGCTTTGGGGAGCTGTTTTTTTCCTTCCACCATGTGGGCTCCAGGGACTGGACTAGCATTTCCAGACATGGTGGCAAGAGCCTCTAGCGGCTGGGCCGTTTGCTTGGCTCTCACCTTGAACTCCTGATCATCCTGCCTCCACTCCACATACTGGGATCCCACCAGGAGCTATCGGAGTGCATTCTGAGAACATGTTCCCACTGATGAATAACAGCCATCTCCAAGGCACTGAAAGAGTCCAGATGTGCTCTCAGAACTGTCATGATCTGCCCCCTAACCATGCTTTCCTGACTGAATAATTCTGCCTTTTGTCATATATCACCAATGAAGACATTCTATTTTCTTCCCTCCTTCCTTCCCTCCCTTCTCCCCTCCCTTCTTTGACTACTCAGCCACACAAATGGTCTCATGTAGCCTAAACTGGACTTGAACTATGTAGATAGCCAAGGATGGCCTTGAACTCCTGATCTACCACTTCTACTCCCCAAGTGCTTGACTTAAGACAGTCTGTTTCTTATTTTATCCTGTGGTGAACTTTCTGTTTTGGCCAGTGTCTTAGCTATTGTTCTATTGCTGTAAAGAGACACCATGACCAAGGCAACTCTTACAAAAGAAAACATTTAATTGGGGGCTTGCTTACAGTTTCAGAGAGTTAGTTCATGATTATCATGGCAGGAAGCAGACTGGCACAGTGCTGGAGCAGTAGCTGAGAGGCTTACATCCTGATCCACAGGCAGCAGGCAGAGAGAGAGAGAGAGAGAGAGAGAGAGAGAGAGAGAGAGAGAGAAACTGGGCCTGGCATGGACTTTAGAAACTTCTAAGAATACCCCCAATGACACACCTACTTCAGCAAGGCTACCTTCTAATCCTTCCCAAACAGTTCCACTAACTGGTGACATTCAAATATACGAGACATGGGGGGGGGGAGCATTCTCATTCAGACGATTGCAGTTCATCATTAAAATCACATTATTCAGCCTGCCGTGGTGGCGCAGGCCTTTAATACCAGCATTGGGAGGCAGGCAGGCAGATCTCTGTGAATTTGAGGCCAGCCTGGTCTACAAAGAGAGTTCCAGGACAACCAGGGCTGTTACACAGAGAAATGCCTGTTTTTAAACTCCCCCCAAAAGCAGCATTTTTATTTTCTGTCCCTTTTCAAGCCACACAAGTAGTGTACTAATTATCCTGTGTTTTCAGGCTCAGTGAGCTGGAAGTGTGCATGCCAGCATTTTGGAGTGCCTACTCAGTACTGGTCCCTAGACACTGCTCTGCTGTTTATTCTCACCATAGGGTAAGCAAGGCAACCTACAGCTGGGGTGCATACCACTGCCCGGTCTTACTGCATAAGGAGGAAATTAAAAGTCTGAAGGTACATTGTTCAGGGCCTAAAGAAAATTTGGACCTAAAACCAAGTCAGATTCTCCCCCAAATTACTCTCTGTCCATTCTACTCTGTTACCTTCAACAGACTCAATGCCAGTGGCCTTTGGGCTAGCCTGGGAACCTAATCACAATCTATAACAGGGAAATCCATGCTTAGTACAGCCAGCAAATATATGTTAGAACTCTAGAAAAATAGCCTGCTGGGAGGCCATTGTGGACCAGACCTATCCCCATGGCACATGGGTTTATCAAAACACGACCAGTTCTGACAGAAGAGTTCTTTCAAATTGGAATGAGGTGTGCTATCAGCAGGGAAGGGAGAGAAATCTGAGAAGGAATGTGATGCAGGGGAAGAAACTAGCCAGCTATGGATGGAAGCCAGAGGGTATATTTTAACTTTCCGTGACTTGGAGAAAGTGACGGGCTGCCGAAAGAAGAAGGAGTTGATGAAAAGGAAGACGACCTACTGCCATGCAAAATCTCCCCATTAGGGCCAATTTGCTTGGTTGGGGCCGGCTCAAATGGGCGGCACTTCCAAAGCCAGCTGGATACAGCTTTCTGCACAGATACCCAAGAAATGGGGAGCCCCCTGAAGCTAGGATAGGTACTCTGATAACATAAGGAAGCTCGTGACCTCATGTTTCTCTCTTTTCCAACTTGAAAGGCTAACAAGTACGAACAGGTAGCTTTATTTTCCGGTTTCTTCCAGCGCCAACCCATGCCCATTTCCCCTTTAGTTCTGTGGATCTTAGCCAACTTAGCGATGCCAGTATGGAGACTCCCTTCTCACTCCCAATATCAAAAGCTAGTCTAGAGTGTAGAATTTTGTGGTGGCGTGATTCCTTCACAACTCTTGATCTCGTCAATTCATGGGAGAGAGACTCGTTATTAGCAGACCTGTTTTTGCCTATGGGACTGAAGAAGCACCATTTGAAAGCACTGGTTTTGAGACTTTAAAAGGAAGCCCAAAATAGCTATTTCCCACTGAAACTGAACCTTGGACTCTGATACAGAAAGCAGCCAAAAAGTAGTTATCGGAGTTCAGACAAGAGGGAAGGATAACCTATCCCCACCCTCACCTACCCACCTCCCCCACCCCCGTTTACTCTGTCCCTCTATGTCTGGGAACATCCTCAGCATAGTGGCTTACATCAATGCTCTTTGCCATCTATTCAGCATCCACTTAACACCATCTTGTGGCAGGGGTAGTAGCACACTCATGCTAAGTACCAGGCTCATCCAGTGGGTATTGCGTTGTTCTCTATTGGTTGTTCTTTATTCACGTCATGATGTCCATGTGGATTCAAGTCCGCCATGGAGCCTGTTACTGGGAATGTTATAACTGGCCAAGAACTCTGGCATTGGAGACTTGCACAGTTGAGTTCAAAGTTTGGCTGTGTCCTTTGTTAACAATGTGATCCTGGGGCAATAGACACTGTGTGGTGTGACCTCAGTGTGGTTTGTCAAGGGCTGACAGCACATACCTTTAATTCTAGCATTCAGAGGCAAAGGCAGAGGTAGATGCAGGCCAATCTCTGTCTTCAAGGCTAGCCCAGACTACATGGTGAGTTCCTGGCCATCTAGGACTAGATAATGAGAACATATCTCTGAATAAATAAATAAATAACATAAAGTGGTTTGCTGCAGGCTGAGTAGGCCTAAATCATTTTGCACATGCCTAGTGTACATTAGGCATTAACATCGGCTGGTTTTACCCCTTTCTTTCCTAAATGGAGATTCTGACCTCAATTCTGGGGACAGGGATCCTGGTCTTTCACCATACTATACCCAGTGTCCACATTGCATTTCAGCCTAATAAGGCTCCGCACCCATAGAGTAGAGTACAACAGAGGCATTGGCTAGTATCTGCTCTTACTAATAATGAGCAACTATTAGATGCTTTCAACTGTTCCATCCTATTTCCAACCCTCAAAGGGTCTAATTCATCTCCAAGATGTACCTGGAGCCTGATCATCCCACTGTTCAAATTCTTGTGAGCATCCAATCCAATAATCCAATGCCTCGCTCATCACAGTGAGTCATAGACTCCCACACAGTGGCAGAGATGAGACCACATAGGCAAGACCATCTTGAGAGATGCTGTGGGTCTATTATGACTCTTTATTGTGATTCATGACGACTCATCCCCCACAAGTACCTAATCTTTTAACAGACATAAAAAGAACTGCCATTCCTGAAGCTCAGGATTTAGCCATGGAGGCAAATCCTGCCCAGACAAGGCATTACTCTCAATGTGTGTGTGTGTGTGTTGAGACAGGGTGTCTCTGTGTAACAGCCCTGGCTGTCTTGGAGCTCACTTTGTAGACTTAGGTTGGCCTCGAACTCACTGAGATCTGCCTGCCTCTGCCTCCCAAGTGCTGGGTTTAAAGGCATACACCACCATACCTGGCTACTCTCAGCTCTTACTCTTAGAAGAAGCATCATCAGTATGCAGAAGTCTAAGCTTTAGCCATTTCTGTTTCCAAGGACGGTGGGAGAGAATAGAGAGAGAAGGCCTGATCCTACCCTGCCCACTCACTGCTGCAGCAGATGGAAGCTGGCTGCACCTCAGTCTCCCATGCCAATGGACTGCCCGGTGCATTCCCCATGAGTGGACCAGACAACAGTGAGTGGGTCAGCCAGCCAGCAGCCGAGATGGTCGCGGCTTGTTAACCTCACTTGTCTGGACACTAGGCAAGCCAAACTGTGCCACCTCTTCCAAGTGCAATCGTCTGAACAAGATGACCTAAGGACGGCTTCTTAGGCCACCTATCATGTGAGAGGACCCCTTGCCCAACTCTTGCAGGAGGAACTGAGAAGGAGCACCTCCAGGCATGGTGGGGGCCATGTGTAAGGTGTGTGCCAGGCACTCTTCTGTTGCTGTGATCAAACACCATGACCAAGGCAACTTGAAGATGAAAGCCAGTGATGAGTGGAGTGTCCTGGGACAGGATGGAGTAACATAGAAAGGCCAGGACCCTGGGAGGTACCCCAACAAACGCAATGAGTGCTAAGCAGGAAGGGGGAAACTCAGCCTTCTCCCCCCACATTGCCTCCCCCGGCCACTAGAGGGGGAGGGGCTGTTGGTCTGATCGGTCAGCTCCCAGGACCTTCTCAGGGTCACATTCCACTGGTGCTCAGGCCACTGTGAATTATTTAAAGATCATACATCTGTGGGGTTGGGGATTTAGCTCAGTGGTAAAGCACTTTCCTAGCAAGTGCAAGGCCCTGGGTTCAGTCCTCAGCTCCAGAAAAAGAAAAAAAAAGATCATACATCTGTCGAGGCTTTCTCTTGTTCATTTGATCTGTGGGACTTCCAGGAGCCGCCTCCCAGGTCAGTATTTCTGCCTTGTCTCTACCATGGTTTGAATGTGTTCCTCCAAGTTAATGGGCAGACAACTTCATCCTCATTGCAATGGGTGATGGGAGAGGTGACCAGGTCATGTTCTCTTGTTCCTCTGCTTTCTACCATTGGATGACACAGCCGGAAGACCCTTGCCACACGCAAGTCCTTGACCTCCGACTTCCCACCTCCCAGAGCACATCTCTGTTCTCTCTGAAGAGCTCAGTCTCTATTTTTTTTTTCTACCTCCTCACTCTGCAGCTCAGACACCAGGCTCAGCTCCAGAGACCTTGGGAGTGTGCTGCACAAGACAGGATGGTGAACCCCGATTAGAACAGTGGTTCCGGGAAAGCAGGCTTTTAGAACCAAGCCTTCCACTCACCCAGAAAAGGGAGGCTGCGAAGTCATACACATCCCCGTTGCAGGTCTGGAAGCACTTCAGCCCTGTCCCGGGCAGCTGAAAACTGGGGCCCGGCAGCCTGACGTTAGCTTTCTCATCTGTCCCTTCTTTTTCTATTGTGTCCCTTTAGAAAAGGCATGACACAGCAGGGTGGTGGTGGTGGCGGCGGCGGCGGCGGCGGCGGCGGCGGCGGCGGCGGCGGAGGGCCGCACGCCTTTAATCCCAGCACTCAGGAGGCAGAGGCAGGTGGGTCCCTGTGAGTTCGAGGCCAGCCTGGTCTACAAAGCGAGTTCCAGGACAGCCAGAGCTACACAGAGAAACTTTGTCTCAAAAAACAAAACAAGAAAGAAAGAAAGAAAGAAAGAAAGAAGGAAGGAAGGAAGGAAGGAAGGAAGGAAGGAAGGAAAGAAAGAAAGGTAGGAAAGAAGGAAGGAAGGGAACAAGAGAGAAAGAGCGAGCTGCATGCCGTGAGCAGTAGAGTCCTGATAGTTCATGGATCCAGCTATTCCTGATGATGGACTCTGCCTTAGACATTGTAGTAGTTTGGATGTAATTGGCCCCATAAACCCATAGGGAGTGGCACTATTAGGAGGTGTGGCCTTGTAGAAGTAGTTGTGGCCTTGTGGAAGTAGGTGTGGCCTTGTTGAAGGAAGTGTGTTACTGTGGAGGTGAGCTTTGAGTTCTGCTATGCTCAAGCTATGCCTAGTTCAGTTGACTTCCTGTTGCCTATGGATCTAGATGTAGGACTCTCAGCTCCTTCTCCAGCACCATGTCTGCCTGCATGCTGCCCTGTCCTGCCATGATGATAATGGACTATAATAGATTGAACCTCTGAAACTTTAAGCCAGCCCCAATTAAATGTTTTCCCTTTATAAGAGTTGCTATGGTCATGGTGTCTCTTCACAGCAATAGAAACCCTACCTAAGCCAGACATAGAAGAAGCATGAGCTTTAAGGATGTTTGTCCTGGGATTTGACATCTTTTACTCCCAAGAGTCCTGGCAAATATGGGCCACATCGGGCCACATTGTCTGGATTTTGCCTTCCTGTTGCCCGCCCCCATCGGCATGCCTGCCTCTGCTAGAGCCTTGCACCAAGCAATTGCTCAGCAAAAGTTTATCTTTTCACTCCTAAAAAGACATGCGCGTGCTCAAATACACAATTCCAACCATTTAACTTTGTGCGTTGCCCTGTCCTTAAACAAGTGTGCCTCCACGTCCTTTTCATATCTGGCAATACCAGATCTCTTACTGGAAATGCTTGCTACCAGAGCTATTTGAGATTTCCGATTGGGGCATATCTGCACACAGAAAAGGAGAGAGTGAAGGGGTGGGATCCATATCTACATTTGAAATTCATGTCTATCTCATAGTCACCGCATGCACACAGCCTGAAGGTAATTCTACACAATTTTTAGTGTGCCTCTTTGCCCGAGATGGATGACGTGGGGTCAGGTGTGGAGTTTTCCACTTGGACTGTCACACTGGTGCCCTCAAAAATTGTCAGATTTGGAGATGAAGGATCCTCAAACCTTGAGTAGCAGCTTAGGCTAGAGTTTTTGGAAAGCATGCAGGAATAAGACCATCTAAAATAAATTAATCCTGCCCTGATCGTAGCCCAGATAATCACAGGCACTGCCCTGTCAGCCTCTTTTTGTTTGTTTTGCATTAGAGTCTTATAATGCGGCCCCAGCTGTCCTGGAACTCACTTTGTAGACCAGGCTGGCCTCAAACTCACAGAGATCCTCCTGCCTCTGCCTCTGAGTGCTGGTATTAAGGGCATGCACCACCACATCCAGTCATCGACAGCTTCTTGAACAGGGGACATTCCTGTCACCAAACCTGGTGGCAGTTCTAGTCTTGGAGGAGGGGAGGCACATGCCTTGATATGAACCGGCAATGTCCTCCCCACCAGGGATGCTAGATGGTTATGGTGGTGTCTTCTCTCTTTCTCTTCTCACTCTTTCTGCTTTTTGAGACAGGATCTCATCTAGCCCAGGCTGACCTCAAACTTGCTATGTAGCAGAGGGTAAACTTGAACTTCTGATCCCTCTGCAGGGTAATGGTTCTTAAGAGAGTTCTGTAGAGCTGGGCACAGCCGTTCATGCTTGTAATCCCAGCACTGGGGAGGCAGAGGCAGGAGGATCTCTGAATTTGAGGCCAGCCCGGTCTGCATAGCGAGTTTCAGGACAGCTAGGACTACCAGAGAAACCCTGTCTCAAATAATAATAATAATAATAATAATAATAATAATAATAATGGGGGGATCTGCAGGAACAGCAGTTCAACATCACCAGGTCCACATCTGCTGGGCGAGCCCTGCTATGTGTGTTTGAACCCACCTTGAAGACATCTGAATTTCTTCAACGTTGGAGCCACGAATCTAATTTTCAGAAATATTAAGTATTTTAAGTCTTTAAGTCTGCTTTCTTATAGCCAGTGTTGATGTCTTCAGATTCAATGAACCCTGGGCGAAAACATCTTTTTACAACAGCCATTAACAACTTATTTTTAAAAAAGCAAACAAACAAACATTTTAGACAGGTTCTCACTAGGTAGCCCAGGGTGGCTTCAAATTCATAACCTTTGTGCCTTGGCTTCTTAAATGCTAGGATTAGAGGTGCACACCACACATCTAGCTCAGTGTTAATTTTTAAATCTATGTTGTTGTTGTTATTATTATTATTACTATGTGTGGGTAGTGCCATGGCATGTATGTCGAGGTTGAAGGACAGCTTTATAGAATTGGTTTTCTCCCTCCGCCTTAACATGGAGTCACCAGGCTCATGCAGCAAGTGCTTTACCCTATTAGCCACCTCAACAGCCCCTTGTTACTAATATTTATTTACCTATTATTCTTCCTAGATTTATTCCTTTAAGATTTAGTCTTATTACACATATGCACATGTGTCTGTGTGGGTATGTGTATGTGAGTGCAGATGCCCTTGATGGCCAGAAGAGGGCATTAGATTCCCTGGAATTATAGGTGTTTGTAGTCCACCCAACATGGGTGCTAGAAATGGAACTCGGGTCCTGTGCAAGAGCAGTTTGTGCTCGTTAGTTAACTTTCCTTCCTTCTTTTTTGATACAGAGTCTCATGCAGCACAGATTAGCCTCAACAAGTCATGTATCGGTGGCTGTCCTTTAGTTCTTCATCCTCCTGCCTCTACTCTCCACGGGCACGGGTCACGAGTGTATACCACCATGCTCAGCTTGTTCCCTAACTTTTTATTTAAGAACAACTTATGTTCAGAAATGTCCATCTGTGCTGGCTACGAAATGAACTTAGTTTTCATGAAACAAACACAACATTGAAATCAAATATTGTCAGCATCCCTAGTGTTCCCCTTGGGCCCAACAGCCATGGAATAGAGCTGGCCTGAGCCTAGGAGATACGCTGTGTGTACTGCAGAGGGCAGAGCCAGAGAAGTAGCCCAGACACCCTGGGGTTACATGAGTGATCCCAGACCTCAAGCACTGTACCTTTTCACTGTTGGTCTTTGGTTTTGCTTTGCTTTGAATGTGATTAAGTCCTGGTTTTTCTCTCTTAGAGTAAGAAAATTTTGCAGATATTTAAAATATTTTAAAGAAACTTTAAACTTTGAAAGAGACTTTGAATGTTTTAAAGAGACTAAACTTTTGAAGTGCTTGAGTTTTTAAAGATGGACTTGGTATGTTTTATAAGTCTTTTTGTTTTGTTTCTCAAGACAGGGTTTCTCTGTGTAACAACAGCTTTGGCTGTCTTGGAACTCTCTTTGTAGACCAGGCTGGCCTCAAACTCATGGAGAGCCACCTGCCTCTGCCTCTCAAGGGCTGGAATTAATGGCGTGTGCCACCATGCCCAGTGGGAAGGTTTTATAATGTGATATTAACATTAACACACCATTGGGGGGGGAGCAAATGAGAAAGGAAAGATTCTAGTTGCATAGTAATAGATTTGTGGGTCAAGTTGATAAGGGTTCAGTTGTGCTGGCTAGTTAGTTTTATGTCAATTTGATACAAGCTAGATCCATGTAGGAAGAGGGGACCTCAACTGAGAAAATGCCCCCACTGAACTGTTTATGAGCAAGCCTGTGGACCTTTTTTTTTTTTTTTGGTTTTTTCGAGACAGGGTTTCTCTGCGTAGCTTTGCGCCTTTCCTGGAACTCACTTGGTAGCCCAGGCTGGCCTCGAACTCACAGAGATCCGCCTGGCTCTGCCTCCCGAGTGCTGGGATTAAAGGCGTGCGCCACCACCGCCCGGCTTCCTGTGGACCTTTTTAACAACTTTATTTATGTGGGAGGGCCCAGCTCATTCTAGGCAGTGCACTCCTGGGCTGGTAGTCCTGGGTGCTATAAGAAACCAGGCTGAGCAAACCATGAGGAGCAAGTATTCCTCCAATTCCTCCACAGCCCCTCATTCAGTGCCTGCCTCCAGGTTCCTGCCTTGAGTTCCTGGCCTGACTCCCTTTGATGGTGACCCAAAATGAAATAAATCCTTTTCTCCTCAAGTTTCTTTTGATCAGCATTTTACCACAGCAATGGAAATCTTAACTAAGACAGGCCCGAACAGTCCCCTGCCCAATTCACTTCCATTTTCTAAATCTAAGGAATATTTTACTCAAGGTCAGTTAGAGCAGGGCAGTTACCCCCAGAATCACTCCCCTTACTCCCAGGCTGATTTCGTTTTGCCCATTTCCTTTGGCACACAGGAGCATCACAGGTTTTGTGTTTTCTCTGGCTTCACCCACAGTTCCTTGTCACATGCTCTCCATAAGCATCAATTAAAATGAGCCCACGTGACACCCACACAGGCATGTCAATCATTTCCTCGTTCTTCCTCAGTCAGGTTCTTTCTGTTATGCACCATCCCCTCCCGGCTTCCAGCTCCAGTTCCCTCTCTGGAGTTACTGAGACCAGCTCTGTAAAGCAGATGAAGGAATTGAAAACCCTGAGTATTTTATTAGAGTTCTCCAATATTTACAGTTTTACTGCACACACACACACACACACACACATATAATTTTTAAATTCAAAGATCATTTGGATACTACTCTGGTGGTTTCCTGGTCTCCACTTAGCATCCTAGAATTTTGGGTGTAGATACTTGGGTCTACTTATCTTATGAATTTAGAAAAATATTTTTGGAAACATTGGAAAGGGGTGGGAGACATCAGCTCGGCGTCAGTGTGGTGGGAACCCCAGGCAGAGGCCTGGACAACCCTCTTGCTGGTGCACCTGCTGGGCAAGCTGGCTGAAAGAGAAGAGACTGGTGGTGACTGCGGTGACTGAGTTCTCACTGTCCGTGTGATGTGGCCTGGGATCACCTGGGAAGAGAGCCTCAGTGAAGGAGTGTCTGGACCAGGTTGGTGCGTGACCATGTCTGTGGCGGGGTTGTCATGTTTATGTTAATTGGTAAGGGAAGACAGCTTCAAAACAGGACAGTTCACTACCTGGGTTTGGGTCCTGAGTTGTATAAGAGCAGAGAAAGATACCTGAGCACTGAGCATGCGTGTGCGCCTTTCTCCCTGCCCTTGACTGTGGTTGTGGTTGTGGTATTACTAGCTGTAGATCATAAACTTCTGAGAGAAACCTTACAGCCCAGGGACCACCCCAGGGTCTCGCCCATTGGGCTGGATGAAGTGACTTCTATTTGTATGCTACTTGCTCTCTGTCCCCAGGGGACTTTCCTGTCACTCTTTAAAGAGGAGCAGTACCCAGAGTAGAAGGTCTACATGAGCCAAGTGAAACAGACTGGCCAACGCAGCCCTGTGCCGAAAGGCAGGCTCCGACATAAAACCAGGCTGTAGAATTTAAGTTATATTATCACCCAGGAGACAGCATAGCGTAGTGGTGGCCAACCCAGCCTCAGAGTGGAACTCTCTATGGTACTTGCATAATCTGATCATGTCTGTTTGCTTTCTCCGCCTGTCAAAAGTAGCATCTGCTTCCTAGGATGAAGGCGAGAGAGCATCAGTGAAACTCTCCCTGCACAGGCCAGGAGGAGCCAGAGCCTTACGGAGACACAATTGGGCAGAGAGAGTATAAGAAAGGTTGTGGTGGAATATTATTCTAAGGTGTGTTACTTTTGTGTACGTTGCATTTGTTTAACTCTGTGAAGCTGTGTGACTGTGCCTGTCTAAAACACCTGATGGTCTAATAAAGAGCTGAACGGCCAATAGCAAGGCAGGAGAAAGGATAGGCGGGGCTGACAGGCAGAGAGAATATATAGAATATATAGAAGGAGAAATCTGCTATTCCTTCCCTGGTGGGAGAGGAAGTTGCGGGGTTCAGCAGGAAATGGTTAGTGGGAAAGATGGGAAATAAGGACGGAACAACTTCCTGCTGCGTGCTGGGTGCAAAGAATGTCAATAGTTTCGGTTGCTGGCATCTTCAGCATCCCACAGCAAGAGGACAGACTCCTGCAGAGATTGAGGGGAGTGCAGAGTCTGGGGATGGGGAGTGGGGGTTGCGGGGGGGGGGGCGGGAGTGGGAAAGGGGCCCATCAGGCTTGTTAAGCAGGGCGGGGCATTGTAGATGGAGAGATGGGGGGTAACATCTTCAGGGGCCGATGAGCAGGAGAGCGCGGAGGACAGTGTTTAGTATGGAGGCTGCAGGCCATGGGGCTGACATCAGCCTAGAGCCCGACTGTCAGGATAAAAATTTCCATCTGAACACACTTCTAACGTCTCTGTGCCTGGGTTTCCCCGTAGGTGCTACTGTACCCAGGGGTCTCACTGTTTGGGATAAAATGGGCTACACACACAGTACTCAGCACAGCACCTGAGCTAGGGATGATCATGGTGAAAAGCATGGGGCTGGGTGGTCTCACCAGGTCTACATAATAGCTGCGTGTCTGCCTCCCCATCCCAAAGGGATCAAAACGGCCGGTTTGCTTAGCACACGCGGGCGGATTTGCAGACAGCAGATCCTTTTCGCTGTCTGTGGGGTTTCCACATCACAGGAAAGGAAAGAAGGCGAGGTGTCTGGGGCTCTGAAGAGAGCCTCCCTCAGCAGTGCTTGCTCTTTCTTGCCGGAGACCTGGCGCTGAGGATGAAGGGTATTGTCCTTCTCTTCCTGAGTTCTTTCCCGCCTGGGTCCCACTCGCTTGTGCTCGGGATAGAGCGAGGGAGGTTTTTCACCGAGGTGGAAATCCAAGGTCAAGGATGCCCGGCCGCCTTGGGAAAGCAGGAAGCATCGGAGTCAGACCACTGGGTGACAAGCAGGGCTGCAGGAGCGCGCCAGGGGCCTCGCAGTGCCGGCCCGGGGCTGTGCGCCACCAGAGGGCGCGCTGGGTCTCGGAGTGCGCGCAAGGTCGGCGGAGGCTCCGCGGGTGGGCAAGCGCTGCAACCCGGTGAGCACCCGGGTGAGCGCCCGGGAGCCCGGAGGAGCCGGGGATGAGAGGCGGCAGCCTCAGAGTCAGCCCAGGGTTCGAGGGTCAGGATTTTCTGATGACCTAGCTCCGAGCGAGCGTAAGACAGAAAACTGATTCCAAGAAAACAAAGCTAACTGGACACACGTGTGACAGTCCCTGTGGTCCAATCCCTAAAGGCGCATTACTCTTGTCTCCTGTTTCTTGGAGGGTTCCGTCCTGATCCCTAGTTAAGACAGCCCAGTCAGTCCCCGAAGCAAAAAAAGTGAGCCCCAACTCCTGGGGCTGGTTAATTCTCCCCCGCCCCCCACGTACACCCCACACCAGCTGCCCAAAGACCCGCACTTCTGGGGTCTCCAGCAGAATCTGACCTAGCCCTTCTTGTGTACCAGTATCACAGTTCACACACATCCGTGGGTTCTCGTGGATATCCCACCCATCATATATCCACTGTGTGCCTCTTTTGTTTTCCAGACAGGCTCTTGCCACGCAGCCAGTCTGGATCTGGAACTCACTTTGTAGCTCAGCTTGACCTCAAACTCAAGATCCTCCTGCCTCAGCCTCCCAAGTGCTGGCGCTACAGACATGCTGTGAGCTCATTTTCATTCCCATTTTACAAAGGCGGAAGCAAAGTCAGGGAGGGAAGTGGTTTTCTTTGAGTCGCACAGTGGAGACCTCTTACTCTCTGGAGATGTCAGCCCTGCCGTCCTTCATTATTCCCTCAACAAACACTGAGCACCCTGGCTGTGCCAGGCACTGCCGTGACTCCACAGTGAGCAGACTGATAAAATCCCTGCTTTCCTGGAGTTTCCCACCGAACACAAGCCGTAGGGATGCCCGTGATGTTATCCTGGTTTGCGTTTCTTAAGGGTTGGTCGAGTTAGGACATGCGCAGTGAACAGAAGAGGAACTAGCCTTTTGCTCACAGTTGCGTTTAGGATACAATGTTACTGATTTGCCTCCAGAAGGTAGAGGATTGACAGCTGTTCCAAGTTCATGTGCCCCCAAGGCATAGACTGACATCCTAACCCGTGGTACCCAAAGAGGGGACCTTATTTGGAAATACAATGGCTGCAATGTAATCAAGTGAAGACAAGCATTTGGGTAGACCCTAATCTACCGTTAGGGTCCTTGGAAGAGGAGAAGAGGCCAGAGCACTTGCCTGTCGGAAACCAAAGAATGCCACCGACCACTAAAGAATGCCATCGACCACCAGCCAGTGGCAGAAGTGAAGAGAAGCACAGAAGACCGTCTCTCTAGTTTTAGAGGGAGCATGCCCTGCCCACACCTTGGATTTGGATGTCTAAGGTCTCTGGCCACAATGGCCTCAAGCCCAAGCCAGTGACCTCGGGGTCACAGTCCCTCGGCTTCCCTCTGACAGAACAGTTCCCAGCCTGGCTGACAAAGGTGCATTCAGTTGGCAGAGGCAGGAGAGACAGCAGGCAGGTGCACCCAGGGCCCCCGCACCTCACCTGCCAACCCCAGCTCTGCCAGCTTCCCTCAGCATTGCCAAAGCCTCGTGGCAGTGATGTATTGCCTATTTGGTTCCTGGGGAAGGACGAGGACAAAGGGAGAGACAGTGTCATGTTAGTCCACCCAGCTGTGTCCAGGTGGCAAGAAGAGGCCATTCCTACGGTGAGCCATACCTATCTGTGTCTCTCACCCAGCGGTGTCCCCAAAGAGAATCTCAATAGAGCTGTCAGAGTAGTTGGGTCAGCTGAGGGATACAGATTTAAGGAGGCAGGGTGCCGCTTGGCTTGGCTTAGGACATTCTGGCTGGGAAGGAACCAAGTGTCAACTCTGAAAGCTGGGGGAGCACCCAGGCCTTGTGAAACTGCAAACCAGATAGACGGAGTGGTTCCTGCTATCCAGGAACCCCGGACAACCCAGAATGGCTGGCTGCTCTCTCTCTCTCTCTCTCTCTCTCTCTCTCTCTCTCTCTCTCTCTCTCTCTCTCTCTCTCAGAGACAGCGTTACATCACTTCTCCGACCCTTCTGCCCAGTATTCCACCGGACACAAAGATGTGTTCACGTGCTCGTCTCCCCCAGGAAGTCAGCAAACTTCACCAGGCAGGGCTGTTCCGAGCCATCCTGCGTCCGACCCGTATCTTTCAACACCCAGAGGCAGCACTGGCCCCACCCTCCTCCAGCACCTGCTGGCTGGAGAAGGATGCACTTCGGGAAGCCCTTCTGAAATGCCTCATCTTGCTTGTTGGGGTGGGGGTGGGGGGATGGAGTGAGCAGGGATTCAGGAAGGACCCTGTGTAGGACAGGAGAGAACTGTTGGCTGGGACACTGGGCATGATGGAGGAACACTTCCAAGGCGGGTGGCCTCCGGGTGTGGAGAAAGAGAAGAATTCTCTAACGTTCTCCGGGACTTGTCTTCCCCTAGGAACAGGTACCCGAGAAATGGGGTGACAGATGGCATAGAAGATGCTGTCACTGGCATCAGACTTCCTCTAAGCTCTGTTCACAGGCCCCTGCCTCTCTAGATGTACAACAGTATTTTCCTGGGTGCCAAGTCACTTTTCCTATTCCAGTACGGTTCATTTCTCCTTCCTTCCTTCCTCCTCTCTGTTCTGTCCATCCATTTCCAGACAAACCTTTAAGGAACATCTACCTAGAGCTGAGTACTGTTCTAGGGCCAAGTACATTGACTTTTTGACATTACAGTATGACATTGTCTTGTGCAGAGTTCATACTCGAGAACCCTGCAATGGAGTTAGTTTGTAAAAAACCCCAATAAATGATCACAGTGTTTAAGTAAGTTTCCAAATTTATGTTGAGCTGCATGCAGAGCCATCCTCGTCCATGTGTGGTAGCATGTGGCCCATGGGCTGTGGGTTGGCTACACCTGTAGACACCACGGACCTTGGCCGTGAGTAACCAAGACACCCACCCTGTCTTTACAAAGCTTACATCCTAGTGAGTAAGTACATCTCTTCCTTTCAATTCATTCTTTATCCCATTTCCGCGCCCCCCCCCCGCCCCTTACCACCCACCAATCAAGCGGCTGGTAGCTCAACTATGCATCAGTTTGAGGATCTATACCCATTCATTCCTTCTAGAGCTGTCTGTGATGTATCCACTGGGCACCACTCCACAGTTGGACAGCTTAGGCATCTATCATCCATTAGGTGACACCTTCTTGGGTCAACAGCCTTCTAAGGGAATGACTTCTCCCCTCCTCCCTTCTGTCTCCCTCGGTCCCCTCCGGGCACAGAAAAATCCCAGGAAACTCCTGGTTATTCTTAGATACTGCGGTTGGAATCCAAAGGAAGCACTAAGAGCGGCAATTAGCCGTCGCACTGAGCGATTTTGGAGCATCACCGAGGCCCTGACCTCCCCTCTTCATTTCCTCCCCAGACTCTGGTTACTCCTTCTGTGACGCTGGCCTCCTTTGCACTTGTGGAGCCCAGCAGACCATAGAGGGAGTCCTGTTCCCCAAAGAGTCATCCCTGCCCTGCCTCAAACTGGAGCCATCCCTGCCTCAAACAAACAGGAGCCATCCCTGCCTCATGGCAGACCACGGAGGGAGCCCCATTCCCATCAGGACCAGTCCATCCCTGCCTCTAGGCTCAGCGCTCTAGACTCCAGCTGCCCCGCCAGCCCTCACTGCTTTAATTAACTCTGCCCGGATGCGCTGACTCACTCATTGGCTCCGTGACCCGCCTGGTGGCAAAGGACACCTCCTCAGACACAATTACATTTGAGGATGAAGCATTTCCTCTGGGCAAAGAACAAGGCTGTGAAAGCCTGTTGTGGGAGAGGGGATGGGGGGGGTTGGGGGGGTGTCTCTTTGGAGATGACTCATGGGGCAAACCTGGAGCTTTGTGACTTCCCACCAACCTTGTATAGACCTCTTCCTTGGCCAGAGTTCTCTCTTTGAGGGGAAGGAAGAAAATGTGTCTACTTCCTAGGCAAATAGGATTAATATATTCATCACCATGGGGTGTTCCAGGCCCTGGCAGAAACAGTCACACTGCACTCAGAATCTGTTAAGCCTTGGCATCGCTTCAAAGCTCCACAATCCATTACCTATATTTATTGGAGACCATCGATGTCCCTGGCCAGACACGGAAGAAATAAAGTGTGAGCTTCCACCCTGCGTTTGAGGACAGAGTCAAAGGCTCCTCCCTAGCCTCCTGTGACACAGGGACTCTCAGTTTCTTTTGATGCATCTGGAAGTTGAAGTCTAGAGGCTGGCTGCTCTTCTAGAGGACCCAGGTTCAATTCCCAGCACCCACATGGCAGCTCGAGACCATTTGTAATTCTAGAACCCAGAGATCCAGTACCTGCTTCTGGCTCCCACGGCCACTAGGCACACAAGTGGTACCTAGACAAACGTATAGGCAGAAGACACACGCACATGAATTTTTTAAAAAATTCAAGAAAGAAAAAGAAGTGATTGTGCCTGGGTGAATCGAGAAGTGTAGCACCAATGGCTGGCAGGGAGAACAGCCCAGAGTAATGGAATCCCTTTCTGGACTTACAATCTAAAGACACAGAGAAGACAGTAAGAACGGTGTGTTATGTTTGTGATGGAAATGAGCTTCGAGTATGGTGATGTCCCGTCATCCTCCAACTGTGGTCTTCTGCGGCTCACGGGCCAACAGTGTCAAGCTCAAGGTGCTAGGTTCACCCTGAGCTTGAGAGAAAGGCTAGCTGTGTTTCCTTTGCTAACATCGAAGCAATGGCATCTGCATTTCAATGACAGTTGTCCCAGGTTTGTGACACCTTGAATTGTTGTTATTAAGGGACACTGAACAAGAGAGAGATGGTGGGAGACATGGCAGGTGTTTCCTTTAAAACTGTATCCTGTGACACTTAGGGACATCATCCGTCCATCCATCCATCCATCCATCCATCCATCCATCCATCCATTCATCCACCCACTCACCCACCCACCCACCCACCTATCATGTATCCAAATACTTCCTGGAAGATGCAGGGACAGCAGTGGACCAGATGTGTATGGTCTATATCTACAGGAAACTCACTCATGAGGTCTAATGCATATGACCTAAGAGATAAGAGACTCCAACAGCCACTTTGCTAGACCAGCATAAGTAACTCCTTACCACAGTCTAAATCTCATCCTTCTACCCACAGGTAAGGGGAGCTACCACCCCTTATCAAGAAGTTCCTCTTTGTGTCCAATGGAGACCATCACAGAAACCACAACTGAACAGTGAAGAGATCAATGAACTGTGGGGATCCTCGCCTCAGTGGCTCCATCTACAGCACAGTTCCTGCATGCATGGCTCAGGGAATGTCTCGGAAGAGGGGACAGAAAGATTGTAAGAGCCCGAATGCCAAGGAGTCTGCTGTGAATCTGCCTCTCCTAGAAATGGCTGCATAAACTGACCAGAGCAATGGCAATATCAAAAGGCATGGTAATGTGAAGGAGGGGAATTTCACGGGGCCCCACCCTACACAAAGACCTACAGGCAGCTAACGACTGTTGGGAGAGGGAAAGTTAGTTTTTCCCAGGGATGAGCCTCTTTACTGACTATTCAACACAAAACGGTTGTCCCTGGGACCATATACACACACACAACAAAAACAGACTCAGCAGGTTATACTTATGTGTTCATGCGCACAGATACATACATACATACATATATAAAATACTAGTCAAATAAAAAGAGGTTATCAATTTTTTAATTTATTTAACTTTATTTTTTATGTGCATTGGTGTGAAGGTGTCAGATCCCCTGCAACTGGAGTTATAGACAGTTGTGAGCTGTCGTGTGGGTGCTGGGAATTGAACCTGGGTCCTCTGGAAGAGCAGCCAGTTCACCCAACCGCTGCACCATCTCTCCAGCCCTGAGGTTATCAGTTTGAGATGGGGGCGTGGGAAGGCTTGGAGGGAGGAAAGCAAAGGGGGGAAGGGATGCAATTCTATTTTAATTAAAATGTATTAAAAACTTAAAGAGACACCAGCTGAAGAGGCAAATATCTAATAAGCCCCGAATAAGAAAATTGGGTTTATATTTCAGGAAGAGGATAAAAAATCCATCCTCAAGGCGCCTACATGGACTAGGAAGTGTTTGATCATGATCCTTGACTTTCAGGCAAGTTGATTCCCAAAGTTCTGGACAGTCAGGCCAAGCAGAGCTGGCTCTGAGTTCCTGCTCCATCATGTACTACATGTTCACACAGTGTTGGACAAATTGTTCAATCCTTCTGAGCCCCCGAGCTGGTTCCCTAGATACAAAATGGATGACACAAAACAGAAATAGTTCAGTCTGTAAATATCTGTTGTACAAGCCTGAAGCCCTGAGTTCAAATCCCCCAGCAGCCATATTGGCATGCATCTAATCCCAGTGCCGGGCTGGCTGTTATTCCTGCTTTCACGGTGACAGCTGACAGACAGGTCTGGGCCTGCAAACGGTGCCGGTGCCTAGCGTCTCACCTGAACTCACATTTCACGTGTGCTCTTCCTCCACCCTGCCTCTGCCAACTAATATTACTATCATCCCATTTTACAGATGTGGAAACTAAGACCCAGAGGAAATATAGCCAGCACAGGCTTGCATGGGTAGTAAGGCCTTCTGGGATTTGAATACAAAAAAATGGATCGATTTCCACTGCCTACTTCCATTGGCAGTGGTCAGTTCCCAGAAGCCACCCTAAGTTTGATGGGAGAAGAACGGAGTCGTCAACCTTGGGGCAAGGCTGTGGTGCAGTGACCAACCCCTTGCTGGTTCCAGTACTCTGGGGCAAGGAGCAAGCCGCAGGGAGTCTCCTCCCTTAGCTCCCCAGAGGTGTCTGGGAGCTAACTGCCTAGGTAGTGTCCTTGCGAGTGTGTGCCTGTGAGTGTGTGCTGGGGCTGGGTTAGTCACACACAGATGCTGGCCACAGTAAATACACCAGCAGGGCTTGATTCATGAGCTCTGACAGGAAATCTATAGCAAGCAGTGTCTATAATCCACACGCTGCCGTCGCGGCAAAATGAAAGAACAACAGTCCGATTACGGGTCCCCGTTGATCCCAGGCATCCTCCTCAGCCCTTCAAGGCCTCAGCGGGGCTGGTCAGAGCCAGCCATCAGGATTAGCTGGAGTGGGCCCCCCTGTGGCCTGGCCACAAGGAGCACAGTCCTCCAGATCAACCACCAAAGGAAGTGCCTGGGTTGAGCAGAGGTCCCACAGTCTGAGGGATAGAAGGATGGGCACGGACACCACACTCACAGCTCCACCAAGCTCCTGCCGGCTCTGCCAGCTCCGAGCTCTGGGCCCCTGAAAGCCCAGTCCCAGGTAGACAGAAGAATTCTGTGAACCCCCCATTCTCTGTGGCTTATTTTCTTTTCAAACAGAGGTGCTGCCCCCAGAGAGTCAGGGAAAGGCACCCTGGGCTGCTTGTGTCTAGACCTGACTTTCTGGATTTAGCAGAGGACCGAGCTCTAGGTGACTCAGTGATTAGGGATGTCAACAGCCCCTGCTCAGGACTCCCATAAGCCCCATTCCAGATGGTTGGGGAATGATTTGGAGAGGGGGGATGTGGGATCTTCAAACTATTCCTGTTACATCCGGTAACAGCCTGATCATGTTAAAAAGGACCCTGACAAATTCATGTGCCCTCTCCGAGTACCCAGTCTTTGCAGACATCATCACTGAGTCCCTGATGGAGCAGAGAGGGCCTTGTAAGAAGAGGACATTTTTTCCCTTCATTTTTGAGACAGGATCTTACTCTACACCCCAGAGCCCAGGCTGCTCTGGAATGATGTAGCTCAGGCTGGACTCAAACTCCAGGCAATCCCTCTACTGCTGAGATTAGAGGCACCTGCCATACACACAGCCAGAAGAGGGGACTTTGGACAGAGGCACAGGCAGGTGGGAGAAGGCGCGTGAGGCAGACGCATACACGGGAGAGAGAGAGAGAGAGAGAGAGAGAGAGAGAGAGAGAGAGAGAGAGAGAGAGAGCTCTAAGCCAGGGACCTCCAAGGATTGCTAGCAACGGCCAGATGCGGGAGGGAGGCTCGGAACCTTTCTCACAGAACCTTCCAGAGCTCTGGGAAAATACATTCCTCCTGGTTGAAGCAACCCGGTTTGTGACTTGATGGGATCTAGAACGGCTGAGCAGCCAGACCTCTAGGCACGGCTGTGAGCATTTCCGGACTGGGCTAATTGTTCCATGTGGAAGTGTGGGCAGCATTGTGCCATGGGCTGGGGTCTTGGACTGGATAAAAAGGAGCAAGTGAGCTGAACACCGGCGGTCATCACTCTCCGCTTCCTGACTGTGTTTAAAGGCGCACTCCTGCTACCATGCCTTTCCTGCCATGATGGACTGTACCTGCAAACCGAGAGCCAAAAGAAACTCCCAGGTTGCTTTTGTCAGGCATTTTGTTACAGAAAAAAAAAAAAAACAAAAACAAAAACAAAAAGCAATCAAAAACAACGTCACAGCAAAGTAATGCACACACTGTGATCACGGCGCACAGCAGCAGGTAACGAAAGAAGGGGAATCGAGTGAGTGGGACCCGAGTTCGAATTTCTGGTCCTGTCAGCTAAGCCTCCCTGACCCTGTTCAAGCCACCCTTCATAGTGGCCGTGACAAAGGGTTTAAATGCAAGCCTTTAAGGCTGGCACAGTGTGTAAGGCACATGCGTACAAGTAGGAGGACCTGAGTTCAAATCCCCAGAAGTCACGTAAAGCCAGCCATGGTAGCGCCCATCTGTGACCTCAGTACTCTGTGGAAAGATGGAGGAAGTGGAAGATCGACACTTGGGATTGTCCTGTGATCGCCATAGTACTCCATGGCAGGTAGGCTCTCTCTCTCTCTCTCTCTCTCTCTCTCTCTCTCTCTCTCTCTCTCTCTCCCCCCCCTCACACACATACACACCAATAAATAAATGCAAACCTTTAACAACCACAGTGAACTTTGAGCATCTAAGGCATGCCAGGCACTGCTACGTCCTTCACAAAAATTGAGTAAGTTTCATCCTTAGACTCAAACCTCTGAGGTCACCAATCCCATTTTCCAGATAGGAAAATTGAGCTCAGAAAAGTTGTGGAACATGTCCAAACCACAAAGCTAGTGAGCAATGCAGGCATCATTCAGATCTCAGCCATCAAATCCCCAAACTCAGCCCACTTTGACTGTACTTAAAGCCATTCATGACGCTGGGGGTGGAAGGACATGCCTATAATTCCAACACTCAGGAGGCAGAGGTAGGGAGATGGCTGGGAGTTTAAGACCAGCCTGTTCTATACTGTGAGTTACAGGCTAGTCAGGACCGTAAAGGCAGAACCTGCTTTAATAAAACAAAGACCACCAAAAATCCCAAACACTAAAGAAGTGTTAATGACCTCACAGGGACCATCAAAGAAAATGAAAACTCCTTACTGTGACCTACAAGATCTTGCCTAGTTTCTTGCTGACCAAACTGTTGGTATGTCCAATTTTCAGCCCACGGGCCACATACAATCATATGAGTACAGCCTAACATACAATCACACACTAAGGGCTGGGCATGGTGGCGCATGCTCTCAATCCCAGCACTCAGGAGGCAGAGGCAGGTAGATCTCTGTGAATTCAAGGCCAGTCTGCTCTACAGAGTGAGTTTCAGGACAGCCAGAGCTACATAGAATGTCTGGGGGAAAAAAATAAAAACAAAACAAACAAAAATAACCCACCACTAACAAAAACAAAGTTAAAACATCAAGAGACTCGTTTGGATGCCTTTTTAAAACAATTTGATTGCGTCATTCTCAAGTGCCCGTGACAATGTCATGTCACAATGTCAAAAGGTGGAACATGCCTGTAAGTACACAGCTGCACTTGTATATTTTAATGGAGAAACAGAGTATAATTCCTTTCCCCTCGAATGTGGACTAGCCTTAGTGAGAGTTTAGTCAGCTGACTCGGGAGGCCCTGCGCACCATCTCCAAGATCTGGTCAGAAGAAACCATGCCAAGGACAGCAGCAGATGCTGGAACAACCACCACAGCATGGGGAGAAGCCCAGGCAGAGAACAGGGGCTCCCCGGTGAGTCTCCTCACCTGAGCCTCTGGTCCATGACCAGCATCATGCGAGTGAGCACTGAGGTAGCCCTGGCCAAGCCACCCAGACAGATGCCATGGCTAACAGCTGAGTCTGACCTGCACAGAACCCTGTTGATAATTCCGTTTTTAATAAGTGGTTTTTGTCGTCTTAAGACAGCACATTTTGGAGGGAGTTGGTCACGTTTGTTGGATTAGAATCCGGACAGCCTGGCTTCATCTACTTGGCAATGACCTCACGGCCTCCTCTCTGGCTTCCTCAGTCACTGCCTGCTGGAACATACATGCTTTGAGAACAGGAAGGGCACTGCCAAGCTCTGGGATCCCAGAATGTGGCAGAAACCTTTTTCTTGATGAATAAATAAAGAAATCAATAACCAAGGCAGTTATTGTTTGCTAAGATTCTACCAGGAACCCTACCAGGAAGTACGCTGAGTGATAGTCACACACCCAAAACACTCTGGGGGCACGATACTGTTCCCATTTCACAGACAAGAGAATCAAGGCTTACACGAGCAGGCTGCAGGCTCCACTCTAGCTCCACAGATCGCATGCCCTGGGCAGCTCCCCTGCACCTTGCTCTGCTTTGTCTGAAGGCCTCCTCTGGAGCAGAAGGGGCCCACAGCAGCTTCAAAGGAAGGTTTTATATGCGACTATTCTCGGGGGGGGGGGGCACTCTCACTGGTCCCCCTTGGTCCCCTTGTCTGGGAGTGGTCAGGGACTCAGCAGGCGTTGCTGGCGGGCTGTCTCAGGACTCTTGTTGAGTCTCCGATGACCTCTGACCATCATGCACGTTATTCCTGCCTCCCAAACAACCGTCTTTTCTCCGGAAAGCTGTGTCTGATTTAGACAGCCGGAGGGGAGCGGGCGGCCCCTTCCAGGAAGGCCGGCTGACTTGAGGGCCTGGCGTCACTCCTGCCTTCCTGCAAACACTCACTGACGGAGCACTTCACTGCCTCTAGTAAAGTCTGCGGGATGGCTCCATGTCCTCATATACACTAGGTGTCTCTGAGGTGGGACAGCTCCTCACCAACACTGCATCGTGTCCCCGGGCGGTTGGCACTCTGAAACTCTACCTAGAAGTTGCCATCACTCCAAGTCCAGGCCCACCAGGCCAGACTTCCGGGGGTAATCTCCCGGACACGTGACCTCTTCTTGTCTTGCAGAGTTGCCCTATAATAGCCCCCAACTTTTCCAGCACAGAATGCAAGCACCCACTGCTTGCAGAAAGATTCAGCCTCCTAAAGCTGAATTCTGAGAATCTCCTGCAGGGACACCCCAAGGTGTTCCTCAGCCTGTGGTGCCCCGCTTTACTCTGGTCTCTGTCTTGCAGTCTAATCCACAGTGATGTTAGCCCTCCTCAACACCGCCCTGAGCTGGCTTCTAATACTGGCTCGAACGGCGTTTTCAGTGTTCCATGTGAGAAGTGAGCTCTCTCTGTCCATTGCACCAAGGGCCAGAGCTGACTCTTGCTTCTCCCCACAGACAGCCACAGAGACCCTGGAGGCCAGTGCACTGAGGACTAACAAGCCAGTTCTCAAGAAAAATCTTGGTACCCAAGGCTTGGGAACAAGGACTTGGGATGTCAGGAGAGCCCGGCAGGACCAGGTGGGCCTTAGAGAGGACAAGAACTATTTAGGAGTAGGTAGCAACTGTTCCCTGGAGGCCCAGGAAGAGGGGAGTTGACTTTTGTTTGGTTTCTGTTTTTTTGAGATAGGGGCTACTGTAGTTCAGGCTAGCCTCAACTCCAGGCTAGCCCCAGCTCCTGATTCTCCTGCCTGGATTTGGACTGGAATAGGTAGCTTGGAGAGGAGGAGACACAGCCCCAGGCTAAGAACTGCGGTGTCTAAAACACTTCCTGAGAATGCAGTAAGGACCACTCGGGCTTCTTCTCTGAGGGTCATGAGGTCTCAGAATTGGGGAGAGGATCCTCATATGTAGGAGGCACTGTCCCTGTAGGGAGAGGAGAACCAGGAGCCATCACACACTTAGAGGTCTAGGCCACCGATGATTCCGGTGGGATCCATGTGGCCTGTCTTGATGAACCTTTAGAGCAGCACCCGGGGGCAGGGCTGAGTCTAGGCAGTTCATACGTCCACTGTGCAGGCCTGAGGAGGCCCTAATTCTCATTCTGCTCTTGAGGAACTGAGACTCAGAGAACCGGCCATGGGCCTCAGTTCCTAACCGTGGTGAGGATAGGCATCCTAACTCAGACTTCAGAGAACATATGCTAAGGGTCTCCGCCCAAGACAGTGTGCCTACCTGCTGCTCTGGGTCTGGCCTGTGATTCCAGTCCTGTGGTTCCTACTTCTTTGTCAACACTCTAGGGATGAGTCACCCCAGAAAGATAGGAGACTTCTTGGTCTTTGGTCTTGATTGTTTATCTGAATGGCTCCCCTCTCCCTAACGCGATTCCCTAACCAACAGGATCCACACTTGTGCATGTATGTTATTTTATCTTTTTTTTTTTTTTTTTTTTTTTTTGGTTTTTCGAGACAGGGTTTCTCTGTGTAGCTTTGCGCCTTTCCTGGAACTCACTTGGTAGCCCAGGCTGGCCTCGAACTCACAGAGATCCGCCTGTCCCTGCCTCCCAAGTGCTGGGATTAAAGGCATGCACCACCAACGCCCGGCTATTTTATCTTTTATGTGTATGTGCATGTACATGTGTGTGCATGCGCATGCTGCATAGAGGCTGGAGATCAACTTCAGCTATAGTCCATCTTGTTTTTTTTTCAGACAAGATCTCTCTCTGGGACCGGAGGCTTACTAACTAGGCTGGGGGTGGGGGAGGGGGGCTAGCCAGCAGGCCCCAGACTCTTGCTTGTCTCTGCTTCCCCTCTGCTGGGATTACACGTATGCGCCTTAATGCCTAACTTTTCACGTGTGTTCTGGGGGCTCAAACTCAGATTCTCACGCTTGTACGGCCAGCACTTTACTCACGGACTCCACCTTCCCAGCCCCACACATGTCCCTTCTGTTCACAGCCAAAGAAATCCTTCAGTAGACGGCACCGGTCCATTTGGGGGGGGGGGAGCGGGGAGGCAGTTGAGCGCAGAGAGGTTAGGACACTTGCCTGAGGTCACACGAGCTGGCTGATACGGAGATTATAAATATATAGGAAAGCTATATATGCATGGTGGAAGGCTGGGGGCGGGGCGTGATCCTCACACCTGCTTAGATTCCAGCCTGGCCATTTTCCACATTCATCGCTGCAGTCACTCTGAAGGGTGTTATCTGAGGCTACATCCCTGTCCCTGGGCATTTGGGTTACAGCAATTTGGTCCAGGCTGTCTTGGAAGGCCATTCTCCTTGGGCAAATGGCCATCCCCAGCCCCACTGTCCTTTCTCTGCCTCCTGCATCCCCCACCCTCCACTGCATGCTCCCCAATTGTTATCTGTCAGTACACAGTAATTAGAGATGTGGCATGCTTGATAAAGATTGCCGCCTGCCCCGAGATGGAACTGCCCTCTCGGACGTGTCTAATTAAAGTCCTGATTGATAAGATGAAGAAATCCCACCTGGATGGATGAGTGCCGGCCTCCCCCACCTCTGTGCCTCAGCCTCCTCATTACGGGTGACGAGGGAGAGAGATATAAAGGACCCCAGGAAATGCTTCTACGAAACAATCAATATGTCCTTTTGTGCAACGTGACGGGGCACGTGGCTCCGTCTTTTGAACCGTTCCAGGAGCCACAGCGGCGGTACAGCTGGGCTGGCCCCTTGCCCCAGGCTGGCAGGGTGGGGGGCTGTGCTTTTGCTCCAGCTAGAGTCTGCTCTGGGGATGACGGCCTCAAGTGAGGCCCGCCTCACTCTGAGTAGCGGATTGTCCCTCCGGAGTGTGCAGAGGAATAGCTATGGGGCCCCAGCGGATGCTTGTTGAGACATCATGAGCCATGCCTCCCGAAGCTGCTGAAAAAGGGTAGGGTCGCCAGGAGCCCATGATCAAGGTGGTGCTGGCAGCCACAGAGCCCAACCCCCGGGATACTATGTGGCCATGTGCCTTATAAACATGCCACTATTTCTTATCTCGTTCTGTGAAGGGCAGAAGGCCTTGCCTGAGAGGTTGCCCCTGGCTGAGAACACACACAGGTGAGTTCAAGGGCTCGTCTCTGCTGAGTAGCTGGTAAATGTGGTTTGGGTACACTGGGAGCTCATCCTAACTCTTCCGATAACCGCCTTGGTGCCAGCAAGGACAAGAGGTAGTCCATTTAGTACTGGCCACCTTCAGAAGCCAAAGAGCCCAGGTGGCAGGGTGCTCAGCGCATGCCCACCCTGCTGGAGCCAGGGGTTTGCTGGAATGCCACATTGCTGTACCAGCTAATAAATAGAAGTAATTTGATTAGCTTTCTCTAACTGGTGATAAGATCCTGACAAACCCTTTTTAATGCGTTTCTGGAGCAGGATGAAATTGTTTCATTCTGAGAGCAGGGGCCCCCCGGGAGTTGCCTTGAAGCTCCTTTAGTGAGAGGTAAAAATATGCCAATCATTAATGAGGGGAGAATTACGGAGACTTTAATGCAATCAGAAAGAAGGAGCCCCGAGGCAGCTTGGGAATAAAACCTGCCCTTAAATCAGAGAGAGGCGGTGGTAGGGAGGCAGGAGGGGACAACAGAAGCTTGCTCAGAAAGCAGAGGCTGCAGGCCCTCCAGGCAGAATGGCCTTAGCGACAGGGCACACGTCTCCACAAGATCCTCCTCACAGCAGGGACTCCCAGCACACAGGAACCAGATAGGACCAAATGAGGCAGTGTTTACTGAGAGTGCCCTCCCCTTACAATTCCCCTCAGAACAACCATGAGGCCCTCATAAGTTCCTAGGAAAGTCAATGACTGGTATGCCTCCTTCCTGGGACAACTGTGGGAACAAGAACATCGAGGAGCTTGTTACCAGAGCCAAGAGAGATGGTTTTGCCTGGTCGTGGTGAAACACACCTGTGAGTCTAGCACTCAACACGTAGGCTGAGGCAGGAGGGTCACAGGTTCAAGGCTAACCTAGGTTGCACAGTGAGGTCATGTCTAAAACACTGAAAAGAAAGGAAGGAACGAGGGAGGGAGGGAGGGAGGGAGGGAGGGAAGAACCTTATCACCTGTAAGACGACCCAGTGCCATAGCTAATGAAATACCTTCTTCCCGTCAATACTCCTCATTGGCCCCTATTACCCATTCTCTAGAAAGTTCTACAGCTTCAGCCCATAGTACCACAAAAGGAAAAATCAGTCAAGGGAGCAGCAAATGGACTCCTGTGCTTAGGAGGTGGGGGTGGGTAGCAAAAATAGAAACACCTACCACTGAGTGTCCTTAACTATAACACCTTGTCTATAACATTGGTGGATCCAGAGCTGACCTGGCCAGCTGCAGAGTTCCCTCTCCGTACAGTGAGATGTCCACCCTGTCTGGAGAGCCCCCTCTCCTACAGTTAGATGTCCACCCTGTCTGGAGAGCCCCCTCTCCTACAGTGAGATGTCCACTCTGTCTGGAGAGCTCCTTCTCCTACAGTGAGATGTCTACTCTGGCTTCCTCTCTTTGTAGAAACAGGATGCCGCAGGCCCAACAGGGTCAGGCATTACTAATGGTTTCTGCTTTTCACAGACACCTCTGTTGATGAGGTCAGGAGGCGTCACTCCCACACCGGCCTCTCCATGCTCACTCACCGTCTCCTGTACCCCCACTGTTGCCTCCTGGGCACACCTGCATGCACGCTCATTCCCACTTCGGGGACTTTGCACCTTCTTTGACTTCCTTCTTTTTGAGGTGCTCGGATTTAGGGTGATTCCCTCCCCTCTTTCAGGGGCAGTGAAGCAGAGCGAGTGTCTTACCGACCCCCAGCTTTGCTTCCTATCTATTACATTTCTAAGCTAAATACACACACTATGTCGGTCCTCCCCAGGTTAATGGAAGGTGGTGGGGATGGAGGTCTGTTTGCTGTGAAACCCTCCACACCCAGAACATTGTGCACATCTGTTGTATTGGATGAGGGAGCAGAGGCCTGGAGGAGCCTTGAGGCCAAGGAGCCTTAACCTTCTTGCCCACTGCCTGCTGTATTCTGTCACTTGGGGCGGGAGGGAGGGGGGATGTCTGGCAGAGGAGGGAAGCGGATGGATGTGCCAGATGTGGAGAGCAGGGAACCACAGGCTGAGAGTCCTGGGACAAGGTGCAGAGTCAAAGTCATGGGCTTCACTGTGTGGCCATCTTAGACCAGTCACCTGCCCTCCAGGTTCTACTGAGCCCCAGAGAACGGTGCTTGGGAGCTACCCAGAGGAGGGGTGGCCATAAGCCTTGCAAGCCAGGCCCTTCCTTCTGCTGAACCATAAGAGAAGAGTAAGAAAAAAAACCTCTTTCCGACCTGTTCTCCATCTGATGAAGAGGCAGCCACCAAATGACGCAGGGTCACAGAGCACACATCATAGGGTCAGCTGGTCTGGGTATATACACCAGCTTTGCCCATGATTTCCTGTGCAACCCTGGAGTGAGTGACTTAACATCTCCTGTCTCCTTTTTTTTCTCTTTGATAAAACGGGTTGAGCAATAAAAACAACCGGGAGGGCATGGCTGAAGTTAAGATTATATTATTGGTGTCGCCAAGGGCCAGAGTGCCTATCATACAATAAGCCTTTATACTATTCACCACTAAGGTTATTAGTTATGATGAGTCAGGACCAGATACCCCTCAGCAGCAAGCAGGCCAAAGCCTAACTTTGGAGTCAGTCTCGCAAACACAAGCCAGGGTGTGTGTGTCAGTCAGAGAATAGTCCACTGGGAACCCACGATCAGTGGACCATTACTGAGCACCCACGCCACACAAGGCCCGGGGGGGGGGGGGCTGTGAGAAGGGACTGGGCACTGGGAAGGCAGGGATCCTGCTTCTCTATCTTCTTGGCCACTTCACCCACCAATCTCCAGTGCCCAGCACGTAGTAGGTCCTTCACAGATATTGGATGAGTAAACGACTAGCACCTGAATACCTATCAACCTCTTTCTCTGGCCACCTCCTCCAGCTCTTCCCGTAGGTGAGACAGTTTCTGGACACAGCCTGCTAGTCTTCTCCACTAGACTGAGCTGGCCAGGCCCCGCCTAATGTAGATGGCTCTAGGCAGGCCACCCAGAAGGTCCTGGTCCCATGTTCAGACCCACGAGGCAGGAAGATGAACTCTGACTTCATAGGACGCTGGGCTAGGTTCTGGTGCAACCTTCATGCTCACAGGCCCTTCCTCACCTCTGGCTTTCAGGCCTGCTGGTCACCGGGGACACACTAGGATCTGGGTGGAGTTCTGCACCCCAGTGACACCATCCTCATCCGATGGCACCCAGGTTTTTCTTTTTCCCCCAGCCCAGAGAGGAGGACAGTTTCAGAAAAAGTCTTGCTCCAGCAGAGACAGAGAGAGACAGAGACAGAGAAAGACAGGGAGAGAGACAGAGAGAGGGAGACTGAAAGAAAGAGAGAGAGACAGAGGGACAGAGAGACAGAGTGACAAAGGGACAGAAAGACAGAGGGACAGAGATGCAGGGAAGCAGAGGCAGATGCAACATGGCACTGCCCTGCTGCTGGAGGGCCAGCTCCCCCTCTCACCAGCAGGCCCTCCAGGGGGGCTAGCCGGCAGGGGCTGCCTGGCTGCAAATGACTCCCTTTGTCATGTTTTGTTATGATTAAAAATGCATGTCGCAGGCGAGGCCCTGGAGTGGAACCCGGCTGAAAATTGAATCATTAATATTCCCCCGCAGCTGATGCCCGGTGCTTCCCATGCAGCTGGGAGCCGAGGCCGGCATGCAACAGTTTCAAGTCCCGGCAAGTGGGGGAGACACAGTGCGCACCAGCCCCTCCCCCAGGACTCCCGCCCCATCTTTGGGGAGAGGAACAGGTGTCAGGCAAAGGCTCCCTGAACTCTTCTTCCTCTCTGGCTCTGTTCAGGGCTAGAAAGGATGCCAAGCTCTTGGGGGCTCGAAGCGCTCAGCCTGGTATCTTTGCCCTCCAGACCCCCAACCTGCCCCCTTGACCTTTTCCTCTTCTGCTGTTTACTGTCTTGAGTGCTTTTCCTTCACAGTGATAGTAATAATATTCTCATTTTTTTTTTTTTTACTTCTTATTAACTAATCAATGATCTTTGCCTGCCAGTTGCTATTTGAACACCTTTATGTCTTTGAACTTAGGTTAATTCTCTCAAGACAACCGGGTGTGGGTGTGTGACCTCTAGTACAGCTCCATTATACAGATAGGAAAGGGGAGGCACTGAGCCCTTCGACAACTTGGCCAACCCCACACAGCCACAAAGAGGCTCCAGAGTTTGGGTCTGGCATCTCCGGCCTCACGCGTGTTGGGATGTTGCTAGTCTGCAGAGAGCGGCAGAAGTCAACTACAGAGCAGACTGCAAAACCTTGGGTCAACGGAAAGAAGGCAGACGTGTTCAGTGGAAGCTTTTATTGTTACAGCCCCGATGTGGAAATGATCTTTGTTTGATTTAGGTTAAGTAAAATATATCACGAAGAGGCATGGCGGCTAGAAACTGAGAATCATTCACACAATGATTCTGGTGGCTTATGCTGTGTTCATGTTGACAGCGCTGGCCTCACCCACTGCGGTCTTGACTTGGATTTTTTTTTCCTTGTCTCTCAGCTGAAACTTAAAAGTTACTTCTCAGAGAAGCCTTCTCCAGACCCAGAAAAGCCCTCTGTCACTGTCCCATGTGTTAGTACAGGATCACATTCTCCCATCAGGCATATGATGGATGTGTCCACGGGCTTCTGTAGTCCGATCTTGTAGAGCTGGGAGGAGAGCTGGGAGAGGAGCCGGTTGCCTGGATATTGTTCGGTTTGTTTTGTTTTTGTTTGGTTTAGTTTTTCCAGACAGGGTTTCTCTGTGTAGCCTTGGCTGTCCTGGAACTCAGGAGATCCACCTGCCTCTGCCTCCTGAGTGCTGGGATTAAAGGCGTGCGCCACCACCGTCCAGCTTGGATTTCCTCACTCTTAAGCTAGGATGACAGCCACTCACCAAAGCTATAATATCCAGAGAAGATGACCATTGAAAGATTTGAGCCCCGAGCCTACTAAACTACCACATGATTGAGAACAAGCCCAGAGCATGGGACTATAGAGCCAGGCATGTGCCCAGGTCCAGGGCCTGCTACACGGCCTCCCTTACAGACCAAATAGGAAGAGAGTGGGCTGAGGAGAAGCATGTGTTTCAAGACAGATGCTCCAAAGTAGCCCCCTGTGCATGACAAGCTGCTGCTCACCCCAATACCTGGTGCTGTGCAGCCAGGAAAGGGTTCAAGTAGCCAGGTATGGTGTTGTACTCATATACACCCAACATCCAACACGCAGCCTGTGGAGGCAGAGGGGTCAGGAGTCCAAGGTCATCCATGGCTGTATAGTGAATCTGAGACCAGCGTGGGGTTACGAGAGACCCCGTCTCACGAAATAAACAAGCGAACAAACGCCCACAAACAACCAAAAGAGACCAGGGGGGAGGGGGACTCAGTCTGTAAAGTGCTTAGGATGTAAGCATGAAGACCTGAGTTCAGATCCCCGGCACCCACATAAAAACAGTTGTGCTTCGTGGTCTATGTCTGTAACCCCAACGCTGGGGAGGCAGAGATCGGGAATTCTAACCCGTCCTGGTCTAGCCGATCGGTGAGCTCCAGGGTCAGCAAGAGATCCTGTCTCAAAAAGAAAAATGTGGACAGCAATTGAAGAAGATGCTCTCCACATAGATCTATAGATTTCTGGCTTCTACGTGTACATGTGCACCCCCCACAACGAGAGAGAGAGAGAGAGAGAGAGAGAGAGAGAGAGAGAGAGAGAGAGAGAGAGAGAGAGAGAACAAGTTTTGTTTCCCTGTTCAGCTTTTCAGGTGGGGGGAAACGGGTAAAGGGGGAGACGCTCTATCACTCCCTCTCCTCTCTCCTCTCCCTCTCCCTTTTTGCAATGCTGAGGCTGTACCCGGGACCCTGTGCATGCCCAGCAACCACTCCGCCAGAGTCGCACGCACACCATTAAAGGCAGGGGCTACCATAGTCGAAGCTCACTATGAATCAGCCTTGCTGTGCACGTCACAGGTGTGATCCTGTGGAGGCAGCTACCCTTACGGAGCCCAGGTGATGGATGGGGAAACTGAGGCCCAAACTTGATGATCATAAAAGAGTCAAGTTTTGACCCCAGGTCTCCTGACCTCCGAGTCACAGTCTGAAGCACCCACGGGTCCCTATCCAACAAGGGCCAGGGGAATGTTCAGAAGCCCAAGGAAGACCAGCAGCCATGATGGAACCACGGTGGCCACCACCTGCTTTGGCTGTCCAGTAGGCAGCCAAAAGTCTGTGTTCGCAACGCCTGACTGACTGACTCCCCAAACTGAGGACTGACTTGGGACCAAGGTAGCCACAGGCAGGCTAGAAGGGTCTGCTGTTGCTAGTTTGGGGGGGTAGAGGAGACACAGACAGAGCCTCGGCCTGACTATCTTAGAGTTGTTGCCCAGATTCTAATGTCAGCCAGCCAACAGTGTAGGCAGCAATCACTCTCTGCCACCGGGGTGAGAAGCAGGGTCTATGAGATCGAGTTTGTGGGGCTCAGCCCTTGGAAAACCGGCATCCTGAGTCCTCACTCTCAACTTCTAAGACTTCTTCCAGGGCCACCGGCAGCCTGAGAAGCCAGCTCCAAGCGCACTCTGAGCCTCCCCTAAGTACGAGAGAATCCCAAGGGTACAGAGGCTGAACTTCCTGTCCCTGGGAGGTGGCTGCTGCAGAGGGCAGCATTGGCACTTGCCCGTACTGTGGGGAGCAGGTGCTGAACCAGTTGACATGCGCTGAAGAAAGGTCAGAGGTTGAGAGGTCGTCAGGGAGGCCGGGGAGTGGGCACCATTGCCCTCCTCTTCCCTCTCCCACCCTTTGCCCCAGACCTCCACCCACCCTACTCTCAGCTCCTCTCATCCTCTCCCCCATCCCCTGCTTCCCTTCCCCCACTCACACCTCCCCAAGGACAAGCAAAGTTATTACAATAATGAATTAGCCAGCCCGCTTACTGCCGCCACTGGCGAAGACAATTATCCCCCCCTCACATCCCTAGCCGCTGCTCGGCTCCCTCATAAAGACGGGCTTTTGGGGCCGCTTTGTGCTTTGATTGGAAATGAAGAGATTGCTAATTAGGGAACACCTGCTGGGACCCGGGCTGGCAGGAACAGAAGCAGGACCAGGATGGACCGAGCGGCCATTGCAAGGCAGGCTGAGAGTGCATGATTGGGTGTGTGCAAGCGGGGTGGCGCGCCTGGTCATGTGTGCCTCACGGGGGTGCTGGGGGAAGGTGAGAGGAAGGAGCAGACACCTCAGTGATTTAATCCAAATCCTGGCCACCACCCCCTGGAAGCCATAAACAAAACCCAGACAGTTTATGGTGCTTTTCACCTTTTAAAGGATGCTAATTTGTTTATGGGTGGCTGTAATTCTGCCTGTGTTTGCATAGGTCAGCTCTGGCTGGGATATGCAGTCCGTAGCCATCTCCAGTAGGGCTCACTAGCATTGGTGGGGGGATGCACAGAGCCTGCCAGCTCTCTGCGGAGAGGTGAGGTGGGAAATAGTCGCACACAGAGGTATTTCGCTTGTCCAGTGATGGTAACAAGGACATGAGCTCAGGGCAGTTAAACCTGAGATTGACTTCATCTAGTAGTTCTCCATGCCTTTCTTTTCTTTTAAATTTTAGTTATTAGCACCGTGTGTGCATGATGTGTGTTTGGGGGTACATGTGCACTATGGCACATGTGTGGAGGTCAGAGGACGACTGTGGATGGGGTTCTCCCCTTCCACCTTTCCGCTGGTTCTGAGGACTGAACGCAGGGGGTTCAGCTTGTGTGGCCTTCTGGGACAACTTTATCTAGTTGCTTCCTTTCTCTTCTCTACCTCCTTGTACTAAAGTGGACTAAAACACTTGATGACACACACACACCCCTACCTCTGTGGAGTAATGACTAAGATACATACTCAGCACCCAGCACCCTGAAATACATACTCAGCACCCAGCACCCTAAAATACATACTCAGCACCCAGCACCCTAAAATACATACTCAGCACCCAGCACCCTAAAATACATACTCAGCACCCAGCACCCTAAAATACACACTCAGCACCCGGCACCCTGCCGCTTACCCCAGGAAGACATAAAACTCTGCAGATTCCTATCTTGACATGAACATTACTAGACTGAGCTCAGCTGCTCTGCCCCTGGCCTCAATTTTCCCACCTGTAACATGGGAAGACTCTCTTTACTTCTTTGGAGGCTCTCCTCTGCACCTCAAGCGTTCTGATTCCACAGTGTTGCTCAGGGTTTGGGTTCCTTACGCCAGAAAGTAGCCACAAGTGTGGGATTTGAGTGTGGCCTTGGCTGGGATTCCAGGGCCGCAATTCAGGAGCCACCGCAACCTTAGGCTGCTCAGTGAACTCTACTGGACTTTGTCTTTTTCATCCGTCGAACAGGAGGGGGTGACTCCAGCATCTTGAGTTGCTGAGCAGGGTGAGGAGGAGAACCAGAACCAGAGCTTGGTTCTCAGTGTGTGCTCGGGGCAGGGCTTGCCTTCTCCGCCTCGCTCAGCACCACCAGCACTGCCCACAACTGCATCATTCCAGCTAGATGCTGTTCCATGGAGGCAGGCAGCTAGAAAATCACTGTCAATATCCTTCTAGTGCAGTCCATCAAGGCCTGCTTCCTGAGCTCCTGTCCATTCTCCCCTCAACTTGTGTGAGCATAGACATCTCTCGAGAAGTCTCCAGATGGTTCTGTGGGAAATGGAAAAGCTGGCGGAGACCTAGGAAGCAGAGGCTAGGTTCACCTCTCTTCCACACGGGGGTGTCCAGTACGCTCATGATCCATGAACTTGAGCCATGAAGCTACAGGAAAAGCAGAGCTCTAAGTCAACCCAGAGCTAAAGCTTTCCCAGGCTTCATCTCTCATCATCCTTAAAACTCCCATGGGACTGGCTTTGATGACCTCGTGAGCAGATAAGAAAGCCAACGCAGGTGGGGATGGAATGAGCTCTCCAGTGACAATAAACCAATAAGGATCAGAGACAGAGCAAAAGCCCCAATCTTCCCAAGTCTAAAATCTGGGCTTTTCCCATCCATTGTATGGGCAGTGGCCACCAGGTTCCCATGGACCACAGGCTCCATCAGCACAGACTCACGATGTCTTGAGTTTCCTTGTTAATTTTGGCAGTGGGAGCACAGGGCAGGTAGCAAAGACACCTGTGTGTGGTATTGAGGGGGTAGACAAGGAGCTACTGAGCAGGCCTCTGGCTGGCACACAGAGTGAACACGTGTGACCGCCCCAGGGCGTGGATCTGAGCAGTTGTGAACAGGTGCGTGGGTACATGAACTAAATGCACTTTGCTCTTGGGCTTTACATCCCTTCCAGGAAAGGGTGAGATGGGGTATCTTAACGCAATAGAGGTTTGGTTTGGGATAGGGCAGGAGGTGTGGGACTCCAGCCTGAGGATGGTGTGAGAGATTGAGGAGTTCAGGCATGAGGAAGCTTCAAGCCCTGGGCACTGAGACGAGCTGGACTACTTTGAGTCACTGAGCCAGCATGCTCTCTCTCATGGACCCACCCCCGCCCTCCCCCAAAGTGCCCCAAGAACTGGGTATCCACACCTCCAGTTCAGTAATGAAAGTATTGCTACCGAGGGAACTCAGTTTGAGTGTGAAGCTTGTCTTTGCTGTTTCCTAGACCTGCCACCCTCTCTGCTGGGCAGACTGGGGAACCTCCGTTTCCTTGATGGCACATGGGAGATGCCACCCATTTCGAGGAACTACGTGGAGATAAGAGCCAATAACACACCAGGAACCCCACCCAACATAGTTCTTTGCAATTTGAGGCCTGTGTGTGCAATTGGAAGCCTTCATATACATTCTCCACCTTGTCCCTGAGGCAGCCAGGCAGGCCACAGACAGCTGAAGCAAGTCTGACCTCTCCCCTCACATTCCTGCCCAATTCATTTCTAGCTCAAAGGCCAGGCTCGTGGTCATCGACATTCCGGCTCTTCGTGAAGTGGAAACATGAGGAGGTGAGTGACTCCCTCCACACAGGGACCATGAGGGCTCTATACTGGGCCAGCCTGGAGAGTGACAGAAATTCAGATTCTAGAGAGGCCCAGGCGACTGCGAAAGAAAAGAGGCCATGCTCGGGCGCCTCTCATCCTCTGTCCCAGTGTAGAGACAGTTGGAGCGTCACCCGGCTCCTCTGGCCCACAATGTTTCCTCTCCATCTGACATCAGGAGTGCCCGGTTGGTCCAGATGAGTCTCACGGGTTCTTCCCTCAATTAGGACAACTGTAATCTGATCGCTGGCTGATTAGGGAGTAGAACTAGCCAATCTCAACTCCTCGAGATGAGAAGTTCCATAGAGATCCCTGCGCGCAGGCTGAACCACAGCTAAATCCATGAGTTTGCTTGGCGGCTGACCGCCCCCCTTCTTTCTACCCTACCCCTTCCCCGGGGTTCCCCCAGAAGCCACGCGCTCATTACATCTCTTTGGCAGGACACCTACCAATCCCTGCTCTGGGGAACCTGACCTAAGACACTCATCTCCCCGAGCTCTTTAGAACCTTCCCCAAATAGCAGCATCAGTGGAACCCACCAAGGTGTATTTGTTCAAACCCATCCGTCAGAGATCCTGATACACCCCAGCAGACGAAAAGAAGCCAAGTAGGCAAAGGCTGCTGCGTCAGCCTGAGGAGAGTCCTCAGAGCTCGCAATGGGTCCAGAAGCTAGGAGACTTCTGCTTTTCCCTGGTGTGCTCCAGGCTGGAGAACCGGAGCCCAAGGCCAGGCCCGCAGTGGAGAAGCCATAGAAACCTGTAGTTTACTTTGGTAACCTATTGCTCTACAGGTTGGCATTGGGGGGCTTCAGAGGCAACAGTAGGGCCACCATGTCCCATATCCCTGCTGGAGCATTTTTAGCACTCTCACTACAAAAAGTGAGACCAGGATTGGGGGGGACTATAAAAAACACCAGAGAACCAGGGACAGTAGCCCCGAAGAAAGGGGGACAAGCTGGAGACACTAAGTCTCCACTGGATGGTCCAGGTATCCTCACTGGTCTTCCTGAGGCTTCCAGTGTGACACCCGAGCTTAGGGAGAAGGGGGAGGTAGCAAACACTGATTCGCCCCTGTGTCCATGCAGATTCCACTGCATGTCCACCCCCACCCCCCCACCCCGCCCCCACTGCCCAGGAGGAAGGGTTTAGGCTGTGAGCACCTCCGGAGAGAAAAGGAAGGCAGAACAATAGGAACCCAGTGGACTCTCATCTGTGGAAGGTCAGACACAGAGGATAAACACTTTGTCCCAAATGGTGAGCACATGTTGGACTCCATCCAAGGTGGGAAGATAGTCTGACTCGCCTTGGGAATGTGATTAGCATCTTGAGAGCCAAGGGAGGCGGATCAAGAGGAGATCAAGGTCACAGGAGAGTGGGTAAGGAGTCCAGCTGCAGGTGCTGTGGCCTTGGCAAGAGAGCCCCCCCCCACACCCACTAAGAAAACCTGGTAGTGGGCTGAGGAAGAGACAACCCACATAGAGGGAAAAGAGACGGTGCCCAGAGAAGGCAGGGAGATCGTCCCCATAGAAGAACGTCTCGGAGGGAGGTGTGCTGGTATCCGTACTAGGAAAGATGGTGGCCCGTCAGGCTCAAGTTTGGGAAAGATCAAATGTGAAAAAAAGCAGGGTGGGGAAAACAGACAGGAGACACGAAGGGGAGAGTGTTGCCCGTGGATGACTGAGGGAGGGGGAAATTCTCACACGGGAATGAGAAGGAGTGGGAAGGCATGGACACCACAGAGCAGGTGATGCTGGTGGGCATGTGCACTGTGAAAGTGTCCTAACACTGCACTTGCTGAATTCTCCAGTGTAGCTCACAGATTAGCTCTGCATTTCCCCCGTAGGCTTACCTGCTGTTACACGGAGGCACAGCAAATTATTTTCAGTGGTGGAGAGACGGTTGGGTCACTAAAGTGCTTGCAAACACAAGGTCTTGAGTTCGATTCCCAGAACCCATGTAAAGAAGTTGAGTGTGGCGGCTTGCACCCATAATCCCAGCACCAGGGAGGCAGAGACCTGGCCTATTCAGAGGTCTCTAGGCCATTGAGAGACTGTCTAAAAAGTAAACAAATTTGCCCCCCACGTGTACACCTATACATGCACACATACATTATACACCAACACACACAATAAATGATCTGTGGAAATGTGGGGCTCTGAGAGTGGCAAATGAGAGTTAAGGGGGACTAAGGGGACTTTCTTAATGGTAACACCTGTGACGTAATACTTAGAAAGATGCAGAAAATAAGTAACAGCTAGAGTTCCAGGTTGATGCCCATGTGGGGCTGTGAAAGAAAACATAGGATACATTTCAAATAAAATAAAATGAAAATAAGAAACCGTTGCACCAAATTCTGTGTCTGTGTCAATGGTACAAAATGGTAGGCTGAGCAGAGGGAATCAAAAGTCCAAGACTTGTCTGGGCTACAGAATGAGTTCAAGACTAGCCTGGGCAACTTAGCAAGAACTTACGTCAAAATAAAACGAGAGTGGGCTGGCCAGATGGCTCATGGGTAGAGGGCTTGCTGCCAACCCTAACTGCCTAAGTTTGATCCCTGAGACTCAAGGATACAACTGACTCCTGCACGTCCTCTGACCTCCACATGTGCACCTTGGCATGCACGTACCCACACATGCACAAAATAAATGAACAAATGTAATACTATTTTTTTTTAAGAAATAAAAGTAAAAAGGGCTGGGAGTGTAACTCCATGATAGAAAGTTTGCCTAACGTGTATAAGCCTCAGCAACAGGGCTACTGGGATGCAGTACTATGACGCGTTAGTCTTGACTGTCAACTTGACTGGATTTGGAGTCACCTGGGAGACACAGTGATGGTCCAGTCTGCGAGGGTGTTTCTAGAGAGGTTTAACTGAGGATGGGAGACACTCCCTGAACAAGAGCAACATGATCCTGTGGGCTGGGATCCCAGACGAAGTGAGTAGGGGATAAAGGGGGAAAAGTGAGCTGAGCACCAGGGTTCATCTTCCACTGGTTCCTGATGTGAATGTACCATGTGACCTGCTGCCTCATGTTCCTGCTGACATTCCTTCTCCACCATGATGGACTGTTTGCTTTCAAACTAAAATAAGCCCTTCCTTCCTTGAGTGCTTCTTGTCGATCTGTGGTTAAATAACAGAAAATAAGCTGATACACACACACACACACACACACACACACACACACACATTTTCTATTGGCTGCTTGTTATACTGAGTCTTATAGGAACCAGTGCAACGTGACATTAGATGGTGTAACTGCCTGCTAGACCTTAAACAAGACCCTTAACCTCAGTGCCTCAGTTTCCCCATCTGTAAGATGGGAGCAATAATGACACCTCTATCTTCCAGTCCTTACAAAGGTAAGTTAGACAAACCAAGGCAAGTTTCCATTACATCCCAGCTCCTTTAAAATGCCTTTCCCCTGGGAGGCAGAGGCAGGAGAGGATCTCCAAGAGTGTAAGGACAGCCTGGTCTACAGAGTGAGCTCCAGGACAGCCAGGACTGTTGCATACAAAACAAAAAATTTCTTTCCCTCTCCCACACTCAGAAGAATCATTAAAGAAAAGGATGCATGGGGATGTCGGGAAAGCAGCGAAGCACTGAACAAGGAACAGTAGAGAAATGTCTCCAGGAAATGTCATGGTTAGGTCTCAAGTAAACAGCGCAGCTCATCCCAGGAAAGGATGGGGTGGGGCGAAGAGAGAGGATGGGGTGGGGCGAAGGAGAGGATGGGGCGGGGCGAGAGAGGATGGGGCGGGGTGAAGAGAGAGGATGAGGTGGGGCGAGAGAGAGGATGGGGTGGGGCGAGAGAGGATGGGATGGGGCGAGAGAGAGGATGGGGCGGGGCGAGAGAGGATGGGGCGGGGTGAAGAGAGAGGATGGGGTGGGGCGAGAGAGAGGATGGGGTGGGGTGAAGAGAGGATGGGGTGGGGCGAGAGAGGATGGGGTGGAGCGAGAGAGAGGATGGGGTGGGGTGAAGAGAGAGAGAGAGAGAGAGAGAGGATGGGGGCGGGGCGAAGGAGAGGATGGGGCGGGGCGAAGGAGAGGATGGGGTGGGGTGAAGAGAGAAGATGGGGCGGGGCGAGAGAGAGGATGGGGCGGGGCGAAGAGAGAGAGAGAGAGAGAGAGAGAGAGAGAGGATGGGGGCGGGGCGAAGGAGAGGATGGGGCGGGGCGAAGGAGAGGATGGGGCGGGGCGAAGGAGAGGATGGGGTGGGGCGAAGGAGAGGATGGGGCGGGGTGAAGGAGAGGATGGGGTGGGGCGAAGGAGAGTTTGGGGTGGGGTGAGAGAGGATGGGGCGGGGCGAATGAGAGGATGGGGCGGGGCGAAGGAGAGTTTGGGGTGGGGTGAGAGAGGATGGGGCGGGGCGAAGGAGAGGATGGGGTGGGGTGAGAGAGGATGGGGCGGGGCGAAGGAGAGTTTGGGGTGGGGTGAGAGAGGATGGGGCGGGGCGAATGAGAGGATGGGGTGGGGTGAGAGAGGATGGGGCGGGGCGAAGGAGAGTTTGGGGTGGGGTGAGAGAGGATGGGGCGGGGCGAAGGAGAGGATGGGGTGGGGCGAGAGAGGATGGGGCGGGGCGAAGGAGAGGATGGGGTGGGGTGAGAGAGGATGGGGCGGGGCGAAGGAGAGGATGGGGGCGAGAGAGAGGATGGGGCGGGGCGAAGGAGAGGATGGGGTGGGGTGAGAGAGGATGGGGCGGGGCGAAGGAGAGGATGGGGTGGGGTGAGAGAGGATGGGGCGGGGCGAAGGAGAGGATGGGGCGGGGCGAAGGAGAGGATGGGGCGGGCGAAGGAGAGGAGGGGGGGGCGAGGGAGGATGGGGCGGGGCAAAGGAGAGGAGGGGCGAAGAGAGAGAGAGAGGATGGGGGCGGGGCGAAGGAGAGGCTGTGGGTACTGGCGAAAGCTCACAATATGAATCAAAAGGAAGAGAGACATTTTCAGACTTTGAATTTATGATGTGGTTCACCCTCACCCCCCAGCGTGAAAACGGCAGGTTCAAGAAAAGCTGAGGTTTCAGGGGCTGGAGAACAAAGCATGTCCCCAGGCCCTGTATGGAAATGACAGAGACCCAGGACCCCCTGAACTGCGCAAGTCGGACCGCGAGAGCCGCTCTTCTGGGAAATACAGTGGAGAAAGAGAGGAGGCCGGAGATCAAGGGTCCAACATATGAAGGAATCTCTTGATGAGACTTCTAAAATGGCAGAGACGGGGGAAAGAGGCCCGGAAACCAGTAAAAGTAGACTGCAGGACCCAAGGGAGAATATTTTAGAAATAAGTTAGACACGGAAAAAGGAATTATCACTCAGCGATTAATGATAAAAATCAAGGCCATTTAGTAAAAACGGAGAGGTAATCTTTACGAAGGGGCACATAGGGACAGAGAAAATGGATGAGGCACGCTCTCTACTCCGAGGACTCTTTATTTAGCGTGTCTCCAAGTGTAATACTTTTAATAGAGTAAGATAGAGAGGGGCCAGAAAGGCACGGGAGCACAGGCGTGTAGGCTAGACATGGCAGGGAGGAGCTAGCCCTCCCAAACGGGGCGTGCACCAGGCTTATTTACTTACCTGTTCAATTCTTCTTAACTACTATAATTTATTATTATGGTTACTGCATGTGTGAATGTTTTGCCCACAGTCGGCATGGGCACACGGACCACAGCAAGCGTAAGGAAGTTAGAGGACAACTTGTAGATTGAGTTGGTTCTTTTTTCCCACCTTTCATGTGAGTCTCGGGGCTTGAACTCAGTTTGCCAGGCTTTCCTGGCAAGGAGGACCTTTAGCCATTGATCCATCTCACCAACCCGAGAGCGGGCTTTTTCCACACAGCTCAATTTACATATCAGTACTGAAAGATGTTCTCTTTTAAACCACAAAAGCAAGAACCTCTGTCCCTGACCTGAAGGTCTACTGGGAAGAAGCCAAAGGCATTAAGTCCAACTAGCTAGGCCTATAGCGCTTGTGGTTCAGCTATGTGAAATTGGGGTGGGAAGCTGGTACCATTTATTCCACAGGCACTTTGTTGTTGTTTTTTTTCTTCTCCCAGACAAGGTCTCACTCCATGCTCCAGGCCGGACTCAAACTCACAAAATCCTTCCACAGCCTCCTGAGGGCTAGAATCACAGTGTGCCACAACCACAGTGGCTTCATCGGTACCTGCAAAGTCAGTTGGGTGCCTGTCGCAACCAGACACTGCTGGGAGGTAGGCCCCTTATCCCTGCAACCGAACCCCTACCCCTGGATACAGGAGCTCCCCTGCTCAGAGAGACAGAGACGTTCAGAGCAGGATGCAGAGAGGTCCTTGGGCGCTGACCATCCATCCACACTTCCTTTCTATGGACAAAGACACAGAGGCCGAGAGGGACGAGCGGCATGGACAAGCCACCAGGCGGTAGCTTCTGGAAGCTAACGTAAGTGATTGCTCAACATGGTGATCTAAAACTCAGCTTTATTTCCGTACACAGCTTGGTTGCCTCCACAACAGTGCCCAGCGACGGCAGTCGAGGGTCACATTTCAAGGTAATATTTCTGGTATTTTTAGCAAACAAATTCCATGGGTTTAATTATAATGCATTCGCTTATGTTCTCTCTCTCTCTCTCTCTCTCTCTCTCTCTCTCTCTCTCTCTCTCTCTCTCTCTCCCTCTCCCTCTCCCTACATTCCCCACCTTAAATGATTAGAAAACTCTCCCCAAAATAAGTCAGGAAAGCAAGCAAAGGAGGTGTCTGGGGAAGCCAAAACTGATGGTGCCCCTGAGAGGTGGGTACAGAATGCCTCAGATGTTTACCCTACTCTCCTGTGGGTGGTGTTTTTCACCCCTGCGCCCATCTTTTGTCTCATCCCTAGATGATGAGCCACCTCTTTTGCACATTTTTATATCGTTGTAGAAATGGTATCTGCCTGTCTCTAAGGTGTTTTTAAAACTACGATTCCCTGATCAGTATGACTGTCCAACAGGGCCTAATCATTGGTTACAGCTGGCCTTACTCTGAAAGGCCCAGGCCCAACAACAGAGATATGACCTAAGAGCCTGCCAAGAAAGATGCCATCCGTGTATATCTGCGGCCCACGAGCAACATCTGAACGCACAGGAACTAGTTTCCCTCTCCAGATCCCTTCCTCTGAGCTAACAGTGACGCTTCCTCCCTGCTTCCCAAGGAGCCACAGCAGATGGGCGGCTGAAGGTGGAATTAGCGAGCCATTACATGAGGGTGTTCTCAATTGAGTGCCCCAGAGTAAATAGTAATTACACGTTCCTTCCAGATTACTCTCAGCCTGAGATGTGGAAGAAGAGTCATGGATGGCTGACCACAATACCCTGAACGTGCACACGTGCGCACAGACACGCAGGCCGGCCACAAGCCTGGCTTTGGAATTTTCCCTTAAGAGCGTGATGGCAGTTCTTCTGCAGTTCCTTGGAATACACAAATCCCATACCCCCACACCCCTAGGCGCTAGCAATTGCCCTTCCCTGTTCCCATTTTTCTTTCCTTGTTGAGAGTACTCCCAGAAGATGTCCCATCAAACGTGTGGGAAACAAGCCATCCCCCCTTAGTTACTCTTCACAGAATTGGCCCTCCACAGAAACTGCACTGTGGGGACCTGGACTCACAGACGTACAAGGCAACTTATGCAAATCGTTTGCCGCCTTCACGGCTACACACCAGCAGCCATATACCATGGCCTGCGGAAGCATAGATTGGCACACAAAGGTGAGAAGCTTTGCCAGATCAGCCCAAGCCCCACATAGTGATATGCTCACTGTGTCGGCCAGACCTTTAGTCGTGACAAAAATCCCCGACAAATGACACACGGGAGCAAGGGTGTGCTTTACCTCGTGGGTGTAGAGGCCTCAGTCGGCCGTTGGCTGGCTCTGCTGTTTCTGAGCTCTGGAGAGGCAGAGCGTCATAGCAGAAGGCTGGGGAGTGCCACGCTGCTCCCCATGTGGTAGCCAGGAAGCAGAAAGAAGTCATAGAAAGGGACCGGGGCCCCTGTAAAGGCACCCCTCTGGCAATTCAACTTCCCAACAGTCTATCCAGATTGTGATTCTAGCAATGCATTAAGCCATTGGTTAGGTCAAACCCCCCATGATCTGGTATCTTTGGAAATGCTCACACAGATGTACCTTTAGTAACTTAGGCATCTCTCAATCCAATCATTGACCCCATACATATTTCCATATTTAAGAGTCATCCAAGACCAAGTGGTTAGAACGGAACTCATACAAGTAACACTATACGGACCGAGCAGGTTATATGTATAGATTTAGGAATATCTATGTCTGTGTGTATGTATACAACAACAACTAAAGCAAAGGAGCCGTGATTTTGAAAGAGAGAAAATGGGGGGGAGGGAAATGGTTGGAGAGAGGAAAGGGAGACATGAGGTGAATGTGTTATAATTTTAAAACACAAGAAAAGCTATGGTAAAAAAGGTAACTGTGCATCTGCACACAGCTTCAGCGCACACTGCCATGCACAGTCCTCCAGTGCACACACTGCCATGCAAGTCCTCCAGTGCACACACTGCCACGCACAGTCCTCCAGTGCATACACTGCCATGCACAGTCCTCCAGTGCACACACTGCCATGCACAGTCCTCTAGTGCACACACTGCCATGCACAGTCCTCCAGTGCACACACTGCCATGCGTAGTCCTCCAGTGCACACACTGCCACGCACAGTCCTCCAGTGCACACTGCTGTGCACAGTCCTCCAGTGCACACACTGCCATGCAAGTCCTCCAGTGCACACACTGCCATGCACAGTCCTCCAGTGCACACTGCCGTGCACAGTCCTCCAGTGCACACACTGCCATGCAGTCCTCCAGTGCACACTGCCATGCACAGTCCTCCAGTGCACACACTACCATGCACAGTCCTCCAGTGCACACACTGCCACGCACAGTCCTCCAGTGCACACACTGCCACGCACAGTCCTCCAGTGAACACACTGCCATGCACAGTCTTCCAGTGCACACACTGCCATGCACAGTCCTCCAGTGCACACACTGCCATACACGGTCCTCCAGTGCACACACTGCCATGCACAGTCCTCCAGTGCACACACTGCCACGCACGGTCCTCCAGTGCACACACTGCCATGCACGGTCCTCCAGTGCACACACTGCCATGCACGGTCCTCCAGTGCACACACCGCCATGCACAGTTCTCCAGTGCACACTGCCATGCAGTCCTCCAGTGCACACACTGCCATGCACAGTCCTTCAGTGCACACACTGCCATACACAGTCCTTCAGTACACACACTGCCATGCACAGTTCTTCAGTGCACACTGCCATGCGAAGTCTTCCAGTGCACATACTGCCATACACAGTCCTTCAGTACACACACTGCCATGCACAGCCCTCTAGTGCACACTGCCATACACAGTACTCCAGTGCACACTGCCATGGGAAGTCCTCCAGTGCATACACTGCCATGTGCAGTCCTCCAGTGCACACTGCCATATGCAGTGCAGAACCAGGCATGTCTTGAAACCATCTCAACAGTAGCACTTTCCCTGATCTTCGTAAAGTGACCAGGACGATTCTGGAAGGAATGTAGGGAGTTTGACAGCCTCTTTCCACCTTTCTGGCAAGGGGCCCCGGAAATTGATTAGAGCAGCCAACATGTCATCTCCTTCCCCACCACAATGACTCTAAGAACTTAGTACCCAGTGAGCACTGCTCAGGGGACTTTCACGTGTCTCCTGTGGTCCTCAGCTCTCCATCGAGGAGGTGCTCTCCTCACCCATCTGTAGATGTTGAGACTCGGGGTGAGACAGACCGCTAGCTACTTGGTCTATCATCATGGCTGGTGGGACATGAGTAAGGCAGGTCCTGGTCCCAGGTCGTTTCCTGTCATTGTGATAAAACTCGGATAGAAAACAACCTGGGGGAGGGAAGGGTTTCCTTGGTCTATGCTTCCAGGTCACTGCCAGGGCACAATGCACCACTGAGTCAAGGCAGGAACTTTCGCAGAAACCACAGAGGAGCCCTGCTTACTGGCTCACCACCAGGGAGCTTTCTTACCATGGCCCAGGCCCACCTGCCTAGGGATGGTGACCCCCGTAATGCATTAATCAGCAAGACGTGGTCACAGGCCAGTCTGTTGTAGGCAAGTGTTCCGTGGAGGTTCCCTCCTCCTCGGGTGACTTTAGCTTGTGTCCAGTGGACAATAAAACCTAACGTTGACAGCCTTGTGTGGCTCTGAATTAGCCTGGGATTCACTGATTACCCAAATATCGCCTCAGAGGCCACGGTATAGGGAGATAGGTTAATCCCAAACTGTTACGTGCTCCCGCTTGTAGGGGCTGTTTCTTCTCTGACTTTTTTAGTTTCTCACCACTCTTAGAAGATTCAAAGCAGAGAACAGCCCCAATCGGCAGGCCAAGAAAGCATCCTATGGAGAAGCTCAGACTTGCTGATGTCCCCGAGGGCTGACTAAGTTCCCTCCTGAAACGCCACTCTGTCCCTTCATTCAGCTGCTGGCCAAGGACGGCTAGTAGATGGGAAGCTGGTGTGGGAACCTCTCCAGGTGTGAGGAAGCATGGGTGCTACTGGATGGGTGGGGGGGAGAAATGAGGCCCATCAAGCCACGGAACTATAGCCTCTGTGAACTTAAAGACAAATATTCAAATGTTTGGATCTATGGGTTTGGACAGGTAGTCCTGAACAGTTTTCCTAGCAGTTCTCCAGGGTGCTGAATGAGAGTGGGGAGAAAAGCAAGCCAAGAAAAATGATAGGTAATCCACAAGGCCCAGGCAATGCCACATCTGGGTCCACGGCTTCGGACGACAGGGACACGGGCTAGTTGACCTACCGTGACTGGCTGTGTTACAGGCACAGGTTCATCAGGACCGTCGCTTCTCAACATGAACCACCTAAAACTAGAGAGCCTAGGCGACCTCCTGCCCGCCCTCCTCTCACAAGCAAGGGAGCCGCATTCTGGACCCACAGACCCAGGGCCTCTCTCCAGCTGGCACGAGTGGTCAACAATGCTGTGAATATGCGCGTGTGTGTGTGTGTGTGTGTGTGTGTGTGTGTGTGTGTGTGTGTTTATGTTGATCAAGAATGCCATTCACCTTGTTTCTGGAAACAGTTCCTCATTAGTTCCTCATTAGCCTGGGACTCACTGATTAGGTTAGGCTAGCTGGCCAACAAGCCCCAGGGACACCCCCCCCCCCGTCACCATCTCTGTAGTTCTGGAACTATGAATGATGTCACCATCCACTCCGCATCATTTCAGCCCTTCAGTGTCCTTTGAATATCATATAATTTCCCAGGAGGCCACAAAGAAAAGGTAAAAACAACAACAATAACAACATGCCGTGCGCCTCTTCGGCCTGCTCCCCCAAACTGAGTTGTGCATACACCAAGCACACAGTTGTTACCTGACCTCACAAATACAAGGGACAGGGGGGCTCTGCCTGAGACTGGCACAAAAGCAACCCACCCTGGGCTGTCTTATCCTGCCCCTTCCTCGTCGGAAACCCTAACATACTCATACATCCACGTACAGAGCCTAATCAGCAAGAATTTTTACTCCAGAATATTGCTAGCAAGATCACTAGCCCAAGCTAATCAATTGCCGCAGCCAGCCACCGGTCCCCAAGAGATGCCCAGGCTCTTCACAGCTATCATTAACCCTCAGTGGCCCAGGGTTCTGCATCCCATCTTCCCCCACAGTTGCAGGGATGCTGTTCTGGGGTGTGTGTGTGTGTGGTGTGTTGGGGTCATCCAGTACCTGGAATGATGCCCGTGGCCCACCACCTTTCAAGGCCTTGTCTGTGCTAATGGAAGCAGACACTCTGCAAGGCTTCAGAGAGAAGGGCTCCCTCTTATGTGTACCCCTGGGACCCGAACAGGCCTGACAGAGTCTGAACAGCCCGCGGAGGCAGGTACTGTTGAGAAAGGGCAGAGGAGAGAGCCTGACAAAGCAGAGGAAGAGGTGGAAGAGACGCACCAGGTCAGCAGTTAAACCTGATATCAAATTCCTGGGGAAAAGCTGGTTCTCGTTCTCTCTCTCTCTCTCTCTCTCTCTCTCTCTCTCTCTCTCTCTCTCTCTCGAAGGAAAGGGAAGGGGCTGGAGCCAGGACCATGGTCAGTGGTTCATGAGCTGCTGCAGTTGGTCACGTAGATCAGCAGTTCTCAACCTGTGGGCCACAACCCCACAGGGGTCGCATATCAAATATTTACATTACGATTCATAACAGCCGCGAGATTACAGTTATGAAGTAGCAAGGAAATGGTTTTATGGTTGGGGGACACCACACGAGGAACTGTATTAAAGGGCCGCAGCATTGGGAAGGTTGGGAACCACGGCTCTAGGTGGATGATCAACGCTTCAGTTCACTCCTCCTGTGATCCCCGTTGAGGGGGGAGATTCTGTAATTCATTCGAATGCGTTCATTGAACATTTACCGTGTGCTGGGCACGGTACCAGGTACTCCGGGTCTTCAATAGGGAGGCTGAAAGGGAGGCGTGACAATTGAGATGTTTCCTTGGCAGTTATCTCTGCTACTAGGGCAGAAAGGAGGGAGGAGGGAGGGGGAACCCAGGTCATATTGCAAGTGTGGGCGGCATTGTGCTTCCAGGTCAAGACTTCCCACTTCAACCAGCCAGTAGAGGGCTTTTCCGTGGGAAGGAAGAGCTGAGCCCACTGCTCTGGGGCACAGGGAGTCCCCACACAGAGACCTATCCAGAGCTCTGGGGATGGCAGCATCACACAAGAAGACAACCCTTGGAGAATCTAGAGTGGTACCCACTTGGCTCTAGAGTCTATCTGTTAAGGCAGTCCTACCAAGAGAAGCCCTGTAGTCACAGGAGTGCTAGCTTTACCCAGGCTTACCCAGCCTGCTCTGTATGTAACACTGTAAACCAGCCTCCAAGAAGCAGGAACAGAGAAGGATGCAGGAGGGTCTTGAGACCCAAGGACCACACTTCTCACCGGCATACGAACCAGGGCCCAGGGGGTGGACAAAATGGATTTCTGGAGCATCAGACCTGTCCCTGACTGAGCAATGTTACCCCAGGTCCATGCTCTCTCACCGTGGCTTAGAACCCCAAGTTCTTTTCAGGTCCAAGGGCACCAGACCCCCTGAGCTCTGCTCCCAGTGGGGTGTTTACTAGAGGGACAGCCGAAGGGTTGCTGACTCAAGACTCCATTTAACCACACACCAGGTAAAGCAGCTCTTTGTGGAGATGTACAAGCCATGCTTGGGGCTAAATCCCAAGATGTACAGACGCCAGGGCTCTGCACTGAGCTAAAAAAAAAGATGTATACATTGTATGGACAGAGCTTGAGCAATTTGTCTTCCCTGGAAGGCAGATTCAATCCCAAGGAAAGGGGGTAAGCGAGATCACGTGGGTCCAGCAACCCCAGTCTCACACTGAGAACGGCGGTTGGCGGCGTTGGAGTCCTAGCCGTCTGAGTCTGGGCATGTGCTGTTAACGGTAGCTCCAAGCTGTTAGCAGAGGCATAGATGTTCCAAGTCTAGTGATGTGGTCACATAGGACAGTCATCCCACTGGACCTGAGTGCAGTAGAGACGGGAGTCATGGAGAGTGAATGCCCCAAGAAGAGGAAAACTTCACAGGAAAGGTGCTGAGGGTACATGAGGACCACCTGAATAAGACTCACGGGCCACCACACATGAAGCATTAAGAGAAATCAGTGCCCAGTACCCTGGAGACAGCGGCTCAAAGATCCCACAGGAAGCAAGTCAGCTGTCTTCAGAAAAGAGGAGTGGCAGGGAATCCAAGTTAAGGAAACAGGAAACGTCCAACTGGTTGGTGACGGAGGAAAAGACAGTGTCATAGAATGCCCATATCAGGGACTTGAGAAGGAAACCTCACAGGAGGGACCCAGGCTTTGTTCAGCAGTCACGTGGCTCTGCCTTCTCCTTCCTTTACTGAGCTCCAAAGAACCAACAGAGAGATGCTAAGGAGCCTTGCTTGGACACCTGACCTCAGCTTGACCTTGATATGATGCAACCTTGGCCAAGTTGTTCCTGACTTTCTCGGGCTGGAGATCAGGGCGCTCTCTACCTGCCTTCACCTGGTACAGGGAGCCAGAGAGGCTTGGAGGGCCTGGGGGAGGAGGGAAGAATGGGAGAACCAAGCAACAGGGCCCAACTGGAGATCACAGGCACTGGCTGATAAGGAAGCCCCTGTTCCAGGGACAGGGCAAGATGCTGATCCTCCGCAGCTGCCTAGGGGAACAAGAGGAACTCTCCAGATGCTGGATGGCAAATAGAGCCATTCTCCTGTCTCTTACTCTTACCTCCAGACTAGAGGAAGAGATTGATTTGAGAATCCAGAGTCGCTGAGCTCCTCCGAGCCCCTGGAGGACTGAGCAGTCCAGCCTGCCCTGGGGTTCTGTCGGAACCCTTCAGCTGGCTCTGGCCGCAGTTTCCATTTCCACTCTGTGAACCCCGCTCCCCTCCCCACAACTCCACCCCACCTTCCACTTTGAAGAGCCCAGAAGTTCTCCAGCTGCCTGGAAATGCTGATGACTTAACTGGTTTAATTTTTTTTTTTTTCCCCAGCAGCCCTGAGGGGTTTTAACTCTTTCCTCCCGCAGAAACCCAGCTTTTGGAGTTGAAAGTTTAAACTCTCACTGGGAGACTCATAAATATTCGGAATCACTCTCTCCCTCTCTGTTTGATTAGGAAATGAGCCTTTAACTCGATGTAATCCCCAAGCCATTAACAAAAAAGCCCTCAACAGCTCTACTATCAGAATCTCACTCTTAACCCTCGGAGGATTGAATTAGATTAACATAACTACCCACAATCTGAGTTTATTTTCTGTGCCAGATAGAAATGTGTTTTCAGGAAAGGGAAGGGATGGGGGGGGGGGATGGAGGATGGCAAAAAATAGGGGATAGATAATGAATTGTAAAAATAGAGATAAAGAGATGGACAGAGATTCTGTGGGACGGCAGTGGTGGGGAGAAAGAGCTACCCCATGGTCTTTGGTTTAAAGCTCCTGCCAGCTGCCAGTTTTATTCATGGGGTACTTGGAGAGGCCTCAACTCCCCGAATTGTTGGAATCAGGGGAGTACTTTCTGGCATTTGCCATCCCTTCTTCCTGGAGATTGACGGTCCTGCACCTGAGCCTGCAGCATTCCAAAGCACCTGCTCGTTGGCCCCATTGTCCCCAGTTTGGGAAGAGGTCAGGATGGATTTCTGCATGCTCCATGGAGGGAGGGCACAGGAAACCGCGGCGCACGCACATGGGCAAGGGCTTGTTGACCCGCACAGAGACGGGCAGCGATGATGCCGGGGATGGTGTTAGAGTCTGCCCACATGAAGTCACAGACGGCTCCGTGACCAATTGCATGTAAGAAATCAGTTAGGGGGGAAAATGAGTCTGATGGGAGCCTGGACCACATAAAATTACTGGTTATTGAAGCAGAAAGTAAGTAATCAGAGGCTGTATGCAAATGTCCTGAAGTTCCCCCCAACAGCATCCCCAAAGGGAAGCCAACGGGGGAGAAAACACATCCTACATCAAAGCCGAGGTCTCCATCATGCTACCCAGCAAGCCCCAGCCTGTCTGAACATATCTTCAGGTCAAGGGAAAGGGTGGATTGTTTTAAGTGTTTCAACAAACGCTCTCCCCTCTGGACCGTGAACGCTAACAAGAACACAAGACTCTTCCCCATTACCTTAGTCACGAGTCCCCCCCAGACAGGCCTCAGTGTGCACATGGGGGAGGGGGCTGGCGGGGAGGAAAGGATTGGCTCCTGTGCTAAAAGGTTAAAAACTGTCAGGCTTCCTGTTAGAAGCCACCGAGCTCAGAAAGACCGGAAAGTTCAGCTTGGCAAACAGTGGACCACTCTGATTTCTGTGCACAACGTCTCAATCACTTGATTCACACGAGCCTTAATTAACAACAACCCACAAAATCCCACCCCAGCACATTGCAGGGAAAGCTTAGCAGGATTGGTTTGTCAAACAGAGACCTTGGAATAGGAAATAACAATAACCTGACACGGACAGTATACCCAGCTTCCCCTTCCTTGGGTTCTTAGACATGATTTTGATACTAGATCTTAAACAATGACATTCACCCTCTTTCTTTCTTTCTTTCTTTCTTTCTTTCTTTCTTTCTTTCTTTCTTTCTTTCTTTCTTTCTTTCTTTCTTTCTTTCTTTCTTTCTTCCTTCCTTCCTTCCTTCCTTCCTTCCTTCCTTCCTTCCTTCCTTTTCTTTTTCTCACTCTTTGGGACAGAGGCTCTCTAAGTGGCCCTTGGCTGTCCCAGAAAACACTCTGTAAACCAGGCTGACCTCGAACCCACAGAGAACCACCTGCTTCTACCTCCAGAGTGCTAGGATTAAAGGCGTGTGCCACCACACCGGGCCACCTCCTTGAGTTCTGTGTTTTCCCACTGGTGAACATGTAGAATTCACCTTCTCCTTTCTTTTGCCTTCCTGATCCCATTCCTCCCCCAACAACATCGAATTAAAGATATTAATAACCCAACACAAAGTGCAGGTGGAAATAAGGAGCCAAGAAGACGGAAAGTTAAAATGAAAATGAGCTCGAATTGCCCCTGGAAGCATATGTGTGAGTCTGCATGTTATTTAACTTTCATCAACAGTTTTGCTGACAGACCTATTCTGCTTGTAATCAAAAACAATTCAGGCTGACTTGCTTTGTTTAATGCTTTTAAATGGAAGTAAGGATTGTTTTTTTTTTGCTCGGATACTGTTTCCCTAAACCAATCTAGAAGTAGTCCTTAGCAATATAGCATCTGGTAACCAATGCATAAGCAAATAGAAACTCATTGTAAAAAGAATGAAGTCTGTTTAAAAAGTTGTACATAGTGTACATTAAATACCAACACATAGTTTTTTGTTTGTTTGTTTGTTTTGCTTTGTTTTAAGTTTAAGGCCTTCTCTTCCAGAAATGCTGTAAAGCCACTCTCCCCAAATGCAAGAATTCTGGTTAATATGACCAGAAGTATCTAGAAACTACAGTTCCAAGGCTCCCTGTGAAGCTCATGGCAGGCAGATAAGACTCAGGCCAGTGGTGGGGTGGGGTGGGGGCGGGAGGTGGGGGGCGTGGATGCTCCATAGCCACCTGATATGCAGAGTCAACCCACCTCGTGTGCACCGAGCCCAGCTTTGACAAAACTGGTATCTTTTTCCACCCCAACAAAGGGCGCGAAGCCCCCGACACCTGGCATATCACCGTCTGATACTTTTTCTTCCTAACCCAAGTTCCCTAACTCCTTCCTGAGTTGAGAAAACGCACCCAGCAATGGAGTCAGCCCAAGCCAGCAAGGAAAGGGTTGACAGCTTCCACCTCCACTTCGCAAAGTAGGATCACTCTGTGAAGGCTGGGGTGGAGGGGGGAGGATGTCCCCTTTCCTTGGAGGTGCTGGAAATAAGATAGTTATTGGCACTGCCATGACTCTAGCTGAACCTGAAAGCTCCCAGGGTGCCCCCCGGGTCTGTCAGCACCCCTCCATCATCACCCTGGAAACCCCTGAGAAGCCAGCCTCCCCCCTTCCGTCACCTCGCTCGCTCACCAAATGCTGGAGCTGCCAACAAATGAAAGTTTTCACGCTGGGAGACATAACCACCCCACTGAGCCGCGTGTGAACTTTGCTTTGCCCTTTTGATTTACTGACTTTCTCTCCACGAAAAACAAATAAAAACCAAAGGGAGCCCACCGATTCCAAATGAGTTCGGGTAACCATCCCACCCAGCCACGTGGAGACCCTCTGACCTTCTCATGACAGTCAGAGAGAGGCAGCATTTACCTCTCGGCCACGCAGGGATGGATGCTTTAGTGCACGGAAATCAGGATGAAAGAACAGGCGTGGGGAGATATTTTTATCCATTAAAAAGAGAGAGCGAACGCAGGGGAGAGAAGGAGGGTGTGTAGGGAGAGGGACAGGAGGCACAGGGCAGTCCGGGGAGGAGTGACAGAAGTTAGCTTACTTACATGGTGGGGCTGGCTAGAGGACGGGGCTGCCAGGAGTGAGGACCGGTTACCCTCAGGTGTTCCAGACGCTGATGACTCCTTGCTTGGCTCCTCCAACACCAGCTGACAGTCCCCTGTCTGTGTCTCTTTGTGACTAAGGACACAGTACTCCCAACCTATAAATAGATCCCGACTCCGTGATTGATATAACAGGCAGCTGACAGAAAAAAAAAAAAAAAATCCCACAACCATAACCAGGTCTCAAGCAAAACAGCAAAATCCTCTGGACGTCCAACTCCTCGGAGCCCCATGCAAGCTTCGTAGCCACCTATGGGGCACGGGAAAGCAGGACGTGACATGTATTGGCAAAGGGGGAGGACCGGGCTTGCTGAGTACTGTGGGAGTGTGGGAGACAATGGCTTCTTGAGTGGCCAGCTCACTCTGGGTCCCACGGAGCTGGTGAGTACGGGTCTGTGGAAAGGGTGGGAGGAGCCTGAAGGAGGTCCTGACCCTGTGAAGGAGAGCTCCCCTGAAAACCCTCCCCCCCATCCTGAGCCCTGGTCGTCAGGGCCTGAGTAGTCAACATTCTGACTTGGGAGCATTCGTCAGCTCAAGTGCTTTCCACGAAAGTTTCCATTCCCCCTGCCAGATCAGGAGGCAGGGAGGGTGTGCGGCTCCCCTAGCTCCGAGGGCCAGAGGGACTGGCCGGGCCAGGCGGAAGGCCCCTATTGGGTAGAGAGAATGTGTTACCAGGTAAGGAGCCCGGGAAGAAGCTGGATCCAGCTGTGCCCTCTTGCAAAAGCAGGTGGCATTCTCCAGGAAAGAGAGGACCACCGTGGGGGCCACTGGTGCCTGTTTTTTCCAGAAAGATTTCTTAGGAGGCCAAGCTCTGCAAAGGTTTCTTCCGGAAAATGAGCACTCTTTGGGGTCACTAAAGGGTCTTTAAAGAACACCCCCTGCTCCAGTTTCTACGGGGTTGACCCAGCCTTCCTGGGACAGGTCAGTCCGTATCCAGCAGCTAAACAAAGGGATGAACTTTCCCGAAAATGGTAGCATTGTGAGGGAAGGACAGTGATGGGGCTTGATCACGCAGGGAGGGCTATGGGCCTCAGCTATTGGAGTTACTTGTGTATGCTCAGTTGGGCACAGTGCCATCCTTACAAGGTTCCCCTTCAAGGGGGTCATGGAGCCAGCCCGTGCTGGTATAGAAGGGACATAATAAAACCCTTAAAACTTGCTGATCATTTTTTCTTAAGGAAGACGTTGCTCCATCTCTCTCTGTTAGAACCACTTCTTCCCTCCCTAGCAGGAACCACAGGATATGTGGTACCCAAACTGTTAAAGTCAAAGACCTTTGTGACCTGTAGGATCTCAGATACCCTTGTTGCAGCCTGCCAGTGGAGCAAAGCTTCGTGAAGGTAAAGACAGTGCTTGTCTTAGTCACCTTTGTGACCCAGGGTTACCATGGTAACTGATACATAGCAAGATGCCCTGATTGTGGACTTGCTGGCTGACTAAATAAATGGATGAATGAGTGTATGAGTGAATGAGTGAGTGAGCAAGTGAGTCAATGAGTGTATGAGTGAATGAACGAATGAGTGAATGAATGGTACCCAAGACACTGGGAGTCATTCTTCTGGGATGTCGGAAGCATGTGTTTCATGAGAATGCCCCTGGGAAAGTAGAGGATTGGGACAGGGACTTTAGGAGAATGGGTCTGATGTGTCCATCGTTAATGCATGATTCTGTCCAAGAACCCGGTGATTCTGGGTGCCAGGCCAGTGTGGCTAGCAGCCACCGAGTGCATCCCTCTAACCAGCCCGGCCATATACAGAGCAGCTTGCAAATGTTGCCGCTGGGAAGGCAGAGAGCCCTGCAGAGGTGGGACTTGGGAGGGGTCCCTGCTGACGACAGGATTCAGAGGCACTTGGTACACATTCCCCACCAGGCGCCTTCCTGGGGAAAACCCCTCTTCGGCTACAGACTAAGGTCTTCCCTTCATAATCGCCTTTCTCTATGCACTCTACAGCTGCCGTCTGGCTTCTCACTGACCCCTCACTGCTTCCTGGAGGAGAGCAGTGTGTGTGTGTGTGTGTGTGTGTGTGTGTGTGTGTGTGTGTGTGTGTGTGTGTGTGTGTGTGTTTATCTCTGTGGCCACAGTCCTCCCGGGCTTCCCCCGACCCCAGTGTAGTGCCTGCTCTGATCCAAATGCACAATAAAGGGGTTGAACATGTACCTCCAGGATTTGCTTAGAGAGCCTCATGAAATCCTGGTTTTGACTGTCATCCCTAGGCTGATTTCTGAACTGGTCCAGTCTCAGTCTTACCTCTTCTAACGAACCCGACCTTGGAGCCATCCATTTGAGCTGCCCCATGGGTATGTGAGGCGGCGGAGGGGTGTGGGACCCCAGTGACAACATGATAACATACGGCATCCTTTTGGATGCTGGTCATCATCATGGGAGACCACTGGGCTCGGCTCTCAAGAGGCTCACCGCTCCATCATGAAGCCTGTCCCCTGCCACCAGCGGGTCACCTATTCCCATACACCAGCCCATCAACTGACTGGTTGTGTTGAATTCTTTCCTCGGCCATCTATTACTAGGAAACTCAAGTCATATCCCTGACTGCTCTGAGCCTCGACTTCCTTATTTGCAACCGGAAACCCCAAATGTCTAACTCACAAAACTCATAAGAATAAAATGACAGTCTAAGAGGATGTGCAGGACAGTGCCTGGGAAATGGAGTGTCTTGTATGAATACTCGGGGTATCTACATTACCCACACGCATCTCTGTGCTCCTTCTGGATATGGCCCCTGCCTGTCTTCACCACCTTCCTCTTCCTTTCTTCAGTTCTTTCCAAAAAGCTAGGAGTGGCATTGGTAGGACAGGCCGATGACAAGGGCTCTGGCCCACGTAGCTCCTGACCAGAGGTCAGAGGTCAGGAAGAGAAGACCGAGGACTTTTAGAGTTTTAGTGTGTTCACCCACAGGCAGGGGAAAAGAAAAGCAAAAAAGCCCCCAAAGACCCTGGATCTTTCCCTGTGACTTTACCTGCCACCCCAACAGCCAGGTTCCTTACACACCCACCCCTCCCCCAATACCTCATCCCTTTATCCAGAAATGCTCCACTCTGAGTGTCCTAGGATCCCTGAAGAGTTGAGGATCCTCCACCTCCTTGAATTTCCCATCCAGAAGTCAGTCACAGCATTGCTTTAGAACAGGTAACACCAGTGCCAGAGAGATGGCTTGGCAGGGAAGTGTGTCTGTCTCCAAGCCTGATGAGCTGACTTCGATCCCCAGACCCCACGTGGCTGAAGAAGAGAATCAGCTCCCAAAAGTTGTCCTCTGACCTGTACACACGTGCTGTAGTACCCCCTAATACACAAGTACATATTTCTAAAAACTCAGGCTGGAAAGGTGGCTCATTTGGTACAGGGCTGGCCTTGCAGACATGATAACCTGAGTCCAGGTCCCCAGAACCCATGTGAAAAGCCAGATGTGGTGATGCACAGCTAAGATCCCAGTGACAGACAAGCGACGGGGACAAGCGGATCCTTGGAAGCAGCCCAGCTAGAGTGTCCCATGTGGCAATGTCCCGGGCCAGTGAGAGATCCTGCCTCCAACAAAAGGTAAGGATGCCCGAGGACACACCCAGGGTTGTCCTCTGACCTTCACAAGTACTCTGTGCACATGCATCCCCCCCCCACACACACACATAGAGACAAAACAAAAATAGAAACCGCAACCCAATCACCTACCTTGCTCCGTGAGAGTGGAGGCTTCTTCTCCTTCAAAAGAGACGCGATCTCCTGAGGTCTTCTCGAGAGTTCCTTCCCCGGAGTGGTTTGCTTTTAGTGTGCAGTACACTTTCACATAAGTGCACTATTTTAAAGCATACACTTGAGTGTGGTAAGCTCATCCACACATTGCACAAGGAGTATCATTGCATATCTATTTCTAGGACATACACAGCACCCCCAAAGAAGCCTCCCCATACTAGTCAACTGCCTCCATTTCCCCACCCGCCTCATTAGGCTGCAAGGGCCACTCCAGTGCAGCACCACCAAATGGGTGGCTTAAGCAAAAGAAATCTATTTCTCTTTAACCTTTGGGAACCTCAGCCTCTGGTAAGATGCTCTTCTTTCGTTTTCTGTGGATTTCCCAGTCTGAGAATTTCATATGTAAAGAATCATGCAGCGAAGTCAGGCGGCGGTGGTGCACATCTTTAATCCCAGCACTCGGGAGGCAGAGGCAGGTGGATCTCTGTGAGTTCAAGGGAAGCCTGGGCTACAGCGTGAGTTCCAGGACAGGCTCCAAAGCTACACAGAGAAACCCTGTCTCGAAACACACACACACACACACACACACACACACACACACACACACACACACACACACAGAGAGAGAGAGAGAGAGAGAGAGAGAGAGAGAGAGAGAGAGAGAGAGAATCATGCAGAGTGTGAGCCTCCCCCTAATCTCCTAAACCCATGCGGCTATGGCCCCATTGCAGGCATGTGTTTTGTGTGATTTCTCTGTCTGTCTCCTGCCACCCCAGTTCTTCATGTCTGGGGTGAGCCTCCCAGATTTTACATTCAATAACTGAACTCCTGACCTAGCGTGGCTACGTCATGGGGCTCTCCTTGTCGCTTCCTCCCCACACACCTGCAGGAAGGATTACTGCTCTGAATTGGTTTTCAAAGGCTTGGCTAATAATGTGCCCCAAACTATGTTGGCTTAGAACAAGAGAAATTTACCGACTTGTTCTAGAAACCCAAGATCAGTGCAGGGTTGCCTCCCTTTGAGGCTGTGAGGGCACCTGTTCCATGGCCTCCCCTGAATTTTAGAGGCTTGCTGGCCATCTTCGGTGTCCTTGGCTTGCAAAGGCAGCTATGTGTCATAGTCCATGTGTGCCTCGCTGGCGCAGTGTCTCAATTGCTCCTTTCTGTAAAGACACTGGTCGGAGGACTTCGTCCTAATGTGATCATTCTCAAAGACCCCATCTCCTAAAAAGGTCATAGCCACAAGCATTGGAAGTTAGGATTTCATCATCATTTAGGGGGCAGGTTGGACAAACAATGCCACTCTACAGAATAGACAGCGAAGTGGAGCCCTGGGAGACAGAGAGAGCGTGTCACTGTGGGGAGAGGACACAGGCAGGGAGACGCTCCCCCACCCCACCCCCGTGGCTCCTTCTGCCTTAGGGACGCGTGGCCCTATACGGGCTCCGTGCCACCCAACTCCCGTGTCGTTAGTCCTGGCACATCAAGGTGACTTTATACTGTTTACAAGAGCCGCCGAAGATACAGCCTGTTCCCTGCCCCCGCTGCCTTATCAATTCATTTACCTTTCAGAGTTCCCTGTAGCAGGCTGCCAACCCAGAGGGAGGAGTGGACCAGGAGCCACAGTCCAGGGAGGGCCCAGGAGCACTTTATCTGCAGAGACAATCTATCTGCTTGGGGACAGACTTAAATACAACACAGTGATGCAGCTATGCTATTAATCATCTCGCGCTGGGACATGGGAGACTGGGAGCGGCCACGGTGGTACACTGGCTTTAAACACAAGGACAAGGTTCCCTGGGGGTGGGGGGGATGCTGCTGGCCTCCTCTTTTCCAGGCATCATTCCAGACAATTTGGGGGTAGCATGGCATTATGGGTAGGAGTCAAAAAGCTCCATGCCGGTCACGGCTGGCGTAGGAGAAGAATGGGCAAGGGCAGTATGAACTCTTCTAAAGGGTATCTCGAGAAAAGGGTGTTCCTAATGATGCAGATGCCCACTCTGGGACCCATGATATCACTTGACCAGGGGTCCCATTTTTCAGGGGACTCACCGGGTCCAGCAGTTTGGCACACCTGTCATCGTTGGAATTCCACGGTCTTCTTGGGGGAGGGAGAAGGCACCAGATCATAAAGTCAAGGGACATAATGCAGCTTGTGGCCAAGTCAACGCGTGGGAAGTTTCGGACTTGAGTGGCCTCTCCTAGATTCTTCCCTCACATCAACACCGAAGACTCGCCTGTGGTCTAACGGTCAAGCAACATCTATCTTCATCGTGTGCAATCCCACCTCCACTCTCCCGACTTCTAGTTATTCTCCGCGGCCCAGCTCAAATGGGGCATCTTCCCCGTCTAATTTCTGCTCTCAGGATCCTAACCGCAACCTGCCCTCCACCACCAACAGGGCATCTCAAGCCAAGCTGCTCACCTCGTGCCGAGTTGCTGAGTGTGTGCTGCCGTCTAGGGTCCACTGGCTCAGGTTATGAAGAAGCAAGAGGTGTGGAATTGATGGCTCTCCAGCCTTGAGATCTTCTGTGTCCCAAGCTCTCTGGGAGCCGCCTGATCTATATTGCCTTATTTAATTTTACAGTGACCATGATGAGCTGATGAAGCGACTCTTATCTCTGGAGACCACCAAGATTGCTTTTCTCCGGGAGACCACCAAGTCAGAGTGTCTAGTTAAATGACTTACCCAAAATTGTGGCGTCGGCCAACTGTAGAGCCGAGAAGGCCTGCTCTGAAGTTACCGATGAACCGTCTCTACTACAGCCTCTGCCCAAAAGGAGGTCTAAAGGAGAAGGGCCTCCACACGCACACAGATGGACGGGGGAAAGAGACAAGAATACAGGCTGGGTGGGCTGGGTGGGCTGGGTGGGCTGGGTGGGCTGGGTGGGCTGGGTGGGCCCTGAGTGTTGTCTCCGGGCCTCCAGGTCACTTTCAGAGGTTTGCATCTTCTGTTTGGGTAAGCAGAGTAAGATCTTAGAACTCCGTGACTTCTGAGCGATTTCTCAGCATTGGGTGGAATCCAGGGGGGACAGTTAGGGCCCCCCCCCCGCCTGTTCTCCAGAACAGGATCTAGCACACAAATGGGGGAGGAGAGAGGAAGGATGGAGAGTCTAAGGGAAAGCCAGAGACTCTGTCATCCTGTCCCAGCCTTGAATCTGATGAGAGAGATGCTGGGTCCCCAGCCTGCTCTGTGAAATGGGAAGACTGAAGACGCCTCTGCCGTTCTGGAATATTCTGTTATTCTAAAACAAGCCATAGTGATCGTTCCTTTACTTGAGTCAAAACCAGCAGGAACTGGCTGTGGCTAACTGACCTGGACATAAGGATTGAAATGACCTGGGTGGTCTAGGCTTCGAAAACAGAACCCTGTAGGTAAATTCTTTGTGGTACGGACACAGGATAAAGGAACGAACACTCAACTACTTAACCCTGCTTGCTCTGTCCAAAGGCCCAAGGCCCTGGGACGATGCTAATTGGCTCAGCCTGGGTCATGTGACCATTCTGCAGGGGAGGAGGCTGGCAGCCCACCAAGTCTACATTGGGAGAGGTTACTCTCCTGAGCAGAGGAGAGAGTGTGGGACATGCTAAGACTCTCTGCTAAGAGTCAGACCTTACAAGTAAAAATTGTCCAGGACTCCTAGGAATATGGATTTTCCATATCCAAAAAGAAATCTGTGGGGGAGCGTGAGCCTTTTGGGGAAGCAAGATTAATGGCGACCCTCTTCTCCTATCTCAGATTAATTACTGCTCTTCTGCCTGCCCCCAGCTAGCAGCACCATCTGGGCCCTGCTTCTCGCCCCGCCAGGACTCTCCTTCCCTCTCCTCCGTCCTCATCAATCCTCCCACGGCTCCTTCCACTGAGCACATCAAACACTTCAGAGTCTCCTCCATGCTAAATCAGAACAAAGCACGCTGCCTCCTGTGGGGGCCTGCCTGTTCCTCAGCCTGCCTTCCTGGCTCCACCATCCCCTGGACCTTCAGAGCCCCGCGTCTTCCCTCTGGGTCACCAGGTTGGGAGCCACATTACCGCATTTGACTCAATGCACCCAAACCCACCCTTGTCCTCCCCTCCAGGACACACTCTTCCCTCACTTCCTCTGTTAGCAAGGCACCACCATCTACTCCACCCCGCAACAAAAGCCTCCAAGTTACTCCCACTTCATCTTCTCCTCCAGCCCTAACCTTGACCATCTCGCTAGCCATCCAGTCCGACCAGTCAGATACATCCAACTTGACCAGCCTCTCAGGCCCAGACCTTGGGCTGGCTTTAACTCAGCTTTTACTTGGATCATGTGGACAATCTTCTTGGTGACTCTGGCCTAAGTCTCTTCTCTATAAGCACCTGGGAGGTCATGTTTGGGTTTTTATGACGAGGAGGACACAGTGTGGCATCCATGCTCTTACCAGTTGTCCCAGGGCACAAGCAGCATTGGTCACTACAGGTGCAATGTTTCAGAGCAGAACATTCTAGAACACAATCTTGCAAAAATGAAACGTTATCACCCACTGAACAGCAACTCCGTGTTGTCCCCACCCCCAGCCCCTGGCAAGTAGCTTTCTATTGTTTCCATGACTGTGAGTTCGGAGGCAGCCTGTTAGTAGGGTCATACGATGTTGGTTCTTCCAACATCAGTAGCTGACGTCACTTACCATGTCTTCCAGATTCTTCCATGTTGATTCATATGGCAGGATCTTCTCTTAAGGGTGAGTAACAATTCGTCGTGTGTGTGTGTGTGTGTGTGTGTGTGTGTGTGTGTGTGTGTGTGTGTTACATTTTCATATTGATGCAAGGATTGAGATTGTTCTCATAGCTTGGCTATTATGAATGTACAACAATAAGGTATATGTATCTTTTTGAGACTCTGTGTGTGTGTGTGTGCATACATAAATGTACGTGTGTATATATACCCAAATATGGTATGTAGCCACACACCCTCAATCTCCAAACACAGGATGGCTACAGCGTCCGGTAATTCTCTTTATAACTTCGAGGAAGCACTGTGTTTTCCACAGTGACGTCATTTTCACTCGCACCAATAGCCCACGACAGTTCTAATATATCCGCACGCTCAGCAGCACTAGTTATTTTTTGGCTTTGTGGTTATTTGTTTTAGCGACTGCCACTCTCACAAGTGTGAGAGGGCGGCCCATTGTAGCTTTGATTAGCAGTCCTCTGACGGTGTCCAGCACCTTTTCGTACACCCATTGGATACAATATTTGTACCTTCTCTGGAGAAATCTCTTCCTTGGGCCTTTATCTCCCCTCCCCTTTTATTTTGGAGATAGGGTCTCACCATGTGGTCCAGGTTAGCCTTCCACTCAGGCTCCTCCCGCTTCAGCTTCCTTAGTGCTGGGACTACAGGCTGTGCCTCCAACTCTGTCTTACATTTGTGTGGGGGCGGGAGCACTGGGGTGTGTTGGTTATTTAGCGGCGGCGCTCTTACCCTGCGAGGAAATGTCACGAAACACGACAGAATCCACTAACAAGGGTTTTATTAAAAGAGACAGACAAGTGTTCAGGCCTGCGGAGAGACACATGTGTAGAGGAGAAGAAGGAGGAAGAGGAGGAGGAGGAAGCCAGGAATATGGCACCGGGTTATAAAGGCTGGGTGGCTACTCCAGGCATGCGCAGATCACATGGTTGCATTGCGTGCTCTTACACAACCATGTAAAGCCACGGGGTCCTGGTCACCCGAGACGCCTTGGCCTGGAAATGGCTATTTTGACCTGGAACTGGCTAGGCGGAAGTGTCTAGGTCTGCCGGGCATGCGCAAACATGCCCAACCATGGGGGCGTGTTGTGAATCTATCAGGGTGTATGAGCGAGCGCGCATGTGCAGGCCAGAGGTCAACATTGGTGTCTTCCTCGGTCACTCTGCACCTTATTGTTTGAGACAGAGTCTCTCCCTGATCACCGATCCTGAACCTCACTGATTTGGCTGGTCTAGCCAGCCATACGACCCCAGGGGTCCTCCATCTGCTGGGATTACAGTCCTGTGCCACCACACCTGCCTTCTGTGTGGTTCTGGAGGTCCAAACTCAGGTCTGCATGCTCTTGCGGCAAGTACTGTGTGAGCCCAGCCAGCTCCCAGCCCCAGCGTATTCATCAGGCTCTTCAGTTTGGCTTCGGAGTTCCGGGCATTCCTCGTGTGTTTTTGTCACGGTCCCTTGTCTAGCGCCTGCCTGCTTTGCCAACACTCTGTCACACTCTGCGGGGTGTCTTCTCCTCCTGCCGTGTCCTTTGCCGCACAGATGCGTATTTGGAGGCAGCCTCTTGGTCTCACTTGGCTTTTGTAACTGGTCTTTTTGGTGTCAAATCCAGGCTCAGGCTCGCCCTCATGTTCCCGTCTACGACTTTTGTACTTCCAGGTTGGTGTAGCCACTGGATCCATTTAAGTTAATTCTTGTATATGGTATAAGGTCTGAATTCATCCTTTTTGCCTGTGGATATCACTTTCCCAAGGCCATTTGTTGCAGAGACCATCCTTCCTTCTTGTATATCCCAGGCACTCTTGTCATAGACCACGTTCCTATTTGTGATTTTATTGCCAAGTAAATAGCAGAATGGTCTGTTCCGAGCTCTCCAGTCTATTCCGTCACTCTGTATGTTTCTTGTAATACCAGAAATGTCCTATGTCCCTTTCCTTAGCCTTGTGCTATACTATATAGTCAGGAAGGGTGAGCCGCTAGCGTTCTCTCATGATTTCATATGGATTTGTTGTGTTGTTTTGTTTTGAGACAGGATCTCACTATGTAGCTTTGGTTGGCCTGGAGCTATGTAGACCAGGCTGAGCTCACAGGTAGATCCACATGCCTTTGCCTTCTGAATGCTGAGTTCCATATGAATTGTGGCATTTTTCTATTTCCATAAAATATGCCATTGGTATTTTTGGTAGAGCTCACATCACATTGTAGATTGCTCTAGACAGGTGGGTGTTTAAACAGCATTTAATCTTCCCATCTATGAGCAAAGAGAATCTTCACACTTCTTTGTGTTTTCTATAATTTCCTTCAGTGATGTGCATTCCTGTGTGAGTCTTTTTTTTGGGGGGGGGTGTTAAGTTTATTCCTAAGTATTTTATTCTTGTTGAAGCTATTATAAATCGATTGGTTTCCTAACCTCCCTTTCATGTAGTTTGTGATTGGCTATTGAGGTGTGACACACTTGTGCTAATTTGAATGAGAATGACCACCACCCCCCCAGGCTCATAGGTTTGAATGCTTGGTCATCAGGGAGTGGCACTATTTGGAAGGATTAGGAGGTGTGGCTTGTTGGAGGAAGTGTGTCAAGGGGAGTGGGCTTCAAGTACTTCAAAAGCCCAAGCCAGGCCCAGTGTCTCTCTCTCTTCCTGCTGCCTGTGGATCCAATGTAGAACTCTCAGCTACTTCTTCAGCACCACGTCTGCCTGCATGCTGCCATGCTCCCCATCATCCCCGCCATGACGATAATGGACTGAACCTCTGAAACTGCAAGCCAGCCCCAATTAAACGTTTTCTTTTTATAAGAGTTGCTGTGGCCATGGTGTCTCTTCACAGCAATTGAACACTGACTAAGACAAGACCCTTTTCACTTCGACCTCATCTCCTACAACTTTACCGTACTGGTTGGTTCTAATCCCGAAGATCAGAGGGTTCCACCTGGACAACAGTGCCATCGGGAAACAGCCCACCTTCTGTCTTCTGTTCTGATTTTGATGATTTTTATTTCTTTCACTTGCTAATTGCTCTGGGTAGGACTTCCAGTTCTACGTCTGACAGAGGGATTTGAATTGGTACCCCCTCAGCAAAAGGCTGCTTGGTCCCCATTTCTGCTGCCTTTGTTTGAGGCCCCAAGCCTCTCTGTTGACTGATGTTGCTCAATGGATTCCTTGAACCCACTCCATCAGCCTCCCCTAGGGATGGCCAGGTATTTGCACCCCTCATAGATTCAGGGGTGATTAAAGGCCACACTAGCCTGCAGGGTCCTCCTAAAGTCCAGTCTTGCTAATTCAGGCAAGCAGGGAGCCCCTGGGGAGAACCAAGAGATACCTTTTCATATCCCCAGCCCTTCCAGTAAATCACAGTGAATGCTAATGGCAGCCAAACGAGGCTCTTGCTGCGACTGTGTGAATGAATAAATAAAGCTAATTTAATTAGCATATCCTTGTATACAAATACCCCCTTAATTCTCTAGAAAGCTTGTTGTTTGAAGGTTAGACATTCATTCACACATCTGACAGGCCTGGAGACTCGACATTGAAGAACCACTACGCCCCTCTATGGGCCGCTCTCCGCCAGAGGCCGAGGACAAAGGCATGAACAAGATATGATATGCTGAGAGGATCTACATACTGACAGACAGAAGGCAGACAGACAAACAGACAATGATGCAGCGTGTTCGTGCTTCTCGGAAGTACATTCACAGGGTGCTGGGGAGACACTCGGAGGGTGAGAGCACTTGCTGTGTAAGCAATGAGGACCTGAGTTCGAATCCCCAGACCCCCACATAAAAAAGCCAGATGTGGCCACATGTAGCTTCTGAAACCAGTGTTGTGAAGGGCAGAGACAATCTCAGGGGACAGGGAGAGTAATAGAGCAGGATAAATGTCATCCTCCTCTGGCTTCCACGCATGAACACAGATGTAGCACACAAATATACCAGATACACAACAACAACAACAACAACACACACACACACACACACACACACACACACACACACACACACACACGGTTCTAAGCAAGCACAATTATAGACCAAAGGGCAACTCTCTGAGGAGAAATAAAGAAAGCCTTCACCAGGGCAGTGATCTTTGAGTTGGGTTTTGAAGGATGAGTAAGAGTCTGTCTGCTGTGGGATGTTTTATATGTCCTGTGGAAGCCCGTTCTTGGGTTCCTCGTGGCTTTACCCAGCAGGTCTGCATAGAGGATGATTAGGACCACAGGCCTGAGTGCAGGTGTCTGAGATGATCTGCACTTGGCTGTGCTGGGGGATGGTCTGTATGGCAAATGTGTTGCTCTGATTGGTCAATAAATAAAACACTGATTGGCCAGTGGCTAGGCAGGAAGTATAGGCAGGACTAACAGGGGAGGAGAAATAAAAGAACAGGAAGGCAGGAGTCACTGCCTGCAGCAGCCGCCAGGACAAGGAAGATGTAAAGTACTGGTAAGTCACGAGCCACATGGCAAGGTATAGATTGATGGAAATGGATTAATTTAAGCTATGAGAACAGTTAGCAAGAAGCCTGCCACGGCCATACAGTTTGTAAGCAATATAAGTCTCTGTGTTTACTTGGTTGGGTCTGAGCGGCTGTGGGACTGGCGGGTGACAGAGATTTGTCCTGACTGTGGGCCAGGCAGGAAAACTCTAGCTACATCTGTCAGGAAGAGAAAGGGAAGCAGTCGAAAGTGTCCATAAAACAAGGGCTCGGGGGCCATGTGCAGGGTGAGCTCAAAGTGATTATTCATCATTCACATGAGCTACAATGTGTGGATCACAGGCTTTGAATTACTGGATAAAATATCTAATTGGATGAAAACATTAAATACAGAACGCTTACATGGTCTTTGTAATCACCATCACCACCAACTGTAAGGCGGAGTCTCACGTACCCCAGCTGGCCTCAAATTCAATATATGGCTGAGGATGACCTTGAACTTCTGACCCTCCTGCCTCTACCTCCTGAGTGATGGGATTATAGACACAATGCACTGTGTCTGGTTTATGTGGTGTTGGAGTTGAATCCAGGGTTTCATTCACTGATGCCCAAATAAATGATAGTGTTGTGCCATTAGCTAGACTTTTTTTTGACGGGGGAGGGGGTGACACATAATGGTGACCTCTCTTTCCTGCCCCTTTCAATCTCTTGGTCACTTTCTCGGCTTGTAGACTTTTTTTTTTTCTAACTCCAAGAAGAGGCCAGGGGATAGGGGCAGCACACTGCCAATGAGACTCTTGAGATGGCTGGAACTGTCTTTCTCACACTTCAAGAGCAAAGCTGGCAGGTCAATGTCCATGCCACTTCCTCTGGGTCCTTCTGCCCATAGTTCTGTAATATCTGCTGCTGCTGCTCTATGGTGGCCCATTGTGGGCTCCGATCTACCATCAGGCTGCATTTGTTGTCCCAGATGTCAGTGCCAAAACTGGGGTCCCAAAGAGGATCAAAGTAATTGTCCAGACCTGAAAGAGCCCATCTCCAGCAGGACCTTCCTGGCACTGGCTGCTTCCTCTCCCCATCCACGCCCGCCATGCACACGGCAGCTGGAAGGGGTACGGGACTGTCCTCTACTTGACAACAGGTGTGCACCTCTTCGCAGTGTCTTCCCAGGCTCACATGACCAGGGAGCACAGTGATGAGTCCATCCAGAGTCTGCCAATCTCAGCTGGCCTGGAACTCAGCAGGAAGTGCTCCATCAGGTGCAGGAAGCAGGTTCGCTCCCACAGTGCAACTCCAGCAGGCAGTAGATACAGGCTCCAGAAGCAGAGCATCACCGATGGCCTCCAGACCTATGCCTGGCTTCTGATACCAGCAGCTCTGCCCTCAACACGTGCCAGAAGACTCCATGATGTCATCTGATGCAAGGAGTGAAGCTTGGAGCAGTTCCACACAGCAGCCCACAGCCAGGGCCAGCCAGGGGCTATCAGCATCCTGCCTCCGGGGGCTATCAGCATCCTGCCTCCTTGGCTCCCCCAGCTCCCAGGATACCTGCAGCATGAAGTCCATTGGTCCTTGTCTCCAGTGGCACTGTACTCCAGGAGCTCCTTGCACAGGGCAATAGCATCTGCCTCCTGTCTCTAGTCCATCCTCAGCTAGCACTTGGATGATATGAGCACAAACATCCAATTTCTTGCTTCCATTCATTCCGAGAGAGGAGCAAAATGATGATCCATTCACAGAAGTAGGTTATAGATTTGGTTGTCCACGATTAAGACATAGGTAACATCAGGTGGGCTCACCTGTAATTCTAGCCTCAGAAGGCAGAGGGAAGGGATCCCTTGGGCAAGCTGGCTAGTGAGACTAGTCATACCGGGGAGCTCTGGGTTTGATTGAGAGACCTTGTTGGAATGAATATGGTGGGAAAGAGATTGAGGATAAAGGTGCAGTACTTATATATGTGCATGCAGACAGACAGACAGACGGACACACACACACACACACACACAGAGAGAGAGAGAGAGAGAGAGAGAGAGAGAGAGAGAGAGAGAGAGAGAGAGAGCAGTAATACTCATCCTGCCCCAACACCTCTTCTGACAGCTCCTTCCCCAGAGCCCACCCCTCTCCTCTTCTCTGTGGGGACCTCTACTCACACCCCCCACAGCATCTCCCAGAGTGTCAGGTCACCTGGTTGAGATGCTCCACTGTCAGGTCATCTCCAGGAAAGGGGCCCCTCCTGCTCCCCACAGCTCCTGGCTCCTCCAGGCCTTCTGCATGCGAGGTGCTCAGTCAACATCTGCAGAAGAGAGGAAATGAAGCGAGTGGGCGGGGAAGGGGGCGGGGCTCGGAGGTAAGACTAGAAGGAAGTTGAACTCCCAGCAGAGGGCCTGAGCAGGAGGAGGAGCAGCCATTTGTTTGAGCCCCACTGATGAGCAAGACTCTGGGAGGCGAGGCAGGCTCTGGCCTGGAGGGACCCTAGCCTCATCCATGGCTGCTACTCCGAGGGCTTCACACCCAGCAGGGGCCCCAGATGGGGGTGCCCAGTTGTGCCTGATGGGCTTGAGACTTCCAGGTTAGGCTCCCACGGCAAGAGGCAAAGGTCCAAAGACCTCAGCAGCCCGCCCAGAGCAGAGGTGGCTGTGGGAGGTTAAGGAAACGGAGCAAGGTGAAAATGTTTTAGGCAAATCAAAGTTGACATTCAGGAAGGTGACGAGTTATACATTAAACCATGGAATGGGAAGGGCAGAGCCCTCCCTCCCCGCCCTGTAATGTGGCCCTGAAGAGTGCCTTTGAGTGCGGCAGGTAGAAGGATGTCTATCCGGTTCAGACACTAAAATTCCCCTTCCTCAAACTCCAAGGAGGCTGTCACGTGGAAGGCCTTGGTAGAAAGCGACAGGACAAGAGGAGCTGACCCTGACCGTTATCCCGACCCCCCGCCTTGGCAAGTCCACCACCATCATCATTCTACAGAAGCTTATTGGACACCTCCAACCAGCCGGCTGTTGGACAAAGCAAGGGGGACACAGGGGTGAAGGGGATACAGGGGACACAAGCCACCATCCCTGCTCTTCAGACGATAAATGCGTTAAAAGTCAAAATACAGCAAGGAGCCGGGCAGTGGTGGCGCACGCCTTTAATCCCAGCACATGGGAGGCAGAGACAGGCGGATCTCTGTGAGTTCGAGGCCAGCCTGGGCTACCAAGTGAGTTCCAGGAAAGGCGCAAAGCTACACAAGAGAAACCTTGTCTCGAAAAACCAAAAAAAAAAAAAAAAAAAAAAAAAAAAAAAAAAAAAAAAAAATACAGCAAGGAACAACCATGGGTGGCCGAGTGCCTGGGATGGCCAGAAACACCTGCTGTGACTTGAAAAGTGGTCCTGAGGTGCTGAGGTCTTCAAGGTGGGCGTCAAAGGCTTAAAGGTTGTCACACACACAGAGATGGGTGTCATTTTCCAGCTGATGAACCATAAAAAGGCCCTGAGGTCTCCAGAGAAGATGGAAAGGCAAGGTGTGACAAAAGCCCTGTCCCTGTGTCTGCATTGCCCTGCAGGGCCTCCTGGCGTAGGGGCTGCTGCTTGTCATCGAGAGCTCAGCTTCAGGGCCACCTCCAACAGCCACTTGTCAGCGTGTACCCTTTGCCTTAAAATTTCCGTGTGTGTGTGTGTGTGTGTGTGTGTGTGTGTGTGTGTGTGTGTGTGTCTGAGGGTAGGGTAAAAACTAGCAGCTACTAGTGTGTGTTCTGGGTTTTTTATGTCAACTAGATGTAAGTTAGAGTCATTTGGGACAAGGGAGTCTCAGCAGAGAAAATGCCCCCACCAGACAGGTCTGTGGGCAAGCCTGTGGTACATCTCCTTGATTGATGATGGATGGGGGAGGGCCCAGCTCACTGTGGGTGGTGCCACTCCTGGGCAGGTGGTCTTGAGTGCTACAGGAAATGAGGCCGAGCCAAGTCATGAGGAGCAAACATCCCACCATGGCTTCTGCTTCAGTTCCTGCTTCCAGGTTCCTGCCCTGACTGAGTTCCTGTCCCGACTTCCCTCAGGGATGGACTGTTACCTGGAAGTGTAAGATGAAATAAACTCTTTCCTCCCCAAATTTCTTTTGGTCATGGTGTTTATCACAACAGTAAGACAGTGTTCCTGTAAAGAACATACAGCATAGAGCAAGGTGGTAGCGAGTGGGAGGTCCACTCTGACTTGCTCGGCCACGTGGTGATGTCAGAAGTGGACTTGTTGGGAGGTCAGGGGCCTATGAACATTCATTCTCATGTTAGAAACGGATGCTCCTATGCTGGGTGTGATGGTGCATGCCTTTAATCCCAACATTCAGGAGGCAGAAGCAGGTAGATCTCTGTGAGTCTGAGGCCAGCCTGGTCTACAGAGCTAGTTCTAGAACAGCCAGGACTACACAGAGGAAACCCTGTCTTGAAAACAAAACTAAACTAAACTAAAAAAAAAAAAAAAACCAACAACAACAACAACAAAACCACATAACAAACAAACAGAAATGGGTGCTTCCAATGAAAGCATCCTGTCAAGGGTACTCTGTCTTGACCTCCACCTGCATGGGGCTTCCCTGCTCCTGAGGTGGCCACCCCTCTAGCCTCAGGAACCTGTAATCTTTCTTCCTTTGTATTTCTCTCTACTGGAAGTTCTGCCCAAAGTTGCAGCTATCAAGAGAGTTGCCTCATTGACAACCTTCAGCTAGTGTGGATGACTCTTGGTCCTTTTCTGAAGTGTTGAGGCAAGTTCTACCCACTGCCTTACAGGGTCTCCCACTGGGTTGAGAGCGGACTGCCTGCCACTCAGGGCTTATGGAGGCTCTGACCCTTCGGGACCTAGCCTCATGAATGGAAAGGCTGATACTTCCAATGCTCACATATGGGGGTGCCCTGATGTTGTTTAGCAGGTTTGAGGTTTAGGTCAGGCTCCTATGGCCAGAGACAAGGGTCCAAAGCCCCTCTATGACAACATAAATCCCTGAGGTGGCCAGGCCATGACCGGTCCCTTCTTCCACACCTCTCCTTCCACCTCCTGCTCTCTGCTTGTTGTCTTTATTCCTTGCTTGTGTTTCCTGGATCATGTAAATAAAGTAGCTGTATTGGGGGCCATGTCGAGATCTGCTTGTGATGGGCTATAACATCTCTGGGAGGGTTAAAATGCCCTGAAAACACTTTTCCTGGTGCACAGAGTGGAAGGGTCCGGTGGGGTCTGGGGCTTCATTTGATGAGAATGTATTTCCTGTTTAATAAAATAGGTTAATACCTTCACATGGGATTGTGTAACTGAATTGGGGGGTTGAGAACAATTTACCAAGAGTAAAATGTTTCTGAATGAACAAAGACCTGACTTAAGCCAAAGTTAAATGTGTAATGAATCCAAGGTATTTCTGGTCATGCTTGCTCAAGCTGCATGCGTAATGAATCCAAAGTTTTTCTGGCCATGCTTGCTCAAGCTGCATCTCATGCTGCCTCATGGCAGCCTTGGGTTCTGAACACACACATGCATGCTTTGCACTGTGCATGCTGCTAACATATACAGCCTGAAACACCTCATTCAGATTGAAGACTATTATATGTTATGAGTTACAGTGTTTTTACAGCATACAACTTTCTCCTCCTTACAGAAACGTAATAGTTCAATTAGTGTAAACAAAGCCTTTAGAGAGTCTCCTCCAGTCATCATTCCTCAGCGTGATACACCAAATTAGTCCATCTCTGGATTATACTGTATTTAAATATCTCATTTATTGTAATTTAATATTTATTTACTTATTTATTTAGAAACAGGGTCTCTATGTAGCCCTAGTTGACCTCAAGATCACCAAGATCTGCCTCCTTCTGAAGGAATTAAAGGTGTGCACCACCAATATCCGGTTAATTTGTATTTTTTAAGTGTGTGTGTGTGTGTGTGTGTGTGTGTGTGTGTAGTGTGTGTTTGAGAAAGAGACTGTGGGTTTATGCACATGAGTGCAGTGCCTATGGAGGCCAGAAGAGGGCATTTGATACCTTAGAACAGGCATTACAGACAGTTGTGGACTATCTGATGTGGGTGTCGGTGATTTAACCGAGATCATCTCCAAAAGTAAGTACTCTCGCCAGGTGGTGGCGCCCACCTTTAATCCCAGCACTCAGGAGGCAGAGGCAGGTGGATCTCTGTGAGTTCAAGGCCAGCCTGGGCTGCCGAGTGAGTTCCAGGACAGCCAGGGCTACACAGAGAAACCCTGTCGGGGAGGGGGGAACAAACAAACAAATAAAAAGAACACTCACACTTAGCCATTTGAGGCACCTCTCCAGGCAGAATGCTTCATTTTTAAAATTGGTTCTCCAGTTGCAGATTTGAGTTGGATGAAAATTCATGAAAGGAATCTTGGCTTGAGATTAGGACAGACTTTCTAACAATTTCTACAACAGCCCTAATCATACCACTGCCATTTTTGTGCTACGTACTTAAGCAAAGTGATCAGTTCTTTATGCTTTTAAGATTACATTTTTATTTATTTACTTTTGGGGGTGTGGCATGGCACTGGTGTGGAGGTCAGAGGGCAACTTGCAGGTCAGAAGCAACTTCTCTGCTTCTACACTGTGAGTCCCAGAGACAGCATTCAGGTTATCAGGCTTGGCAGCAGGCACCCCTAACTGCTGAGCCATCTTGCTGATCCCAAGATTTATTTCATTGTGAAAGAAATGAATAAACTCATCCATCTCAATAGTCCGCACATTTGTTTTCAACTTTCATAAAAGGTAAAATTATATGTATACCAAAGAATTTTCTTTTTAATTTCTCGAGTTTTTTTTCTTTCTTTTTTTTTTTAATGTGTGTATGGGTATTTTTTGTCTGAGTATATGTCTGGAGGCCAGAACAGAGCACTGGGTCTCTCAGAACTGGAGTTACAGAGAGTTGTGAGCTACCATGTGAGTGCTAAGAACGGAACCTGGTTCCTCTGCAGAATCAGCCAGCCCTCTTAACCGCTGAGACATCTCCCCAGTCCCAAAAGAATTATGATTTGCTATCAATAACTGTTTGACTGTATGTCTGTTTTACACACCTGCATTCCTGGGATTACATAAAAATTTCTTGAACATAAAGGGGTTTTGAATGGGAAAGAATACACACACACACACACACACACACACACACACACACACGCACGCACCCCAAGTGTATGTCTGGTGCCTGTGGAGGGATTCCCTGGAACTGCAGTTACAGACGGTTGTGAGCCAACATGCGGGTGCTAGGAACTGAACCTAGGTCCTCTGCAAGAGCAGTCAGTGCTCTTAACCTCTGGGCCGTCTCTCCAGCGTCCATTGGGTGAAACAGTTTAAGAAGTCCTGCTTTAAGTCACATTTCTCAATGGGAGGACATCTGTGAATGCTGCTGCTGTGGCTGCTGCTGCTGTGGCTGCTGCTGCTGGAGGGTAGGTAAAACCCTGTGCCTGGAATCCTGGTGCTTGCTTCCGAGAGCCCTTCCAGCAAGCCGTCTCTTGGGAGCATCTGACACCACCGAACACTTGGACTCTCAAGTCTGCAGAACTGCTCGTTTAATTGCCGTGGATCTTGCTACTGGTAGAGGCTGAGCTCCTGGAAGTCTCGAAGGACATAATTTGGTCAGTGATTTGCAGCTAACGCTAAGCGGTTATGAAAGGCTGGGGGCGGGGTTGGTGTGTCCAGCCACTGCTCTTCGAAGCTCTTGAACTTCCCATCTGTGAGATTTCTGGACAGGGCTCTGGGGAATGAGGACAACCTCACGATCACATTTCCAAGTGTGTGTTCCAAAGCTGAACTTCTGCCATCCCCATTCCAGAGTCTTCAGACCTGCTCTTCTCATCGTGGTAAATGGATAGTCCATTCGTCCAATTCCTGGGCCAAACCCCCAGCCTGTCTTTTTTTCGAGACAGGTTTTCTCTGTGTATTTTTGGTGCCTGTCCTGGATCTCGCTCTGTAGCCCAGGCTGGCCTCAAACTCACAGAGATCTGCCTGACTGTCTCCGGAGGGCTGGGATTAAAGGCGTGCCCCACCACTGCCCGGCCCAGCCTGTCTTTGACTTCCCTCTTTTTCCCACATGTCACCCTTCTGGCTCAGCTGGAGCTCTTCTTTTACACCCTGGCCTTCCTACCTAGGTGATTTTTGTCAGCTAAATAAGTCTTGTTGTCCATGCCACTGTCCTTCTCTCTGTTTACCACTTAGAGGCTCAAAGTCACCCCTGTACTGAACCCTCTAAAGAACCCCCCCCCCAAAAAAAACTGCCCGCTTTTCCTCTGACGCCCTCCTCCTCTGCACATGTCTCATACATTACTTGAGTCCCTCCCTGCTGGTGACTTTTGCTCTTACTGTCCCACTCCCCAGATACACTCTTCCCCATATACCTGCAGGACCGGCTGTCCGACTCCACACCACGCGGGTCTTTATACAGTGTATGTCACCTTCCCAGGAGACCTTACTTAGCTGTCCTACATAAAATTACAACTCGTTCCCCCAAACATTTCTATTCCCCTTCTTGATTTCTTTTCCTTAGTGATTTTCATTATTTAACATTCTATACATTGTGCTTAACCCTCATTGACTGTCTATCTCTCCCAGTAAAATGTAAGTAACCATGTGCCGCCGTGTTCGGTCACTGTCTAATACTCTCTTCCCAGCTCTGGGACAGCATCTGTAACCTAGCAGATACTCGATTACGATTGCTCCGAAAACGTATGACTGCTAGCCCTGGGCCAGCACCTGCATCATAGTTCCAGAGGCTGTGAAAAAGAGCCCGCCTGCGTCCTCTTTTGACTGGGATGGAGTGGCTTGTATCAGACTAGTGTTCCCACCGAGAAGAAATAGGAATGTTGGATAAGATGCAAAACTACAGGGCTCTGGAGATCTGCCAAGACAGACGAGTGCGGATGAGGGGCGAGGCTTGAAAACACCTCAAGCTTCCTGTTAGACGCTTTGAAGAGCTATATCCTGAGAGTAAGAGTAATCTGTGTTGTCTTCAGCCGCTGAGTCTGGGGCAATTTGTTCCAGTGTTAACAAGAAGCAAATACAGACATCATTAAGGAAATGAAAATTCAAGCCACAGGCTGAAGAGAAATCAATCTCTCTCTCTCTCTCTCTCTCTCTCTCTCTCTCTCTCTCTCTCTCTCTCTCTCTCTTGGTATTAAGAATATATAAAGAAAGCTTATAGCCCAATAAGGCAAACAAAGCATCTGAAAATACACAAAAGATTTGAACCATGAAAAAAGATAAACAAATGACCCACACGGACACAAATGAAGTGTGTTATCAATCATCAGGAAAAAATGCTAAGTAAAACCATGAAACACTATCACTAGCCACTAGAATGTCTAACCTTGAGAAGATTGCTAAGTGCCCATGGCTGCAGAACCCTGGACCTTGCATCCATTGTTGGTGGGGCTTCAGAGTGGTCCGCCATCTTGGAAACTGTGGGTCTATTAAGTTAACACACGTTTGCTACTGTGTAACTCAACAGTTCTGTTCCCAGAGGAGCAGTGAGAACACACTTGGGCAAAGGTCCTGTAGAGAAATGTTTCTAGCAACTTTATTTGTAGTAGCTAAAAACTAGAAATCATTCCCCAGTGCACACTAACCAGTGAAGTAAACCGTGACACACGCCACTGGGCAATAAGAAGGAATACGTTACAGGCACAAACCACGACGCTGAATGGGTTAAAACAAGCTCAGAAAGAGCGTGCTCCAAAGAGACTGCATTTTATGAAATTCCAGGAGAAGCATGGCTGAGCTAGAGCGTCCCAAGACAGAGCCGTGGTTGTTGGAACCAGGAGAGGAGCGGGCAGAGGGCAGGCAGGGGCATTTTCAGGGTGATGGAATATTCCGTTTCTGGATTGTGGCAAGTTAGAGGAGCAAGCCCTTTTCTACGAAGAGCCAAATGGTAACTATTTCTGGCATGGAGGACCATATGATGTCACCCACTAGTGCCCAGCTCTGCCACTGTGGCATGGGAACAACCATAAACAACTGGTATGCCAATGGCCATGACTGAGTTTAACTCAAGGACCAGAGTTCACGGAACCTGGCTTACCTTGGACACTTAGGATGGGTGTGCTTTTTTATATATAAATTAAATCTTAATAAAGTTGATAAAAGAATACAGATTTAAAGTAACAAATACTATTTTTGAAAGTTTTTCCCCCCTAAATTTGTGTATGGAAAACAGACACAGAACAGCCAGAGTGCAATGGTTGAGCCTTATCCTCTTTGGCTTGCACAGTTTTAATTGGATTATTTAATTTGTTGCTGAGTTTTAGGGCTTCTCTATATGTTGTGAATATTAATCCTTTATCAAATGTATAGTTTGCCAAAAATTTCACTTTTTGTTCTTTTTCTTTCCCTTTCTCTACCTACACACACACACACACACACACACACACACACACACACACACACTACACACACACACACACACACACACACACACACACACACACACCAGGTTGTTGCTATGTAGCTCTTGCTGGCCTGGAATCTGGAATTCACTCTCCTCCTATCTCAGCTTCCCCAAGCCCCATGCCCAGAAGTTTTTGTTTGGTTTGTTTTGAAATCATTATCATTGTCTGCGGTACTCTTTTAAAAATGATAACGAGCCGGGCGGTGGTGGCACACGCCTTTAATCCCAGCACTCGGGAGGCAGAGCCAGGAGGATCTCTGTGAGTTCAAGGCCAGCCTGGTCTACAGAGTGAGTTCCAGGAAAGGCGCAAAGCTACACAGAGAAACCCTGTCTCGAAAAACCAAAAAAAACAAAACAAAAAATAATAATAAGTAAAATAAAAATAAAAATGATAATGAAGGGAAAAATAGCTAAGTGCATTAGTTGCTTTTTTTCTGCTGTGATAAAATAGCCATGACCAAAGGCAAGTTAAAGAAGAGTTTCTTTAGGTTTAAGGTTCCAAAGGGCTAAGTGACCAAAACGGCAGAGCGTAGGGCATCAGATGTCCAGAGCAGGAAGCTGAGAGATCACATCTTAGGCACACACAGGAAGCATGAAGTGAAGTGGGGGCAAGGCTATACGCCCTTGAAGCCCACCCCCAGAGACCTACTTCCTCCAGCAAGGCTGCACCCCTACGGCTCCATGACCACACCGAGCAGCGGCATCGACGGGGACAATATGCTCAAACACCTGCGTCTTTGGGGACATCTCTCATTCAGACCTCTACACTCCGTGCTGTACAGTAAACCTACCTGCACCCGTCACCCAGCGCCAGCATCCCCGAGACAGGATTCTTACTCTGTTCTTAGTGTTTACAGAAGAGCACTGGGGTCAGTGAGGGGTGGAGCAGATTTAACATCTGGCACTTCCTAACTAGAATCCTTCCCTTTTCTTCAAAAAACACTATGGGGACCCATATTTCCTCCTGTCCTGATCTCACCTTGCACCTACTTGACTCTCTAATTGACATTTGCTAGGCACCTACTGTGTGTTTGGCTCTGGGCTAGGTGACTTCTGCATGGGATTCCATTTCTTCTCTTAGTGACAGAGACACACATCCACATATGCACACACACACACACACACACACACACACACACACACACACACACACTCTCAGTGCAAGTCCCCAGGGTGGCTAGGTCAGAATCCACCCACTATCAAGGGCCACCGAGTGCAGGTACAGCAGGGGGGACCCCCAGGCCCTCCCACCAACACCTCAGGCCTCTAAATCAGAGGCTCCTCATTCTCTCAGCTCACCTGCTCGGCTGCTCTTGGAAGAGGCTGCAAAGGTCCATCTCGGGGTGGATGCTTTGGCCTTCTCCCCTGCCTTTCCATAGGTGTTCAGTCTTGCAGAGAGCATCTCAAGATGGATGGCGGAGGACCCATCCTTCACCATGGGAAAGCGATGCTGCTATTTTTAGGTAACCCACTTGCTCTGCCATCCCACCCTTCTGTGCTCAGGCAGGGCTGCTCTGAGCAAGCAGGTTTTCCGGGACACTCTTTCATTCCCAGCTGAATGGCATCCTTGGCGTCATCATCCCCAGAGCTCACACCTGGGCCTGGCTTCTGAGGTTTGGAGGTCACGGAACAGCATGGCACATCCATCTCCACCTGCTAGAAGCAGCTCCTTCCAGAATGTGGCCTCCACTCATCGTGTGGAGACAGAACCTGGACACACACCGGGGTAACGACGGCTCTTGAGTGATTCAAGTCACCTTTCCTCAGTGTTCAGCATTGGATACTTAGACACCCAGTATCAATGAGGTATTCAGTGGCAGCGTTAAAACCAAGAAGACATTTAGCAGCAGGCTGGACAAGATCAAGAGGCCTTTCATCCCAATGCTTGGGAGGCAGAAGCAGGTGGATCTGTGAGTTCGAGGCCAGCCTGGTCTAGAAAGTGAGTTCCAGGAGAGCCAGGACTACACTGAGAAACCCTGTCTCAGGGGCAGGAGGGAGGAATTCTTACTCTGATCTCGAAAACATCCACGGGAAAGTCATTACCCAGAATCCTGGTGCAATTTAAGAGCAGGGGAACACAAAAGGATACGACACACAGTCCTTAACCTTGAGCGACACATGCTGATACACACCCTGCTTAGGCCATAAGAAACCCTTGGAACAGAAAGAAGGGTGTTGCCGGAGAGAATTTTGAGGGTAAGAAAAAAATACACCACTAGACCAGGACTCCCTGAAAGGTAGGCTTGCCTTGGACAATGAGCAGTCAGTGGCCTCTGTCCACAAAGAAAGCACAGTGTTGGTGAACACACACTATAGAACAGAGAGTAGGCAGGGCCAGGCTCGGGCAGAGCTCGGCTTGGAAACTCAAGCCTTTTCTTGGCTGTGTAATCACGGGCAAGTCAACCAACAGTTCTCAGGCCCAGTTTCTTTACCTATTAAAAAAATGGCTAACCTGCTTTACCCAGCGTTGGGAGAACAGGTGAAGCAAATAGACACTCATTTTCTGACCTTCCATATACTTGAGAGAATGAATGAATGAATGAATGAATGAATGAATGGGATGCTTCGGGAGACGGTTCCTTTTAAAGTTATGATTACACTTTGTTGTATGTGTGCATGGCGTGGAGAACACTTGGAGGCCAGCGGACAGCTCGCAGGAGTTGGGTCTCTCCTATCATGTGGGGGGGGGGGGGATCCAGCTCTGGATTTCAGGCTTGACCGCAAGCACCTTTACCTGCTGAACCATCTCACCGGCCCAAGAAGATCGTTCCCGACAGATAATCATCAGCACTCAACAAACCCGCTGTTATTATTAGCATCGTCCAGATCCTAACCCCCATCAACGCCCGTCCTCTCCAGAGATGGAGATTTGCGGGGAAGAGTGAGACGCACTCAGGACAGCGGCTCTCAGCCAGCGCCGTCACTCAGCACCGAACCCCGCCCCCCCCTCCTCTTTGTGCCTTGGACCCCCTTCTCCATAATCCCAGCCAACCAGCTTCTGAAAGGCATCGAGGAGACCCTGCTCTGCTCCTCTAGCTCTGCCTCAGCTCCTCTCCCCTCCTCCCCTTTTATTTTGGTCCAGGAACATGGCCCCAGCATGTCAACAGCAGTGGGAAGTAACCTAATTAGTAGCTATTTGATAGACTGCCCACCCTCGAGTCCCACTGGCAATCCAGCAGCCTTTCTCTGCAGACAGGAAAATATTTCCTTGCTAATTAATCTGAGCACAGGGACTTGCGTTCGGGCCGAGGCAGGGAAACCCATCTCCAGGAGTCTCGCTCAATTGCATCTGTTTCTTCTCTAGCCGTCATTTCCTTCCGGCAGACTCCCCCTGCTTCAGCTCAGTCTCCCCAGCTTGTCTGACGGTATTAAGGCTGGGTACCCCGGGAGCTCTCTCTGTACCCCGACAGTTCCTCTTAGGAAGAGCCCCCCTCACCTTGTTTAGCCCGGAGAGTCCTTTAGCACCCAGAGCGGCCCCCGGGATGGGGACATTCGGCTCTTCGGCTTGTGGCAGATGCCAGGCAATGACTTCTGCTCTAGGCCCAATGGGGACAGCACACATCTCACCCAGTGCCCCCTGTCCCTGCACAAAGTGCTCCAAACAAATGCAGGCCTCTCTCGTGCTTTAAATAAGGTTCAGGGTCTGTCCCTGGGCCCTGCCCCGGGGCTCTGTAGATTCATCCAGCTGCATCCAGAGGATCCTCGGAAAGGGGCAACTGTACACAGTATTCCATAGCCATTTCTTCCTCAGACCAGGCTTTCAGATTTAATTTTATTTATTTATTATTAACTCATGAGTGTTTTGTCCGCATGTATGGATACATACCATATGTGTGCAGTGCCCACAAAGGCCACAAGAGGGCATGGTATCCCCTGGAATTGGAGTTAGATGTGCGTCATGGAGTGTTAGGACCCCAACTCTGGTCCTCAGCAAGTGCTCTTAACTGTTGAGCTGTCTCAACAGCCCCAGACTTTTTATTTATTTATTTTTAGTTCAGGGGTTAGGTGACTTTGAAATGAAGTCACTCCATAAGGGCAGAGAGTTAACACTCTCTCCTCATCACATCCGGTCTCTCCTTAGACTCTTTCCAGAACTCTCTCCACCCCTCCTGGGAGCCACGCCAACACAGAGGAGCCTCCTTTCTGTCACTGTCCTTGCTGTTCTCACAGAATGCTTCCCATCTGACCCACTCACTCTGGAGTAGTGGGCCAGGCCAGACCAACGACCAGAGGTGACCATTTCTGCCCAGGCTCAAACTGGCAGCCATCCTGGAAGGGGCCAGGGCCCTGAGATGGACATGGGTCCTCCTGGATGGAAGTCCCTTCCAGTAGTTATCTCTGCTAACTAAGACAGAGGGAGGACACCCGCCCGCTTTTGTCTGCTGGCCCTTCAGGTGGGCACCTGCACCACTCCCCAAAATAGATCAATTTGTGTGGGAAAAAAAAATCATATGCCAATTGGAAAGAGAAATGTTAGAGCCGGGAGTGGTGAGGCACACTTACAATCCCAGGACTTGGGAAATGGAGGCAGGAAGCTCAGGGCCTCCCCCAGCTACGTAGTGAGCTGGAGGCCAGACTCGGGGAACCTTGTCGAAATAAATATAAACAGTCAAATAAGTAGAAAATGGTAATGTTTTTTATGTGTCAGCACGTGTTACCTTTCAGCTAAGATGATGTCCCAATTTATGCAGAACCTTTGTCCTCCCCTCCCATGGGGTCCTTCCTGCCTCTGGACCCGGGCATCACTGAGGTAGGGTCAGACCACTTGGATACGGGTTCAAGCCAACAGAAAGCCTTTATTCCCCAGCCAGCAACTACACTGGGTGTTCCAGACCCAAGTGCAGTCCCAAGCCTTTCTCCGGGTGAGATTTTAATCATAAAACAACCTTCTGGGCTGACGCATCTCGGTTATCAAGAACAGTTAGCCAGAAGTGGAACCAAAGGAGCCAAAGAACAAGGTGAGTGCATTTAGGGGCTTTTCCAGAACGGACTTGGATGGATTGGGTCTTTGTTCTTGTTTTTGTAAGATGTCTACCTGCTGGTTTCCGAGGCCTGAATGACACTTCTTCCATCACGGCGTCAGTTGTGCTGAGGCCTGGAAGCCTCTTACACCACAGCGGAATTCGCGGGGGCCTTTGTTACTCACTGATGGGCCCTGGACTCTGGTGAAACGTCTTAAAAGTGACTTTAAAAGTTTGTGTATGTGTGGGGGAGGTAAGAATGTACATGTGGGGGGTGAGAATGTACATGTGGGGGGTGAGAATGTACATGTGGGGGTTGAGAATGTACATGTGGGGGTTGAGAATGTACATGTGGGGGGTGAGAATGTACATGTGTGGGGGATGAGAATGTACATGTGGAGGTGAGAATGTACATGTGGGGGGTGAGAATGTACATGTGGGGGGTGAGAATGTACATGTGGGGGTTGAGAATGTACATGTGGGGGGTGAGAATGTACATGTGGGGGGTGAGAATGTACATGTGGGGGGTGAGAATGTACATGTGGGGGTGAGAATGTACATGTGGGGGTTGAGAATGTACATGTGGGGGGTGAGAATGTACATGTGGGGGTGAGAATGTACATGTGGGGGGTGAGAATGTACATGTGTGGGGGTGAGAATGTACATGTGGGGGGTGAGAATGTACATGTGGGGGTGAGAATGTACATGTGGGGGGTGAGAATGTACATGTGGGGGTGAGAATGTACATGTGTGGGGGGTGAGAATGTACATGTGGGGGTGAGAATGTACATGTGTGGGGTGAGAATGTACATGTGGGGGTGGGAATGTACATGTGTGGGGTGAGAATGTACATGTAGGGGGTGAGAATGTACATGTGGGGGGTGAGAATGTACATGTGGGGGTGAGAATGTACATGTGGGGGTGAGAATGTACATGTGGGGGGGTGAGAATGTACATGTGGGGGGTGAGAATGTACATGTGGGGGGTGGGAATGTACATGTGGGGGGTGTGAATGTACATGTGTGGGGGGTGAGAATGTACATGTGGGGGTGAGAATGTACATGTGGGGGGTGGGAATGTACATGTGTGGGGTGAGAATGTACATGTGGGGGGAGTGAGAATGTACATGTGTGGGGGTGGGAATGTACATGTGGGGGGGTGGGAATGTACATGTGGGGGGGTGAGAATGTACATGTGGGGGTGAGAATGTACATGTGGGGGGTGAGAATGTACATGTGGGGGTGAGAATGTACATGTGGGGGGGTGAGAATGTACATGTGGGGGGTGAGAATGTACATGTGGGGGGTGGGAATGTACATGTGGGGGGTGTGAATGTACATGTGTGGGGGGTGAGAATGTACATGTGGGGGGTGAGAATGTACATGTGGGGGGTGGGAATGTACATGTGTGGGGTGAGAATGTACATGTGGGGGGAGTGAGAATGTACATGTGTGGGGGTGGGAATGTACATGTGGGGGGGTGGGAATGTACATGTGGGGGGGTGAGAATGTACATGTGGGGGTGAGAATGTACATGTGGGGGGTGAGAATGTACATGTGGGGGGGTGAGAATGTACATGTGGGGGGTGAGAATGTACATGTGGGGGTGAGAATGTACATGTGGGGGTGAGAATGTACATGTGGGGGGAGTGAGAATGTACATGTGTGGGGGTGGGAATGTACATGTGGGGGGGTGGGAATGTACATGTGGGGGTGAGAATGTACATGTGGGGGGTGAGAATGTACATGTGGGGGGTAGGAATGTACATGTGTGGGGTGAGAATGTACATGTGGGGGATGAGAATGTACATGTGGGGGGTGAGAATGTACATGTGGGGGGTAGGAATGTACATGTGGGGGGTGAGAATGTACATGTGTGGGGAGGTGAGAATGTACATGTGGGGGTGAGAATGTACATGTGGGGGTGAGAATGTACATGTGTGGGGTGAGAATGTACATGTGGGGATGAGAATGTACATGTGGGGGGGTGAGAATGTACATGTGGGGGTGGAGACATGTGGGGGTGAGAATGTACATGTGTGGGGTGAGAATGTACATGTGGGGGGTGAGAATGTACATGTGGGGGGTGAGAATGTACATGTGGGGGGTAAGAATGTACATGTGGGGGGTGAGAATGTACATGTGGGGGTGAGAATGTACATGTGGGGGGTGAGAATGTACATGTGGGGGGTGAGAATGTACATGTGGGGGGTGAGAATGTACATGTGGGGGTGAGAATGTACATGTGGGGGTGAGAATGTACATGTGGGGGGTGAGAATGTACATGTGGGAGGTGAGAATGTACATTTGGGGGGTGGGAATGTACATGTGTGGGGAGGTGAGAATGTACATGTGGGGGTGAGAATGTACATGTGGGGAGGTGGGAATGTACATGTAGGGGGTGAGAATGTACATGTGGGAGGTGAGAATGTACATGTGGGGGGGGTGTGAATGTACATGTGGGGGGGTGAGGATGTACATGTGGAGGGTGGGAATGTACATGTGTGTGGGGTGAGAATGTACATGTGTGGGGTGGGAATGTACATGTGGGGGGTGAGAATGTACATGTGGGGGTGAGAATGTACATGTGGGGAGGTGAGAATGTACATGTGGGGGGTGAGAATGTACATGTGGGGGGAGTGAGAATGTACATGTGGGGGGTGTGAATGTACATGTGTGGGGGGTGAGAATGTACATGTGGGGGGTGAGAATGTACATGTGGGGGTGAGAATGTACATGTGTGGGGTGAGAATGTACATGTGTGGGGGATGAGAATGTACATGTGGAGGTGAGAATGTACATGTGGGGGGGAGAATGTACATGTGTGGGGTGAGAATGTACATGTGTGGGGGATGAGAATGTACATGTGGAGGTGAGAATGTACATGTGGGAGGTGAGAATGTACATGTGGGGGGTGTGTGAATGTACATGTGGGGGGGTGAGGATGTACATGTGGAGGGTGGGAATGTACATGTGTGTGGGGTGAGAATGTACATGTGTGGGGTGGGAATGTACATGTGGGGGGTGAGAATGTACATGTGGGGGTGAGAATGTACATGTGGGGGGTGAGAATGTACATGTGGGCGGGTGGGAATGTACATGTGTGGGGGTGAGAATGTACATGTGTGGGGGGTAGGAATGTACATGTGGGGGTGAGAATGTACATGTGTGGGGGGTAGGAATGTACATGTGGGGGGTGAGAATGTACATGTGTGGGGGGTAGGAATGTACATGTGGGGGTGAGAATGTACATGTGGGGGGTGAGAATGTACATGTGTGGGGGGTAGGAATGTACATGTGGGGGTGAGAATGTACATGTGTGGGGGGTGAGAATGTACATGTGGGGGGTGAGAATGTACATGTGGGGGGTGAGAATGTACATGTGGGGGGTGAGAATGTACATGTGTGTGGGGTGAGAATGTACATGTGTGTGGGGTGAGAATGTACATGTGGGGAGGTGAGAATGTACATGTGGGGGGTGAGAATGTACATTTGGGGGGTGTGAATGTACATGTGCCACAGCACACTTTTGGAGGTCACAGGAGTCCTGGGTGTTAGCCTGTCTGGGTCTCTTGTTCTCCACTTCATATGCCAGGCTAAGCTGGCCTGTGAGCTTCTGGGGACTCTGGTCTCTGCCTTCCACCTCACTGCAGAAGCGCTGGCATTACAGACGTGTCCCTCCAAGCTTAGCTTTGCATGGATTCTGAGGACCCGAACTCGGGATGGTACATTTCCACGGCAAGTGCCTTACCCACTGAACCACCCCCACAGCCCCTCTGCTAAGCTCTGAAGTTCCACGGTCTCCCTCTGAGGAGCTGGAGGAAGCCCTTCAGTTGACACAAGAATGGAGGCAACGAGATCCTGACGACACATTTGTGTCATCACATCTCCTGAGGAGCAGGGTCCCACCATTTAAAGAGCACGTGGGTGAATCTGGACCCGCTCTTGTCAGGTCCAGTCCGTGGGGCAGTGCTGGAGTACACTTCTGTGCTAGACAAGGTCCTCCAGCCCCAAGGGGGCCATTCTGGACCAGACTTGCTTGGCCTGGAGGGAGGTCTCAAGGACACCGTCAAAGCCAATTCTTACCTGTTCCCAGTCCCCAACCCCCCGGTGGTACCACATCTCTTTCCACACCCAGAAGCAGCCCAAGAAGGTCCATGTGACTCTGAAGGATGGAATGGAGCCTGTATCCCTCAGACAGGACTGGATTCACCTGCAGGAGAGACACATCCCAGGAGGCATTGCCAAGTTCCCATCGCAGGACACACTTTAGATACATACATACTTCTAATTTTTAAAAATTAAGCATGGGTGTATGTCTGTGTGAGAGTCTGCCACATATTTGCAGATGTGGGCCAGAAGAGGGTATGGGATCCCCTGAAGCTGGAGTTACAGTCAGTTGTGAGCTGCCCAGCATGGGTGCTCAGATCTGAACTTGGGTCCTCTGGAAGGGCAGCAAATGCTCTTAACTGAGAAACCATCTCTTCAGCCCCAACAGGACACACTTCAATCTCACTCAGTTTGTGCCTTGGTCTAAGATAAACGCCAACAGCCACACACACACACACACACACACATACACACACACACACACACACACACACACACACACCGTCAGACATGGTTCAAGGACACTCTAGTCCCAGAGGGCTCTTTGGGGGTCATGGAATGTGATGTCCATGAGCAAAGGCTCATGTGGACCCAGGTGGGCTGTGTGTGTAGAGGTCAGAAGACAACTTGGAGGAATCGGTCTGTTCTACTTTCTCCCTATGAATCCCTGGTATCGACCCTGGGTCATCAAGCTTGGTGGTAAGTGCCTTTATCCACTGAGCCATCTCGCCAGCCCAAGAATATTGTTTTGATGCATGTATAGTCTCTCTCTCTCTCTCTCTCTCTCTCTCTCTCTCTCTCTCTCTCTCTCTCACACACACACACACACACACACTCACACACTCACACACTAGCACTTTCTCCCTTCCTTTATTCTTCTGCCGAATAAGAACACAACAAAGGCATTCATTAGGAAGACCACCATGCCGTCACCCTGAACTCCATCCCTAAATCTGCGAGCAAGGGACACTTCCGTCTATAATCCCAGCCTATGGCGGTGCTCTGGCAGCCTGAGCTGGTGAACTGGGGCTCTTCGAGGCATCTGTCTCCACTGTGGGAGTTGTGGCCCCGCTCCTTCAGACTTGCTACCGCACTCTGCGGTCACGTGCTTTCCAAAGTCACCTTCCCCCGCCCGCCACCTTCACCTCAGACCGCTTCCTTCCGATTATCCTCATCTGTCTTCTTCTCTAAAACTGGCCTCCCTGACCCCGAATTCGTCCAACAACACAGGGTCCCTCCCTCCTGTCAAGCATACTTCCAGTCCCGGGTCCCACCCCTCCACGCTGCCCCCAAAGACATGTCTCCTGCCCTGAATTTACTCCAGGATGGAAGAGAAAAAGCCAAACACCCGGAGAAGAGAAAAGAGAAGGACGGAAATCGAGGTGCCGGAGCGAGGGGAGATGGCGGGCTCCGGGGGGCTATAAATTCCCCTCTAATTCCAAATAATTCCGATTACACGGATGAGTAGTTTTCAATCAGGAAGATAATCTCAGAGATAGATGGCGGGATAATTGTTCGTAGCGCCGACGTAAATATTGTGTCATTTCTATTAATCTCCGCGAATCGGCTGTCAGAGGTGCCACTCATTCATCACAACAAATTAAAAATAAAATTTTAAGAGAGAAAGTCATGCCTGGGGGGTGGGGTGGGGCGGGAGAGGCTGGGGGGTGCTCCTCGGGAGCGGTGAATAAGAGGGAGAGGTGTCGCCAGCAAGCTGTTACCAGAAATAAATTCAGCTTACCGATTTAATGTATTTATTTATGAAAGCAAACAGGAATAAGGGCTGTAGATCTCTATTAACTTCTCCCCCATGGGTGTGTGCACACGTGTGAGCATGCTCGTGCACATGCATCCGTGCAGAGTAACCTCTGGCACAGCTGGCAGAGGCTGAGCTGGCACCACAGGCCTATGGAACCAGCTTCAGGCCCATATGGGTCTAGATCAGCTACCCATGTTGTGTGCACCCCAGACCCTGGTGACAGGGAGCCGATCAGAACAGTGAAGCCCTTGTAGCCGAGCCTGGTCACCAACAGAAGTCACAGCTGCCTTGCAGGGATGTTTCTGGGACCAGCTGGAGATGGTCTTGCAGGTTCCACAGACACCGAGGAGTTGAGGGGCAGAGTTGAGTCTCTTTTAGAGATGTCTGTAGCTGTGTGGCGTGTGTGCCCAGGGTCTGTAATGCCCGCATTTGGGAAACTACGATTGGAAGATTGAGAGTTTGAGGCCAGCATGGTCTATGTAGAAAAAAACCTGTGCATCTGGAGAGAGAGAGGGATAGAGGGAGGGAGGAAGGAAGAGAGAGAAGAGAGGAGAGAGAGAGAGAGAGAGAGAGAGAGAGAGAGAGAGAGAGAGAGAGAGAGGGAATATGCAAACTAATACTTAGTGGTAGGAACAAAAGCCCACTCCTTTGTGTCTCACTTCAGTTCCCTGAGGCAAGATCCATGCCTGGTCTCCAGTCCCTATATCCCAAGCCATTTCCCAGAATCCTTTCTCCAACCCAGTTCCCTAGCAGGGCCCAGAGAGGCAGGCACAGCATGCTTTCTAGCCCCACAATAGATGATCGCATCCACTTGCTCTCTGTACACAACAAGTTGCACATGTACCTTATCCTCCAGCAATAAGTTGCAAGCCCTTCAGTGGACACTTGAAACCCTGGCTTCCACTGTGGCTCTCAAGAGGAGTAGCAGCTGAGGAGGAGTGGATGTTGGCATAGGCACTCAAGAGACTACATTTCCCAGGCTCCCTTGCAGCTAGGCAGGCGCTGTCAGTGAATTCAGCTTGAATGCTCCCCACCCCCGGTCTCATCCTCTAGAAGGGATCCATTTTCCTGCTGAAAAAAAGAAACCCCATTGTGTACACATCTTCTTTATCCACTCCTCTCTTGTTGGACACCTAGGTTAGGCCCAGAAGTCAGCTGTTGTGAATAGTTACATCTGCTTTTCGTAGCATACTTCAGTTCTCCAAAGACAGGTAGATAATGGGGTAAAAGCCACATAGCCAAGCACACTGCTCTTCCTTGACCCCGCGGTGTACTGTGCAACAGTTAGAGGAACTACCCAACTGTAAATGCTCCCCATAGCTTCCTTGAGAATTACTTCTAGCAATGCAAATGTTTATGAGTGGCCTGGGGAAGGCTCAGGGGCTATTTTCCTTAGTAGGAATTTGTAATGCAGATATTATATCGTGTTTCCATTAAGCTCGAGACATATGCCTGGACAATGGGCCAGGTGAGAAATGGGATTAACATTCTCTTAGCAAAATGAAGTTGCTAACTATTTCTCTGCTTGAATAGAAGGGCAATTTTGAGGGCTCTGGTCTAAGGAACTGTGTCAAGCAGGGCCGAGGGATTCCACAAACAATACTCACAGAATCCTCTCTCTAGCTGGTACTGGAAGGGTAAAGGTCAAAAGACAAAGATACAATCAGAAACTGGGGAGAGAGCTCGGGTCACTAAAGTGCTTGCCTCACAAGTTGAATTCCCAGCACCTACAAGAGGGAGGGGCAGGGGTTAATCCCAGTGCTGTGGAGTAGAAACTGGAGGGTCCTGGAGCTCACTCACCATGCAGCTTTAACAAGAGACCTTGTCTTCATGGAGGTGGACCAGAGAATGACCCGAGGTTGTCCTCTGGCCTCCATACACAGGGGCATACATGTGCACCTGCACACATAGCACACATCACACACACACACACACACACACACACACACACACACACACACACACTTAGGTGTGTGATTCATCACCTATAAAGTCAGTCATTCCCATTGCCTTGGGAAAAATCCCTGGTTCCCATGTGAAGGATTTCTTTTCCTTCTCTTTCTATCAGTAGGAGTGAAATGCGGCTGACCTATGCTCTCCTGGACATGTGACCCATCGTTGGCCAATCAGTACCCTGCATTCCTTTGACTGGAGTAACATGTTCAATGGGAATAAGATTGAAGACTTTTGTGAAACTACTGGAAAGAACTGTGTTTCCCCTGGAGGTAGGCCCAATGCCTGGAGATGCTCCAAACCCTGCTGTTACCTACTGGGAGCACTTTCCTGGGAATTCAGCTCCCCATAGGAAGAAGAGGGGGTAACTTAGTGAGATCCTATCCCTAACAACAACAACAAAAATACAAATACAAGGATGGCTGGGGGTGCAGTGTAGAAGGGGATACAGTGCAGAAGGGGTGCAGTGCAGGAGGGGTGCAGTGCAGGAGGGGTGCAGTGCAGGAGGGGTGCAGTGCAGGAGGGGTGCAGTGCAGGAGGGGTGCAGTGCAGAAGGGGATACAGTGCAGAAGGGGTGCAGTGCAGGAGGGGTGCAGTGCAGGAGGGGTGCAGTGCAGAAGGGGTGCAGTGCAGAAGGGGTGCAGTGCAGAAGGGGTGCAGTGCAGAAGGGGTGCAGTGCAGGAGGGGTGCAGTGCAGGAGGGGTGAAGTGCAGAAGGGGTGCAGTGCAGGAGGGGTGCAGTGCAGAAGGGAGCGCAGTGCAGAAGGGGTGCAGTGCAGAAGGGGTGCAGTGCAGAAGGGGTGCAGTGCAGAAGGGGTGCAGTGCAGAAGGGGTGCAGTGCAGAAGGGGTGCAGTGCAGGAGGGGTGCAGTGCAGAAGGGGTGCAGTGCAGAAGGGGTGCAGTGCAGAAGGGGTGCAGTGCAGGAGGGGTGCAGTGCAGGAGGGGTGCAGTGCAGAAGGGGTGCAGTGCAGGAGGGGTGCAGTGCAGAAGGGGTGCAGTGCAGAAGGGGTGCAGTGCAGAAGGGGTGCAGTGCAGAAGGGGTGCAGTGCAGAAGGGGTGCAGTGCAGAAGGGAGCGCAGTGCAGAAGGGGTGCAGTGCAGAAGGGGTGCAGTGCAGGAGGGGTGCAGTGCAGAAGGGGTGCAGTGCAGAAGGGGTGCAGTGCAGAAGGGGTGCAGTGCAGAAGGGGTGCAGTGCAGAAGGGGTGCAGTGCAGAAGGGGTGCAGTGCAGAAGGGGTGCAGTGCAGAAGGGAGCGCAGTGCAGAAGGGAGCGCAGTGCAGAAGGGGTGCAGTGCAGAAGGGGTGCATTGCAGAAGGGGTGCAGTGCAGGAGGGGTGCAGTGCAGAAGGGGTGCAGTGCAGAAGGGGTGCAGTGCAGGAGGGGTGCAGTGCAGAAGGGAGCGCAGTGCAGAAGGGAGCACAGTGCAGAAGGGGTGCAGTGCAGAAGGGGTGCAGTGCAGAAGGGAGCGCAGTGCAGAAGGGGTGCAGTGCAGAAGGGAGCGCAGTGCAGAAGGGGTGCAGTGCAGAAGGGAGCGCAGTGCAGAAGGGGTGCAGTGCAGGAAGGGTGCAGTGCAGAAGGGGTGCAGTGCAGAAGGGGTGCAGTGCAGGAGGGGTGCAGTGCAGAAGGGGTGAAGTGAAGAAGGGGTGAAGTGGAGGAGGGGTGCAGTGCAGGAGGGGTGAAGTGAAGAAGGGGTGCAGTGCAGGAGGGGTGAAGTGAAGAAGGGGTGAAGTGCAGGAGGGGTGAAGTGAAGAAGGGGTGAAGTGCAGGAGGGGTGCAGTGAAGAAGGGGTGAAGTGCAGGAGGGGTGCAGTGAAGAAGGGGTGCAGTGCAGGAGGGGTGCAGTGCAGAAGGTGTGCAGTGCAGGAGGGGTGCAGTGCAGAAGGGGTGCAGTGCAGGAGGGGTGCAGTGTAGAAGGGGTGCAGTGCAGAAGGGGTGCAGTGCAGGAGGGGTGCAGTGCAGAAGGGGTGCAGTGCAGGAGGGGTGCAGTGCAGAAGGGGTGAAGTGGAGGAGGGGTGCAGTGCAGGAGGGGTGAAGTGAAGAAGGGGTGCAGTGCAGGACGGGTGCAGTGCAGAAAGGGTGCATTGCAGAAGGGGTGCCATGCAGAAGGGGTGCAGTGCAGACGGGGAGCAGTGGAGAAGGGGTCCATGCCTTTCTTTGGCTCTCAGGCTAAATGTCGGTGTCTCAGAGAGGCCTTCCCAGATCCCACCCCAGCCAAACTGGTGCCCCTCTACCCTTTACTCCCCAGCGCACCACAGACCCCAGATGACCACTGTCCATTCACGGCGAACCTTCCAGCTCCTGTCACTCACTCTTTGGCCCCAGACTCCACCCAGATGGAGAACAGCCATTGTCTCCCCACCCCCCAACTTCAACAAACACAAGGCACACCACGCAGCAGGTGGGAGTGTTTAGCCCGTGTAGGTGAGTGAACAAAATCACTAAAAACAATTCAAAGTTTCTTCTCCCTCAGGCCTCAGGATCCAGAACGCACTCCAGCCGGGTGGGGAGCTGTGAGCCGTGAAGTGTTTCTGCACAAAGGCGCATTCACAGAGAACCACTGAAGTGACATTCGCAGGACTTTAGTCCTGGTCTGGATCCAACCATCAGCTAGCATCTAACAAAAGCATGATGTTTCATTCAAATAACTTGTTTCCGTCGGTGGCATATGTCCATAACAGAGCCTTTAGAAAAAACTCAACAAACCATTCCTGGCATCTTTAATGGAGATTAAATTAAATTAATATGATCAGCTTTTATTGTTATGCAGTTCACATTTTCAGCATTTGTTTTAAAGTAGTTCAAATTCTGTAAAAACTCAGGGTCTTTGAAATGGTCTAGAGTTTCAGGGTTGATTTCCATATTAACTTAAGCTATAAACATGATTAGGTTGTAAATCTCTGCCATATATATATATATATATATATATATATATATATATATATATATACTGAAATCAAAGGTCCATTTGGGATTATCAGTGGATATGGATTTCCACACGAAAGGAACACTCAATTAATGTGGGTGGATGTAAAATCGCTATATTTTTGCTAGTTATGTTTTTTTTTTTTTCCCACAAAGGTCAGCTTTTGAAGTTCCATGCACCTTGTTAATTAGGAATTTCCCTTCCTTAAAACCATCCCCGGTGACTCGATTCTTTCTGGATGTTTTAACTAAGCCCTCTTCAAGAAGGGCAAAGTCAGACACAACTCCTAACCTGCCCGTTCCACCAACGCTCACTTTGGAATACCCTGCTCCAAATCCAGTCTGCAGAACAGAAAAAGGAATAGTCCCCTCTGCCCACCAGGGAGGGTCTTTGCTCAACGCTCAGCGGCCCTGTCCAGCCGCACTTCTCAAGGTGGTGTTGAGGGAGCTGAGCTGCAGAGGCAGAGAGAGATAGAGTCCAGGGTACCACCTCGGAAAGATGCATCCCCTTGTGGATGCAGAGACCATCAAGGCCTTGGGTCCAGATGTCTCTGGGAGTGGTAGGAAGACTGTGGAGGCCTTTGAAGTCAGAGTTGATGGTGCTTTAGTGTGCGACCGCCTCTGTACCTGTCCAGAAGCCTCTATTCCCAACTGGTTGGTCATTCTGTTTTGTCGACTTGACAAAAGCTTGACATTTGAGAAGAGGGAATCTCATCTGAGGAAAAAGCCTCCATTAAATTGGCCTGTAGGCAAGTCTACGGGGCATTTTCTTGACTAGTGTGGGAGGTCCTAGCCTACTGTGGGTGGTGCTACTCCTGGGCAGGTGGGCCTGGGGTAGATAAGAATTGAAAGTGAATAAATCCCGGCGAGCAAGCCAGTAAGCATTGATCTCTACGGTCTCTGTTCCGGGTCCTACCCCAGGTTCCTGTCCTGACGTCCCTCAGTGATGGACTGTGACAAGGTAGTGAAAGTCAGATAAACCCTCCCCCTTCCCAGGTTGGTTTTGGTCACAGCAACCAAGAAGCAGAGTAGGACACCACTGTTGTGAGGTACAGCTGGCTGCCACTGCCAGTGCCAAGCGTACCCAGCTAGCCTACACCCCGGGGGCTGTCCACCTCTAGCATCCTTCTCTGTCACAGATTTCCAGTTCCACTAAGCCCCTAGCCTTTTGGATTCTGCCTATTGTAGACACTGAGGTCTGATACCCCAACAAAACACTGCAAAGCCCCCTCCACGCCCGGCCTTCATTGCGGGAGGGAAGTGAAATCCTCCTCCTTCTACGCTCCCTCAGCCTTCTGCAAAGCAAAAGCCAGAAACCAGCTGGAGAAGCCCTTACACCCGCTACATATTCCCTAGGCATCCAAACTTGGCAACTATTATGTATCAAGCATCTGAGAAGCCCTGGAGACACAGCGCAGAACTATGACGTGGTCCATGCGGGAGTTCCTCAGGGACCATAGTGTGGTGCACGGATAACCAACTGGACCAACGGAACCAAAGAGCCCAGAAGCAGGAACTACATCCCCCGGAACACCCAAACACCCACAGGATGACTGACTCACAAAACCAAGTGGGCAATAGGCAGAGGTGGCTTTGGGATGAGTGATGTGGGGTCAAGGCAGTCTCAATAAGGGATTTATAGTCAACAGAGGTGATGGTTGGATTTGGTTGTCAACTTGATTAGATCTGAAATTAACTTAGGGACATGCAAGGTGTGTGTGTGTGTGTGTGTGTGTGTGTGTGTGTGTGTGTGTGTGTGTGTGGTGCCTGTGAGGGGATTTCCAGGAAGGACTGAGGCAGGAAGACACCCCCTACTCCCCACCACAGTGGGTGACACCTTCCCACTGCTGCCCAGATATGAGAGTTCAGAAGGAAGAGCCAGCTGCTTTCATTCACCTGCCTTCCCTTCCTGCTGGTGCCTGCGGTTGCCATGGTTAGGATTAGGGTTAGTGCGCCTGCTCACGCTGCTGCCATGGTTAGGGTTAGTGCGCCTGCTCCCACTGCTGCCATGGTTGGGTTAGGGCTACTGCGCCTGCTCCCACTGCTGCCATGGTTGGGTTAGGGTTACTGCGCCTGCTCCCACTGCTGCCATGGTTGGGTTAGGGTTAGTGCGCCTGCTCACACTGCTGCCATGGTTAGGGTTAGGGTTACTGCCTGCTCACACTGCTGCCATGGTTAGGGTTACTGCGCCTGCTCCCACTGCTGCCATGGTTAGGGTTAGGGTTACTGCCTGCTCCTGCTGCTGCCATGGTTGGGTTAGGGTTACTGCCTGCTCCCACTGCTGCCATGGTTAGGGTCAGGGTTACTGCGCCTGCTCCCACTGCTGCCATGGTTAGGGTTAGGGTTAGTGCGCCTGCTCACACTGCTGCCATGGTTAGGGTTAGGGTTAGTGCGCCTGCTCACACTGCTGCCATGGTTAGGGTTAGGGTTAGTGCGCCTGCTCACACTGCTGCCATGGTTAGGGTTACTGCGCCTGCTCCCACTGCTGCCATGGTTGGGTTAGGGTTACTGCCTGCTCCTGCTGCTGCCATGGTTGGGTTAGGGTTACTGCCTGCTCCCACTGCTGCCATGGTTGGGTTAGGGTTACTGCGCCTGCTCACACTGCTGCCTTGGTTGGGTTAGGGTTGTTGCACGTACTCCTGTTTCTGCCATGGTTCTTGGCTGTTGTCAGAACCCTGCTTCATCAGCTTTCCAATGTGAGCTGAAGTCTCACTGCGCTCAAAGAATCCTCGCGGCCTTCAGTGCGGACCTGAGACTTCTGAGGCATCCAGTCTCATGGACAGAGCTGATGATGGGATTCTTAGCCTCTCTAGAGTACAGACAGCCCTTGCTGGGCTACCCAGCCCATATCATGTAAGCCGATCTAATAAATCCCCCTTGGTGACATATATTCATCCTTGGGGTTCTGGTCCTCTGGAGAACCCTGACTAATACAGCACATAAAACTTCCCCAAAGCAGTCTTAAAGGGGCAAACACACAGAGAGAAAAACAGAAAGGGGCAGAAGCCTTAAAGGAGCGCTTCTAAAAGGAAGATTCCAAAAAGCCAACAGAGAGATGAACAGGCTGCCCTCATTCCTACTGGGAGTCCTGCACGAGGGCCAGAAGGAGTTGCCAGGATCTGCACGAAAACCTGCGTTCCCCAGTGTTAGCCAAGCAGCAGGTACCCCCTCGCACTGCTGGCCGGAAGCCCAAACCAAAGCGCAACACAGGAACACACTTTGACCCGGCAACCCCACTCCTACAATTCAAAGGACACCCGCACACGGGAACTGAGATGCAGGCCCAGCCGTGCGCAGCGCTGTCTTCCGGACACTCCCCAGTGGCCCCCCGCACACTGTCTTCCGGACACTCCCCAGTGACCACCAACACTAGAGTTGTAGGTTCCTCCCGTTGTACACTCCCCAGAGATGGAAACCAGTGGTGCCCGCTACAAGCCCCTGTGTGCCAGACGCTCACAAACACAAAGCTGGGATGCAAGAAGCCAGACGGGAAAGGAGGCTCTTCCTCATTACCCCGTAGAGTTCCAGCTCGGAACTGGTCAAAACTACCCGGCAGGCTGTTATTCGTGAGAATCGAAAAGAGGGGGGGGGGGCTCGGAAGGTTCTCCGCGGTGTTGGCTGTGTCTAGATCGTGAAGACACGGGCGTGTGCTGTGTTGGTGATTCGTTGCCCGTGTGCAATCCTCTGTCTATGTGCTGTAGTCTACAATATAAAACACTAACCCATGGTACTGGTCAAGCTCACAGCCAAGCGGGGGAGACAGGAAAGCAAGTAAGCGTAGGTAGCCCAGTGGAACTCACCGCACCATGAGCCAGGCTGCCTGGCTTCCTCTGCCGTCTATGTGATGGCCAACCATATCTGCCTCGTGGGCATGGTTAGAAAATGAAATTACTAAGAAGGGGAGTACTACTTGTATATATGATTAACTGATTGATTTGTTTCCTTCTCTCTGTCTGTCAGGCTGTCTCTCTCACACTATCTCTCTCTGTCTCTGTCTCTGTCTCTCTGTCTCTGTCTCTCTGTCTCTGTCTCTCTGTCGTCTGGCTAGCTGCCCATCACAGTTATTACCCTTCTACTCTACCACACCCACACACCCACTCCCCACGGAAGGGTACCATGTCCAGGAAAGAGAAGGTAGAAACTCCCACATCTTTTCAGCCTTCTCCTTACATCTCCAGCAGGCTGGTGCACCCAGGAAGAAGGAAACCATCGGGCTGCCCTTCCCTTTCCTCTCCTGGGCTCCTAGAATTGGCTCTGGCCACCTGTTCTCAGCCTTTTGCTCAGAATCGGGCAAATAAAATGCTGGAGGAACTCCCAAGGCTCAAGTTCTCTGAAAGCTCCGGTGGCCTGTACATAATAAGTGTTTGTTAACGGACGTAAAATGAGGGGTGTGAATAAATGAAAAGTAACGAGGAGAAACTTTTACTGATAGTTATAGAGAGAAAGCAAGGCGCAACAGCCTCCTCCCGGTTTTCTTCAGAGCCCAATCCTGGCTTTTCCCTGTCCTCATCCAGCCCAGACCCACCAGAGAGGTCACACTGTGATTCGCTGAGCCTCCTAGGGCCCCAGTGGCGATGGGAGGGAGTCGCGATTTATCTTTGTTACTGCTGCAAGTGTCCGAGAGAAAACAGCTTCAAAGAGGCAGCCTGTTGGGATAACCTATTGATTTGTGTCACATTTCTCCCAATCCCTGTTTTATTGTTGTTCGAGACAGGGTCAGGGGAGGTCAGAAATCACTCTCTCCACTGGAGGCGACAGAGTCAGGGATTCTAGGAAGAGTTCTACATTCTGTGTGGGCTGGGGAAGTAATGGAGGACCACCCTGCCCTGAAGCCCAATTAGAGACCGGGGGAAGGCCGAGGCTCAGAATGATGCCTATGATATACCAGCTTAGGGAGAAAAGAAAAAAAAAATTAAGAAAGCTAGAATAGATTTTGACTTATCATCAACCATCAGGATAAATTTTAGGAGAGTTTGCAAGTTGTTTCCTCCGCCCCCACCCCCATACAGGGTTTCTCTGTGTAGCTTTGTGCCTTTCCTGGAACTCAGTAGCCCAGGCTGTCCTCGAACTCACAGAGATCCGCCTGGCTCTGCTTCCCGAGTGCTGGGATTAAAGGTTTGCGCCACCACCGCCCGATGCAAGTTAGCTTTTTTTATCCTGGCCAAATCAGTTGGCTAAATATGTCTAAGAATTTGCCAACTGTTCTATGATTGATGACAGAGTTCACACTTCATTACAAGTTTTTTGTTTTTGTTTTTTCTTTTGAGATACGGTCTCACTATGTAGCCCTGGCTGTCCTGAAACTTGCTGTGTGTAGCCCAGGCTGTCCTCAAACTCAGAGATTCACCTGCTTCTGCCTTCCAGGTGCTGAGATTCAATGCATTCACCACCATGCCTAAAAACAATTTAATTCCATTTAATTATTGGGGGAGAGGCCAGGCACACGGCATGGGACCCATGTAGAAGTCAGAGGAACTTGGGAGAGCCAGTTCTCTCCTCCCATCATGCAGGTCCCATGGTTTGAACTCGGGGTCTCGGGCTTAGCAGCACCTTTTCCCACTGAGCCCCCCCAATGGTGGCAGCATTGTATATTTATGAATGGCAGATCACTTTCCAGAGAGTTCATCCACAGCAGACTTTGGCACACGGCAACCACATCCGTCCACTGCTGTTTTTAATCAGTCAAGCTTTGTCGGAGCACACTGGTGCCCATTCACCAAGGTGCGTGGCCACTCTTGTTTCCCACAATGGCAGTCGGGTGTGGTAATAAAGACGGTTTGGACGGGACAGCCTTCAGAGGTGTGCAATCTGGTTTGTTACAGAAAACTGTTGCCCACCATGCCCTACAGAACCTTAATTTGTATATCCCATTTTTAATATAAGGAAGATTTCGTGATAAAGGCTAATAATCTGCACAGGATCAGATTCAAAGATGATGTTGCAATATGGATACAGTCTGCCAATGTAAAAATAAATTTCCAATATGATGCTATGTCCAAAGGAGACATTATGAGCACACCCAGTTTCTAAGCATTTATACAAATCAAGCCTCTATCTACAAGTCACATTCCATCTAAACACTGTTCAAATATGTTCCACTAAAGCAACGGTCCAGTTAAGTCTTTTTTAAAATAATTATTTTATGTGTATGAGTGTTTAGTCTGCAGGTAAATCTGTGACCACATGTGTGCCTGGTGCCCACAGAGACCAGAAGAGAGTGTCAGATCCCCTGGGACTAGAGTTATAGATGATTGTGAACCACAATATGGATGCTTGGAATCAAACCTGGGCCTCCTGGAAAAGCAGCCAGTGCTCTTCTTAACTGCTGAAGTTAACCAGCCCAGTTAACAGTCGGTGGATTGTTTGCTTTGTTTAAGATTGGGCCCCTCTAAGGAACCCTAGCTGGCCTGGAAGTCCTCTTTATCTTGTCTAGGCTGGCCTCAAATTCAGAGATCCTCCTGCCTCAGACTCCCAAGTGCTGGGATTAAAGGTGTGCATCACCATGCCTGGCCATTTAAGTCGTTTTTGAAGTTGGGTGAGATATCATCCCTACATTTAGAACTCTTTTGATTCTACTGAGACTTCAGGCTAAAGTTATTTGTCAGAGTTAACTTGACTTCATTTCATCTTGGTGGCATTGACCACTTCCTTGGTCTTGACCAAGCCGTACCTATTGGCTGAGGGAGCCAATGTGAATTTCCCCATACAGAATGGTAAGCAGAAGCGTGTGTTGTGGTTTGATTTTCCCCCAACCTGAAGCCCCAGGCTCACGTGATTGAACGCTCCATCCACATTTGGCGTTGCTGGTTTCAGAGATTGTAGAAGCTTTGGGACTTGGGACATAGGCTTAGCTGGAAGATATAGACCACTAGTGGTGGTCCAGCTCTTCTTCCTGATCTTCCAAGATGTGGGAAGCATTGCTCCACCTTCCTGAGGCCACAGACCTACTCTACCAGTCCTTCTCACCATAATGTTCCTCTACATTCATGAGTTAAAAACTTAACTGTCGCCGGGTGGCAGTGGTGCATGCCTTTAATCCCAGCACTCAGAAGGCAGAGCCAGGTGGATCTCTGTGAGTTTAAGGCTAGCCTGGTCTACAGAGTGAGATCCAGGACAGGCACCAGAATTTCATGGAGAAACCCTGTCTTGAAAAACAAAAAACAACAACAACAACAACAAAACCAAAAAACAAACAAACAAACAAACAAAAAAACCTTAACTGTCAAATTTACATCATGGTAATATCAGGAAGGCTTGAGAAGTAACTAGGGTTAGATAAAGTTATTGCAAGGGGCGGGGGCTCTGTAACAAAACTGGTAGCTGTGTAGACAGGGGAAGTGAATTGAAGCAAGCTTGCTCTGCCTAACCTTAGAACAGGATCTCCACCCGGCAGAGGATACAACAGAAGGATGCTGCGCCATGCTCCAGCCTGCAGAATCCTGTGACCAAGGCCTCTAGTCTTTGAATTGCTTGGTGTCTTGTATTTTCTTATGACCACAGAAAAAGACATCAGGTTCTAATCTGCAGCAGTGTAGGAATGAAACCCAAGTGCTCTGTGTCTTCTTTCTTCTTTGCTTCCTGCCCTGGTGACAGAGCTCTCCTGGAGACCCTGGGTATGGCTGACACAGTAGTTAGGTGGATCTGCAAGTGTAATAGGAAGGCGGGAACTTTGGAAATACTGAGAGTGTGGTGCTTTCCATACAGTCTCTGATTCTCTGTGTAGGGCAGGAGGGAAATTCACCATAGTCAGAATTAAAAAGAAGAAGCCATTTCTGGATTCGAAGAGAAAACAGGAACCGGGTGGTTTGAGGTTGGCCAGTACAGAGGGGCTTGGAAGAGCATAGCACCACATTAGCGTCTCAATAGAGATAGTTTTAAGATGGGTAGGGAGATGATTCCCACAAATATGAACTTTGAGTAGCTCCTAGTTCCTGAGCGCTCATGTAGGACCCTGTTTCCTGGATCCTGGTGGCTCTGTGACTTTGAACCAACGTACTGTTACAAGTGGGTTGACAGGAACGTAGCCCTGAGGCTTGGGGAGAAGGTGTCTAGAGACTGAGGAAAGCCCTCAAGAAATAGAGAACAATTGTATTAATATGTTGGATAACATGGGTCAAAATCCACCCAAACAAGTGATGTCTACCTTCCCAGTTCTACCAATCCTAATTCTCAAATACGACAATTTCAGGAACGGGGTGGTTCTGTCCACCTGGGACCTCAGGAGGCATCATGAACTTTGTCTGCCTTTGGAATAGGATCCCTCAGGTAAAACCAGTTCTTTCGGAGGTCCAAATTGGACCCAAATTTCCAGGCCTTCTTCTCACTATCTGATCCCGTCCCTTCGGTGACTCTGGAATTCAGCTTCCCATCCATCCCCTGGGCAGATAGGCCTGGTCACATGACCTGACCATGGCCCATCCTTTCAGCTGCTGAGTGAAGGCCAGTCCAGCAGACCACCCTGTCACTATGGAGACACCAGGAAAGCTTGGCTCCAGTGACAGAGAAACTAGAAGGCCTGAGCATACAGACAAAGTGCAGAAACTGATAAACACACACACACACAGAGATGAAAGAGTGTAACACCCACTGCAGAAATAACCTCAATTTACTTTGTTTCTGCAAACTTCTGACCTTACTGCTAAAGGAGAACAGAGGTTGGGGGGGGCAAGTAAACAATAGTAAAGATGGAAAATGATGTGTCCTTCCCATCAACCCCGACGTTAGCTTCCTCCCTCTTGGGGCAGCCCTTCTGTGGGTGGTTGGGTACCCAAGGAGCAGAGCTGGTCTCAGGTGAGGCACCTCAGGAGTTAAGCAGGTATTTATTTACAGGTTAAGGAGTGAGGGCGGAGCGGGGGGGGGGGGGGGGGGGGGGGGGGGGGGGGCCGCCGCGGAGCACAGCTAACAAGCGGCTCTCTCAGGCAGCATTCTGGGCGATTACTCCCGAGCACCCAGCCATACCAAAATCAATAAACAATTTCAGCGCAGCCCAGGAAACTTTGCCACACTTAATAAAAGTCTCCAGCTGCGGTTATGGCTTCATTTCACCTTAACGTCTTCTTTAACCGTCCCTTCTTTTCAAGATCAATTAGAGGAACATGCAAAGAGAATCAGAACACGCATGCACTCGCAGGAGTGTGCGCGCCAGCAAACGCCCCCTAAACAAACAAGGTCAAAACTAGTTACCTGTATGGAGCCTCCGGGCTGGGCTCCTAATTCATGGCTCCACTTTGAATGGACCAATGGGGGGTAAGGCTGGGGGCAGGGTTGCAGGACAGGAAGGAGGTGAGGGAGTGGCCTCGGTTCCTAAATGTACAGAAGGAATTCTGGTGTGAAATGCACGCTTATTTTCTTCCTGGGTTTCCTGGGGCCTCTTCCTGTCTGCAAACCATGCATATTTAAGAATGATTAGAAGAGGAAAAATGGAAGGCTGGAGAGATAGCTCACTCGGTAAAGTACTTGCCATACAAGCCTGAGGACCTGAGTTCGGATCCCCAAGCACCCATGTCAAAACCTAGTGTGGCAGCTTATGTCTGTAATCCCAGTGCTGGGGATGTGGAGATAGGAGGATCCCCAGGGCTTGCTGGGCTGCAAGTCTAGCCAGTCAACGAGATCCAGACTTAGACGTGGGGCTGTGGGGTGGGGGTGGGGAGAGACCCAGTATGAAAAGTTGCAAGGGGTTGAGGAAGACATAAGACATTGACCTATAGCCTCCATACACACGTGCACACACTTGAACAAACATACATGTATACACACCCATGTTGCACATTTTTTTAAAAAAAAAATTAGAAAGAAAGAAAGAAAGAAAAGGGAAATGTATAAAAGTCACGGTTGGAGTCTTCACCAAATGGCTGAGGGATGCTGCCTGTGCTGGGCAGGTCCTCGATCCACCGGCAGGCTTGGATGGTGGGTGTTGCTGGGTGGTTGTGTGCTTACTTCACCTATCATGATGCTGATTGTAGAGCTGAGACAAGCACGAGGTGTCACTTAGAGAAACCCTGTCTTGGAAAAAAAAAAAAAAAAAAAAAAAAAAAAAAAAACTAAGTAAGAACCTGCTGGACTTCCTCAAAAAATGGCGTAAGCTATATTCTATACATTTGCGGGTCCAGGTCTCCATAGGGCTAAACCTTTCTGCCCACTGTGGAAAATGATCAGGCTCTGTGAGATGCGCTGCTCACCATTCAGGACGTCAATATCACTAACTAATTCATCACCTTCCTTGGCTTCTCAGCCACTCAAGTGCATGGGTAGGGAAACCCATCTATGAAGAGCAGAAAGATGAAGACCTCCCATAAAACACTTCACAGAAGCAAAAGGCAGGGACGGAGAGCATTCTGGGTAAGTAAGAGAATGGTGAGCCTGGTCCCCGTCCTTCCTTCTCCAAAGGAAACATCTCAGATAGAACCGAAAGCTCGGAGAGGGGAAAAAAGCAGGCACTTTCCTTCCGAGGAAAAGGTTCTTATTCAGTAGCATAGGCTGGCCTTAAACTCGCAGCAATCCTCCTGCCTCTGCCCCTCCACAGCGCTAAGACTCCAGGGCTGTGCCACCACAATCACCTCGCTTCATTGTTTTGTTTGCTTTTATTGAGACATGATATTTGTAGATTTTTATGGGGGACAGTTGGATAATTTGATGCATATAATGATCGAATCAAGGTAATAAGCGCTTCCTCCTCCTCAACATTAATCATGTTTATGTGTTGGGGACGTTCTTGGTGACAGATTATCGTGAGCAGTGGCTATCCTGCTGTGTGGTAGGAAGCCAGGGCTCACTGCTGTCTAGGCGTGTTTGGCTGCCTCTTACCTGCTCTCTTCTGTACACACTCGGGTCCCGGCCTTCCACCCCTCACCTAACTGATGCTGTCCCTAGAAAAGCTTTGCCGTGGCACAAGTGAGGTGTGCACATGGAGGAAGCAAGGCTTGCTGAAGGCCCAGAGTCCCAGCATCCTCTCTGCCTCAGATCCACAGTTCTGCTTCAGCCTGCCCAGGGCTGGACTCCGTCATCCCAGCAGCCCCGGGTAAAGCACTTCTCCACCCTCTGTCTCTGGATCCTCTCTCTAGCTCCCCGCCTGCCTTCCCAGTCACCTGGGGGGCCATTTACCGTTCAATCGAGTTTCGGGAGAATCTAAGTCAGGGAGAAGACCTGAGAGCAGTATTATAGCAAAGTCCCCCTTGTCCTCCCCCTTCAGTTTAGAAAGTGGCTCTGTTTCAAAGTCCCGTTTGTAAGGCACTGGTCAACGTCTATACCATCACAACAGGACAGAGTGAAAAAAATTAGTTTGTTGGGACAGTATTTAACAGTTCAGAGTAAAGAACAAAGGCATATCAACACAGCAATAAAACAAGCTCTCTAAGTGGGTCCGGTTTTGTTCCAAGACCAAACCCGGTATATCAACAAGCCCCTGGCAAGGCTGCCCAGGCTCCAGGCTTTTCCTCGGGTTCGGGTGGCCCTCCACTGCTTCCTCCGAGGTGTGACGGGTTCACCACACCTAGCTAGCGCATTAGGTAGGCAATCCCAGCCCCACTGGGAGCTAACACAGACGAAGCCACAGGTCCACCTGCCTTTCTAAAACTGTCAATAAAACACATTTGTAAAAATATTCCATAAAATGGAGACAGAGCCCCAGGATCCGGTGGAAAAAGGCAGCTACAAAGGTGTGTGTTCCTGCGCCTTCCTCATGCCTCCATCCTGTTTAATATTTTCATGGTGAGCACAGAGGGAGAAGCTCATGGCTAATTCTGTCTTTTGATTTCCGGCAGGGGCTCAGGATGTACAACCGTCTTTATAAGCAACCTTCACCAGCTGAGAAACACTCGCTTGAAAAAAAAAAATCAACTGGGAATCTGGTTAGTGTAATGCTTAGCAAATGAGGGCTAAGAAAGGCCCGGTGAAGATTAATGCAGACTAGATCAGGAGCCTGGAAATGAAAGGCAAGTAAGTGGCCACGTGGGGGTCTGAAGACCTCTTTTACTTTGGGAAATGCTTAAGACTTATAGGATAATATGCCATCAAGTGGCAATTCAAACGATATCATTCACCAAATCCACAGGTGACAAGATCTGCCCTTTATAGGCTGCCTCATCTCTCCATGGCTCTGAACACCATGTGGAGCTTTGAAATATATATTTGGAGTGCAGTGACCCCTCTAGAAACTGACTTCAGTTATAAATCAACTCCTAGCTCACTGATGGCTTTTTTCCACTCACTTTTTTACTAATATGTATTCATAACAAAGTAATAGGTTTCATTGCAACGTTTTCCTACGTGCATACGGCACACTTTCATTATCTCCAGCCTCTCCCATCCTTCCTTTCTGTGATCCCCTCTCTTCTTCACTGAAACCGCACTCCAGCTTCCACGGCTTTTTTGTTTTTTCTTTCTATTTAAAAACCCAGATTACTCATGAGAGAAAATGGGATGCTCCCATGTCTAGGTCTGGCTTAGTTTGCTTATCACGATGACCTCCAGGCCCATCTGTTTTCCTGAAAACGACACAACTTTGTTCTCCTTTATGGCTGAATGAAAGTCCACTGTTTTAATACACTACGCTCTCTCTCTTTGTCCACTCAGCCATCAATGGGCAGCAGGCTGTTCCCACTTGGCCCTTGTGAATAGTGCTTCAGTGAATATGGCTGTCCCGACGTCTCCAGCTTAGATTCCTTTGAGCGGCACAGCTGGGTCATAGGGTAGTTTTATTTCTGGGTTTTTTGAGGAAACTCAATTCTGATTTCCATAGTGACTGGACTAATTTATACACATTCCCAAGAATACTGTATAAACTTTCCTTTTTTTCTCATGTCCTTTTTTTGCGTATGTTATTTTCTTTTGGTGATTACCTGCAAACAACCTGCATATAAGCCACACAAGGTGAACAGAAGTCTTGCTGAAGAGCAAAGATGACTAGAAATATCCAATGTACTGACTTAGCTTCTCTTAACCCGGGCCACCTCTAATATCCACCATCACCAAGACTGTGATATACATAGTACTTGGTCACCCCCAGTTTAGTCTCATCCAAATGCACGCATCTACAAGAATGCCATGCTCGGTACACCTATGGTTGGCATTCCATTCTGTGGCCATTTGTCCAGGTTGTGCACCTTGAACTCATCCTAGAGATCCCAGGTCCTGCAGGAAGAGTTAAACAAATCTGCATGAATAGACGATGTCTTAGTTTGGGTTACTACTGTTACCATGGGCTGGACCCTCCCACATCAATCCCTAATGAAGAAAATGCCCTACAGCCAGACAGAGGTGGCACTCACTCAGGAGTCAGAGGCAGGCGGATCTCTGAGTTCCAGACCAGCCTGGTCTACAGAGCAAGTTTCAGGACAGCCAGGGCTACACAGAGAAACCCTGTCTCCAAACAAAACAAAGCAAAACAAAAGAAGAAAAGAAAATGCCCTACAAGCTTGCCTACAGCCTGATCTTACGGAGACATTGTTTTTCTCAGTTGAGGCTCCCTCCTCTCCAATGACTCTAGCTGGTGTCAAGTTGACATAAAACCAGCCAGGACAACCGACCCCTTGTCTGCTTGACACACAAACACGTCACTGTTAAGCCACGACCTCCCCTTTCTTGTTCATCCTTAAGATGACATATTAATAAAGACATCATAACGTTTTACAAACTTAAAGATATCACAGCCTTTAAAAATTCAAACACTTAAAAACTCAGTCTCATTAAAATATCTAGTCTCTTAAAACCTGAAGCCTTTTCAAATCTAATGTCTCTCAACTATGGGCTCCTTTTTTTTTTTTTTTTTTTTTTTTTTTGGTTTTTCGAGACAGGGTTTCTCTGTGTAGCTTTGCGCCTTTCCTGGAGCTCACTTGGTAGCCCAGGCTGGCCTCGAACTCACAGCGATCCGCCTGGCTCTGCCTCCCGAGTGCTGGGATTAAAGGCGTGCGCCACCACCGCCCGGCGGGCTCCTTTAGATAAAAAATAAGTTAACTACTTTCTTACTTCAAGATGGGAGGATCATGGTATAGTCACAAAGCCAAGCCAAGCCAAGCCAAACTCCAACAGTGTGAATCACTCAGTGTCCAGTGTCTGGGATCCACTCACGATCTCCCGGGCTCCTCCAAAGGGCCTGGTCACTCTCCAGCTCTGCTCTCTGCAGCATGCACAGCTTGTCCTTGAGCATCGGTCAGGCTGGCTCCACTCCATGACTGCTGCTGTTCTTGGGGGTCCTCCATCCCATGGTCCTGGCATCTCCAGATTGCTGCCTGCAACTGGGCTGCGCTTTCACCGATAGGCCTCTCATAGGTTCTCTTCATGGCGCCAAGTCACAACTTTTTTGCATGACCCCTTCAGTCCTGGGCCTTCAACTGCTACTGAGGCTGCACCTTCACCAATGGCCTCTCCTGGCCCCTCACAGTGCCAAGCCTCAGCTGCTCTCCATGACCCCTTCATGCCCTCAAAACCAGTACCACCTGGGTGACTCTTACATTACCAAATTCAGTTGCCAGCACAAGGTACATTGGCTGCCTCTGGGACATAGCTTCTGTGTGTTGACTCTGAGGAGACACTTCTCAGAAGATCTCACCACAATGATGCTGGTATCTTCATAATCATTGCTAATGTCTCAGTTTCAGCTGACCAGCAACAACTGTCCCAGTAACACAGAGGTTTCACTTCAATAGTGCTGGTCTCTTATTAATCATGGCTGATTCTCCATCCCCATCTGACCAGAACCACAGATACTTAAATCTTAATTCAAACTATGCAATAGCCCTGAGTCTTTAAATGTCTCTCAAACTTCCCTCTGGAACTTCACAAGCCTGTCCTCTGTCATTTGCACTTCTCTCATCACTCTTGTCCCCCAAGCTTCTACAGGACAGTTCACCAAAGGTCGAAGACGCCATGGCTTTTCTAGCCCAAAGTTCCAAAGTCCTTCTACAAAATCCCCCAAAACACATGGTCAGGTCTGTCACAGCAATACTCCACACTCTTGGTACCAGTTTCGGTCTTAGGGTTACGATGTGATGAACACCATGACCAAAAACAAGTTGGGGAGTAAAGAGTTTATTTAGCTTACACTTTTACATGATAGTCCATCATTGAAGGGAGTCAGGACAGGAACTCAAACAGGGCAGGAACCTGGAGGCAGGAGCTGATGCAGAGGCCCTGGAGGAGTGCATGCTCTTCATGGCTTGCTCAGCCTGCTTTCTTATAGAACCCAAGACCACCCCCCAGGGGGGACCACCCCCAATGGGCTGGGCCCTCCCCCATCAATCAATCACTAAATAAGAAAATGCCCTACAGGGTTATGATCTTATGGAGACATTTTCTCAATTGAGGCTCCCTCCTCTCAGATGACTCTAGCTGTGTCAAGCTGACATAAATCTAGCCAGCACAGACCTCTGCTCCTATTTCACTCAGTGAAGAAAGCTTGCTGTATCCCACTGGTGAGTTGAGCAGGGTGCCCTGTTGGGCAAGAAATAGCATGCATCCTTTCTTGGTTCTTAAGAGCAAAGGATAGGGAATTACAAGGGCTTTATCTCTTCTTCCCTTTATGATTAAGGAGTTTGTACTAGTGACTTCTTTGAACAGTGGTTCTCAATCTCCGGGTCAAGACCCTTTTGGGAGTCAAACAACCCTTTCACAGAGACCACATATCAGATAACCTGCATATCAGATATTAACATTATAATTCTTAACAGCAGCAAACTTGCAGTTATAAAGTAGCAATGAAAATAACTTTATGACTGGGGGTCACCACAACATGAGGAACTGTACTAAAGGGTCAGAGCATTAGGAAGGGTGAGAACCATTGCCCTAGAAGGTTCTTAAGGATGGAAGAGTTCCATGTGCATCATAAGCTTCCATGACCATATTCCCAAATATGTCTAGGCCAGGGTCTGTTAAGCCATCTAGCGTCTGTGCAAGCTCTCGGTCACGGTAGAGCACCCGCTGGATTGTCTTGCGCACATTCAGATTTGCCATCCCTTTGGAAGAGGATACTTTATTGTCAGTGTGCCATTGGGTCCAGTGTTGGTGTGGGGCACTCGGCATGCTCAAGAGTTGTTATTCTTCATTTACATGAGCATTTCTTTAAATGCATGCTTAGTTTGCTATGAATCCTACAGTGTTTTCTGAGGCAGCTGTGCATTTCTATCTGAGGTTCTGTTTTCCCGAGCACTTGAGTTAAAGAACTGTATGTTTGGCATTTACATGGCACCCACCCACACCCTTCATGATGAGAAACGTTCACGGACTCATTCTCCCAGCCTTGTGCAATTTCCCTGAGACCCGAGATTGCAAGCACTGGTGGCAGAATTGAACCTGTGGAGCAGGGCTGTAATCCCAGCGCTAGGAAGGCAGAGGCAAGAGGATCACAAGTTCAAGGTCAGCCTGCAGGACAGAGTGAGTTTAAGGGCATCCTAGACTATGTGGTAAGCCTCTGTCTTTCAGAAAGGAAAAGGAAAAAGAAGCTGGGGATGGAGAGATGGTTAGCTGAAGCCATGGATTCTGGGCCTTTCCATGAGCATGGGGGTCTTGGATATTAGTGGTTTAATTATCAGAGATTTATCATCTGTGAGAAATTATATATTTCTGAACAGCATTACATTTTTCCCAGGAGGCCAATCAAGAGCAAAGCAAATAATATATATTTTAGCATCCTCCTGTGATTAAAAAAATACCCCAACACCACAATGTTTTCTTTTCTAGAAATTCTATAGATTGATCCTGGTTTTGTGAGACAGTTCATAGAAGATCCGTGTTAATATCACACTGTAGCCCAAGCTCTTTCTAAAGGTTGAATGAGGAAGAGGCATGCAGGAAAAGGTGGTTTGTTGAAAACAAAAATAATTCTAAGAAAATCAATAGCACCTCGGAGACCTTGGCCTGGCCGCTTTTACTAGACAGTTCTCCCACCAAAGATTTTAGTCTCTGCTCCAAATAGCCTAATGTGGGACATCTTCCTCCAGTTCAATGCCGCACAGAGAGGCCTCTGCTCTGCCTGCTTACAGCTTGTCAAATAACCATAGGAGTAAGGAAATTGTAACAACCTCCAGAACTCAAACTAAAGGTAAAAGCAACTGAAATATTCCTGGAGATGAATCCATCGATAAACCAAATCTCTGATGTCAGATGGAAATAGGTGTCCTTGGCTATTCTCAAAACTTTTTTTTTTTTTTTTGGTTTTTTTTTTTTTTTTGGTTTTTCAAGACAGGGCTTCTCTGTGTAGCCCTGGCTGTCTTGGAACTCTCTCTGTAGACCAGGCTGGCCTCAGACTCAGAGATCGGCCTGCCTCTGCCTCCCCAATGCTGGGATTAAAGACATGAATGACCACACCTGGCCATTCTCGTATCTTTTGAGACCCTGGCATTGTTGGCTTGCTTGATATTTTATTATGCTATATATTCTATATATCATGTGTCATATATATTTTATACACACATATTTGTGTATGCATTTGTATATGCACACCCATGTGTATGTATATGTGTACATGCAGTTATACATATAGACATACAATGGTGTTATGAATATCTGTTGTGTATATACTTTGTGTGAAGTAAGTTCTTTGAGTGAAAAGAGACAGGAGAGTATGTAAGGACACAAGGAGAAATAAAAAGCATCTGAGAAATCATTTGGAAATATAGATAGTGAGTGTGAACATATGCCTACTGCATAGCCCATCAATCTATCCCCAAGTGTGTGCATACACACTTACCAAGAGAACGTGTGCTTGCTCATACCAACACTATCTGTAATAGCTCCAAACTGGAATAGTCTGTCAATAGACTATCAATAACAAGCATGGTATATTTGTGCAATATTCCAATCCACAACATGAAGAAATTACTGACACATCCAACAAACTGGATAAATCCCACAGATGTAATGATGAGCCAAACAGCCAGGCCAAAAGGCATGTGTATTGAGGTTCTACTTCATGAAATTTGAACACAGCTCACCCTGACCCATGCTCTTAGAAGCAGAATAAGATGGTGTGTGTGTGTGTGTGTGTGTGTGTGTGTGTGTGTGTGTGTGTTTAAAGATTTAAACAGAGAGGTAAAAGAAATTTCTTTTCATACAGAACCTTGGTGATGTGGCTTTCTGTGCACCCCCACCCCATCTCCCCAAATACAAGGGGTGGGATTTCCTTCCCTTTCCATTCTCTCTCCTCTTCTCCCCTTAATTTCCCTTCTTTCCCTTTCCCCCCTTTTTATTCCTCTCCCGGAGGGTGGGGGGCAGGGGGATCAGACCTTGGACTGTGTCAAGTTAGGCAAACAAACGTTCTTCCACAGAGTTGAAGCCTCAGCTCTGTGTCTCGACCTGAACACTGCGTACGGAGGTTCCGTAAGGTTGATAATGTGTGAACATTCATAGTGCTAGAACTTGGAACCATACCTGTTTTGTTCTGTATCTGTACTGTTTAAGACATTTCCATCTGTAAGGAGCAACAAAGCTCCTTCAACCTACTCTAGACTATTAAATACAAGACTTCATATACCATGAAGCCCAGAGGTAGGTAGTAACAGTGCTGGCTAATTTCTATCTGGACAAAATCATGCAGGCTGGGTGTGGTAGCACACACTTTTAATCCCAGCACTAGAGACAAAAGCAGGCAGATCTCTGTGGGTCTGAGGTCAGTCTTGTCTGCACAGTGAGTTCCAGACCCCAAATAAAAACAAACAAACAAACAAACAAACAATGAGTCTTATGGTCCCCTGTTCTTTTTCTCTTCCACTCTTCCCTTCATTCTTGGGTTATTCTGTTTATACTAATAAAACAGCAATCATGATTCTGGAAATGAAATCCACATTCTGAATTTGCCTGGAGTCCAAGCAAGGCATGACCCCAGAAACTAGCAGACACATTAGGGCAGAGAAAAAGGTGCTGATGCTGAGAGCCCATCGGAAACCAGGGTGCATATGGATGTCTGGTTGAAACTCAAGTAATTTCAGGAGGACGGTAGCTTTGGCTATGGACCAAGAGGATGCAGGAAAATTGAAGAGGCAGGACCCAGGAGCTGATGAAAGTCTGAAAGGTGTTCACACAGAGCACACACTCAGATGCACTCTGTTTAGGGAACTTGAGGGAGATGATAAGGAGGACTGGTCTTCTGAGCTGTGAACCTTTGGTGCAAGTAACAAGTCACAGAAAGTTTCTTTCAGGGAATGTCACATGATCAAAGTCTTGGCCGTGATGGTATCAAAGTCTGTCTAGTTCTAAGAAGTGTAGCCTATTATCATGTAACCATTTATCACCAAACTTGTGCCTTAAAAATTTTTTATAACTCATGGTTTCTATGAGTCAAGAATTTGAGAGTGACTTTTCTGAGCTGTTCTGGCTCATGGTCCATTTGACATTGGAACTGAGGTGTTTCCTAGGGTGGAATCATTTAAAGGGGTAACCAGTACTAGAAGTTCCCCACTCATTCATAGAGCTGTTGACAGGAAGCCTTGGTTCCACACATACGCTTCTCCATAGCCGAGTTTACACCTCACAGGGTAGCTGGTTCCCCAGAGAGAAAGATCACATGACGTGGAGAAAGGAGAAAGCTGTCGTGCCTTTCAGGACTCCACTTCAGGTGTGGTCAAGAATTGAGCAAACTCTAGGCAGAGAGAAGGCTCAGTGGTTAAGAGCACTTGCAGAGGAGCCAGATTGAATTCCCAGCATCCACAAAGGGTAGCTCACAACAACCAGCTTCAAAAGCTCGGGTACCAACCTGTCCCGGCCTCCAAGTGCACGTGTGTGTGTGTGTGTGTGTGTGTGTGTGTGTGTGTGTGTGTGTTCTGGAGGGTGCATGTTTTTTTGTTGTTGTTGTTTTGTTTTGCTTTTTAAAGAATTGGGCAAAGTAGAATTTCTACAATGTTCTGTTCACTATAACCAATGGTGCAGCAGAGCCTACAATCATGAGAATCAATGATTGTGCTTGCTTCTTCCAGAAAACTCCAAAGCAAATTAGCAACTGGACACAGTCAGCTTTTGGTGTAAGAGACACATGTTCTCTGCCTTTCTTTCCTGCTTGGTCCTGCTCACTTCCCTCGACTTTGCTCTACTATGCCTTAAGTGGATCCATGTTAAAAAGGGAAGAAAGACACTCTATGGTCTCCTGAGTGGAGAGGCAGGGGTTCTGTAGGTCAAAGGGTCTCCCCAGGAAGTCTCCTGGTGCAGCCAGGCTCGGTCTCAGGCACAGAGAGCTGAGGAGAGCAGTTACTGGTGGCAGAAAAGCTCTTTGCACAGATACTTCCTGGAGCTGGGATCAAAAGGAAGTTGAGAGAGGAAAACAACAACAACAACAACAACCCTAGCATCTGCTGTCTTGGGAATTGGTCACCTTTGAACTGCTCGCTTTGAGACTAGTCAGGAGCCACACGGTATCAGCAAGCCTGCCGCAGCATCCCAGATCTAAACTCATCTCCTCACTGGTGTCATGCTCCTGCCTGGGCTCTAGATCACCCTGCTTCTCTCTTGCTTAGAATCCTGGACAAGATGAGCCAGTAGCACCTGGTTGAGAAAGTAAAAGCTCCCAGGAGCAACTGATTCAGTTTATTGCGAACCCCAACAAGTGTATTTTGTCTTCCTGTCTCCCTAGTGTGGAACAGGGTTGGCTGGAACGTCCTCGGGTTCCTACGGTGCGTGGCCCCCATTTCAGTGGCGGGGCAGTCTGCCTGGAAAGGAACAGGAGAGCAGCCACAGAGCAAGGCTGCCTGAGGCGGGGTGCTCCTCCAGCCCGCCGTCTAGGAATGTTCCCGAGACGGCTGTCAGGACTACAGCGCCAACCTCGACCAGTCACCCGGAGCCTCGTCACATCTATAATGACTCTTCTTCACTGACCCCTGAGAGCATGGCTGATGAGGGAGTTTTATGTCCCAGAGCTGTGATGGGCCTCTGTCTCGCTCCACTGCAGGAAAAAACAAAAAGCAAACAAACAAACAAAAAACAAAACAAAACAAAACAAAACAAAACAAAAAAAACAAAACAAATTCCCAAACAGCTGTGAGAAATCCTTCATTACTCAGCCACAATCTTACATCACTCTTTCCTTCCTCTTTATACAATGAGAAATGAAAACAGACTAAATGGTATTTTCTGACCATAGTTTTCCAACACTCAGATGGGAGTAGGGGCCGTGGCAGAGGGAAGCCGAGGTCTGTCTGTGGGAGCCCTGGACCAAGAAAACCGCTGGACCTCCTGTGTGGAGAAGAGAAAGGAAGCTCCCCGGGTTTCTTGATCACGAGGCGACCTCACAGGGTCAGCTCAAGGATAGATGTTTCACTTCAAAAGCTTCGCGGGAGCAATTTACAGTCATTCGGAAATCAGACTGGGGAGGCTGTGTGCAGGGGAGCAGGGATACCACACCAAAGGCAGGAACCTCCACAGGGTGAAGGAGGTGCAGACAGATGCCCAGTACCACCTGACCAGTGCTGCCCAGGGTCCGCGAGATGCTGCCAGGTCTATTGAGTAGCTAGGCGTACCCTAGGGTAGGTGCTCAGGATGATGCCTGCCTCACCAGAACTTCATCCGAGGGTCCACGGGGTCTCCTGAAGAGGAGATGCAAGGACAGGGAAGACAGAGAAGCAAGTGTTGGCTGTACCATGGTCAGCCAGGTGGGAAGGGGGCTGACCACATTGGTCAGTGATGATGTAGCTCACTAGACCACAGGCCAATGCGGTGGTGGAGTTTAACCTTCTAGTCGGTGGCTAGAATACGCATTCAGCTTAAAAAACAAAAAATGAGAAAACAAAATAAAACAACAAAAACCACACTGCGCCTGACTAATTTTTAAGCAGCCTCTCGTTTGCTTCTGCAATCAATCCAACACGTTTTAGTGAGCGCTACAAAGCACTTCAAACTTGGCAGCTGTAGACAGTGCGTGCTTATCTCCGATTTCTGCAGGTCCGGTGGCTACACCCAGCTAGTCTGATTTATCAGCTTCAGGTTCTCCTGGGGCTGCAAGCCAGATGTTGACCGGGGCTGCAGTCTCATCCAAGGCTCAACCAAAGAAAGATCTGTTTCCAAACTACCAAACACGGCGGGCAGGATTTAGCCCTGCATTGTCCCACTCAATCCGCCCTCAGCGCGTAGAGACCGCTCACCACATGAGCTTCTCCGGCATGGCCAGGTCCACCCTCCGCACAGCTCTCTCTTTCAAAGAAGGGAGCAGAGAGAAGGGCTGCTATAGAGCATAACCACGGGTATGCGTCTTGTCACCGTTGTCGTTTTCTCTTGGTTAGAAACACATCATAGTCAAGGGGAAGGGACTGCACAAAGATGTGAACACCGGGCAGGGACCATAGGTCTCTCTCTCTCTCTGCTGCACCAGGGCACGGGGTCAATGAGTCATGTCTTCAAGGGAAGTAGCTGGGGAGAGAGGGAGGGAGGGAGGGAGGGAGGGAGGGAGGGACGGAAAGAAAGAGAGAGAGAGAGAGAGAGAGAGAGAGAGAGAGAGAGAGAGAGAGAGGATGGGAGGGGGTAGACTAGGCTAAAGGTTAGAAGAAGATATGCTGAACTAAAAAATATTACCTATAAATTGCAAAGAATCTCAAGATCTCTCCCTTCTTTTTTGGATTATTTTAAACATGAAACCCCTGTTATTTATGAGACAATCAGAAAATTTGAGCACCAACTGGACATGACATCAAGAAATTATTTTTGATTTTTAATTTATGAAAATTTTATTCTGAAATTTTAATAACATTTATTTTTTTTTTTTTAGAAACACACACTGAAATACTAAAAATAAAGTGTCCTAGAGACTTTCTTTCAAAGGACATGAGGACTGGGAGGTGGTGGGCAACAGAGAGCAGGATCCCTGGGGCGGATGGTGACAGTTCTGGGGTGCTGTTGGGACTCATGAAGCTATTATCAACTTCTGTGGATGACCAGTGTTTTAGCAACTGGATCTCTTGTAGCCCAAGTTAGCCTGGCTTCCCTACTATGTACTAAAGATGACCTTGAACTTCCGATCCTCCAGTCTCTATTTCCCACGTGCTGGGATCATAGGTGTGCACCACCATATTTGGTTTATTTATAGTTTTGGGGAGCACACTGTGAGCTTTGTGGACGCTAGGCAAGGACTCTCGCAGCTGAGCCACACCCCGAGTGCCGACCGCAAATTTCTTCATAATAAAACTTGGTTTAAAAGTTAGAAAGATGGCTCAGTGGTTAGGAGTGCTTGCTGTTTTCCCAGCCACCCAGTTCAATTCCCAGCACCTAGGCCAGCCGGCTCACAGTCTCCTGTAACCCCAGCTCCAGGGCAGCTGATGACCTCTTCAGACACCTGTATGTATGCCCCACGCAGATGCACATAAAGAAATAGTAAAATACAATCTTTTTAAAAAGTAAATCAAAGTATCTGCTCTTCTCAGTAGTCAGAAATGCAAATGAAAACCACGTGAAACTCTTTTGTGCCTACTAAATTCCAGGAAAACTGTGAAATGATAATCCTCTCCACAGGTGAGGATGGGTACTCTGATCCTTGCTGGGTAGCTGGAAAAACACAGCATCACAACTCCTTGGAAAGCATGTCAGTGATGTGTACCAAATCCTTATTTAGGTGTGTGAGTGGACACTTAAAATCCTTAGGAGGCTGGGGTGGGAGGATTAAGTTTGAGGCCAGCCTGGCCGACCTGGCGAGAGCCTGTTTCAAAAGACTAAATAAGAAACCTGCTCACTGTGGGCCCTGTGTGCTATGCTACTGTGGTGATTTGAATGCGAACAGCCTCCACAGGGTCATATGTTCGAATGCTTAGTCCTGGGTTAGTGAATGGAACTATTTGGGAAGGGTTAGAGCCGTGGCCTTTGGAGGAGGTGTGTCACTATGGGGTAGGTAGGCTTGGAGGTTTCAAAAGCCCATGCCGGGCCCATCTCTTCCGCTCTTCCTGCCTTGTGCTTTTGGGTCAGGAAGTAACTTCTCAGCTACTACTCCAGCGCCATGCCTGCCTACTGCCATGCTCCCTGCCACGATGATCATGAACTAACCCTTGGAAACCGTAAGCAAGGCCCCAACTAAGTGCTGTATTTTATCATTTCCCCTGCTCATAGTATTTTTTCACAGCAATAGAATCGTAACTAAGACAACTACTGCCTGGTCAGGCAAGATGTGCCCACGGGTGCCGTAGGGGCAAGTCTGTTACAGGAGTACCAGCTACTTTCTGACTGGATTGGGGGCCCAAACCATGGGAGGGAATCATGGCTGGTACTGCAAACTTGTTCAAAAGCCCATGCCTGGGGAGGCCGCAGGTCCCAGTATGGAAACTTCTGCCGTTGTTTTGCTAAATGGACGTGATATGCCCATCCAATTGCCTTCTCAGTAACTGCACTTCTGTCCCAGGTTAGTGCTGCCATCAGCTTTGGCGAGAGACGCTTCCTTCTTGCAGTAGATAGTGGTTATTACACAGACTCATAACTGGTCAATGTGCTGGGAAAAGTCACTGATGGATGCTCAGCTGTGAACAGGATGTCTCTAGCACTTCTGGATGCTCGGCCGTGAACAGGAGGATGTCTCTAGCACTCCTGGATGCTCGGCCATGAACAGGAGGATGGATGCTCGCCCATGAACAGGATGTCTCTAGTAATCCTGGATGCTCGGCCATGAACAGGAGGATGGATGCTTGCCCATGAACAGGAGGATGGATGCTCGCCCATGAACAGGAGGATGTCTCTAGCACTCCTGGATGCTCGGCCGTGAACAGGATGTTTCTAGCACTCCCTCCACACAACTCAGGGAATATTGTAGAAGAAGTGGCAGAAAGAATGTGGGATCCAGAGAAAGGGGAGAATTAGTGAAACACTGACCTCTGGGTGTGACATGTCTGTACAAGATTGGACCATCACCGTCCTGTCATGGAGTGGGGAGGGGCTTCTAGGGCTCCAGCCCTCCATGAGGATTTATATACAGTTGATGGTTGATGGGGAGAAACATTTTCTTCAGTGGTATAGCCATTGCTCAGTCGTCCATATTCCTGTAAACAAACCATCCCGCATCCTGCACACAAGCCTACTGAAACTCATCGGGTCATTAAAAACAACAAAACAAAAGACACAGCCGAGCACAGTGGCGCACGCCTTAAATCCCAGCACTTGGGAGGCAGAGGCAGGCAGGTCTTTGTGAGTTCAAGGCCAGCCTGGTCTACAGAGTGAGTTCCAGGACAGCTAGGGCTACATAGTGAGACCCTGTCTTGAAAAGAAACAAAAACAAAAGACAAAAAAAAGCTACCAAAGTAGAAGGGACCTAGTGGGGAAGGAAAACAGTATCAGTGGGGAGGACAAGGGATGAGAACAGGGTGAGTATAATTAAAATCTGTTAAGTACATGGATGAAAATGGCATAATGAAACCCATTATTTTGCATAATTAATATATCATAATAAAATATTAAAATTTTATCCCAGTATGAGAGGAAGTTATATAAAGTATCAATACAAAATATTTAATATATAGTATAATTACTATTCAAATGTAGATTTTCTTCTATTTGTCTTTTTGGGACAGGGTCTCTCTGTGTATCTCTAGCTGCCTGGGAACTTGCTATGTGGATGAGGCTGGTATCAAAGTCACAGAGACCCACCTGACCCTTTCCCAGAGTGCTGGGATTCAATGCAACACTATGAGCAGCCCTCAACTGTAGGGTTTTTTTGTTTTGTTTTGTTTTTAAGAGAAAATGATCCAGGGGAGTTATGTCAAGATGCCCAACAAGAAGCTGTTTTAAGGTGGCAATATTATATAACTTACTTCTTGTGTTGTCTAGTTCTCTAATTTTTTAAAGTGGTCTACAATATGCTAATATGCATGATTTACTTCATTAATGGTGTCTTAGTCTCATATATATACATGAGACTAAAAGCAGGGTGGCAGACAGGGAGCCCAGGGCAACCACACTGCATGATGGGAGTGTGTACAGGGTTCAAGAGTCACACCAGAGGGGAAACAAGATCAAGAGTGCTGGGAAAAGCTTGAACCCACTTTGTAACAACCTCCTCTTATGGACCCCCTCCCCGTCCCATCCAAGTCCTAGCCCATTATCCACGGATGCACACCAGGGTCATGTAGAGCAACAGCCTCAGTGGCCAGGCTGCCATCCCGGGAGCCCTGCCTGCCATAAAGTCCACCACATCTCAACAGGGCTACAAGAACTTCTGAAGAACAGGCCAGATCCAAACCATCAGAACCAGGAGCCTCTCAAAGCCCAGATCTCACCGTGGAACTAAAAATGACACCAAAGAGGGAGACAGAGAAGAAACGGGAGGAACTACAAGCTGCTGCAGATGACGCTCTGACAGGCTCAGTCAAAGGGAGCGAGGTGAGGAGTAGAAAAAAAAAACAAAACAGCACCTGGATCCACCACGCCCAGGCCCACATCTTGCGGCTCTAAGGCCAGCATGGGGGTGCAGCATGAGAGGGCAGCATCTGGGGTGCTGTGGAACAGAACTTCCTGATGATAAGAAAGCCATGTCTAGAATAGGTCTTAGCCTGGGAGGTCTTTTTGGGCAAGCGCTATATTTTGGATCTGAAATATTTTCCAAAGACTCATGTTTTAAAGTCTTAGTCCCTGACTTGTGATAATGCTGGGAGGTGACAGGTCTTTTAGGGGGCAGGGCCTACCCTCTTCACCTCCTCTCTCCCTTTCTGTTTTATTTTTCTTTAAAAACAAAACAGGATCGCATGTAGCCCGGGCTGTACATCTAAGAGTCACCTTGAGGTTCTGACCTTCCCACCGCCCTAAGTGCTGGGAATAACAGGCATGCCCACCCTGTCCTAATACCTTTTCTATCTGTAAGTTGATTATCCCAGGCATCTGTCATAGTAACAGAAAGCTGATTATCCCCAGTTTAATAACAAATAAGGCATTTGTTTGTTTGTTTGTTTGCTTGCTTGCTTGCTTTTTCGAGACAGGGTTTCTCTGTGTAGCTTTGTGCCTGTCCTGGAACTCACTTGGTAGCCCAGGCTGGCCTTGAACTCACAGAGATCCGCCTGGCTCTGCCTCCCGAGTGCTGGGATTAAAGGCGTGCGCCACCACCGCCCGGCCAGCAGGGCATTTGTTTTAAGGCTGAAGTAAAGAGTGGAGATATCAAACAAGTCATCAAAAGTAGATTTTTTAAATTAAATTGGGGGCAAACGGGAAAAAAAGGACACAGGCTACTGTTTAGGACAGTTGTGATTTTTTTTTAATCAGAAAAGAGGCAGCTCCTCTATACTCCTAGCTTTCTTCCCTCTTTACTGTCAAATACAATCTTTTACCATGAAATGGGTAACAAAGACGTTGATAAGAGAATTAGAGCTTGGAGTTTAGAGATTATAGACAGGACCCCTTTCTATGGCTATTGTAGTGAATTAAAGTCACTTACCTCGATGAATTCCTTCCCAGGATGCTGATAACCCTCGCAAATGGGATTGCTACTCCAGAGCAGTACAGCATGTGCCAGAAGACAAGAATTGGAGTTTTTATACAACACACACACACACACACACACACACACACACACAACCAGACAGGCGCACATACACACATGGATAGACACACACACACACACAACCAGACAGGCGCACATACACACATGGACAGACACACACACACATACACACACACACAACCAGACAGGCGCACATACACACACACACACACACACACACACACACACACACAACCAGACAGGCGCACATACACACATGGATAGACACACACACACATACACACACACACACACACACACAGATAGATAGATGTATTCTAGATACATCCCTCTAAGTAGTCACACACATTCTTCTTGGTGGGGACAAATGAGAGAGTAACTATGACCATAAGTAGTAATATCCATGCACAGGCTTGCAGTTATGGTCTGTGGGAAAGACATAATCACTGTGTCCATCTTATAGCTGAAGAAGCTAGGTTCAAATGGACTCATCCAAGTTATACTGACGATTCATTCTGCAAACAGGAGCTTATTAGTGATCTACAATCCAAGTTTGTAGATTATAAGTAAGCTTTGAACATCAGAAACACAGTGGTGACCACTGAGCAACCTGTACTTATCACACACACACACACACACACACACACACACACACACACACACACAATCAGGCTGGCATCTTCTTTGCCATAATCATGGGCTTCTTGAATACAGGACCCCAGGAGGAGTCCAGGAGGTAGAGAGGCTGAGCTTAGTATTTGTCCATCCCTTGCTCCTGAAGAAAGAGACGCTGCATCTAGAGCTCAGGAGAAGAATGGAGGAACACAGATCCCAGAAGCAATCATTCTTTGTTTGGTTTGGTTGTTTTTTTTTTTTTTTTTTTTTTTTTTTTTTATTGAAATAAAGTGGAAGGAACCATCTTTTAGATCTTTTGAGGGATCCAAGTGGATGGCTCCTTGGGAGAAACTCTGCTCCCAGGGTCCATGTTAACCTTGGAGGGACTTCAGAGAAGCAAATCCCCTGCAGGCCACACACTCATCTGGGTAGTGGGAAAGGGAGGGTGCAAGGGGTGGGGGTTGGAAAATGGAAGACTCATGATACCTCCATACCTACTACCAAAGATGGCGGAGGAAGGCCTTGTGAACTTGCAGGAGGAGCCTGCTCCGCTCCCTCCGATGGCCTGCTCTGGACTCTCACTCTCTGTCTTACATCCCTGATCTCTCTGTGTTCCCTTACCCAGAAGGGAAATGCAGCTCATCCGCATGTCCGAGCCCTCCGAAGTTCCGCACTCTAGTCAGTGATGGAGCCGACATCCGGGTCTCCCGAGCACCACCCTCTCATGTTTGCCGGGAGAGAAATGGCTCGTTCACAACATTTCCAGATTAACCGGAGCTGTGAATGGAAGCGAATGCTTTCAATAGTGGGACCTGATGTAGACAGGGCTCCAGGTGACCCAGCAAAGCTACCCGACCAACATGAAATGTAATGGCAGCAGATGCACGGTTCTCTGTGTAGATCTAGAAGAAGCCAACTATATAACTTCATGGGAAAGTGTTGCCTCAGATACAGCATACGCCCAAAATACAGAGACAGGAGGCTGGGACAGGAGGGTTGCCACAAGTTCAAGGTCAGCCTAGGCTATACGGAGGGTACAAGGCTAGCCAGACCTTTTCTAAAAGTTACAAAGAGCAGGGATGGGGGAGGATGTAGCTCAGACAGTAGAATGCTTATCTACCATCTGGGTTCCATGCCTGGAACTGCATAACGCTGGGTATGGTAGCACACATGTAATCCCAGCACTAAGGAGGTAGAGGCAGAACTATTTAAGGCCATCCTCAGCTACATCTCAAGTTGGAGGCCAACCTCGGCTACATGAGATTCTGTCTTTTTTTTTTTCTTCGAGACAGAGTTTCTCTGTGTAGCTTTGCGCCTTTCCTGGAGCTCACTTGGTAGCCCAGGCTGGCCTGGAACTCACAGAGATCCGCCTGGCTCTGCCTCCCGAGTGCTGGGATTAAAGGTGTGCGCCACCAATGCCCGGCCGATTCTGTCTTAAAAAGGGAGAAAAACAAGAAGAGTTTGGGATGTGGCTCAGTGGTATTTACCCTAGAATGCCCAGCAGCCTAGGTCCATTTCCCATACTGCACTTCCCCTCTCCCCAGAAAATAATAAATATATGACTTCCCCTTAGAGATGCAAATAAATGTCTGTTCATCTCAGCTAGGGCACCAGCAGCAGACCAAAGGATTCCACCCAAGTGTAGCTGAGTGAAATAGAGAGGTAATTGGGGATGCCTCCAGAAAGGTAGAAAAGAACTCAGAAAGTGCAGCCCGGCATGGGCGGTGCCTCACAGTGCATCCTGGAGCTCCTGCCCGACCTGCAGGCAGCTCCAGCGGTCTCCTCTCCATAGTTCTTTACTACTTTCATACTCGGGGGAGGGGGCTTGTGGATGTTGGAGCTTTCTGAGCTTCTTGACCCTCACAAGTTTCCGTACAAGACACTCTCCTCCCTCCAGGAGGAAGTAGGCACCCAACAAAAAGCAAAGGGACTTTAAACTAGAACTACCTTCAAACAAGTTCCAAGAATACCATCTAAAGCCTTCAGCCATGCGAACACAGATATGGGAAATGGAAGGGCTGCCTCCCACCTTCTTCTGGGCGGAAGGGCTGAGGACCAGACAGAGCAGAGAGGCTATCCCAGGGGTTAACAGAAGAGCCCTGGCATGCTTCCAAGCCAGAGATTTTGACGAACAGAGACATGAGGTGGGAGGAAGAGGTGCCTTGAAGCAATGCCCCATGGCCTTGTACTGATGGCCAGCCCAGCACCCAGCGCATGGGGGGACACCAGCCCCTGATGAAACTCCCAGGTTAACGCCCATGAATGCCCCTCCTAGGCTACCAAGCTTGTGAGTTAGCTGAGCTGCTGACAGAGAGTTCAAAGGAACTGAAGTCTTGATTTTCCTGACACCCAGGGAGAGCTGGTGGTCCCCTCGCTGTGGGCTGCATGCCTCCGGGTGGGAAGCATGTCTGAGTCAGTGCCTCTGTCAGGAGACAGATGCAAGTAGCCACATGACCCCTGGTCTCACATCCATTCCACCAAATGGAGAGACATGACAAGCCTTTTATTTTCAGGACAGAGCATCATTGATTATTCCCCGTTAATGCTTCCCCATCGATGGCAGGCAGGCAGTAGAGGGAAATGGAAGGATGTGATATCCGGCCCCCGCCCCCAGAGGGAAAATCAATGTGATATGGTTTGATATTTCATCCTAGGATAACCTCTCTCTCCAAGTTCCAACCCACAGGCCGCTGCTTCTCCTTCTACCAACTCCACCAGGCATTGTCACACCCCTCCACGCTTACCAAAGGGCAGGGAGGAGGGATGAAATGGGCACCGGGAGCGATGACTGCTTTCACCCTCTCCTAGGAATTCATCGCAATCAGACCATCTACAGGCCATACCCTGCCCTGCTCTGCAGCTTCCGGGTCCGAGGGACCCAGTCTCCCCCCAGAGTGAGCCGAACAAGCCAATGCTTACTGCAGATACATCCCGCAGTCAGCCAGCCTCAAAGGATGACCTTGGGAAATCGACAGACTAGAAACGGCGTGCCCCCTGGCAGAAGTTGACAGCTGCAAAGTTCAGAGCAGAGAGAAGACTTGTAATGCAGGGAGGCGACAGGAGGAAGTAGCCTCTTTCTCTGTACACATATGCGTGCACCACCACCCAAAGGAACCAGAAGTTTCTCTGTCCCTCCAAAGGGCGACAACATTCAAAACAAGACCCTTGAGAATCTTGAATGTGACAAAGGAGAAGTTCTGCTCCTTTGGGGGTCTCGAGGTGAAGAGGAAGTGAACCTCTTACTTGGGAAGGAAAACCAGCCAAATCTGGATGCCTAGAGCAGCAATAGGTTGGTGGTCTGAGCAGGCTTCCTGTGAGCACTTAACTGTGTCTGCGCTAGTCACATTGTTTTTGGAAAGCTCCAGGGTTGCCACTACCAGATAGCCTGTGTGTGTGTGTGTGTGTGTGTGTGTGTGTGTGTGTGTGTGTGTGTGTGTGTGTTGCGGGGTATTGCTCCAGGAGAAGTAAGTAGGTAGTTTTCCTTTCTCCCCAGAGCCTGGGAATCATGAAGTGAGCCTCTGCCTGGGAAAGGCTGGAGCAGGTGACTCCCTGTAGAGCAGGAGTTCTCAACCTTCCTAATGCTGCAACCCCTTAATACAGCTCCTCATGCCGTGGTGACCCCCAATCATAAAATTATTTTTATTGCTACTTCATAACTGTAAGTTTGCCACTGTTATGAATCATAAATATGTGATATGCAGATGGTCTTAGGTGACCTCTGTGAAAGGGTTGACCCCAAAGGGGTGGCAACCTACAGGCTGAGAACCACTGGAATAGACATTGGACTGTCAGCCATGTAGGTCTCCAGAGTTGCAGACCAGAACGCCTGAATCCACTAGTCTGTCTACTGCCTGGAAGGGGAATTAACTTGTATTTACACACCTGCCTACCTGCTAGGGTGTGGCTACAGTTTGGATACGGTTTCAAAGTGTTCCTTAAGTTAATTCCCATTTAAAGTATCAGGAGAGGGAGAAGGCTGAATCTCACCATGGTGTTTAGAGGGAAGGCCTTAAGAGGTGATTAGGGTTAGATAAATTCATTAGGTAGGATTCCCCAAAGTTGAAGCCTGGTGATTACATAAGAGAAGGAAACAAAACCAGAAACACATAGACACACGCTCCCTGATTTGACATTGATGACCCACACTAGTCAGAACTTTCCCTTCAAGGAAGCCCTCATTAAACATGAGACCTTGTACCTCCAGAACAGTGAGCTGAAACAAACAGCCTTTCTTTGTAAAGTTAGCCCATCTTGGGTATTTCATTATAGTAATGAAAGCTGACCCAAACCACTACCCACCGTGGTATCAATTCTACAAGAGTTTTTACAGGTAATACTTCCTCCAATGCATTCCTTAATGTACAGGATGATATCTGTGTTATGAACGTGTGCTACTTTTTAATATCTTAAAAGCCTGTATCTTAGCAAGAACATGATTCAATCCACAAATGACCTATGAGGATGCTGCTATGAGCTACAGAATGTGAACATCCTGTGTGGCCTTGAGAATGTCCCTGCATGCTCCTGAAGTCATCGTCAGAGAATCAGCCTCATGCACAGTCTTCTACCCCATCCGCTGGCAAGGTCATTTCTGCCCGTCTGTCACCTCTGCTCTGAGGCTCTTTTGGCTTCACCCCCCTTCTGTTACAGTCTCCTTCCTCCACTCCACATGATCAGGCAGGTGCTCGGACTATGGAGATTAGGGAAATGGGTGCTCAAAGTAGCAGGTGACAGCAGCTGATCCCCCATTTTGTGGGAAGGGGGGTATCCCAATCTAGGGAGATGGCGGCGTGATGACAAAGTCGGAATCCCAGCATGACCTCTGCCCTTTGCACACATGACCTAACATCATATATGGTTTCACGGCCTATCATGAAAGGGAATGTCAGGGTACCTCCAGGATCCCCTAATCATGGTGTGGGGGATCCCCGAGTCCAGGAGGGAAGGCCTCTGTGCAGTGCTTCCTGCCCAGGGCTTGGGCTGTGCTGGACATGGCATCTCGGGGCTCTCAAACATCCCCCTACACTCAAAAACCACCGACTCGTGCTTACACACATTCTGTTTTTATGCGTGTTTTGTCTTGCCTTGTTTTTTTTTTTTAAATGGAAAATAACATACTTCCAGAACAACGCACACTGCCAAGTGTAGCTGCATAGGATAACACTGTCCATATGGGCTGCTGTTAAGAGAACACCTCGATGGATAATAAAGAACAAACATTTCCTCACGGTTCTGAAAGCTGGCAAGTCCGAGGTCATGGTGCCAGCATCTGGTGAGGGCACATGGTGGAAGGGAAAGGTGATGAGCTCACCCTACAATCCCTTTGTATAATGGTATTATTAGTTCAGGAAGGTGAAGTCCCATGGCCTAAAGAACTCCATCCGGTCCCGTTTCCAACCTTACACTAAGGATTGATGGGCATGCTCAGGCCACAGTGACAACACTCTCTCCACACAAAGGCGTAGAGCTGACAGCACCTTGACTTCCAGGGACCTTTCGCCCTCCCTCAGTTACGTCACACTTCCCTAGGCAGGCAGAAGCCTGCTTCGCAACAACAAAGTTCTGTTTTCCTGTTGTGCCAGTCGGCGTCCCATACCTGTGACAAAACGCCCGAGAGGAACAAAGAATAAGGAAAAAATGTCCTTGTGGGTTACAGGTTCAGAGGTTTCAGCCCATGGTCACTTGGCCTTGTCACATTGCCTGAGGCAGCTCAGTGCGTCATAGCAGAGCACATGGAGGGAGGGGCCTGTTCATCTTGAGGAGAGCAGAAAGGTAGAGAGAATTAGGAGCCCAGTCTCCCTCTTCTTTGCTTCTTTGATACCATAAGGTAAGTGACTTTGTCATCTGCTGCCTGCCATGTTATGCTGATACAGGCTCGACACAACAGTGCCAACTGACCAGAGTCTAGTACCTCTCAAACTGAGCCTAAATGAATCTTTCTTACTTATGAGCTGATTGCCTCAGGCATTTTGTTATAGCAAAGGAAAGCTAACATAAGCCCTGCCCACAAAGGTCCTACCGTATCTCTTCCAATAAATGCCATGGTTGGCAACCAAGTCTTTCATGCACTGGATTTTGGGTAGACATTTAAAATCTAAACCATGACACTTGGTATTTATTGCATATACGTAGAACTAGACACCATGGGGGCTGGAGAGGTGGCTCAGGGGTTAAGAGCACTGGCTGCTCTTGCAGAGGTCCTGAGTTCAATTCCCAGCAACCACATGGTGGCTCATAACCATCTGTAATGAGATCTGGTGCCCTCTTCTGGCCTGCAGACATACATGCAGACAGAACACTGTACATAATAAATTTTTTAAAAATGAATTAGACACTATGTTCTCATCTCTGGCTTTCTTTGTTGAAAACTGAATTCCCTGCAGACAACAAATAGTTGGATCTTGTTTTAATCCAATTAGCTCCTTTGTCTACTCTGACTTCTCAGGTGTCACAGACATTTTTGAAAGTTGAAGTAATCCTTGTTAATTTTCAAACATTTTGTCTGAACGTAGTATTTCGTGTCCTAATCGCCCACCCCTGCTATTTCTTTGGCTTAATCTAGTCTACATGGAGGAAGAGCCTATTCACCTTATGATGGGGGGAAGAAGGTAGAGAATACCAGGAGCCCAGTCTCCCTCCTCTGCTTCTTTGATACCATAAGGTAAGTGACTTTGCCATCTGCTGCTTGCCATGACATGCTGCCATAGGCCGGACACAGCAGTCAGATTAACCTAATCTAACCTGGGGATTCTCTCCACTGTGTGTGTGTGTGTGTTCAGTTCAACAAGCTTCTCATTTCTAATGTTTTGTCTTTTTGTCCAAATCTAAACTTCCTTGCTCAATTTTTCACCCATGTTGTTTTCTCTTTTGTTTTGCCTATTTTCTTCCTCCTTGCTTCATTGATTTACTTCTTCATTTCCTCCTTGAAGTCACTCATCATTTTTACAAGTAGACTTTTGAATTATTTGTCTACCAAGTCAACCATTCCGGTATTTTTGGATTTGGTAACTAAGGAGTTCGTGTCTTTTGGAGGCATCATCTTGCCTTGCTTTTTTGTGTTTCCTGTGTTCTGCATGATGGTTTGTGTGTCTGCACCTATGCGATCTCATTCAGTTTTATTTGGAAATGTCCTTAGTGAGCAGCCTACTCATTGAGGACTCAGTCACCACTACCCCCAGACAGAATTCAAACCACTGTGATTATAATGTTGAACTGAACAAGATAGAGAAATACACTTAAAATACACTAAAGCCCACTGGAATGCTATCAATAACCCAAGAACAGAAAACGGCAGAGATAATGTAGACTATGCTATGTTTTATTTTATTACTTTATGTGTATAGGTGTTTTGCCTATATGTGTGTTTGTACACTATGCGCATGCCTGTGTATCCAGGGAGACTAGAAGGTGTTAGATTCCCTGAAACTGGAGCTGCAGACAGTTGTAAATTGCCATGTGGGTGCTGGGAATTGAACCCAGGTCCTCTGGAAGAACAAGTGCTCTTAACTGTTGGACTGTCTCTCTAGTCCAAGAAAATTTTACATCTATAAAACCAAACCTAGTAATCTCTCCTAGCTTCTGTGCTTTGCTTCATACTTAGAAAGGCCTTCCCACTCGAGTTATAAAGGGATCTTTAGCTAAGTTGGTAAAGTGCTTACTGCACAAGCAGGAGGTCCTCAGTTCAGTCCTCGGCACCCATGTAAAAATACCTGGCACTCTCCGGGCCAATGAGCAGCGCTCTCAGAAAATAAGGCACCTGAGGCTGACCTCCACACACACACAGACCCACATAACCATTCTTTTCCACACTGGACTGTGTGCAGTGTCCCGGTATGAGAAGAGAAGAATGGCCCTGCCCTTTTTTTTTTTTTTTTTTTTTCCAGAACACTATGGAGCAGTCCCCACCCCACTGACTTGAAAGCCTCCTTTATCATAGCCTCAGCTCCCGTGTGCTGGTCTGTCTCTATAATAAATGATTGCCACACTAACTACTGTACACATGTAAATGTTACTGTGGAGTCTCTCTCATCACTTTCTTTTTCAAGATAGGGTTTCTCTGTGTAGCCCCGGCTGTTCTGGAACTTGCTCTGTAGACCAGGCTGGCCTCAAACTCACAGAGATGCTCCTGCCTTTGCCTCCTGAGTGCTGGAATTAAAGGTGTGCACCACCATAGTCTGGCTCTCTGTGAATTTTAAAACTAGCTTATGAAATCTTATTTTTAAAAAGCCTACTAGTATGCTTCATGGATATCATATTAAGATTTATTATTTTGTATTTATCTGTGTAGGTACACACACACGTGGATGCCTACAGAGGCTAGAAGCAGGCACTAGATCCCTGTGAGCTGAGCTTACAGGTGGTCATGAGCTACATAATGCAGTGCTAGGAACTGAACTTGGATCCTCTGGAAGAACAGCAAGTGCTCCTAAGTGCTGGTCCATCTTTCCAACCCTGGATATCACACTGAATTGACAGATTAAACATGGGGAAGTGATAGCTTCATGATGTTCATCATTCCTATGAAAGAACATCATCTTATTTTCATTGGATCCTGTTTGGTCCCTCACTGGTATTTAAATTCTTTCTGTAAATAAGTTTATACCTAATACTTTATTGTTTGTTTTCTGCTGCAATTGTAAAACTTCTTTTCTCTTAGGGCATGAAATTGGGTACCATGTATATAAAGATGATTGATTGTTTTCTGAAAATTGATTTTTATAAATTATTTTGTCTTTGGTTAGCCCTCTTCTGTTTCTAAGTAAACAATCCAATCATTTCACTTGAGACTTAGAACTTTATCTTCTCTTCCCTTCTAATTTCTGTCTTTAATTTCCTTCTCTTGTCTAATTGTTTTGTCTACGTCCTGTGGAACAATTTTAAATAATAGTGATGATTAGTAGACATCTTTGTCTTGTTCCTGGCTTTAATGAAATTGCTTCTGGTATTCTCAATTAAGCACGACGCTGGCTTCAGATTGAGATAAATATATTTTATCATATGAAGGAGACACCCAGCTATTCCTAGTATTAAATGATCCTTGTATTCCTGAAATAAGCGTCACTTAGTCATGGTAATTTACTCTTATCTACAGCCATCTGGCTGGACTCAGCCTAGCTCCACTGCTCACTACTGGTATCCAGAAGACTACTCTACCTCCTAGGACTCGGTTCCCTTCACTTTTAAAACAGGGATGGGGGGTGGGGGAGGGATTGCTCATTGTCATCTGGCTGTATGGAAATCTGAGCATCTCTTCAAATGTTTAAAATCTATTTTCACTTAAAAAAAAAACTGAGCAGGCTATTCATATTTATTCCCCATTCTTCTGTGGAATATCTTGTTTTTAAAGGTTCCTTATACATTGAGTTTAGCCATAATCAGTGATGTAAATTACAAATGTGCATCCCAATTATTGCATTTTTGTTTGCTTATGGCCTAAGTGCATGCAAAAGCTTTAGTTGTTTTCTATGGATTTCAAGAGGCAGGGAGGAGGATTCATGTCTCTAATTCCTTGCTCTCCCTGCATCCCCACCCTTTGCCATATGAATTTAGAATCCTCTCCAACAAAGGTAGTTGATGTTTTCCTGCTGGTCCAAGGAGATCGAGGAACAAAGAGCAGGGCTGACCCAGCTGACCACCCCATCATAACCTGGCAGCTGAACAGCATCCCTGGGAAGCTTGCACCCTTCCAGGTCACAGACAGGGCCAACTTTCCTATGAAAAAAAAAGTCTTAGTATTTTGGACTTGCAACCACAGAACATCTCTATCTCATGCTCTTTCCTTTCTTACTGAATTATTTGTGGGGGAAAAAATAACCTAAAACAAACATTGCAGCTCCTAGCAGCCTTGAGATGAGCACTGGGCAAAGTGTAGACCATCAGCCATACCTTGCTGACTCCTGTTATTTTCCCCAGTAACTGTATAGTTAGCTGTAGCATGAATCTTAAAAGTTCTTATTAATAAGATCAAACCCGGAGCTGGGTATTGGGGTGAATGGTGGAAGATTAGAGAAGCAGAACAAGCCACAGCTACCTTGCCTTGCCAATTCCTCAGCTGATACTGTTCAGATTGGAAGCCTCTGTGTCCTCATCCAGAATGAATCTCAGCTGACTGCTGCTAGAAGCCTAAAAGCTTAACCAGCCTAGTTCCTGGTCTTCACACTTTATATACCTTTCTGCTTTCTGCCCTCACTTCCTGGGATTAAAGGCTCCCTTCTTGGGATTAAAGGCGTGAGCTTTAAACTCACAGAGATCCAAATGGATCTCTGCCTCCCAAGTGATAGGATTAAAGGTGTGTGTGCCACCATTTTCTGGCCTCTTATCTAGTGGTTGTTCTGTTCTCTGACCCCAGATAAGTTTATTAGGGTGTACAATATTTTGGGGAACAAAATACCACCAGTTAGCGTTGTATAATCAAATCTCTGGCCAATCTGGAAATTATCCTGGCATATAGTATGAGGAACAGGTCCAATTTCCCTTTTCCTGTACAGCCACTTAAGGACTTCTATGCAGTTGTCCCAGCATCGTTCAGTCTTCTAGCTCATCTCCACCCACTCCACCCCACAACCCACCCCATCACCATGACTGACACCGACTTTACTGCAGCCTGAACTGCAGCCTATCCATGGGCTGTACACCACTTTCAGTTAGACTTCCTGTTGATACGGAGGAGGGCAGAGTCTCTCTTCCAAGTGCTTCTTCGGTTTCCTCAGGCTGTCTGTCTTCCTTTATTCTTCCAAGTCAATCTTATCATGAACAGACCTTGCTCCAAGCAAAGAACCGATGGTGTGTGGAGCAGGGGTGGACCACAGACCTTTGTACAAAGAGGACGGTCTCAGATTTGAAACCACAACCAGGTCACAGAACTAACTCATCTTTCCATTTCTTCTGATTGCAGGGTTTGGGTCAATTATTTGGGGAGGCTTTCAATTTTACTGGTTAAGGATGTTCACAGCATTACCTTACTAACTTTCCTATCTTGGCTGCATCAGTCACTTCCTACTTGGGTTTATGGCTTTAGCTGCGAGCTCAGTCTCTACATCACCTCACCTGTGGGAGTACTTTGACACCTGGACGGAAGTTTACTCTTGCAGAGTTCTGAGGTCATGTCTGCTAGTCACCTGGAATTATGACAGATTAAGGACCACTGAAAATGATAGGCCACACAAACAGTATACATAGAAACCTATGCAAGGGCAACTTGTTCAACATTTTTAAGTGAAAAATGACATTTCTTCCACCAGGGTCAAGATGGAGAAAGGCAAACTTGTGTTTAGTTCAGTGGTTTATTCAGTACTTACCCCACACTAGCAGATATCACTGATGCTAGGAGGGAGCTGGCTTTGTGGGATCTCAGCTGAGACCCTTGTTCCTTGAGCATCCCGTGGCTGACCTCAAGTGCTCACCTCAGTCTTCATGCCAGAAGCTCACTGGGGCTTGGTGAATACTTTTAGGGTGTTGTCTTATTTGCTTCTCATGGAAGAAACTCACTCCCTCCCTCCCTCCCTCCCTCCCTCTCTCTCTCTCTCTCTCTCTCTCTCTCTCTCTCTCTCTCTCTCTCTCTCTCTCTCTCACACACACACACACACACACACACACACACAACTTTAACTGCTGTGGACTCTGCTTTCTATTCAACCCGCCGTGCATTTAGGAAGATTCTTTTTACTCCAGTGGATTCATGGTAAAATGAACTCTCACAAGCAGAACAAGTCAGTAGCAGGAAATAGAATTAGCATACAAAATCGATACTTTTCATATATAGAGTTACTAGTTAGAAGATACAATGGCAGAGAAAACATCTTACTGGTAACAGTGCTTTGATTGATAGATTAGCTCGTCACATAATCATTTACTGCATATGTCCCTTCCTATAATGCATCTGGTTTTAATCATATGTACACCCAATTATGCATAGATATAAGATAGTAAATACAGGATGAATTTGCCCTAAAATTCATTTGAGAACTGTTTTGCCTTTGATGAAAAGAAAATCATATTTATTGTGCACATGTGCCACGGTAATCTGATTAGGACAGAGGACAGACAACATTGTGAGGGCTGATTCTCTTCTACCATCTGAGTCCCCGGGACAGAACTCGAGACATCAGGCTTGGTGACAAATGCCTTTTACCTGCTGCACCGGCATCTCTTTGAAAACTTCCAGTTAGTCCACATGTACATCCAGGGTTAAAAACCCCTGCTTCAATGAAAAACAGAATTCAAAGATAGAGTGGGAGGCATACTTCAGTGGTCGGCAGGGGTCCAGAGTCAAACAAGGGTATTTTGTTTGAAGGGGAGAAGTTTCTGAGCATATTAAAATGCAAAAATGGCTATGATAAAAGGCTATATATAGCTAGCCCGAGCAGAGTACGGATCACAAGGGCTGAGGGCAACAGTTCTGGGCAAGACAGGTATTCGTAAGAGGAAGTGTGGTTGGGAGGGAGGATGCTCTGCTGAGTAGGTCATGGGTGGGAGAGCATAATTAGTTGCTGAGAGGCTGAGGTTAACAGGATTTGGAATGGCAGCTTTGCAAAAACTGCTAATAGAAGGAGGCACTGGAAGATACCTGGTATTAGAAATTGTTACTATATCAGGTTGGCATCAGTTTGTAGTTAACAAAACTACCCAGAAGCTATTTTAAGATTATCTTCTTTCATTCTTCAATTTTAAACATTTGAAGATTCTACAAGGATCAGAACTACCTTTCAGAGAAAGAAAACATTTGCATTACTGGAACCACAGGAAGCTTTTCGAATTGTTTGTTAAAGACAAAATCTTGATGTAGTTCAGGTCAGCCTAGAATCCTCCTGTCTCTGCCTGGCGATTCTGGGATCACTGGTATGAACTTTTTTTTTTTTTTGGAGACAGGGTTTCTGTGTAGCCCTCACTGTCTTAGAACTCACTATGTTGATCAGGCTGGCCTTGAACTAAAGATCCACCTGCCTCTGCCTCTCCAATACTGGGATTAAAGGTGTGTGCCACCCAGCCCAACACTATCACGAGACTTTTGCTAGTTATTTAGAAATGCTGGCATGTTTGGCAACAGATGGTTTTAATTGCTCTTTAAGATAGGAAAAAGGCCGGGTGGTGGTGGCACATGCCTTTAATCCTAGCAGAGGCAGGCGGATCTCTGTGAGATCAAGGCCTGCCTGGTCTATAGTGCAAGTTCCAGGATAGCCAGGGCTACACAGAGAAACCCTGTCTGGAAAAACCAAACAAAGGAAAGAGAAGCTGTGTAGTGTTTTAAAAGTCTGTAACAACCGAGAGCTTAGCCAACCACACATACAGAGTCTAGGGAAACAGTGTTAGGCAGTTCTCGGAACATCTTCTCCGCAAGGAAGAACTTGGGTTTGTGGGCTTTGGCAGTCAGTCAGGACCCATCTTAATTACTCTGAATAAAATCATCTTTAACAATGTCCCTTTCTTTCGAAAGCTTCAAATGAGCTTATCCTATTCTGAAATGCCGATGCCATAACTCAACAACAAACCAATGGGGTGTAACTGTTGATCCCAAGCCTTCACAGCCAGTTAGCTGGGTGTAAAGCAGACATGGGGATGTGGGTGGACTCAGGTACTGAGATTACCAACCTCCACAGATGCTTATTACATGCCTGCGATGTACTTATGGCATTTGTTCTTTTAAGTTTTTCACTTTTTCTCAACTATATATTAAAATGTACATCATTATGCTAAAAAATGTGTAAGGCTTTTCCTTGAAACTGATTTAAAATACAGCTTCTGCTGCTGAGGTATACCCAAGGCATTCTGCCCAGGAAGGGGAGAGATAAAAGCACATTGCCCAGAACCACAGCAATGGTGCTAAACTAGAATAAAGACCTTAACCGAGCCACGCGTCCCCATAACCCTTTATCTAGAGCCCAAGAACCAACTGCATCAGCCATGATGATGGCGGCCTAGCAGCTCCTCCTAGTACCTATTAACTCTCAGTTCTCAGTGGCTCAGGTTAGACCATGGAAGGAAATTTTAGATAGATGGCTAGATAGGTAAATATAGATGACAGATTGATAGATAGATGATAGACAGATGATATAGGTAGATAGATACAGATGGATGGATATGTTTAGTGTCTCTCATGCCCAAATGCAAAGCTTAATCAATCTTTTGAGGACTGATAATAACTCTTTATTCACAATGAATTTTACTTAAAAAAGATCTCATTCATAAGCACCAACTGAGATGCTTTATTCACCTCAGGTCATCTGCTGCTCGTTTAAGAGCCGATGTCATCCATAATCTCTTATTGCAACTGATTTCTAAAGAACTCAAGGCCCAGCCACATGCCACTCGGAAAAAACTATATCCTGCCCCTCCAAACGCAGCACGACATAAATAGCACTAACTCCTCTTCTCAGCAGCTCTGACCAAAGAGTTCTCCAGGGATTTTCATACAAATGAAGTTCTTCCTTTAAATGCTGCACGTAAAAATAATTTCAAATACCCTCAAATTCCTCAGCAAAGCTAACAGCTTGTGAATGGACTTCATGCAAGTAGAAAATATGACTTTTGTCCGTTATAGAAAAAATACAGCAGTAAAATTCAGAAAAACACCTGTGTAGTCCATAAGGATATATCAGGACCTAGAATTCAGAACTGTGGCACTTGGCTTCATTAACTTCTGATATCCAATGCATGAGCTCAATCAATGGTCATCTTTAAGTCTGTCTGGTGATCTTCAATACTGACAACAAAACCACATCGTCCTTGAGAAGCAGACCTTAATTTATGACATTATCCACTGTGTCATAAAAAATTTTAAATGTAACGTTTAAAATACAGCTGATACTGAAGTTAGCCCCTGAAGATGGTTGACAGAGAAATAGGCAGAATAAATGGCTTCCTTAAGCATGCATGCACACCTGAAAATGAGCATAATTTACAACCCTGTATTAGAAAGTATTTGTGCGCTTAATATTCTATTTTCTCAGGTAAATAACTTTATTCTCATTCATTATAGGTAAATACTACAATCTTGGGTGATTCCTGTCAAAAAAGTATTCAGAAATGTGCAGAAATGCATGACCAAGAAAGATGGTAAACACTCATGAAAAACTTCATAGATGTGGGCCTCAGAATGACTAGGGATACCAATGAGAAACACAGATTATATAACCCAGGGCAGAACAGCATGAAAGTCTATCATTTGTTTGGCTCACCCATGTGCCTGAGTACATATGCAAGTCTGCCTTCAGCTCTGAAAATTGGCATGGCTTCAGAGAGATATTCAAAGTGTAAATAAATATGGATATATAAACTACTTTAAGCCCAGGTAGAAAAGCGGACGGGCCTGGCAATGCCCCACGAAGGAGAGCTCCGGGAATACCTTTGCCCCGAACCGTGGGGGTCTCACAAGCCGTCCTCAGGATCAGTGTCTGCAGGCAGCAGCTTGGACACATTTTCCAAGTGTCATCAGTAGAGCTCTCCCTTCACCCAAGCCCGAGTGTTCGAAATGTGTCCACAGGCCCTGTGGGACTAGGGAGAGTGCACGACACAGTCCACTTCATCACCGAGCCATGGAACAGCGCCACGTTCCCCATCTTCTGTGGACTTAGCTGCGACAGCCACAGGACAGCCTCTCCTTAAAAGAACCGGGGGACTCTGGGGGCCCCTGCTCTTGTGGTCAGCCTCCCACAGGGTCTGTAAGAGCTGAGCTCCAGGTCCCCCTTTCCAAAGAGACTCCCACTCTGCCCGCCTGCCCCCCTCACGTTAATTACACTGTGTGGGAGGGACAATTACATTGGGAAAGGGAGGCACTGGACCGCCCGGCACCTGTCTAAGGAAGGTGTTCTGTCCCACGTGACCACCGCAGTGAGCACGGAGCAACCAGCTCCTGTGTCTTTCAGAGTGAAAGCACTCATGGATACAAAAGAAGCAGGCCCTGAATGAGAGGCGCTCTTGAGAATACTTGAGGGAAGCGTGGCCTTTCCCCAGCAGCTCCAGGCAGTCCCATATTCCTCACTTTGACAAAGTAGCATCCCACTTCAGGCACAACTGTATATACAACTCTACATGCAGCTGAGCAGTCATAAACACGCCACACAGAGGCATGTCAAAACGACATTTTTCCTTCCCAAAGCATGGCCCCAAGCAGCCATCATCGTACCAGATAACAGCCCGAGTCTCTGCTCATCACTGGCTACTGATCTACAGCACACTAACAGTGAAGTCCCACTTAGGATATAAAGCCTTAGACCAGGATCAGAAATGCTAGAGCAAACACTATCCACTGACTACTCTGCTGCGCACCTAACCACCACCCCCATTTGAGTACACCACCTCGGTGCTTAGATGTGCCCTCGGTCAGGAGAACACAGACCATGAAGATGACGTCAAGTACAGTGCAGCGGCTGCTGGTGATCCCCTCAGTCCACGAACAGGCCCAGTGGAAGAAGTTCCCACCCCACCCTGCTGAGGTCTCTTCTGGGTTGGTGGATTTTACTGGCACAGAGTGAATAAAGGAAGGCTCCATGGCCAGCAAGCCTCACTGCATAGACACAACTCCGTCCAGGAATGTGTTGGAACTGGCTCTGAATTTGGGACTTCCTCGGTGATATTAAAAGCTCTACACAGAAGGTATGCAAAAGCTGTTACTAGTTTTCCAGGAACAAAGAAGAGCTGCCAAGGGGTACCAGCTCTAGGAAGGCAGCTGGGGGAAACAGTGGGCTAACAACAGAGCAAGGAATACAGCAGAAGACGTCCCACCCCCTTGAAAAAAAACGGCTGCCCTGATACTTTACAAAAAAGATCCCCAAGGCCGGGCGGTGGTGGCGCACGCCTTTAATCCCAGCACTTGGGAGGCAGAGCCAGGCGGATCTCTGTGAGTTCGAGGCCAGCCTGGGCTACCAAGTGAGTCCCAGGAAAGGCGCAAAACTACACAGAGAAACCCTGTCTCGAAAAACCAAAAAAAAAAAAAAAAAAAGATCCCCAAATATGCGTGGGAAGAGGAGTCGGTCCTGGTGGCGCACGGACCAGGAATGCCGGTTAGGACACCCAGACTGTACAATACAAAGTTTCGACACCCATCAGCTATTGGGCTCTAGCTGCATCCAGAAGTCTTTTCATGTGGCATTTTGAAAAACGTGGCTGGAGCTGGGGCAGTGGCTTTCTCTGCTGCACAGGTCCTGTCCAGCCACTCGGAGTGGGGAGGCTTCGGGCCTGGGGTGGCTGGCTCCAGCCCATCTGGGAGCACTGTGGTTCACAAGAGAAGAAAGAAGGGGAGATGAGTTAGTGTAAGAAGTCAGGCTAAGAAGCACTGGAAATACATTTCTTAATCTTTATATTTCATGCCCTATTCACCACAGTGGCTTCATAAGGCTTACTATTCTCTCCATTAAAAAAAAAAAAAAAAAGGCGATGGGGGGCAGGGGCACGCCTTTAATCCCAGCACTCAGGAGGCAGAAATAAGCAGATCTATGTGAGTTCGAGGGCAGCCTGGTCTACAGACTGACAGGACAGGTTCCAAAGCTACATAGAAACTGTCTCAAAAAACAAAAAAAAACAAACAAAAAATGAAATTTACAAATCCTTTTTCTAGGAATAAATTCAATGGAAGAGATACAGGAAAAACTGAAACACTTCACTCACGGAACGCACAGGGGCTAGGCACACTTCACTCACGGAACGCACATGGCTAGGCACACTTCACTCACGGAACGCACATGGGCCAGGCACACTTCACTCACGGAACGCACATGGCTAGGCACACTTCACTCACGGAACGCACATGGCTAGGCACAGAGCTGTGCTGTGTACTCAGAACCCTCAGCATCCTGAACCCTGTCCACGGAATGCCAACAGCATCCCACCATGGTGCCATCAAATGCTTTTTCACCTCTCCAAAGTCCCCCAGAGTGGATCAGGACAAACCACCCTCACCGCCATTTCCTCTGCCAAGGATAAAAACAGACTGGGATATAGTGAAATACAGCACATTTTAGATTGTTCTTTTGCATCCAGTAATTCTACACAAAAATATAGCCTTAGTATTTTTCTAGTAGTGACTAAGTCACAAAAACAAATTTAGCAGCCATAACCAGTACTGCTTTTTGCTCAGTATTAAACAAACAAAAACTACTTCCCAGGAGACAAAAAGGCACTCTTATCCTATCTTCTCTTGTATCCACAAATATACTCAAGTACTGTAAATTAACATTAAAAAATCCATGAAAAACATGACTCTACCACAGCTTATATCTAAGTTTCTTAAAACAGGAGCTTTCAAATGTTTTGGTATCTCAACCACAGCAGCACGACACAAATCTGACAAGACCTGCGCACACTCCCACGCATGCACTCCTTCAAGTTGAACGGAAAGGACTTCACAGAACTAACTAGACCTATCCTTACTACAGTCAGAAGACCTCAGCGGCCAGTCTATCCTTGAGAAACTGTTTGCTGTGGTTTTCCAGGATGCTCAATGCCCATCGCCTTTGCAAGTGCACTGTTCAACAGCACGAGGCACAGTGGTGAGGTGGAAGGCCGTGCCGTCTCCAGGGAAGCTCCGTGCACTGCCGGCACTAACTCCACCCCTTCTCCTCCCCACCTTGGAGGACCTCTCTGCCTTCTGTTTTCATTACTTTACTATTCCAGGGAGCTCAGTAAAACGGAATCATCCAGTTTGTTCTTCTGGGGCTGGCCGGCCTCGCTCACTGTCTTCATCTGAGACAGCAAGATTCTAAGTGCCGGCCGCTCAGCAGAGTGACGCTCCATGTGGGGAAGAACCATACTTTGTTGCTCACTTGCCTGGCCATGGACAACCTGCTGTTCTACTGTGACCAATGTCGCTGTGCACATCAGTATAGGAAAATCCCTGCACTAGGGGCTGGAGAGATGGCTCAGCAGGTAAGAGAACTGGCTGCTTTTGCAGAGAGCTTGGGTTCAATCCCCAGCCCCCATATGGAAGTGTACAACCTTAATTAACTCCAGTTCCAGAGTTATCCAACACCTTCTGGCTCCTGTGGGCACTGCATGCGCATGGCACATAGACATATATGCAAGCCAAACAACTATACACATAAAATCATAATAATTTTAAATTTTTTTTCAAATTTCTGCTTTTAATTCTTTAGGTGATATAACCAGGAGCAGAGTTGGCAGATATCATGGCCTTTTTATAATGGCTGGCTTGAGAAACTGCCATGGTATTCTAAAGGACGTACAATTTTACATTTCACCAGAAATGTTCAAGGGTTCCAATCATGCCAAGGCCTAGTACTGTCTGGTCTCTGAGACCACCATCAAATGAGTGTGAAGTAACCCAAAAGAATGCTGCATCATCCTCGCCCAGAATACAGTGCTTTTCACAATGGTATAAACAGGATGCAATCCAATCCAGTCACGATCACTGAGCTGTGGCACAGGCCTCCTCATACAATGGGATCATGTGCGGCCATCAGAAACAAAGGGATTTTGCACAACAAAACATCCATGAATCTCAGGAACAGAACTGGGTGAAACCTATAAAGTATGAGTTCTTTTGTGTAAGGTTCAGAAACATTAAAACACAGACAACATATTCTTTAGAGATACCTCTATCTATTAAAACTACTTTAAAAAACAAAAGTAATGATTGAAACAAAACAAAAAAGTAGGAAACCTGTTACTGCTGAGCAGAGCGGGAAGATTTTCTTGCGAGCTGCATTGTTTTCTTGACACCAAATGCCTCTACTATCAATATTCTTTTGTAGCAATTAGATAGTTTCCAAGGGGTTAGAATAATATGGAGAACGGCTTCGACTTTAAGGTAATATGAATTTAATCGATTGGAGCGAGGCACCCCACGGTCAGCTCTCTCACATTCTCATCAGCTAGTTTTGACAAACTGTACTGGTCTCCATCTACCTGAAAAACAGTCTCACTGCTAACGGGTGGGAGCCACACTTCCCTGTGGCTGGAAGCCTAAGTATTAGGGTGCAGTTCGAGATACCGGATTAAGGCAGTGGCGGCAGCAGGTTTGTTCTAGGTTCTGTGGCCTCACCATCCGTGTAGTTGTCTAGGTTTAGAGGACCAGGCATGAATTCCTTCCTATTGGCCAGGCCTTGAGACCAATCAGACAGCTGTTGGTTATTCCCAGGATAAAAGCACCATTACTGCACTGCTGGCCATACCTTGTAGTGGTCACTGTGTACAACACAACCCTACACTGAAGGCTTCGAGACTATCAGGAAGGTGGAAGTGGGGAGGACAGCACGAGCTAGAGGAGCAGGACATCCGCTGTGAGATTACGTCTTCTGGAGAAGAGAAGGAAGCTGCACCCATAAATACCAACAACATGGCTGCCTAAACAAGACCGGGACAATGCCAATGCCAACTGGCATGCCAACATGGGCAGAGGAAGTCAGACAAAGGCCCCAAGCCTAGATGAGGAGCTACAGAAAATGAATGACTGCTGAGACAGGGACAGTCAGCCCCCCCCCCCAGAGGGATGAGACCCTTACGTGGTTATCCAATACCAAGCGATCAGTCCTAAAGCTGGTACATCAGAGCAACTCTAAATGGACTCAACAGGTTATACATAATTATAGGTATTTTATACATGCTACAATAATGACTAAGAAAACCACCTACAAAAGTCAAGGGAGTGCTTAGAGGTAAAGGAGGGCAAGAGTGGGAGAGGAGAGCAGTAGATGATAACAGGCGATTGAGGATGATCAGAGTATATTATCTACGTGTACGGGTGTCATAGTGACAACCTTTAGTCTCACAAATGCCAATGTAAACAAAAACGGAAGTGTGTCTGCTCTAGTGTCGGGTGTCTGTTTAGACGCTGGGAGACCACAGTCAACAGATTAAAAACTCCGACCCTTCTGGACGCCGGGCTGGCTCAGTGATCGAAAGCATGTGTTACACAGCTTCTGAATGCCGGTCAGAAGGAACCCCAGGCTGGGGAAATGCTTTAGGATCAGCCCAACTACGCAGGCTCTGAACAGACTCCCCAGAGGCCCCAGTGCCCCTTAATCGAACCAGGTTTACCTTCAGAAGGAGGAGTGGAATGTCAAGGCTCTGAGGAAGAAAATCACTTCAAGGACACTGGTTCAATGTAAGCCTGAGTGCCTTACATTTCTTACAGCCACTTAGTCTCAAGTCTTGAAGAAAGCAGACACACACACACACACACACACACACACACACACACACACACACACACAGACACACACGCTTGCTGGCAAACTCCTGTCCTGGGGTACCAGTCTTGGAAAAGGTCTGCACACTTGCTCACTCGGATCCAGGAACAGCACTGTGCACTAAACCTCCACAAGCTAGAAAGCTGGGGAGGGAAGGGAACAGAGACAAAAACAAGAAAATAACAGTGCTACAGTTCAAGAAGGTTCTACTTAATGACCTTTCCCCAGCCCTTTGTACTGTCCAAACAAACAAACAAACAACAAAAGGAAGCCCTGCGTTTCTTCCTTTCTTCACCCTTCTAGCCTTACTAAGATCTTTAAATTCAGTCAATTTCAACTCCAAACTTTCTAGCGGTGGGGGAAGGGCAGAGATTTGTAGCTGCATGCTTAAGAAAGAAGCTGAATTCATCACAGTGACAGGAGAGAGTGTTGGCAGAGATCTGAGCTATTTATTCTTTTAGGAAAATCCTATAAAGAATGACACAAGGAAGCCTCTATCTGCAGTCCTGTTCATCACACTGGTGAAGAGCTGATAACAGATGTATGCAGTTGTGTGATTTAGTGCCAGGAGCTGGCCCCTGATGTGTATTAATACAGCGGCAAAGCGGGCCGCACCTCTCTTCATCACTCATTTCTATAAAAGAGGTGGAATCGGAGATGGCCCGATGGTAGGCAGAGCGAGCCCATTTGTTCTCCTGACTGATGGCGCAGGCTCAGGCTGTGTCCTTCACCTCCACGGGGCACTCAGGTTGTGAGTAGAAAAAAAGAAAGTGCTCAGTGAAGCAGGGCTTAGTCAACAAGTGAGGAGAGGAGCGGGCTCCCGTGGGAACCACGTACAGCTAATGTCTTCTTCAATACACTAAACACCTTTCCTGCTTTGAATGTGCAATCAACTCTTCCCAATGGTTCTGTCCTCAGAAAGCATTAAAGTGGGGCTGGGGTTGTAGCTCAGCAGTAGACCATTTGCCTATAGACACGAGGGCTAGGCTTGATCCTAGAACTGAAAAAAAATTAAAAGCAAAAAATAGAACCAAGGAGAGGGAAAAGAAGAACAAATGCTGAGAGAAAAGGTTTCATTTTAATTCTTTAAGTAGCACAGACTGGCTGAGGAGCTGGGTTTCGCAGTCTGGAATAATCAATCCTATCGTACACACAAAGGACACCTGGGAGTTCAAAGGGCAGATCCAGAGCATCAGGAAACATCTGACCTGACCCTGTAACTAACACTTGACTTCAGAAGGTGACTTATACCTCAGTTTGCTCATGTATCAGTGGGAATAAGAACTGTATCTACCCTGAAGAGCTGAGGCCAAGGTTAAACGAACTACTGTATGCAAAGTACCTCACTCAGGGCCTATGCAGATGGAAAGTACTATTAACAATTCACAATAATCATTAGGGCTGTGATTAAGATTATTCAGGATGAGCCACCAATTAGCAGTCACCTCAGACAGAAGTTCAAAGAGGTCCGTTTCAGAGTATTCGAAAAGCCACTCAGGGAAGGTCAAGGGTGGGGTCCATTCTTGTCTGTTCTCTAACTAACTCGGCTAACAGCTAACCTGAAATATGTAATATGTAGCACAGAGTCTGTAAGCTTTAGCCAGGATGTTTGGGTCCAGAAACGCTTTGGTTTAGATCGTTTGTCTCACAGTATCTTACACTCCCAGCTGAAAGGCCAGCCATATGCTATTACACTGTGCTTGCTTCTGACTGCAACTCGTCATACAGAGTCAGGCAGAGAATTCTACTTACATGTGCATGTCAGTGTTCAAAAGTTTCACATTTTGAATTGCTTCAGATTTTAGATTTTTAAATTAGAGACGGTCAATCTATAGTTTATCTAAGGAAAGTAATTTACAATAGTCTTGATATATAATATCTCTGATAGCATGTGTAATAAAATACCTGTATCTTAAGTGTACAGCTTAAAACCTTTTACATATATAAACACTCATGTCATCCCTGCTTGGTTTGTGATGTAGAACATTTACAATGCCCCAGATTTTTCTCATCTTCTCTTGGTCACTCTCCTATCAAAGATAGACATTATTTTAGCTTCTATGAAATGGCATAAATTTTATATAGAAACTAAAAAAGTTTAACCTGAAAATGTTTTTAATTAGACATTTCATGATGAGTAAAAGTGGACACGCTATTTTATATAACTAGTGAGAATACACTGTTGTAGAAATCAGTTAAGAAAGTAAACAGAGCCAGGTGTAGTGACGCACACCTTTAATCCCAGCACTTAGTAGGCGGAGGTGGATGGATCTCTGTGTGTTGAAGCCCAGTCTGGTCTGTAATCTATCTACATAGTGAGTTTCAGGACAGCCAGAGCTATTTAATAAGACCTTATCTCAAAATAACCAGGGCGGGAGGGAAGGAGGGAGGGGGAAAGGGAGAGAGGGAGAAAAAGAGGGAAGGAGGAGTAAATAGGGGCTGGAGAGATGAGTCAGTGCTCTTCCAGAGGACCCAGGTTCTATTTCCAGCAACCCACATGATGGCTTATAATCGTTTATAACTATAGCCCTAGAAAATCAATACCTTTTTCTGGCCCCCATGGGCACAAGGCACACACATGGTCTACAGATACACATGCAGGCAAAACACTCATATATGTAAAATAAAATAAAAATTATTATTTTATTTTTATTTAGTTACCTTTCGTTTTGTTTTTTGAGACAGGGTTTCTGTGTAGCTCTGGCTGTCCTGGAACTCACTCTGTAGACCAGATTGGCCTTGAACTCAAAGAGAGCCACCACCTCTAGTCCATACAAATGATTTTTTAGAGGAGAAAGTAAATGAACCCAGGTAACCACTGCACTGAGTAGCTGCTATCCAGCTGGATGTTCATCAGCATGGACTTCACCTCCTGTCTGGGCTACAACAAAGGTCCAAATGACTGAGAACAGCTGACAGAGGATATAAAAAGCCAAGTGACAGGATGAAAAAGCAGACTCCACTGTCAGAGAGAACTAGGAAAATTACTTCTCAGCATCTCAATTTTCTCATGTAAAATAGGAATGAAGATCCCTTATCACGAAGATTCCATGGGAAGGTATATAAAACACGTCTTTAGTGTTTAGTACACAACAGGTGCTCCATGAATGATAACTGTATATACCTGTACTAGAGCTAGATAAAGATGCTGAGGCCACAGGTTTCCGCTTCCTCTTAATGTCACGTGAACATGGTGGTCCCCAGTGTACCTTTGCCTGCCTGCAGAAATGAGAGGAGAAAGAAGAAGAAGAAGATGATGTTTACTTTGTGGTACTTGTTGGAAGGCACTGTACCGTCCAGATGAAATCTCTGACCCATTATAGATACATGGTAACAAAACAGGCACCATCTTTTGCCACTCATATTGTAGCCTCTACCCATACTCAGAATTATGCATACAATACATGGCACTCTCAACTTGTTACCAGATTTCAGGGAAACAGACATTCAAGTTTCAATAAATATGTGTTTCATTACGTGATTTTTATACAATACTTTTACATGAAAACTCTAATTGCAACTGAGCTAAATTCACTAATGAAATACCTATTCTCACATGATAATGCATCAAAAGGGTTAATGCCCTGTGAACAGGGACATTTACATAGAATTATAATAAGTTTAACCCTGTTGCCACTGGATAATCTAGATTTTTAAAATTTTTATTTTTTGTTTTGTCTCTAAGTATGTATGTACATCCTGTGTGTGCTGATGTCTGTAGATGGGATTTGGATCCCCCAGAACTGGAGTTACAGACAGTTGTGAGCCATTCTGTAGATAGTGGGGACTGAAGCTGGGTCCTCTTCAAGAACACCAAGTGTTCTTAACCATTGAGCCAACTCTCCAACCCTGATCTGGATTTTTAATATGTGTTTATATCACAAGTTAAATATTTCGTTTCTGTGACTTTCAAAAATACAAATTACGTGTCAATAACATGTTCCATTGTTAGGATATTCAGCTTATGCTCTAACCTAGAAAAACAAGATTCTCTGGAAAATGATAGACTTAACACTGAACAGCTGACAGAGTATCTTAGTTCCCCAAATCCCTGACTTCCTCCTTTCTGCAGTCTGGACAGACTGCCCCGGTAAAGCTGGGTGCCACTTTTACACAAAGCTTTCCTTGAACACTGCAGGGCTTACGTGCCACGAATCATTATCTGACTGGTGAACATACATCATGCTTCCTAATGAGGGTTAATCTCCTTGAGATTAAGATCAGTGGTCCTGAGAGCAGGGGCCATATTTACACTTCTTTCATAATTATCCAATGATCTACCAGCCTCAGCACAGGGCAAGAGATGATCCTCATTAAGTATATGGTAGCCAGAACTTATAGGAATAAGAATTTTAAAAATCAAATGGTAGAATGAATGAACCCTGAAAAATAGCTAAAAATAGTAAATTTTATGTTATTTATATTTTATCACAATTGAAAAAAATAAACAGCTATAATCCATTTTTAAAAAAAGAAATCTAGTATGTGGAGCTGGAGAGGGTTCAGAGCATCTGTTCTTGCAAAGAATCAAAAGTTCTGTTCCCAGCACCTACATGACACGGCTTATACCTGCCTATACTTCCATTTCCGGGGATCCAGTGCCCTCTTCTGACCTTCATAGGTGCCCACATGTATACGTGTACATGCGCCTGCACACACACCTGGTGTGACAGACCACCAAAGATACACTGGACTTCTGTCTGGATGGACAAACACGTTAATGCCAAGACTTAGGCAGAAAAGAAAGTGACACAATAGTGTCGTGTTCCTGATCCAGAGACACATACAGATCTGTCCCGCCTTTCCACAAGCAAGGGCCCTAAGCACATGCTTTCACCTAATCCGTCATGCTCTGTCTGCCGCGGGGACTTCAGGTGTGTATTAGCCATCTTTTCTCTTCACTGTAAGCTTGGTAAGAAACAAACATGATAGTGTACATAAGTGACCCCAAAAATTCTACAAGGGAACTTCTCCAGCTGATAAACACCTTCGGTGAAGTGGCTGGATTCAAAGTAAACTCAAAAAAAAATCAGTAGCCCTCCTATATACCAACAATAAATGGGCTGAGAAAAAAAATTAAAGAAACAACACCCTTCCCAATAGCCACAAATAATATAAAATACCTTGGTGTAACTCTAACCAAGCAAATGAAAGACCTGTTTGGCAAAAACTTCAAGTCTTTGAAGAAAGAAATTGAAAAAAATATTAGAAGATGGAAAGATCTCCCATGTTCATGAATTGGTAGGATTAACATAGTAAAAATGGCCATCTTACCAAAAGCAATCTAAAGATTCAACAAAATTCCCATCAAAATTCCAACACATTTCTTTACAGAACTTCATATGGAAAATCAAAACACCCAGGATAGCCAAAACAACCCTGTAAAATAAAAGAACTCCTGGAGCTATCACCATCCTCTCTGATTTCAAGCTGTTCTACTGAGCAACAGTAATAAAATTCACATAGTATTGGCATAAAAAGAGACAGGTTGATTAATGGAACTGAATTGAAGATCCAGACACAAATCCTCATACCTATGGACACTTGACTTTTGATAAAGAAGCCAGAAATATATAATGGTTTTAAAAAAGAAAGCATCTTCAACAAATGGTGTTGGTATAACTGGATGTCAGCATGTAGAAGAATGCAAATAGATCTGTACCTATCACCCTGTACAAAACTCAAGTCCAAGTGGATCAAAGACCTCAACATAAAACCAGACACACTGAACCTGATAGAAGAGAAAGTGGGGAATAGCCTTGAAATCACTGGCATGGGAGAAAACTTCCTGAACAGAACACTAATAGTGCAAGCACTAAGATGTACAATTAATAAATGGGACCTCATGAAACTGAAAAGCTTCTGTAAGGCAAAGGACACCATCAAAAGGACAAAATGGCAGCCTACAGAATGAGAAAAGATCTTCACCAACCCCACATCTCACAGAAGATTGATTTCCAAAATACATAAAGAACTCAAGAAACTAGACATCAACAAACCAAATAATTCAATTCCAATAGCCCAAATCCAGTAATTCAAAAACAGGGTACAGATCTAAACAGTGAATTCTCAACAGAGGAATCTCAAATGGTCGAGAAACACTTAAATGTTCAACATCCCTAGCCAGGAAAATACAAATCAAAATGACTCTGAGATTCCATCTTATCCCTGTCAGAATGGCTAAGATCAAAAACACAAGTGACAGCTCATGCTGGTGAGAATGTGGAGCAAGGGGAACAAGCCTCCATTGCTGGTGGGAATGAATGCAAACTTGTAGAGCCACTTTGGAAATCACTATGGCGGTTTCTCAGAAAATTGGGAATTGACCTATCTCAAGACCCAGCTATTCACTCCTGTGCATGTACCCAAAGGATGCTATGCCACAAGAACACTTGCTCAACTATGTTCATAGCAACTTTATTTCTAATAGCCAGAAACTAGAAACAACCTAGATGTCCATCAACTGAAGAATGGATTAAAAAAAAAAAAAAAAAGTGCCGGGCGGTGGTGGCGCACGCCTTTAATCCCAGCACTCGGGAGGCAGAGCCAGGCGGATCTCTGTGAGTTCGAGGCCAGCCTGGGCTATCAAGTGAGTTCCAGGAAAGGCGCAAAGCTACACAGAGAAACCCTGTCTCGAAAAACCAAAAAAAAAAAAAAAAAAAGTGGTACATTTAGACACTGGAGTATTACTTAGCTGTGAAAAACAATGATATCATGAAATTTGCCGGCAAATGGATGGAACTAGAAAACATGATCATGAGTGAAATAACTCAGACGCAGAAAGACAAACATGGTATGTACTCACTTATAGGTGGATATTAATCATAAAGAAAAGGATAACCATGCTATAGTCCACAGACATAAAGAAGCTAAGTAACAAGGGAGGACTCAAGAGAGGGCACTGTAAAGGGGAAATAGAACAGACGTCACAGGTGGAGCGGGGAGGATAGTTGTGGGGTGTGGGCATGGGAACAGGAGAGATCAGGTTGGGGGAAGATGGAGAGGGAATATTGGGAGAGATAAGTGGAATCAGGGGATCTTTGGGAGGAGCTAGAAACCTAGTGCAATACAAACTCCCAGGAATCTATAAAGGTGACCCCTGGCTAAGATGCCTAGCAATGGGAAACACAGAGCCTGAGCCAGCCATCTCCTGTAGCCAGGCAAGTATTTCAATGGAGGGATTGAGACCCTCAACCCAGTCACATAATCTTTGACCTATACTTTGCCTTGCTTTCAAGATACGCTGGGGTAAAGGTAGTGCAGGAATTATGGCAGTGGTCAACCAATGATTGGTCCAGCTTAAATTAAGGTTCATACCATGGGAGGGAGCCCACCCCTGACACTGCCTTCAGGGCCAGAACTCAGAGGCTGGACAGCCCAGAGCCCTAGGATAGAAGCAAACATGACTGGCCAAAAAATAAAGGTAATTTTGAAGTGATTCCTAATGACACTCTGCTATCCTCATAGATTGTGGTGTAGCCCAATTGTCATCAGAGAGGCTTCATCCAGCAACCAATAGGAACAGATGCAGAAACCCACAACCAAACATTAGGCAGAGCTCGGGAATCCTGCGGAAGAGGAGGAGAAAGGATTGTGAGAGCCAGAGGGGTCAAGGGTACCACAAGAAAACCCACAGACTCTAACTTGGGCTCACAGAGACTGAACTGCCCACCAGAGAGCTTGTGTGGGCTGACCCAAACCCTCTGCACGTGTGACAGTTGTGCAGCTTGCTCTTCTTGTGGGACTTCTAGCAGTGGGAGCAGGGACTGTCTCTGACTTGGTCTTCCCTCCTACTGGGTGGTCTCCTCTAGCCTTAACAGGAGAGGAGGTGCCTAGTCTCACTGCAACTTGGTATACCATGGCTGCCTGGTATACAAGGGAGGCCTGCCCTCTTCTGAAGAGAAAAGAGGAGTGGATAGGGGAGGGGAGAGGTTGGGGGAAGGGACTGGGAGGAGAGGAGGAAGGAGGAGAAACTGTAATCGGGCTGGGGGAAATTAATTAATTAATTAAAAAAATAAAATAAAGTTTATTTCAACCAATAAACCTATCTCTGATAAGAAAAAACAACACCACCACCACCTCCCCAGCTTCCTTCTCAGAGTGAGTGTTGGGAGCGGTTCTTAGATAGGACAGTAGAAATGGAAAGAGGGACAACAACAGAGGACAGTGTAGGGGATTCGGGGCTTCTTCCTGGCAAGGGTCACTTTTTAAATCTTGTTTTCAAAAGACAATACAAAAAAAAAGAACCCAAAAAAACAAAAAAACATTACTTTAAAAACTATTTACAGCTGGGCGGTAGTGGTACACTGCCCTTAATCCCTCACCTGGGAGGCAGAGGCAGGCAGATCTCTGAATTGGAGGCCAGCCTGGTCTACAAGTGAGTTCTAGGACATCTGTTGGGAGACAGATGTGAACTTAGCTAATGGCTTTTATTTATACTGTATTTATCACTTTCCAAGCTTTGCATGTTTGATTTATGTCTGTAATATGGTGAAAGGCCCAGATTCTCAACTTCTTTATGTATGTACTCACACTTTTCAAGGAATATGCTTTAAGTAAAAGTATGAACTTGTTAATGTACCAAAATGTTTAAATTCTAACCACTTTAAGTGAAAACATAGCAGTTCTAAAATACTTTTTGTAGCAAATGGAATTAAGTAGCACACATGACAGTACTTATTATCATGTGCATTATCTGTCCACAGAGGGCCACTGGGGACTGACGGCAGATGTCAGAGGGGCCTACCCTCTCCTTCTCCACACCTGCCAAGCAACACTCAAGACGTGAGGGCTGACTGCTCCTGCACTAAATGATCCCCAACATCCAAACCCATCATCTCTTTGTTTATTTCTTGTTTGTTTTTCCAGACAGGGTTTCTTTGGGTAACAGCCCTGTTTCTACTAACCTATTCCCACTTTCAACTGCTGCCTGGAACAGTTAACTCCTTTAACTTTTGGAACTCTCTAGTTACAGCTAAGGAAAAAAACTGAAGGATTCCTAAGCAAACCAAGCAAAAAGTGTGTTAGTTGACCATTTTACTTGATTATAAGTTTGTTATTTCTTTATGAATTACTTCCTTTTAACTCAGCACTTGTTTTGCGTCTTCCAACATATGCTAAATTCTTACTGAGCACCTACTATGTGCCACACACACACACACACACACACACACACACACACACACACATACACACACACACACACACAGTACCGAACACTGAGAATACAGCAGACCACCTCTACTTTTACGAGTCTTCCAACCAAGTCTGATCTGCAGCTTTTCTGGGATCAGAAAGTGAGTAACAGAGAGACTGGAGTGCTGAGAACAAGAACATGTGCAGTCTTAAATCTCAGTGTAAACATGCTCACCCACTTACAACACTGAAGCCCAGCTCCAAACTGGAGAACTGTTTCACAGGAGGTAGGCTGAAAACATGAGAGAGATTTTGTTCTATAACCCTTCCTTGTCAGGAGTTGAGGGAACAAGAAAGGGTCAAACTATGACAAGAGGGACAGCATGACACATTTCTCCCTCTCTGGTGTTGGGGGCACACTGGCACTGGGTTCCAGTGCTTGGGAAGAACCTGACAAGAACAAAGAAGAACAAGGACCCAGAAGAAGTCTGAGGAAAAGGAGCTGAGTGCCCTAAACACAGGAGACCAGACAGGGAAGCAGACACAGCTGTGCACATTTGTGGGGTGCTTGGGTTACTCCAGAGACTGCAGACAAGTGGACAGGCAACTTCTGTTTCCCACCCAAGCAGTTCTGATTTGTGTGTATCCCAAAATAATTCAAGAGTGGATATAAAAAAAAATATTTTAAGGAATGAAATAGAAAAAGAGAGACCGAGCTCCCACCCACATTCACTTATGGAGATCTGATTCCTAGCTTTTCTTTAATGTGTTGCTTATCAGTGTGTGTTATTTCACTGTGACGATCCCAGTCACTCACAACAACAACAACAACAACACAACAAAACCATTCAGAGAGAAGAGGTAGGAGTCAAGTCATCAGTCTGCAGGGCCCTCCCCTAGTAAGGGAGCAGAAGACTTACAAGACCTAGCCAGAGACAAGAACGTTCTTTCACTAGAACAATGTGCATTGGTCCTGGCTACAGACAGCCTGCACTGGGGAAAGGATCATCCCAGCTACTCTCCAGGAGCTAGGCCTGTGTGTCTACCAGGTTAAAACATCACTCTGGACTGTATGACAAATGGTTACTGGAATTATGTAAGTTTCCATTAAAAACACACACCTGGCTAAGATCTGTATTTAGTATACAGAATCAGTAAAAATTTTATTTTGAAATGTGCTTTTAGATAATTCTGATAGCACCTGATTACTGTGATAACCTAGTCAATAACAAAGGTCTAAATGCTAGGTCTAAATAACTTAGGCTAAATGCTACTTAAATAAATATAGGTTTAAATAATAAAAATATTGTTCCCAGTATATAAGCTAAGAACCCAAAGAGAGAGACTGACTCTGCTCTTGCTTCACTTCCTCTGGCTGGGTCTCAGGACTATCTACCCACAGGCCAGTAAGTACTGGGGCAGGCAGCCCTTTCACAGTAGGAATGCTGGCGTTGGTATTTCTCCTACTGGTGCCACAGTCCACTGTGAACTGTGCTGCTATTTGCCAAAGACTAGGGGCTAGGGGCTGGGGAAATGGTTGAGCTGGCCACGTGCATGCTGCCTATGAATGAAGACCTGAGTTTGGATCCCCAACACGCACATAAAGACCAAGCACAAGAGCACGCACTTGCAATTCCAGCACTAGAGGGGGAGACAAGCGAATTCCTAGAGTTCACTGGAGGGCCGGTGAGACGGCTCAGTGGGGAAGGTGTGTGCTGCCAAGCCCGATAACCTGGATTTGAGCCCTAGGACCCACGTGGTGGAAAGAAAAAAACCAACTCCCACAAACTGCCCTCTGACCTTAAAATGAGTGCTGTGGCACAGGTGCTTCCCATCACTCCCACCCCAGACAAGTAAGTGCAAATAATAATAATAATAATAATAATAATAATAATAATAATAATGTGGAGAGCAGCTGCAGAAGACAGTGATTTCTGGCTTTAATGTTCAAGCAAGTACACACACACACACACACACACACACACACACACACACACACACTTACTTAAAGAAGGGAAGGAGTAGGGAAGGGAAACAATTATTAATAATAATACACTTTAAAAATATATTCCTTCATAAGCAGCCACTGAATTCTTCTCCGTGAAGGTGAATGGGTGAAGATTAACAATTAATGAAAAGAGAACTCTTTTATATCCTCCTGTAAACACTACATTTCTACTTTCTTTTTACTGCAGAGAATGAAGGATCAGGTGAGCTGCCCAAACTGTGCTGTTACTTAGGAAACTGGGCGGATTACTATGTCCCAGGGGCAGGAATGTACTTTTAGGGGAAAAACTACTTTGAGAGAAATACATGCATGTTTAATAGAACCAGTGCTGGCAAAAAAAAAATAACTCAAGTGGCTGCTTCTGGTTTAGAACAAAGATACTGAAAGTCACTCAGAGGGAGCAAAAGCAGTCTTTGTCTGCCAATGGCAAGCTAATCTAAGGAATAGTTCACCTTCAAAACAGCTTGTTTTTAAAAGCTATGAAAAAAATTCCTTTTTGGTGCTTAAAACAACAACAAAAAGGTATTTATTTGCTATATTTTCTCCTTATGTAATACCTGAGGGAAAAATGGATGTTGGTAAGGACCAAAGGTCATTCATAGCACATATCCTAATTATTCTCCTTAATTACAAATCCATTCACCTCAATTTTTTTCAACAAAAATTCATGAAGACTTGTCCTGTATAAACCCTTATGCTTGAGGCACATAGAGCAGAGCCATGGTGACTGTGCCATGAGTCTGTTCCTAACAGCTCACAGAATGGCGGGAAGCCCGATTCATAAACAGAGCGAATACTTTGAGACAATGCACTGTAATCAAGGAATGAGTCACGCACTGGTCAAGTGAGGGAGAGGAAGATTACATGTTGAGAAGCAGAAAGAACCCTGCCTTATCTGGGATTGTATCTTCAGGGTCCTGGCATTTATTAACCACCCAGTGAGGGAAAGACCTTCCACCCCGACCTACACAGGCCCGTGACACGAGAGGAGAAACACACTTCACAGTTACACAAGGGGCAAGCGCTCAACCAGCAAGAAGAGACCCTGACCACTCCCTGATGGCCTCCTCCTTAAACCTCACCCTTCGCAGCCCGGGGCAAAGGGATCACAGTTTAAAACGACCTTTAAATTCCTCCCTTGGTGAAGTCAAGGCAGGATGGCACCCACAGGAGCAGAACTGCTTGGCATCCACTGGGAAGATGTATATTATTAATGGAAGGACAGACAAAAAGTGCTTTCATACTCCACACAGGCAGCCATCCAAGAGCCCCTGTAAATAAGCCCCTTCGAGAGAAGCAGAAGGGTCAAGAAACGTGTGCTGTACGACAGGAGGTTCCAACAGGCACAGACAGCCTGAGGATCTATATGGACACCATTACAGCAAAACCCTTCCTTGCGCACGGCTGAAACCAAGGCACTAAAGGGTCGAGTGGGGGCTGCTGTGTGTCACAGCAGCCCAGACAGAGAGGACTAACAAAAGGTTCCTTCCCCCAAGCCCTGGGGTAAAACCTGAGGCTGTTTATTATGGCTCCAAAGGTCAAAATGAATAGCATGAATTGAGTCGTCTTCTTGCTCTTTGAAACTCCTTGTCAAGTGGCACAGCCAGCTGGGCACACAACTCTGATATGCAGATCATAATGCTGTGAACAGATAAAATGAATTACAATGAGCTAGGCCCGTCATAGTCCAACTCTCTAATGGGCAGAAAGGTCTCTCTCTTTCTACCCAAGCACTGTCCAAATGCCTCTTCTTAGAGTCAATTTGAGGCCATTTAAGGCCCTCAAGAATCTGTACAGCATCTTATTAGTAAATAAGTAGGGAGCCATCTCAAAGGTCTTAAAATTGAAATTATCCTAAGGATAGGATAGGGAAGTAACCCAAAAATAATGCTGGTTGCCAGGCTGCTGAATATTGAATACATCCTGTCACTTCGATCCCTGCTAATCCAGTAAGAAAAGTTTTCCACTTAAACAAGTAGACACTGGGGAACAAGGAGGTTAAGTGTTTGTCCAGGTAAACCCAAGATTCTGGCTGGAGTCTCCGTGCATTATTAATTCCCACGCCCACCATCTCATGAGCACTGACAACAACAGGAGACGCTGAGACTTTTGTGCTTTCGTTAAAATCCATGGTTTTTATATGAATACATGCTCGGGAACCTGCCATCCTTACTCAGCCGAAAATAAGATTTCACAAATTAAAAAGCTTATTTACAAGAAAACTGGCCAACTGAGGGTGGGGGATACTAGAACAGTGTTTTCCTATGTCAGAACTTGAAGAATAACTGGAAATCGAGACATTTCTAAATCACCACCCCAAACAGGGGGAGGACAGAGGAATTAGAGAAATCTGAGGACTGCCATAAAGCACTTAACAATGTCAGCCAGTAACATGGAGAAGAGAGACGCAGCAACTGGTAGTCTCGACTTGTTTTCCGTAGGTGACCATGGTAAGGTTTTTCCTCGAGTCAGTCTCACTTTGGGGAAAGCTGCCTGCAGCTCTGGTCTCACTGTGACTTTGCCTACAATACCACGGCCTCTAGCAGAACATCAACCACCCCATCTGCTGTTTGAGTAGCAGCAGTTCTGAGTACTGCACATTACTACTTCAACAGCAAATGCCAACGCTGGCACGCTAGCAAACAAAGCTCAACTGAAACAGTGGTATAAATTTCACCCGGACACCCAGCCAAATGTTTATGCAGCCCTCCACACTGTGCCTGCCCTCGCTCTCCAGCTATGTGCTGCCCGCCATGCTAGAGAGCGACTCTTTCACCTGGAAGAGTTAGTTCCTCTGGAGCTAAGGAATCCCAGTGGTCTGCCTCCATGCAGAATGATGCCCACAACAGCAAAGCATGGAGCCTGAGCCTGTAACATAATAGGTGCCCTGCTAAGGGCCAGTCATGGAACCACCAGGACTCAGGGCAATAGTTCTTAACTCTGGCTGCCTACTAGTCACCTCAGAAGCTCTAAGATCACGTTAATGCCCGAGCCTTTCCCCACACCAACAACAACTGATCCGTGGAGGTCAGACTCAGCTTGGATGGTCATTACTATTGTTTTCGTGTGCATGTGTGTGTTCACAGATTTGCTTTTGTGTGTACATTTGCATGCAGGTGCACATATATGAGCACGGAGACTGGAGGTTGGTATTATGTGTCTTCTCAATTGTTTTCCAACTTTTGAGACCGAGTCTGGTGCTCCCTGATTTGGCTAGAGTGTCTGGCCAGCAAACCCCAGGATCCTCTTGTCTCTGCCTCCCCAGTGCTGAGATTCTAGACACACAAAAAGGAAAGAAAAGAAAAGAATGGGTGCTAGGGATCCAACTCCGATCCCCAAGCTCGTACAGCAATCACATTATCAATGAGGCCCTCTCCCTATGCCTATGATGCATTTTTTAAGGCTTCTCAGATAACTCGCAAGCAGAGTCAGGGTTGAAAACTACCACTAAACTGAAGCATTTCTAGAGAGAACCTACAAATTTATTGAATGGTACAATGACCACTAAAGTCTCCCTCCTGCCCCCTCCACCTGCTAAATGACACATTCATAGAGTGTTACCTTAAATTAGGTCTCATTGTTTATTGGCTTATCGTGAAATGCTAAACTACATACTTGAGGTCACTCACCATACCCCAGTGGCCTCAGCTTATTCTGAAATCCCAAGCTGTCTGTGGTTTTTGAGGTGGCCATGTTCGGATGTTGAAGTCGAGCAGAGTGCAGCCGGCAGTGTCCAGCAAGGAAGTAGCTCAGCTCAGATTCCTGACAGGAGGGAACCTTCAGAGCCCAGGCATGATTATCAGACTCTTTGTGCTCTTAAAGGAGAGTAATTATAGGCATGTGAAAAAAGGGAAGCACTCCCCGAGGAACTCTCCCTCACATGCTTCCCAAGAGGCATGAGGGCCATTAAAAATTCCATGATGAAGAGGAAAAACAGCCTGGGAACAGCCAGGAGGCAATACAGCAAATTAATACAGCAGCCCTCCTCAGGGAAAGCTGTGATAAAACAGGAAACACTTCTCTCTTTGCAAAATAAAATTATACCACTAATGATAACACAGCCACCACACACGCGCACAAATCGTTCTAATGATGGGTGTAAAATTCCCAGTGCTGCCCAGATGCTTTGAAAGAAATTTCTTCTTACTACAAATAAAATGGGACAAGAAAAAGATAAAATCTCCATTCGAAACACTGTTTAATGCAGTCATTCAGCTGCCTGTCTCTAGCACTCTGCTCCTTTACATCCTCTACTTGATGCAAGGCTTCTGCTAAATGGTCCACTCTTCTTACAACTCCCTGCATGGTTCCAAACCCCATCGCACAAGTCCCCTAACTGGAGTTAGATAGGTCCTGCTCCAACGACACCTTGCTGCATGGGGACCCCAGCACTCTAAAGGGTTGAGAGCTATCCCCAAGAACTCAGTGTCACTCATTTTCTGAAACCTGCACTAAGAACACCTTCTCTGATCATTCCACAGAGCAGCACCTTCTAAATCTTCCTGTGTCCTTCAATGAGTGAAAACTGAGAGGAGCAGGAGATGAGATCTATACACAACACACACACACACACACACACATACACACACACACACACACACACACACACACACACACACACACACACACACACACACGAGCACACATGTGGTACTAGGCCAAACAGAGACATATAATTTAAAACAAAGAACAACTTAAGCATAAGATAATGAATGTTAACTCAAACTGCCCCCCCCCCAACTTCACAGAACCTGCATCCAGCCTTCTAATCTGGGACTGCTACCTAACTAAAGACAAGACAAAGACAACTGGTAATCATCTCCGGTCTCTCTCCTTTGCTTCCAGCAAGCGTTCAAAGCAATAGCAGCCCTCCCGAGCCGCGTGCACTAGAAGCTTGGCTGAGACTTCTTAATGTTTCCAAGGCCAGCCACACAAGCTACCAGTCAAGAGAGCAGTAATGACAGAGTAACAGGATGCACAAAGGATCATGGATCTAGCTCTGGGTACTGGCCACAGGAGGATGGGAGACAAGAGAGGTGCTGATGCTGCCCAAATACAGCCCCAGGGAGCGGCCACGGAGGAAGGAGAGCAGAGTAATCCACTCTCTGTGCTGAATTTATGTGGTGCTGCTCATCTGGTCTTCCCAAAGAGCATACACAGCTACTACTATAGCATCAAGACAAAAGACAAATAGAGGCGTGTTCTTCTAGGGACTGAAATCTAGAAAACCCCATGGGCCTGCATTAGAAGCCCCCGCCTCTGCCTTACAGCTTTCAGGTACAAGCCTTTATCAGAGCTGCCAGTTTCCATATCTGATTTTCTCATGAGAGCTTCAGTTCTAAAGGAAGAGCCTCGCACATAGTAGGGAGTGAGCAAATGCTGAGTGAGTGAGTGCATGATAAACAGCATGATAGTGGAGTAAAGGCCTACAGTGGAAGTTCTATCACCCCCAAGTCCACATTCTTAGCAACACTATTTACAATGGCCTCTCTTCTCAAAAGACTATCCTTCTCAAAATACTACTTTCTCAGCAGAAATATCTAGCAGTAGGTTATGCAACAATGCTCATTATTCTAACTCTTTGTAACTATTTCAAAGAACAACACAAGTCTATGAGCACCACATTTACTTAAGAGCTGACTAATAAAAAAGCACCAGAAGCTGGGTGTATTGGCACATCCCTTTAATCTGAGCACTTGTGAGGCAGAGGCAGGCAGATCTGTGAGTTTGGGGCCAACCTGGTCTACATAGTTCCAGGACAGTCAGAGCTACATAGTGAGAATGAGACCCTGTCTCAGAAAAACCAAAACCAACCAAAAACAAAACAAAACAAAACAAAACAAAATGCATCAGAACCTTGGAAAAGAAATTCCTCATGCTACCATAAATAACAGGAGTTCTTTGGTCCAGACTGTTAGCTGTTCTATGCACAATAACACTGCTAAGAAATGCTGTCATCAAACCATACCCAGTTCCATTTCTCCTGAATTAGGAGACTCCATAATGAGAAATGTGACATACACATACAGAATGCCTAGTAAGTGCCAGGTGCACATGCTGGGATTTACCAGGGGACTAGACAAGGTCTCTACATCCTAGTGAGAAAGACAATGAGGTAGGGGTGAATTTTAAATGAACAGTACACATATTCAAGACAATGGTAAGCACTATGGAGGAAACAAATAGAATAGCCAGATGGTACTGCAGATGACTTCTTAGTTATCCAGGAGCTCAAAGAGGTTTCCAGACAAGGGGAATGAGAGCAAAGGCCCAAGGCAGGAAGGGCTGCCATTTTTAAAGAAGAAAATGGAGCTCCCTAGTACTGCTAGATCTTCCTGCTCAGAGAAGGGACAGGACTGTATGAAAGGAAGCTGGCCATGTTGGCAGAAATCAGATTATGCAGCACTTTGCAGGTCCTGGCAAGGGACATTAATAATGTTCTTTGAAGATGAACTTTTAGCAGCAGAAATAATGTGAAATATGAGCCAGAAGACATAGTCATGGGATCACAGGAAAAATTCCTCCACCCTCAGCCTGTTTCCACATCTGTGCAACATCGACTTACCTCTGAAAGTTGTTGTAAGGATCAAATCGGATCCTGTGCACATATACCATACAATCTTAAGTGTTATGAAAAGGAACACAGCACTTTCCAGAAGAAAATAATTGCCACCGGGAGTCAATTACCTGGCAGAGCAGTGTGCAGGGGAACACCTTCGGTGAGAAGCGTCAGCAAGAACATCCAGGGAGTAAAGGGGAGAGAGAGGATTAAACTGTGGGGATAAATCAGACTGTTTTAGTATGGCTTAAATGAAAGAGACTTGATTCCAAAGAGCAGCCTACATGCTCTCTTTGACTATGTCCAACCCTTCTGCCATAGACACTGGCATCATTCAATAACGTTGTGCACAAAGAAAGCAAAACTATTCCTTGTCAAACAAAACTTTTATGCAATAACCACTTAAATAGCCAAACACAGTACTTCTTAATGGGCAGTCCAGGAACTTACACCTAGTGATTATCCACTATGTATCAGCCTTTTCCCAAGAGGACTAGCATGAAATTACCTTCTCAAGGACAACCGCACACCCATCCCAGTACACAGTATAGTACAGTGTAACCGGAAGGTGCCTAGCGTTAGCGTGCCTAACTGAATGCACCACTGAGTCACTTCTGTTTAAGTCATGTCACTTCTGAACTTTGCTGGCCTTCTCTCCAGGGTGCAGCACTGGCCACCTTACTGTCTTATGATATAGCAGGGCTAGCTCCAGCACTGCTTTTCAGGTCATAAAGTCATTTCAGTGTCTCACCTATTGACCCTAAAGGTGACTGCGAGGGAGGGTACAGGGCACATGTTAGCACGCCATCCTTAGCACCGAGATTACAAAACCAAACAGGGAGCTGAGTACAAAGCACCTCACTCTGTTTGCTAGCCTTCTCTGAAATCTCCCCCCAAAAATGGGTAACTTAAGGACTTAAGACGGAAAGCACTTGAGTGGTAACTTCAAGCATACTTAAAAAGAACAGGAACTTAGCTAGTACACACAGCTCTGCAACTTCAGGAAACCAGCTGGAACCCATGATGTACCATTCCTCACTTGTACATAACAGATGTGGAGCAAACGATGCCCGGAAGTCCTGCCTTTGCATGCTCTGAAGCAATCCACACTCTAGCTTAACAGTCCCCAAATCTCTTGCATGCCACCTTCGTGACCCTTTCTCTATCTGCCCACCACCTGCACAACTATTTATCTAGAATTTTCTTTACACCAATTACGTACACTCAGCTTTGTCCTGTTTCACAAAGTCAGTCTGACATAGTAATTACATTTTTCTAATGTACATTATAATATATAACTTAAAATACATCAACTAAAGTCATCTCATAAACATACACTGGTTTTATCTTCCACTGTTCTAGTTAATTGTGGGACAGCAACTTCCCAGGGAACTTTGCAAATGTAAGATGTGTGACATAATAAAATGCTAAGTAGTCTCCCAAAATAATCAACCAGCCAACCAAGGAGCAAGAAAAGTTTTGCCCATCGGTCTCCATCAAACTCAGGACTAAGGTTAAGTAACCCTCATCTCTAAACTGAAAGAGTTTCAAACATCTATAAACATAACAACCACCATGAGTCACTGTCAAATCATGGATCCCACTCAAGGCCTGACTATATCCAGGTCCCCCTAGAGGGGAGCCAGGGAAAAGACTAAGAGCAGAAAGCTCCACGGCCTTGATCACTTCCCCAAAGGCGGAGGCCTTCTGCTTCCTGTGCTCAGAATGAAAAGCTAAACCAGAGGCGATATAACTCACTTTACATTTTTAATCAAAGTTCAAAACTAAAACAAGGGGCTCACTGGTTAAGAGCAAATACTGCTCTTCCAGAAGATCCAAGTTCGGTTCTCATTAGCACCCATGTCAAGTAGTTCCCAACGGCCTATAACTTCAGCTCCAGCAGATGTGATGCCTTCTGGCCTCTGCAGGCCCCTGAGTCACATGCACATATATAAACATGGACACATTAGTAAAAATAAATCCTGGGGGGTGGGGAACAAAAATAAAAGCAGGCTTCCCTTGCAATGTGTTACTAAGAAGCAGCTCACAACTGCAGCTGAACCTAAGAGGGGAACTGGCTACCATTCTTACAGATGAGCACAGGGCAGTCTTGGAACACAGCTCTCAAAAGTCAAGAGTGATTGATGGGGAAGTGATCTTACTCACCTCATGTGCACAAGCAGAAATGTGGGGAAAATCAGAAGCCAATGCTTTATTCTTTCTAAAGAAAAGGAAATTAAATGATAAAAGATGGCCCAAAAAATTATCTTACCTGCTTTCGCTCTCTTTTCCCAGCTGATGGTAACCAGAAACTAAAGAGAGAGAATAACAGGAAAGAGACCAATAAAAGAGGTGATAGGAAAAGTATGAGGGAAGAAGAGAAAGGGTAGGCTACTAAGGACAAAGAAGGACCTGGGAGAGACGCAGCTGAAGGAGAAGGACGCCAGCTAAGTGTGCACAACAGTCTCATGAGGCAGCTCTTCAAAGGAGAAGGCAGACAATGCAAAGTAAAAACCGGACAAGGGAGAGCAAAGGAAGACTACAGCTTTCTCTCGGCTGTGCGGTGAGAAAAGGACTCCAACTCCAAAGTCAGACGAGTTACATATGTGTAGGACTGCCACTGGGCTGACCATGATGACTAAGGAATAAGTCATACAGGTTCTTTAGCATATGCAAATGTGGGCCTTTTTTTTTCTTTTTATATCTGTAGTTCCGTATGGTATGTGTGCATGTGTGTGTGAATACAGGAGTGTTAAGTTCATGGGTACACGTGTGTGCACGCCAGAGGTTAATGTCTGATGTCTTCCTGGCTCACTCTCCTGTATTGAGGCAAGGTCTCTCACTGAACCTAGAGCTCCCTGCTGGCCAGCTTACCCTGGGCTCTACTTCTCATGGGCAAATATTACAGGCAGGCCTGCCACAGCTGCCTACTCTCTTATGTGGGTGCTGGGGATCCAGACTCTGGTCCTCAGGCTTGATCCACTGAGCCGTCTCTCCAGCCCCAACATGTATGTATTTATTCAGCAGATATTCAAATGTTTGCCACGGAAGACCCGGGGAAGGCAAAGCACAGAGCAAAGGCAAGTGTTCAGGAGATGAAGCTGTTAGGAGAGAGGCAGATGACCCCTGTGGAGCTATATTCATGCTTCCTACTGCATTCACCACGGTCACAGGGACAAAAAGATTTCTCCTTAAAGAGGGCTGAGGGAGAACAGAGGCAATCAGCCACCTGGAATGACCATTTAAAAAAAACTGAGAAAAATGCATTTAAAATATAGTATCTTGGTGGTGGGTAGTAATATAACATGTAGAATTACAACAGGCAACAAAGTAAAAACTACTCTAGAAAGGAAAAGAAAAGCACTGTCATGATCTAAGACTTTAGCCATCTTCAAATTTTCTTTCTAATTTCTGTGTGTGCCATGCACGCTTAGGAGGTGAGAGGCCAGCTCTGTGGAGCTGGTCCTTCCTTTCCTCCACCTGTGCGTAGGTTCTGGGGACTGAACTCTGGTCATCTCACACACACACACAACAGGCGGCCAACACTTTAAGCCACCAGCCATCTTGCCGGCCAGACTTCAGCCATCTGAGCTGCCCGGAAGCACCACTCTTTAAGATGTCCTCTTTCAGATCTGGGGTCTAACAGAAAGGTTGCTTTAGAAAAGCCTTCTTTCTCTCCCTCCTTCTCCAGGGAGCAGGCTAGGGCACCAGCAGGCACTCAGGCACTTACTCTTTCTGCAGGGAGTCACTGATGACATGGCTGATCCTCTCGTTCCCCAGGCTGCTTATGCTGGTCTCCTGAAAGGTAAGAACAAGAGTGTCATCAAACCACAGAAGCAAATGTATACAATGCAAACTGTCACCAAGCTCAATTCTTCTCTCACTGTGCCAGCCACACAATCTCAAGGTTGTGTCAACCTTAAAATCCAACAGCTATTTTTTTTTAAGTGTGAGTCCATCTTAGAAGTATCATCTATTACCCATCTATTCTCTGCTGACCCAAAAAACTCTTAAAAAGCCATTATAAATACTGGTTTTTGGACTTGGGATTTTTTTCTATTTTAAATTTAGTTTTACGTAAGTGTGCACACAGGTACACGTGTGGGCAGGCATAAGTGTGTACACGAATGGAAGCCAGAGCCACCTCAGCTGGCACTCTTCAGGCACTGTCTATAGTTTTTTTGAGACAGCGTATCTCCTGGCCTGAGCTTACCAAGTAGGCTAGGCTGTCTGTCAGCGAGCCTCAGATATCTTCCTGCCTCCTCCTCCCGAGTGCTGAAATTACAAGCGTGCCCTCAAGCCTGAGGTTTCCTCCTACGTGGTTCTGGGGAACAAACTCAAGTCCTCACAAGCACTTCAGCAGCTGAGCTTTCCCTCCAGCCCTGTTTATTTTCTAACGCATAAGTGAAATATAAAACTAATCCCAAGTAATGTTTCAACATGTGTATACACTGTTTATTGTTTAGCTGTGTGTGTAATTTTAATATAGTCATACTTCCTGGAGTATTAATAGAACAATGAAATAATACTAGAATACTAGAGTATAAAGAAGCAGAAAAACTTTTTCAGAAGATTCAACACTTTTTTTTTTTTTTTTTTTAAATTTTATTGAGACACGGTTTCACTGTGCAGCTAAAGCTAGCCTCAAACTCCTGCTCCAGCTTCTGGAGTGTTGAGATTGGAGGTGCATGTCACCACACCCAGCAACAGGAGCCAGGTTTTAGCAGAAGAGCACACTAAGCTCCATTTGACTGAGGTTCAACAAGTATCACAGACAAACAGTGACTGAACCCTCACCGAGTACCTGCTGAATACATGTCTATGTGTTAAAGAACTTGTGCTACTTAGAAAAATAAGCAGTCTGGCTAGATACATACAGTTCAGTGGTAGAGTGCTTGCCTAGCAATGCACAAGGCCCTGAGCACCACGACAAACAAAAACCACAAAATTGATCACTGTGTTCTGTCCCTTGAATATCATTTCAAAGTAAAAGCACCAAGCTGCTTCTTCAATTCAGTGCTCTCGGGACTGCAGTGGGAAAGCACAGCCATAAGGCCACGGCAAACCAGTTATCTCCACTGGAGAGCGGCAGAAGGCACGCCCTCCCCAATGAGCACATGACAATGCTGTTGACCACAGCAAACTGCACAGAAACAAGCCACACCCAGGAGGAAGTGCCAGGGTGAGAGGACAGTCAGGGGCCTGAGTGTCAACGCTACCCAAACCTTGGCATTTGTACTCAACTACGGGTACGAGTGGCCTGAAGATAGGAAACACACTTTAACAGAACCACCAGCTTTAGGAAAATTAATGTGAGGTCAGATTCTAAACAGGGTGGAGCTAAGTGGAGGGTTCACATATTGCATTCCTCATATTTTTCATCCCTCTGGCTATGCCTCCAGATCAGAGATACAGAACTAGAGAGGCCAAGGGAAAAGATGGGTGAATAATGAGCTATTTGTTACAGCAGAAAAATTATTAACTTAAAATGCCGTAATATTTAAATTTACAGTTTATTACTGTGTAAATTACAAGCAGTACTTTGCGTAATTAGCAGCTCGCTGGCAGGGAGCTGTGAATGAAACTCATTATTTATGATTACAGTTTAGAAAGAGAAGAGAGGGACTGGGGAGGGGAGCAGGGGGGGCAGAGCAATGACCTCTGCTAGAAATGACACATCTCCCTTTAAGGTGAAGAAGACGAATTTAAAAAGTACATCTCCCCCTAGTCACTTGAGATCATTAGCTGCACATCCAATAAACCCTAGATTCCTCTCAAGCACACTGAAGATGGCCTTCAAGATGAACTAACTCCTGTCCTTGGAAGCGGAAAGCTCTTACTTTGTTGAGCTTAAAGAAGGCAGCAGACAGTGGAGAGACCATTCTCTACATAATCAATAGAAGGGGAAGGAAAACCTCACTGTCGGCCACTCTCCAGCTTCTGCTTCCTTAACTCATCCACATAGGAGCCCTCCCTGTCAAGAGTGAGCTCCAGAACCAACAAGGGTGTTGGGCCAGGGTCTATAGATGGAGAAAGGCAAAAGGGATATGGAGAGTGATTCTTCCGAAGGTCAAATGCCTCTCTAGTCAGACTGGGATGAGATTTAAAGGTAAGAAGTAAGACTGGCTGCAGGGAAGGCTCAGCAGGTGAGGCCCTTGCTGCCAAGTCTGATGACCTGAGTTCAATACCCAGGTTCCACAAGACCAGGAGAAGCGACTCCTGCAAATTGTCTTCTGCGGGAAACACAAGTTAATTAACCTCACCTCTTGTTTGTTTCTTCCTTCCCTCACCCCCGCCCTGCCCCCCAGCGCTCCAAACTTCAGAAAATAGATCTCTGGGTAGACTACAGTACAAAGCAGGAGCCAGATGATCGAGACTGACAGCGATCACATGCTTGGCAAGTACTTTCGCCGGCATTCTAAACGCTTGACAAACTCTTCTCAAAACCGTCTTCCCTCCCAGGCGAGGGAGCCTTTTCCTGAGCCGAGCTCTCAATCTCAAAGCTGGAATAATTTAAATCAAGAGCTAGGTGCATGCCTAGAGTCCTAGAACTCAGGAAATTAGACAGAACAATTTCAAGTTGAAGGCCAGTCTGGGACACAAAGCAAGAACCAGGCCAGTTTGGACTTCCTAGAGACCCTATCTCCAAAAGATAAAAAATAAAAATAAATTTAGTTTAAAAAAAAAAAAAAAACAGTTCCCATAGGTTCAAGTCTCTCTTCTGCTACTTGGATGCAGAGAATGCCACACACTTCTTATTATTTGAACCTTACTTCTCCTTATGGGCTAAAGCAACAGCTGGGAGGAATCATTGGCCCAGGGCCCAGCACAGGCCCTGGCAAAGACAGAACTGCAGAAGCAGTAGCTGTCCCTGGGGGCCAGGGCAAAGATCCTGGAGGACGGTGAAGCAGGCTTAGTGTTATTTTACGTGTGAGAGAAGGCATTGCTCATTTGGTTCAGTTTGTTGTTATGTAGCTTTCTCCTTTTAAATCAATTCTAGGATAAAAAGTCCAGTTAGGAAAAAACACATCCTGAATTCAGGAGTTATAAAGAAGCCAAAAGAGATTTTAAACTTATACAACAATATAGGGGTAGTCACAAGTGCAGAAGAGAGACCAAGCCAGCAGCCTACACACAACAGAGGTTGATGTAAGTGCTTGGTCTGAACTTCTGCGTGAATCAAGTGTTTCTCTTTCAGTTTGTATCCATTCAAATCCCACACAGCATCCATTCACCCTTCTTAGCTCCCAGAGCATTTCAGCTGGCTTCATTCACTCCAGAGAGTCCTGTGATGCCTTCAACTGTCAGTAGGGTACGCAAATCCCATGGGGACTACCACCTTCCCACAGCACCGGAGAAACCATGAGATCTGTCACCTTCCCAGCCAGCCTTCTCCGCCCCTTCCTGAGGCACCGAGCTGTAGCTCCTGGCAATCGATTCAGACGAGCATGGTATCCTGTAGAAAGAAGAGGCCTCAGTTACAAGATCCTTAAGCACAGATGTTCTAGCACACTGGAGCCCTTAGCCCAGCATCTTCACAAAACTATCTGCCAGACTGTGCCCATATCTTTGTCCTGAGCTATGATCACAGATGTGCTCCTCTGAGCACCAAACATCAACAAATACCAGATGACTGGCTAAATGGTTGATAGCTACTTCCCTGAGAGGCCTACATTTGCAGGATTAAAGAAACTATGAAACAGTCCTGTTCATTGCCATACATGTAGGCAATGGCCCAGACATTCCAAAAAGTGAAATGGCTTGGTCACAATACGGAACCAACTAAAAGAGAAGTGTCCTGTTACGGGCCCTTTCCACTCCATTCTACTCCTTTAGAACTGAAGTAAAGCAAAGGAACAGACAATGCATTTGTGTCAAAGTACACAATAATAAGATCATTAAAACAAATACATTTAAAGAAGTATTTTAAAACCATCCACTTAGAAATGCCCCAATTTCTTGTATGTGAATGTTCCTTGTAAGTCCATCTTTCAAGCTTCCAAGGAGCATTTGGGAGGAATCACATCAATTTTACAAAAGGATGTGTTGCTGTGATGATGCCAGGCTTCCTAAACATGGCACAAACTGGGGATGTGTCCCAAGAGCCTATATGGACTGATTAGGAGTGGGAGGACCCTGAGCTAACTCCAGAGTTCAGAGAGCAATGCATGGCCAGAGGCATGCCAGTGACTGAGCAGGGCAACCGCTGAGTCTTCCCAAAGAGAACCACAAAGCCATGACCTTGACGTTTTCATCTTCTCCAAACTCACCTCTTTGAGCTGGCCGGGAAGGTAAAAGGAATGTGGGATCTGAGAGTTTATCCAGTCCGGAGTCCATTCTTTCTACCTCAGTGCAGTGATCAGGAGTCCACTTGGGCAGAAGGTTATGGACGGTGAATCCAGGGACACATTCTCCTTCATAAAACCAATCACTTTGCTCATCATCCCCTAGAGTAAAGAGATCATGTCCTGAGCTGTCATGTTAAAATCCAAATGCCAGGAGGGTTTTTTAATGCTACAGTTATGACACTACAAATAAACCAAAGTACAAAAGAACATGTCCAGTCCCTCTTGGGTCACACTAAGATGAAACCTGAGGCATCGACCTAGTTTCACGTGAATGTTGGACTGGTTTTCACCACTTAAATAGTAAAATCTAAGATCTAGCCTTACGGTCCTCTTGAATTCATGTGGAAAACCTGAAAATATGTTATCTCTTCCAACACACAACAGCTCTAACTTATAGTGAAGCAACTAATGCCCCGAAGTCAGGGTTAAGCCAGTAAATGAAGTCAGAATTTGAACCCAGAACCTGACAAAGCCCAAGTGTTTTCCATAAAAAACAAACTGACTTCCTTACCATTATCCACGTGTATCCACGTGTTCCTCAATTCAAAAATTAGCTTTTATTGCTGGGGGATTTTTACATATTTACATTTTATCTTAATAGGTCAGTAAAGAATTTATGCCCACACTTTGCTTTGGTTGGTATCTCATTGATGGGACAGAAAATCATTTTGAACTAGAAATCCAAGCTATCAAGAAAACAAAAAAACAAAAACCCCACAGAAACAAGCAATAAAACTCTTTCAAGAAACTATGACATTTGCCCAAGGCCACATTGTTCATTAATGGTAAGGTCCCAACGACCCCATACGTCCAACCTCTTGGTTTGAACTACCTAATAACAGCTCAGTTTCTACTAGAGTGTATTCCTGCCAACAAGACAGGTAAGAAAAGGGCATCTTCATGTCTGCTACTCATCCCCTTCCCAACTGCAGGAATAAACTACGACAACTGCATCTAAAGCGCACGAGTCCTCCATCCCCAAGCATATACTAGGTCCCACCTGCCAAACACATGAAGCCACTAACACGCAGGATAATAATGACTCTTACAATTAATGTGGAAATCTCCAAGGGGGCAATGAAGCCTGCACTCTGCAAATAATAGCTATTACCACCAAGCACCAAAGAGGATGATCTTTGGTAAATATTGGTATCTGGCTATAAACAAACACTGCAAACAGCTGTCTTGGGAACAGGGGTTCTCAAACTTCAGCAAGCATCTGAAGCACAAGGAGGGCTTGTCAAAACCAGGATGTGGAGAAGTGAGGAGATGATGACAGATGGGAAAGAAGATACATCAGGGGACACACAGACACTAGCAAGTTTCTTCCATGAAGCTGAGCAGGCCTGGGGAACACAATCTGAAAGCACTACTCTACATGGGGAGCACAATCTAAGAGCACTACTCTACAGGGGCCTCACCAGCCAGTGACATGGGTGGACTAGTTTCTATGCACTATGACATGCTTATTCCATTCTCAGGCAGAAGCATTTCTCAAGACATGCACTACAACAGGTAAACTCCTTAGATCATATTCTCTGACAATGAATTAATGCTGAATGGGAATTATAGTTCTTACAATTCACTCATGATCCAATAATAAAAGTTTTTAAAAAGGACTTGTAGCTGGGCATGGTGCCACACTCCTTTAATCCCAGCACTCAGGAGGCAGAGGCAGGCAGATCTCTGTGAGTATGAGGACAGCCTGGTTTATAGAGCGAGTTATAGGAGCCAAGGCTATGTAGAGAGACCCTGTCTTTTGAGAGACTGTCAGATAAAGTCCTGTCACTTTGCCTCTCTCTGCCACCTCTCCTCGAGACAGCCTTGGCGGTTTGATCCCCAATAACCCTTCTTCTCTACACACATTAGGTCTAGTTTGGGAGCTTCACTGCGCCCTTGCTTACACTTACCTGGGTTTATCAACCTAATAGGGGCTCTTGCATTCCAAGCAATGTGTAAGGGGTCATGGTTACAAATGATTCTAAGGGCTGGAGAGACGGCTCGGTGTTAGGATCACTTACTGTTCTTGCACAGTCCCTGGGTTCAGTTCCTACATGGCAGCTGACAACCATCTATAATCCTAGTTCCAGGGGATCTGATGCCTTCTCTGACCTCTTCAGGGTCATGCACCCTCATGGTGCACACACATACACTCAGGCACACACACATACACACACACAAAAAAAAATAAAAATAATAATCCCTGGCTGCGGAATGTTTCAATGGAAAGCACATAACACAATAGGTGATCTTAAAAAAAACAGAGTTTGGAGAGATGGCTTAGTAGTTAGGAGCACTTGTTGCTCTGGCAGAGACCTGGGGTCAGTTGCCAGCACCCAAGTAGGGACTCATGAGCATCCATAACTCCAGTTCCAGGGATCCAATGCCTTCTTCTGACCTATGAGGGTACCAGGCATACACGTGGGACACATTACATACATGCAGGCAAAACACTCATTCATACACCAAAATTTAAAAGCATCGAATAACAAACACAATCAAAAGGCAACAGGTACAAAGAACAAAATCAAAAGGCAACATGTGTGTGTGCGCGTGCTCATGCATATACACACACACACACACACACACACACACACACACACACACACACACACGTAAGGGTTCCTTCAGGGAAAAAAATGCACATTTAAGTGGGACGCTTGGTGACTTTTTAAGATACTTATTAAATATTCACCCAGGACACTACAGGGTTTATTCACATGACTCTGTCATATTCTTCAGTCATTTAAACTTAAATAAGGTAAAAGTTATTCCTTAGTATAATAACATATCAACCTTCCCAAAAAGAATTATGTATGAGAATATTATTGGTTATAATTAAAAGAAACTTTCACAAGCTCCAGCCTTGATACTCTGACCCCATGGACCAAAGATTCTCAAGCTATAAGATACTATATAAGAACCACTTCAGGGGCTTGTAAAAACTACAGATTCCAGGGACCAACTCCAAATCTATTTGATTTGTAGCAGTTCAGAAAATCTGAAATTTTCACAATTCCCCAAGTGGCTCTCATATGCCTTCAATAAGTCACTCCACAGTCACTGGAATCAACCACTGAGACAAAGTCCCAAAGCTGGAATCAAGATTACCCTGCCAGGGAGCTGGAGAAAAAGGTCAGCAGTTAAGAGTGTGTACGTTCTTCCAAAGGACCACAGTTTGGTTTCCAGCACCCATATCAGATGGCTCACAACCTGTAACTCCAGCTCCAAGGGAATCTGGTGTCCTCTTCTGGGCTCCATGGATGACTGCATTCACATGCACATACCCACACTCAGACACACATGTATACACATAATTTAAAAATTAAAAATAAAGAGTCTTTTAAAAAAACTTCTAGATTTTTAAGAAGATTACCAGCTGGGCAGTGGTAGTATACACCTTTAATCCCAGCACTCAGGAGGCAGAGCCAGGTGGATCTCTGTGAGTTCAAGGCCAGACTGGTCTACAGAGCGAGATCCAGGACAGGCTCCAAAGCTACACAGAGAAACCAAAAAAAAAAAGAAGAAGAAGAAGAAGATTACCTTGCCGTCCTTCATCATTGGTGAAGAGCCCTGTGTCGCTGCTGCTGCATACACTGCTAGTTTCACTGGAAAAAAATAAAAGAGAACTCAGCAATTCCAGTCAAAAACCATTTTCAAATGGAAGCATCCCAATTGTCTCTCTAACTTCACTTCAGACCATTAGCCAATCTGATCTGTCAATTTCACACAGAAGACACAGGTGAAGTTTGCTCTCCTCCCCTCAAAAGGTAGGAGAAAAATGTTAAAACTCTTCCATATTAGACTAGTTTCAACATACTTAAAGTCACTTTTATGAAAGGCCATAGGAATCAGCAACCGACTTCTCATTCTCCGACTTCTCTCTTCTTTGGTATGTCCTCTGAGGACCTTGTGGGCCATCCATTCTCTGTTGTAACAGCTTACCTCTGCAGATGAGTGCAGAGGCCCTCAAATGGTTTCTACAGTTTTAAGTGTTTGGAAGAAAAACTCCAAAAATGTAGACATTACATAAAATTCAAGTTTCAGTGTACATAATCGAGTTTTATGGAACACAGTCATGCTCATTCATTTACGTCCTTGGGGCTTACCATCTGCAAAGGTAAGCAGCTGCAACAGAAAATAGATAGCCTACAAAGTCCTCAGATACTGGCTATGTGGCTCATTACAGAGAAAGTGTGTGGATCTCTGTATTATAAGTTCTACTCTAAGATGACCTATGTTCCCATTGTTTTAATGTTAGAAGATTAGAAGAGGTGTTTTATCATAAAGTCTATCAAGTCTCTTTCCATTAGACACAAGTCACCAGCAACACTACAACAAACGATGCCTCTGATTATTTTTATTTGGAATCTATTCTCTCCTTATATTCTAAATTCAAAGGGCAGGCTCAAAAAATAGCTGTTGATCAAAAAAGATGATAGACATTTTCTCCTACTGTGTCAACAGCATTTCAAGAGAATATTCTTGAAAGAACTTGGACTGAACTTAGCTTAAGAGTTTCCTATATGGAGTCTGTAATGACAATGATGTCATGAAACCATCATCAGGACTCTAAGATTATGACCAAGGGAGGTATGTATATTCTTGATTTAAAACATTATGTCTATAGGATACTTATTCCATTAAAGTATCCTTATTCTACTGGAAATGAGTGTATTATCTGATGACATTTTCTAATTCTGTGTATTCCCTTAGAGTAATTTGCATTGTGAAGCTGTAAATACATGTCAAAAAAAACTGTGAGCTGGGCAGTGGTGTGTGTGTATGTGTGTGTGTGTGTCTGTCTGTCTGTCTTTAATCCCATCACTCAGGAGGCAGAGACAGTGATGTGTGTGTGTCTTTAATCCTATCACTCAGGAGGCAGAGGTAGGCGGATTTCAGTGAATTCAAGGCCAGCCAGGCTACACAGAGAAATTGTCTCGAAAAACCAAACAGAAAAGAGAAGAGTTAGTACACTTTGCTAAGAAGAAAAAAGTGGGGGCTGCACAGCACGCTCGCACACAGGAACTAAGAAGCAAGTTGCCAGAATCAAGTCCTTGCTAGAAAGGTAACCATGTCCCTTTCTGAATTAGGCCAAGGGTGTCTAGTCCTACAGTCCTCCTCACTCACTTCTTGCTCAGAGATTTTTAAAAATTAAATTTATTTTATTTTATGTGTATGAGTGTTTTGCCTGCATGTATGTGCCTGGCATCTTCAGAAACCAGAAGAGGGTGTCAGAGACTCTCAAAGTGCAGTTCTAGATGGTTGTAAGTCACTGTGTGGGTGCTGGGAACCAAACCCTGGTCCTCTTGCAAGAGAAACAAAAGTGCTCTTAACTGTTGAGTCATCTCTCCAGCCCTGGGATTATGATGTGTAACAAATCAGACCTATAAGGCTCCTGAATAATTTAATCAACTATAAAATATTAAATATTGGAAACTAACTCCTAAGAGACATAGCTCAATGGGGAGAAGGCTTGCTTAGCCTACATGAACCCTAGGTTCAATCCCCAGCCCTGCAGAGACCAGGTGCAGGGATGGACACTCAGAGTCTCAGCACTTGGAATTCAAGTAGGAGGGTCAGAAATTCGAAGTCATCCTCTTAACAGCCAGCCTGCAAACAAGATACCTTGTCTGAAACAAACCAAAAACAATTAGAAACAAGAGGTGAGGGAGGAAGGCGCAGGCAGGCAGCTTTGGTTTTGTTTTGTTGAGACAGGGTCTCTCCACAGCCCTGGCTGTCCTGAAACTCAGAGATCCCCCTGCCTCTGTCTCCCCAGTGCTGGATATGCACCACCACACCTAGCTAAGGCTGATACCTTTCAGTAAAAGCAATTTTCTTTTAGCACCTTGTAGACAAGCTCAAGAATGCATGATGTCAGGCCCCTGCATATTCTTTCCCACCCCCAAGCCTTCCAATGTTTTTCTATCTTTGTCAGGAGCCTTCTGACTGGACAAGGAAAAAGGCACTGTTCCTCCTTTCTGCTCAGAGAAACTGATCCCACCTCTGTAAGCATCCATCCCACATGTGGTTATCTGAAGCTCAATAGAACCTAGCCTCTGACTCTTCAGATAAAAAGGAAAATGAGCCGGGCGGTGGTGGCGCACGCCTTTAATCCCAGCACTCGGGAGGCAGAGCCAGGCGGATCTTTGTGAGTTCGAGGCCAGCCTGGGCTACCAAGTGAGCTCCAGGAAAGACGCAAAGCTACACAGAGAAACCCTGTCTCGAAAAACCAAAAAAAAAAAAAAAAAGGAAAATGAGCCTACAAAGGGCAGACAAGGCAGCGCCAACCTCTTAGAGTGACAGCAGCCCGAGTGGCCTCTGTGCCTCCTGCTTTTGGCTCTGGAATGGTCCCGTCCTCCCCATTCTCATGGACTTACGAGATCCCAACCTACCAATGGCGCACATACAAACACCTCCTAGACTAGCTCTAAAATAATGGAGAGAACTACATGACTTTGCACATAAACCCCCCAATCCAATCATTAAGTGGGAGAATAAAAATGTTTCTAACAAAAAAGTGAAGAGAAAACACCCTCTTCCCATTAGCCCAGAGCCTCGCTGAGTTACGTGTTTACCAGACTCTGCTGGGACCCGCACTAAGACTAGCAAGAATCATCTCAATAGCAATTAAATGATGCACTTGATAAATCCTCAGCTGGCGATAATGGGAGAGGAAGATGAAGAATTAGGAGAGAGCTCTCCAAAGACAAATATTGTTCCATTAATAAGGGATAGTACAGGTCTGGAGTTTAACCTTACAATACTAGGAAAATCATCCCCTTTTAACAGCTGGAAAATGTCAAAAAGATTCACAGGAGGGAAAAAGAAATTTAGTAGAAGTCTGAGAACAACTTGGAGAAGGTGAGTTCTCTGATTCATTTATGTGTGTACGTGTGTGTGTGTGTGTGTGTGTGTGTGTGTGTGTGTGTGTGTGTATTCATGTGGTGGTCAAGAGGAGTTGGTTCTTGTCCTCCACCGTGTGGGTCCCAGAGATTCAACTCAGGTCATCAGGCTTGGCAGCAAGCACCCCTACCCACTGAACCATCTCACTGGCCCTATGGGTTTTCTCCTTTCACAATGTGTGATCCAGAGATCAAACTCCAATCATCAGGCTTAGCAGCAAGCACCTTCACCTACTAAACCATCTAACTGACCTCATATTTCTCCACAATGCTTTCCACTTAAAAAATGTTTCTATATTTCACTGATCAGCAGGATCACCATTTTAAATAAGAGACAAAATTAGAGCCTGGATTTTGGACCACCACGTATATTATCTAATTACTACAGCATTATTGGAAAAGCAACTAAGTACATCCAAACGAAGTAACAGAGTGTAAAGAAAGCCACCTCAGCTGGCACCTCTAAAAGACCGATCCTCCCACCCACGTTCTATTAGAAGTCAAAGAAGGTGCTCTGCTCTGCAAGTAGTATTTTGCTTTATCACACATCCATCCAGCCCACACATCTAACCTTCCCACCAGAGCTTCTTTATAATTAGAGGCTCTCTCAGTGGAGCAGATGATTAGGCACAGTATTGATATCCACATAAGCATGGATCACAGGAATGAGCCCCATAAACTGCCCCTCATACCTAGTCTACTGCAACCATCTTAGTCAATCACTTAACGGCCCAGCATTATAACCCTCAGTAGTGACTCAACTGCTTTTGTCTCTAAAACGTTCTTTCCAAATTCTGAAAATGAATTGTATGTACTTTTAGGAGATTAGAGGTTTTAATTTCAAACGAACACAAGGTCTCAGTTTTAAAACTATGGTATCTTTCTTCTATAGGAAAAATTGATTGTTTGGTTTTATTCGTTCTCTCAATTTGAAATTCATGCTTATTATAGAAAGCTGAGCCAATGAAGTGAAAACCCAATCTCAGGAGAGAACATCTTCAGCAGTCATTCTCAACTAGAGGCAATTTGCGTCCCTCTCAGGGTCATTTAGCAACGCCTCCAATCTTCTCCCTCCTGCACTGGGGTAGAAGGCGGGGCCTCACCACTGAGTGTGCATATGCCACCCCAGTCCTTGGCAGCATTTTTCATAACTATGGCACACAGGGGGAAGAGAGAGACAGGAGTACACTGGGGCTTGCCATCCAGACAGCCCAACTGAAAACCAGTGTCAGTGAGAGACCAAAGGCCTACGGTGGACAGTGATAGACACCAAGGTCCTCCTCTGGCCTCCCCACAAAGTGTGCATATCTGAGTGTGCGCATTCATACAATACACACACACACAAAAAAACAACAACAACAACAAAAAAAAAAAACAACTGAACTACAAAGTTACCATGCAGGTTTGTTGCTCCCATTTATTAGCCAAGAAGCTTAAGAAATTATCTCTTCCATATAATTTTTATATATTTAAAACTAAACAGAATTTTATGGCTGTTGGGATTATTACAAAAATAAAAAGCTTTTAGGTTAATTTTTCAAACTAAGTAATAATGTAGTTAACACAAACTTCAAACATATTTTAGAATCCAGAAGAAAGAAAAGTGTCACTTCTACGTGCATTGACCAGAGACACCCCGGCTCTCCCCATCTATTTTTTGCCCCATTTCTGGGTAGAGGTGGAGGCTCTGCAACTGTGTGTCATCATGAACCTGGACCCACACACTGGAATACAAGGCCACTCAGAGACAGCTCTCCCGGGTAGTGAGTCTGTGTTCAGTTTCATCTAGATGGCACCGAGAATGCGGCCAGCAGCCTGCCCAGTTCACGTGACCAGAAAGGGACTAGGACAACTGCGTAGTTTGCTGGGTCCACTAGGCTGGTGGCTGAGCTCAGAGAAGCCCACCCATCTTTTTAATGCACTATCTATTTGCAGGATTTATAGCAATTCACCTGTAGGAGAATAAGGAACCATTTTTAAGAGGCCTACATTTCTGAAACTTTCTTTTAGAAAAACATCTTATTTTTTATGAGTGTTTTGCCTGTATGTATGATGTGTACTATGTACATGCCGATACCTGCAGAGGTCAGTAGTGGGTGTCGGATGCCCCGGCACTGGAGTTACAGGTGGTTGTGAACTACCATGTAGGTGCTGGGAATCAAACCTGGGTCCCCTGAAAGAGCAGCCAGTGCTTTTAACCACTGAGCCCTCTCTCTAACCCTATTTCTGAGACTTTCTGTTGCCTTTTCACATGAAATTTATCCTTTCTATATATAAGAAGGAAACAATGCTTTTCTCCTCAAAATTCTGCCAGCAAATACAGCCCCTCACATTTATCACTGAGGATGAATGCCATGGTATTGCCAACCCTTTTAGGATCTGTCTTCATACCTTTTCCACCCAGACTGCCAATGCAGAACATGAAATATTGCCAGGACATGTATGGGAGAGAACTGTTTTCATTAGCTCTCCATTTTAAACTTAGGTTTAAGTTTTTCTTCAGTTTAGGAATTTTCCCCCCATCAGTTGTATCTCTTAAACCCTTCTTTTCCAGTACCCTGGTCTCTTCTCTGGGAGAATGTATACACAGATTGGGCCTCTGGTCTCTTGTCCTCCAGACCTGATGTCCTCTTTTACCAGTATCTCCGCCATCTGTATTCTGGGAAGACTCCAAAGTTTTCCATATCATCAATTCAATTTCTGTCCTTCATTTTGTAATTACAATTACACCTTAAATGTCCTTGTGCATTTTCCTCCCAAATACTGGTTGTCTGAGCAGTCACCTTCCAGTTCTCTGTTTCCCATTTCAAAATGGGTCTACCTTTTTGTATCCTGGTGAATATTCCTAAAATATTCTTCTGATTCCCACTGCAGTCTTCAAAGGGCTGTTCTGCCTCTGAAGCTTGAGAACAATGTCCCCTTTCCCTTACTCTACAGAATGTGTCCAAAAGCCTCTTTTGTCTTTTCTTTTTTCTTTTAGTGACCATGTCCCAAATTATTTGTAATAGTTCTTTTAATAAATGAAACTCGACAGAATTTAATTCAATTCCTCTGACTTCATGTTCTAGTATGTTTTTAGTCATGTATCACTGTGCAAAATAGCATATTTCATTATGGTATCTTCATAACTGCATACCACATCCCTAGCTCCGATTCACCCCTTCCATATAAGAGAGACCACATGTGATATTTGTCTTTCTGAGCCTGGCTGACTTCATTTAGCATGACCTCCGGTAACAGCCATTTTCCTGCAAATGATATGATTTCATTGTTCTTAATAGCTAAATAATATTCCATTATTTCTGTAAACAGTATTTTCTTTATCAGCTAGGCTGAGGCTGTAACTTGACTAGTGTGAACAGTGTCACAACAAGCATGGACATACAAGTGTCTCTGTCCTGGGCTGGCATGAATTCTTTCAGGTATCTAACCAGGAATGCCATAGCTAGACCATGAATTTCTCAGGAGCCGCCATACTGATTTCCATTGGGGCTGCACTGATTCGCATTCCCAACTGCGTAAGTGCCCCACCCCTTCCGTGCCAGCATTTGCTATTGTTTGGTTTCTTGCTGACAGCCATTCTGACTGAGGTAAAACTGAATCAATGTCAATGTAGTTCTGATTTGCATTTGCCTGATGGCTAAGGGTAATGAACATTTTTCACATATTTATTGAAATTTTGTACTTCTTTTGAGAACTGTCTACTCAAATAATATGCCATTTACTGACTGTATTATTTATTTTGGTGTTTAATTTTCTGAGTTCTCTGTAGACTCTGGATATTAATCAGATGAATAGATGGCAGAATTCATCCCATCCTGAAGGCTCTTTCTATTCTGGTAATTATTTCTTTAGCTGTGTAGGGGCTTTTTAATTTCACGTAATCTTATTCGTCAAATTTGGGGATTATTTCCAGTTATCCAAAGGCCACTGGTTCCTATCTGTCCACAGAAAGTATACATATATGCCCTCAGACCCACACCTGACCAAAAGGCATGAGGAGGCCTTGACATACTCCCAGGGCTACTGGGGTTTTCAGTTCACACAGGTCTCAACAGACACTGGACCATCTCCTACCCTCACTACCTGACTCTCACCCCACCACACCCCGGGAATTTGTAACAAACTAAGGCATAGGAAACACTACAATCTCTAAAATGCCCTGCCAAGAGGGATTTTTTTCCTTTTCTGGCCTTACAATACTAAACTGTGTGCCTGAAGGCTCATCTTCCCATGACTGCCTCTTAGACACAAACACAGAACACGGAGAGAGCCAACCAGACTTCCCTATCCAAGTACACCCCAAACAGGAAGTCCAGAGTTATGGTTGGGAGTGAAGGGCAGAGCAACATTCCACCTAAGAAGTTCTAGCCATCTTTCCATTTCTGAACCCAGGGCTTCCTGGCGAGAATGCACAAAGGCCTTGCCTTTCCAGGGCAGACTGACAAGATTACATTCCACAGTATACCAGCCTGCAGCAGAGGAAACCTTGCTGATAGGCCAACGCTGAGTCCTGGATTCTGGTAATGTGGGTGTACAAATGTTTCATTTTTTCCTGTTGTTTTAACTTTTATTACATTTGTTTGATTGACTGATGGGGGGGGGCAGTGAGTGCCACAGGGGTAAACAAGTACCACAGTGCATGTGGAAGTCAGAAGACAAACTGTAGGGCACTGGTTCCTTCCTTCCACCACAGGGTTCCTGGAGACTGAACTCACATTGTCAGCCTTGATGGCAAGCAGCTTCATGCACTGAGGCATCTTGCTGGCCCAAATGTCTAATTTTTCATAAGCATTTTAGTAGGTAGTTGAAGCTGTTTGTTGGATGTCTTTTAAAATACAAATTCATAAAAGCCACAATAGCAGGTAGACTAAGAAGCACAGGATCTCATGTGTCAGGGGGCATTAGAAGTGTTCCAGCTTATTTGTTTCAGCTCTGTGATGATGGTAACGGTCATCAGGCCACGCTGGAATTCCTAATCATTGCAGTAACCTAGAACTTGGAACTCAGTGAAACAATCCACTTCATTTTCAGAGTTCTGCTCTTTAATATTATATATTTACTATTTAGCTCTGTACTTTCTAGCAAAGCTCTTTCTGGGAGGGAGACTCTAAGAGACAGACCTTCAAATACAGTCATATCACACGTGCCTCCTAATGCATCTTCTGGCTGTTTCTAAGGATGCACTACGAGAACTAGACAGCCTATACAAGCAGTCTGTGCTAGTCTTCCAATACCTTTTGGTGAATGTTGCCAATTGCAAAAAAGGTAAGCATGTACTTGGTCAGCATCTCTGTTTACAGAAGGGAAAAACAGAACATCCAACACTACATATATTCTTTCCACTGCCCCAGTAACCCCTGATTAATGACCTCCACTTGCAAAGGAGACTACTTACCTTAACCATGAAATAATGAATGCTATTGATCCAACAAGCTACTGCTATAGAAGGTTATTGATCACCCAATCTTTGGTTAAAATGGTCCTCATTTAGCAATTTCACTGTCACAAACACCTGGAGCAAAGCACACTCATAATTAAAGAGTTTGGGGCAGTTAAAGTGAGAGGTGATGGACAGAGATCTCAGCTTTCTCCCATTTATTCCTGCTTCTGAGCTATTGTTTGTGTCAGAAGGGATATTGATTTTCTATAAAAATAAGAAAACAAGAGGCACCAAGGGGCTGCAGAAGGTCAGCTTGGACTGGGGAAGGAGGGGACAGGTCTAGCACTCCATCTCTGTCATTTGCCTTCCAAGACAAGGGACTATTTTCTTTCCTGTGAGACCGGCCTCTAATCCATCACCTGAAGAAGGCTCCTGATGGGACTTTAGGCCATCACCCAAGCAATTTACTCATAAAAGAACTAAACTACATTCAAGAGGAACAAACAATGTGCTGCTGAAGAGCAGAGGAAACCAGGTCGAGCTCCATCACCTAATAAGTAAGTGATATCCAGAAAATCTGAATGAAGATTGGAAGGAAGGAATTGTACAGGATTTGTATTCACTCCCATAAATACACAGAAGACATTACAGTAATAACTTGATCTTTATGCAGCATAAATAAAGCTATTATGTCATACCTATTTCTACACCCTCACAATTCTTGGCTGGAACACAACTGAAGAAGAGAGAAAGAAAAGCAGAAAGAAACAGCACCAAGGCTTAAAACTGTTAACAATTTTAAGTTATTAGCAGTAAGTGAATTTAAGTAAACTAGAAATAAAGCCAATTAACATATACATTACCAAATCCAAAACACTTAATACATAGTTTCTTAAAACACTACCCACAGACTAGGCTAAGGTTAATAATCAGCTTCTCATCTCAGTAATTTTACAAGGTGGATCAAGGTTAGTAAGTTTCCCTGGCTGATGGGGAGAACCCTCAACATGACATACAGGAAATAAAGTCAACACTTTGATCTCTATGTGACTGAACCATGGCACAGCCAAGCAGCTTCATTAAAGAATAGCCACAGGGATTCTTGAAAGGACTTCTTTTAAAACATGGGTAGGGAAATTTTAACATGATCAACTCACCAACAGAGAGTAATACACAAATCATAACTATTTTCTATTTGCAGTCTAATGTTAGCCCTGTTTATAAAATATGCTTAATACCAGAGGGTGGGGTTGGGTATAAGGCTCAGTTTCAGAGTACCTGCCCACTATGCACAAAGCTCTGAGATCAATTCCCAACACCAAAGCAAAACAAATTACACGCCACAAGTCTGTAATTCCAACATTTAGGAAGTTGAGGCAGGAGGATTGCAAGTTAAAGGTCATCCTGAGGCAAAGATTCTATCCTAAATAATAATATAGTAATAATGAGTAAAAATAAAAATAAAAATAAAAAGGTCATAACAAAGAGCAGCCGTTGAGCAAAGTTTGAACATATTCTGATGCCAGAGAATAAGAAGCATCCTTCTCTTCACAGAATGCATTTAAGGAGGAAAATACAAGGGCATTTCTATTTGTAAATGGAGTCAAGTCAAGGAGTGACTTCACATTTCTTTAAAAATTTGATTCTACTTATTTATTTTTAAAAACAGGGTATCGTACAGCCCAAGCTGGTTTCAAACTTACTAAGTAGCTGAGACTGATCTGGAACTCCTGCTCTTCCTGCCTCTACTTGCCAACTGCTGGGACTATAAGAAAGTGCCACCATGCCCAGCAATTCAACTAGAACTTTTCAAAGACTTTCTCAGTGCTATCCACTACTATTACTGTAATCCCACCACCTAGTTTGCCTGTGTTTTAAAAGAAAGTGGGAAACAGGAACTGATAAATAAAAATAGAATTATTTACAGTTTGGCCAAAATCACGGAAACTCCAGGGGTCTCCACTCCCTTCCTGTAACAGTGTTGCCATCTTGGATGAAATAACCCTGGAAATATACACGTTAACTTAACTGTAAGATAAGCTTTCCAGACCGTGTGAAATCTCTTCCCAGAAGGCAAGTGCCTCCTCTGGTCAGTACTAGGATTTCAGCCTCTCCCTGCTCTAGCATGGGATTCCTGAGAAAATTTTAATTCTTTTGGGTCCATTGTTTCAATAATCTTAAAAGTGGGAAGTGAGGGCACAAGGGTCTCTTTTTTTAAGGTGTGTGTGTGTGTCCATCCACAAGAGAGTATTGATCTCCTTAGAGCTGGATTACAGCTGTAAGTCACCCAATGTGGGTGCTAAGAACTGATCTCAAGTTTTTTGAGAACAAGTACTTTTAACTGCTGAGCCCTTTATCCAGCCCCCATGAGGGTCTCCTTTTTGAATGCCTCCTCCAGTCTTGGCTCTTATAGGATCAATGTCACACTGCCACTTCACCCATTATTTCTTCAGTGACAAGGACTTTGGCATCCCTATCACCACAAGGCTCTGAAGTCCTAGCCAGGGAGAGGACCCACTGGGGAGAACCAGGTCTCCTCAATGTGAAAATAAGAAGAATTTCACAGGAACTCCTGTCTCCTGTCTCTCCGATTAGAATTTAGAGCCTGACAGCCTGGGGTAGGAAAGGACAGAGGACAGAAGCCCTGTGCTGGGAGCTGCACTTAGAGAAGACAGCTGACGACTGTCTCTAGCACACACAATACCTTCAGTTTAACCAGAGATTCTGGGGAGGAAAAAGACAGAAGCAACATTCTAAAAGGTTATTTTAATTCTCCATTCTCAATTGTAAGTCTAAGATGTAAATGCTTGATCTTACAGCTAACTTGAATGCCTCAACAGAAGGTTTCAGAATCATAAAACGCTACAAGTTGGCTAAGCAATTCTTGTTTGATTAAAAATTGTATGAGTAGGGCTGGAGAGATGGCTCAGTGGTTAAAAGCACCGACTGCTCTTCCAGAGGACCTGGGTTCAATTCCCAGCAACCACATGGTGGTTCACAACCACTTGTAATAAGATCTGGTACCCTCTTCTGGCCTGTAGGGACACATGCAGGAAGAATACTGTATACATAATAAATAAATAAATCAAAAAAAATAATATAAAAAAATAGTATGAGTAAGGGGGAAAAGTGCCTTTATAATCCAAAAACTACATATAAATTGGATAAATAGGCCTTAGAAAGAATCAAACTTAGAAGAAAATTTCAAGAGTCAAATTGTGAGCCTACCTCAACACAGCTGAACACACTGGCAAAATACAGTTAGTAAGAAAAAGTTCGAAAGTTAAAGAACCATTCAGAAGAAGAGGAGGCATGCAGACCTACATAGCTTGTCCTGTTACCAACACAGGCTTACTTGGTGGACTTAAGCTCTATGTCTTTGAGGGCAGAAACTTCAGAAGAACAAGAGGGTTACTTGTGCTACAGCTATAAAATATAACAGGCGGCCAAGCCTGGTGAAGTGTGAGTTTGGAAATCAGGTTGGACTCTCAGTTTGGACAACAGGTGACCCCGGCAAATTACTCAAACTCTAAACTTAGTTTTCTCTTCTAAAAATACACATAATGAGGTTCTACCATACAGTAGAATGTGAGGAATAATAAGAACACCCAGCAGGCATGCAGTACAGTGCCTACCACACAGAGTACTTAGCAAACCTGCAGCGCTCAACCCACCTCGTGGCCACCACTGCCAGCATCTGAAGGGATACAGGAAGAGGGGAAGAGGGCAGACCATCCTGCAGTGTGCCACGAAACACTGCCCCAAACACCAAAGGCATGCTCACGGGGAGGTCACATCTTAACTCTAGTGATAACACTAAAGTAGCAAGCTGCCAAGTATCCATGTTTTCAGGGTGATCTGACATGGAGAGAAGTGAGTTATCAAAACTACACTGACATTTTAAACATGCATCCATCGGAGTACTTTATCACATGTGATACAAGATTAAAGGGACTCATACTGTCATTTTCAAAACTCACTATATATGCATACAACTTAAAACGTCTGCCATTGGAAAACACCCAAGGACAGATTAAGATGGCTCAGTGAGTAGGTGAAAGCACCTGCCGCCAAGCCTGACGACCTGAGTTTGGACACACACACACACACACAGACAGACAGACAGACAGACAGACACACACACACACACACACACACACACACACACACACACACGAGGAAGAGAGGAAGAAAGGAAGGAAGGAAGGAAGGAGGGAGGGAGGGAGGGAGGGAGGGAGGGAGGGAGGGAGGCCCTAACGAAGCTGCTGAGATGGCTCGGTGAGTAAGTAAGGCGTGAGGACTTGAATTTGGACCCTAATGCCCACATACAAGCCGGGCCCAGCAGCGCAGGTCTGTAGTCTTCCTGTGAGAGCTGAGACAGGTGAGTTCCTGTCTTATTTACTGACCACCTAGTCAGGCCAATGGGTGAGCTCTGGGTTCAGTGACAGACAATCCCCAAAACAAGGTGAAAAGTCATAGAGAAAAACACACACCCCACCTTGGGCCTCTACATGCACTTAATTATAGTCCAATTATAACTAGAAGAAAGCAGAATTATAGTCCCAAAGTATATAAAGTCATGATTCTTTTTTTTTTTTTTTTTTTTTTTTTTGCTTTGTTTTGTTTTTTGTTTTTTGAGACAGGGTGTCTCTGTATAACCGTCCTGGGACATGCTCTGTAGACCAGGCTGGCCTGGGACTCACAGAGATCCTCCTGCCTCTGCCTCCTGAGTGCTGGGATTAAAGGTGTGTGCCATGATTCTTAAAGAGCACACATAGCTTCCCTTTATTTGCAAACTGCCTAGCCCTGGCACCTGCACGCCTTCTCGGTCACAACTGTCAACACTAGCCCTTGCTGATACCTTGGCTCTAAACAACAGTAGCTTTGTATGAACTGAATGGTATAGAAAACAGCAGATTGTTTTTTAAGATAAATTCTTGGTTATGCATTTAAAGTCCATGCTTGAAGTTATTTTTAGGATGAAATTATTTCTGTTACACACAAAGCGAACTAGATTCATGAATGACACTTGGCAAACCAGGGATCAACCACCAGCTGACTACGGGAAGCAACAAGACAACACTGGCGTGGCTAGCTTAGGAGAGGGTGGAACTCATGGCAAGACTGGGGGTTTGCACTCCGGCCGAATTCACCAGGGACACCTTTCGCTTCCGGAAGGGCGAGCTCACCATTCTGACATGTTCTCGTCGGAGCCCGGCTTCTGCTCCTCGGCCTCACACTCCATCCTTTCTTTCCTTCCGGTTTTGCTTAGGAAAGTCCTGCTTTCTGCCGATTCGCACAGCCCGTGGCCTGACGAGGTCCAGGGAGTGTTCTCCTTCCAGCGCGACAGGCGCTGCTTCTTGGCGGACTTGAACCTGCAGCCTCTCTCATAGCTCCAATCGGACACTTTCAGCTTCTGCTGCAGACTGGCGGCCACCTCTGACGTCACTCTCTTCACCTTCCGCCGGCGCCTGAGTGGCCGGCAAGGCGCATTTTCTGTAAAGGAGTCAGATTCGTGCCACGAGTGTTGCTTACTCCTGATGATGGCACTGAGGGCGGGGTGGCGTTTGGCCACCGCTGTGTCGTCAGAGTCACTGACATTGGTGAGCGGCGCCACTTCTCGACAGTCCTTGGTGGCCTCATCCAGACTGGACTCTGAGGCCTCACTGAAGCAGCAGGCGTGCTCTGCCAGGTGAGAAAAGTCAGACCTGCGCTTCCGGCCTCTGCGCTTCCGAAGCTGCCGCCTCTGCTGCCTGGGGCTCAGGGCCATCTCCTCCCATAGCTCACCAAGCTTACTCTGCTCAGAGGTCTGCTCCAAGGCTGAGGCTAAGTCGTGTACCAGCTCATCCATGAGGCCACATCTGCCAAAAAAAAAAAAAAAAAAAGACGAGAAGCTTGAAAAGACCTGCTGTTTTCCAGTAATTTTATAGAGCAATTTTATAATGGCAGTGTGGCTCCCTGCCTGGCTATAGAAAATAGACTCTTTAAATCCAGCTACACTTACCACTCTGTTTCTAACATCCACGCACCCTTAAGCCACAAATATAAGGTTTCTGGCCCTTGTTAAATACCTGAAATCAACATATTCAATGGCTCACCAGATGGCAACTGGGACATTAGCAAAAACAAACAGAGCTTCCTCTTTTCTCCAAGTAAATGTGTCCCTTGGTTGCTTGATCCTGAGAAAGTATCTCACCAGAGAGGAACAGCAAATCACACAACTTCAACACTATGGTAGAGCTAAGGGAGCATCGGACAGGATCCAGTCACAATGGAAGGCCAGGCTGTGGTCTGGGATACCTCCTAAAAATGCTTGCAGTAGGGAGGAGACAAAGAGCTGAGTGGCACCTATTGGGAAGACTTTGCAGTGTTCAAAGTCAGAGAATCTGTGGTTACCCAAGCAGGAAAAAGAAAGAAAGCCCACATCTGGTGACTACCATGGTAGGGACTGCTATCTGGAAGTTACTAGATATAGAATACTGTAGAACATGACCCTTTTATTATGGTTATTACTTTAGTATAGGACTTTGAGGTTACTCCTCCTGGTCACCCTAGTTATGTGCTTTAGTGCCGACTGCACAAAAGCACAACATAAATGAAACTAAAATGGATATGAAGGGTAGAGCAAGATTTCTGGCTACCAGAATCGACCCTTTCAAGGCATGAGTAGTAGAGGCAATTTTCAAATTTTCATTTTCAAAAGAAATGTCTAACGCCATCCATACAACACCTCAATTTTGTATACTAAAATAGCACCTCCCGAGCTCTTGTTAAGCCCAAAGTACACCTCAGCCGTAATTCGACTTAAAAGCTGAGCTCAGACCATAGTTCCCTTCATGCAATTTACATTTTGCAAAGGGCTTTCTAAAAACTGTTCTCACGGGATCCCTAATGTCAACAAATTCAAAGGCAGAAAAAGTCTTCTGGCGTATGTGTCAACATCTGTGAGAGCAATGGGGCCACCTAGCTCCAAAACTACCACCCAAACAAACTTCCTCAAAGTGTCAAAAGCCTTACAAAAGCAGATACACAAGGGGCGGGGGGGGGGGGGGGGAACGGCGATCTAATAAAGAACTACGGCTTTGGAACTCGGGCAGAACTGCACAAAAACTTTAACGTGGGACAAGTGTCCTAAACAGCGTGTCCTCAAACGCTGGCGCAGAATCCTTGCGCCTCAAAGGGGACAGAGAGGGGACACCCTGGTACACCCGCACCTCCAGGCTCACTCTCAGCAGACCCCAGATACCCTGCTCTGAGTCACCCACACTGGTGGGCCGCAAAGCAGCGACGGAGCCTCCCAATCAGTGACGGGAGGAGGGGGAGGCAGGAGGCAACTTCTCACGGGGGATTCACCCGCGACCGGGGGTCAGCTGTCTAGGGCAGACACTGTCTCCAACCTCGTCCTAGCGACTGGGTTCCTTCTGCGATGGGGAAGAAGGGAGGGACGGGGCGGGGGGTGTCACGGTACCACCACAAAGGTGAGAAGAGCCAGCCGTGTCTCCGAGGACTCCCCACCATGCCCAGCCCCTCCTCACGGGCTAGGGAGACCCCTGCTCGGGATGCCAAGCCCGAGCTCTCGCTGTCGCTCACCAAAGGGCACTGTCGCCACGGAGGCGGCCCGACCCTCGGCGCCCCAGGCTCGGGAGACGCGTCTAGGGCAACAAGCCCCCCCTCCCCCGCCACCCTCAGTCACTCGCCGCAGCCCCGCAGTGCCCCGGGCCACCCCGCCGAAACCCGGAGCCCGGAGGCCGCCCCGCGCGGGCCCAGCCTCACGAACATCCCTTCCCCTCACCGGCTGCCGCAGCCGCTCGTACCCGGCGCCGCCTTCGGGGCCGAAGCTCCTAGCCCGGGTTTCCCTCTCTGACCTCATTTCCGGTCTGGGCCGGAGAGGTGGGGCTGCAAGCAAGGGAGGGGCGGGCTATAAGAGAGGGCACACGCCCCGCCCTGCGCTTCCGCCCTGCGCGGCGCCCACTTCCGCTCCGCGGTGGGCGGGCCGCCGGGGAACTAGGAAGTGGGCCTGGAGGCAAAGGAGGACGGAATGGGATGGATAGTATGGGGCGAGAAGCCAGTTAGACCTGAGGCGAGACCTCCCTCCCTTAGGATGCTGATGTTAAGGGGAAGTGGGTCACCTGCCTTCGCATTAAGTTACTCAAGACATAAAAGTGTACATGGCTTGAGCAAAAAGCAAGTCCTGGTGCATTATAGCTCAAAGCCTAAAAGAAACACTAATAATCCCATACTAAGTGAATGAACAGTTAATAAATAGAGAAGAGATAAATTTCCTGTAGAAGACATATCATATCTTGAAGGATAACCCCCGTTTCCTCTCGAGCTGTGCATAGCAGCTTCCTTCAGAATAAGGAGCCCAAAAAGGAGTCACTTTATGGTGGAGAGCCTAGCAATCATTACCCTGGCTAGCATCAAGGTTAACATCTGTTGTACCCGTTTCTCGAAACCCCCAAAGACCACCAAGGGGCCGGTTTCTGATGCAAGCACATAAGGGTCCTTTTACTGTCAGGTTCAAACTGGGCCACTGTACAGCAGATGGAAGGAAATGTGGCAGTGGCCATGAACCCAGGTGTAGAGGATTTTTATAGGGAAAAACCACAAGCTGGGAATTGGCAACTTGGGACTGGGTAGAAGGGGTATGGAACAAGGTGGTTTTTTGAAACTATTGGTCTAGACTTTCAGCACAAAGCCACATTTGAAACCATTGGGTTAGACTTTTGGCCGGGAACCACAACCCCATGAACAAGATTATCTGGACTGCTCATCAGGATTATCTAGATATCTTCAAGGGCCATAAACTGCAAACAGAATGTCTGCAGGAGCATACTGCCCTTTATCTGTAGCATGAATCTAAAAGATCTTATTAATAAAAACAAACCTGGAGCCAGGTATTGGGGTGAATGTTGGAAGGTCAGAGAAGCAGAACAAGCCACAGCTAACCTCACCTCGCCAATTCCTCAGCTAATCCTGTTTCCTCAGACTGGAAGCCTCTGAGGCCTCATCTGAATGGATCTCAGCTGAACTGCTGATCAAAAGCCTAAAAGCTTAACCAGGCTCAAGTTCCTGGTTTTCACCCCTTGTATACTTTTCTGCTTTCTGCCATCACTTCTGGGATTAAAGGCATGAGTCACCATGCCTGGCTGTTTTCAGTGTGGCTTTGAACTCACAGAGATCCAGATGGATCTCTGCCTTCGGAATGCTAGGATTAAAGGCATGTGCTACCACTGCCTAACCTCTACATTTAATATTATGGCTGTTCTGTTCTCTGACCCTAGATAAGTTTATTAGAGTGCACAATATTTGGGGGAACACAATATCACCACATGTATCTGTTTGAGTTGTCATGGCACATTCCTGAGGTCTTTCCTGGAACTGAGTACAGCAGGTGGTATAAGATGCTGACCCTACCCTTAGATGGGGTCTGTATTGCCTTCACACATTAACAATTATGGTGATAGCACATGAACTTGATGTATAATGTAAATGACCCATAACCCCAGTCTAATCTCACGAAAGGAAGGGAGGGAGGGAGAGAGGGAAAGAGGGAGGGAAGCAGGGAGGAAGAAAATCAGTGAAAGAAAAAGTATTGGCTCAGGACCCCCAAGACCAAGTTCTCAGCACAAAGAGGATTTATTTGTCCCAGAGGGACAGAGGGCAGGGAATAAGAGACTAAGACAGGAGCTATAGGATGATAGAGAAGGGAAAGGGAACGAGGGAGAGAGGGCAGCGATATTTGTCCCAGAGGGACATCCTCTGGATGGAGAGGAGACAGATGTGGCCCATAGGCAAATAAATGTTGGTTTATAAAGGTAAAATGGGAAACTCCATGTTAGAGAGAGGTATTTCATTTTAATTGGGCATGTTAATTAGGTGAGCAGAAGTGGGCTTTTGATTGTTGGACTTCAATACTTTGATAGTTGGACCTTGGTAGTCATCCTCAGGAGGAGGAAGTGGCCAAATAAGGAAACAGACCTTGGGGCCAGCTTCAGGAATGTCATGCAAGGGTTTTTAGCAAGGCAGAGGGAATGGAGAGAAGGCCAAGGCCATGTTTACCATGCCCCAGTTGGCCGGAGTCCTTTCAATCAGACCAACTATGGTTGAAAACTAGTCTACAGAATGCTTCACCAGTTTGCCTCCAAACTGTTAAGGAAATCAAAGATAAGGAAAACTGTCTAAGGAACTGTCAAAGCTTAGAGGAGCCCAAAGTGAAACGTGACAACTGAATGCCATGTTGTATACTGGAGGGATACTGGAATAGAAAAAAAGGAGAACTAGATGAAAAGTAAATCTGGACAAAGGATAGATTTTAGTTAATACTAATAATGTAGTAAAAGTTGATTAATTACCTGGGTGTTCTGGATGGCTTTATGTCAGCTTGACACAAGCTAAAGTCATCTGAGAGGAGGGAACCTCAATTAAGAAAATGCCTCTATAAGACCGAGCTGTGGGCAGGCCTGTAGGGAATTTTCTTAATTAGTAATTGACAGGGAAGGGCCCAGCCCATTGTGGGTGGGGCCATCCCTGGGCTGGTAGCCCTGGGTTCTATAAGAAAGCAGGCTGCCCTGATGAGTAGGCCAGTAAGCAGCACCCCTCCATGGCCTCTGCATCCCCTGTCCAGGTTTCTGCCCTGCTTCCCTCAGTGATGAACAGTGCTGTGGAAGTGTAAGCCAAATAAACCCTTTCCTCCCCACGTTGCTTTTGGTCGTGGTGTTTCTTCACAGCAACAGAAACCCTAAGACCCTGAGTACGGTGGAACATGCCTTTGATGCCAGCACTTGGAGGGTCAAGGAAGAATTGCCAGTGTGGGGCCAGTCTGAACTACATAGCAAGTTCCAACCAGCATAGCAAGACCTGTGTAAAAATGTATTATATACAATATAAACAAAGGAAACAGGTTGTGTGTGGTTTGTATAGAAACTGTAGGATCTTCATAATTTTCCATAAACCTAAAATTATTCCAAAATTAAAAGTTTTTTTTTAAAAAAATGTACATGAATTTTGGCTCGAAAACTCTTCTAAGACTTGTTCTAATGAAAAATTAAAGTGGACTTTTAAGAAATGCTAAATATGTAAATTCATTTCTGCGGTATTCATTGCAGAAGAAGGACAATGCTACTAGCTAGAAATAGAAGTATATGACAGGGATTAGTTAAGGAAAACTCTGGTATATCTATGAAACAGAATTCCTTGCAGCCTCTCAGAATTGAAGTCATGCCAATGGGTTGTCCTCAGTGGTAAAGCATGTGCTTAGCATGGACAAGGTCCTGAGTTCCATGCCAGCAATATAAATAAAAATTGATGTTGCAGTAGATTATTTGATGACTTGAAAAGGTACTGATTTAAGATGGGCATAGTAATATATGCTTTTAATCCCAGCACTAGGGAGGCAGAGGCAGGTGGATCTCTGTGAGTTCGAGGCCAGCCTGTTCTACATAGAGACTTCCAGGACTGTCAGGACTACATAAAAAGACCCAGTCTCAAAAAAAAAAAAAGTTACTGATTTATGATCATATATATTTCTATATGATATTATATCAGGTATGCACATACTTTTAATCCCAGTATTCATTAGGCAGAGACAGGTTGATCTCTGTGAGTTTAAGGCCAACCTGGTCTACATAGAGTGTTCCTGTGTAGGCTAGCCAAGGCTATATGGTGAGACCCTGTCTCAAAAAAAAATTAGTTTTGTAAAAATATCTGTATCTCCAATCTCTTTTTGTGGATTTCCGGAATTATCTGCTGGTAAACTGTGTAAAGAAGAACAGGAGCTGGAGAAATGGCTGGGTGGTTAAGGTGCTTGCAGTACAAGTGTGAGTCCAGACCCTCAGTCTTCACATCAAAAACCAGTGTAGTGTTCTGCTCCTGTATTCTCAGTGCAAGGTACAAGTACCTCGGGGCTTGCTTGACGACCGATATATGAAATCACCCTCTGTACACACACACACACACACACACACACACACACACACACACACACACACACACACACACACACACGCTTACCCACCAAGAGTTAGGGGAGATGACGAAGATAACAAATTTGGAGCCAAAGTGACACAGAGACTGATCAGCAAGAGAAGTCGAAAAGAGAAATGGACCGGTGGGAAAATGGTTCATTCTGTTTTGAACTTGATGAATTTGTGACTCTCGCAGGACAGGAGATATGGAAATATTCACCAGGTATGCACGGCCATCAGACCTCTGTTCTGCTCAAGTGAAAGTCGCCTCCCAGGGGTCTCATCTGTTTCTGTACTGTCAGTTCCCTCCATCTACACTGAGAGCTCCCAATGTCTTCAATTCAGGGTCTGCTCTCTGCTAGAGGCCGTGTGTACACCCTCCACCGGCACCTATAATTTAAGATGTCAAACTATAACTTCGTTTCTTCCATTGTTCCTATCAAATCTGTCCCCGTTTGGAGAAATGCCACTGCCACCAAGGCCCTAACCTTCTAAGTATTTCCAGTTCTTGCTTCTTCCTTCTCCCGTTCTAGCTAGCCTGTTACTCAGTGAAAGCTCAGCCTCGGGTTGCCACCATCACCGGGTCCTCAAACCCCAGCCATTCTTTTTGTTTGTTTGCTCTTTGCTGTTGACAGGTTCACTCAGCTGAGCGACACAACAACCACCTTGCTGGTGCCAGCACTTGTCACCCCTCCAGAAAAGCCATCGTTTGCTTGCACCCCAGTGAACTTCCTAAAACACAATTTGGATCGCGTCGCTTCATCCATGGTCTACTGCCTCCCGGGTCACGCTTGAGCACAGCAAACCACTTGCTGCTTCCGGAACACCCTGGGGACTTGGGGGTGATTTAAAGGCTGAAAGCCAAAGTCACCTCCATGAAGAGTTCTCCTTGCTTGTCCACTCCTCTGCCCCAGCTCTCAGCACTTAGCTGGATCTTTATTAGAGCGCGCTCTCTTCATTCAACCTTGAATGAGAGGCAATGATGAGCAAGTGAGCCTCCCCCAACTAAATCACTCAGCAAGCAAATATTTACCGAGCACCTTCAGCTTCCCTGGCCCCTGGCTGAGCCCTGGAGATGTGGCTGTGTAAACAAAACAAAGCCTACTCCACCTCCCTGAGGCCCAGCCCCATTCATCATACTGGTGTGGCTCGGAGCTGTGCGCGTGGGGGCAGGTGCTTGATAGATTCAAAAATCAAATAAGTATTTGTTTACTAAATGCTGGACCAGGAAATTAGAAGACCTTGCCACCATCCTAAAATAAACTGTTAATGAAAACTCCATCTTTGTGAAAAGATGGAAGCCATGAGCAGGGAGTCGGAATAAAAGAGCGAAGGAGGCAGCTCATTTGATATCGCCTAGCATGCGGGAGGAGGGGAAGTTCATGGTCATCCCTGGCCACACAGCGGGCAAGCCTGGGATACAGGAGCTGTCTCTAGGGAGAGAAGGATGCAGGAGAGAGGGGAGACCACCACCGAGGGGACAGAGAAGGAGGAACAGAAGCAGGGAGAAGAGAGGAGTAGGGACGGGGAAGAGAGAAGGGAGGAGAAAACGTCTCACTGCTTTCCCAGCGGGTCACAATCACAGCCGGCTCAGTCAACACTGGATGACTGAATTCTTCATCCTCTCCTCTCTACCATTCTTTTTCATTTCCCCCGTTTCCAGCTCAGATCTTCTCTAAACCAATCCCAGACACCCTGGAAAATTTCCAGAAGTTCGTTGTCGTTAACTCTTGTTTCCGGCAACCAAAGAGGGCAAGAGTGTGAGTGTTGAGATGGAAAACAAGTGATTCCTCCCAGCCAGGCAGCCTCCTCCCCTGCCCCAAGAACTCTGGTATCCTCTCCGTACAAGAAACCTCCCCGGCGGCAGGGACTCAGAAACAGGGGCTGTTGATCAGTTCTTGGCGTCAGTGGTGACAGACACAGAATTGCCAGTGGTGACAGACACAGAATTGCCTTAGGGCATGTCAAGAGAGGTCTGTGTTGTGGTCCAGAGCTTCTCCGTGGCCTCCTACGCCACATCTCTCACTCTATCTGCCTCTCTTCAACTCTGTTGGGTTTTGTGGGTTTGTTCAAGCAGTGTTTACTAAAGCCGTCTGATAGGCAGACCTCGTGTGAAGGCTTCAAAGTTCTTCTTTTCTTCAGCCCTCTTGTTGTGGAGCTGCTTGAAACATCCCTCCCTGAAAAAGGAAGGGGACTCCTTAAGACTCAGGAAGTAGAGGAAACGTAGAAGGCCAAAGAAGGACTCAAACTGTACAAGTGTCAGGAAGAGTCACAAGGCCCCTTCCCAAGTGTGTGTAAGCAACGATGTAACCATTAGAGAGAGGAGACTCTCCCGCTGGCCTGCAAGATCTTCAGCGAGCTTTAGGAATACAGATTTGCCCATGCAGATGTAGGCTTTTCTGGACAAAGCAGCTGCCTTGGGGTCATCCATGTTCCTGTAAGCAGCCCTTTGCTTGGACTCCTATAAGTAGCCACAATACGTACTGGGTCACTAAGCTAGACTTGGGTGGAATCATGTCTTTGGTCTGTTATCTGGGCCCTATCTGAAGTAAATAGACATTTGCTCACATCTCCGCAAGTGGAAAATTGTTCACACCATACCTCTCAATAACCATTTGATATCAGTGGCTTTCCATTTCCTATGGCTGCTGTAATGAGTCGCCATGCATTGAGTGGCTTAACGCACCAGTTTATGTCCTTATAGTTCTGTATGAAATTGGATGCAGGCCCTACTGGGATAAACTCAAGGCATCTGATAAACTATGTCCCTTTCTAGAGGCTCTGAAGAAGAGTCCGGATCCTGGACTATCATTCTCACACCTAGCCCGTTATGTGCCATGAGGAAGGAGAGAGGCAACATGTATGAGTTCCAAAGATTTTAATAATTCACCACATAAGCGGGTCACTGATCAATCAGGGCTGCAGGGCAAGGACGCGGGAGCCTTGTTTCTCCTGACAGCCCTGAGCAGGGGCAGAAGTGGGGTTTATAAACACAAAATTCACAAACATTTGTTGCTAGGGTACAGTTACAATTTTCACCAGTCAGAAATCAAAGATTAGGGACTTTCCTTGTGTGTTCCATCATTGTTAACTGACATGCAATACAGGCCTTTTAGTCTGACCAATCAGATTCATTTGTTCCTTCTGTTGTTAGGGAGAGCCATAATGTTTCTAAAGAACTAAAGATGCATAACAACTATTCTACGGTTTAGGGAGGAGGCCAGTCAGCCACTGGAAAGTTCTGCTCCCCTAGAGTTTGGGAACCTGAACTTTATTTCACCCTACAGGGAAAATGGAGTCTGAAGTCAAAATGGCCGTACCCAGGCCAAAATGCTTTTGCCTGCTCCCTTCAATCATCATTTAAAAGCCACCTACCATCTTTGACTTGTGGCTCCTTCCACCAACTTCAAAGGCAAGGACGTAGAAACTCTTTGGCCTGTGTCCTGTCTTCATGCTTCTCTCTAAGCATAGTGGTGTTGTAGAATATTCTTTTAAGGTGTGTTACTTTTGTGTATGTTGCATTTGTTTATCTCTGTGAAGCTGTGTGACTGTGCCTGTCTAACACACCTGATGGTCTAATAAAAAGCTGAATGGCCAATAGCGAGGCAGGAGAAAGGTTAGGCGGGGCTGGCAGGCAGAGAGGATATATAGAAGGAGAAATCTGGGAGAAGCAGCAGCAGCCAGAAAAGGAGGAGGACTCCAGGGGCCAGTCACTCAGCTACAGCAAGCCACGGAGTAAGAGTGAGAGTAAGATTACAGAAGTAAGAAAGCAGGAAAAGCCCAGAGGCAAAAGGTAGACGGGGATAATTTAAGGAAAGCTGGTTAGAAACAAGCCAAGCTAAGGCAGTGCATGTATAAGTAAGACTAAGCCTCCGTGTGTGGTATATTTAGGAGCTGGATGGTGGGTCCCCCAAAAGAGCTAAAACAAACAACATAGTTGTAAGGAGCTCTCTGTTTTTAGGATCTCATGAACCTAGACTGGGCCCACTCAGATAAACTACACTGTTGTCCTCCCGAGGTCCTTGATTAGTTGGATTGGGGATGTTGGGTGGTTTGTTTGTTTATTTGAGACAGGGTCTCACTATGTAGCTTGGGCTTGCCTGGAGCTCTGTAGATGGGGCTGGTCTTGCTCTCATGGAGATCTGCCTGCTTCTGCCTCCTAAGTCCTGGGAATTATAAACATATGCTACCACACCCAGCTCAAGGTCCTTAACTTTGATGACATCAGTAAAAATCCCCTCTGTCACAGATTCTCCCTAATTTCCCCCTAATACACTATTTAATAATAGATGTTACAGATGAAAAGATCTAGAGCTCTGAAGAAGCTAAATTCGCCTGAATCCACACAGCTGGCAAATGATGGAGCCCAGGATTGAAATCTACATCTGTCTGACTCCCCAGTGTTATATAACCAACATGCATGTATTCCTACTCCACCCCCCCCCCCCCCCCCGCTGTCACAGCTGCTCTGGAGAACAGCTGTGGTTCCCTCGAGAATGCTCCCTTCTTCCCAATGGCATCCCCTCATGTTGCTTGGCTAATGTCGTGGTGATAAACACCGGGCAGCTTTCCCAACGCAGATTTGTTTTCTTCATTTCCAGAGACCAGAAATCACAGGAGTCATTTCCGCGGAGGCCTTTCTTCCTGTGTGTTTGTTGTTGTTTTACTTTTAGTGGTGCTGAGCATCACACACGCCAGCAAGCATGCTGCCTCTGAGCCACACCCTGAGCTCAGACCCCCCTCCTCAGCTTGCAGATGGCTATCGCCATCTCTTTAGAAAGACATCTTTCCGGGCGTGTGCTCCCCTGGTATCTGTGTGTGCAAGCTTCTGAGTGGCAGTCACGGAGCCTGCACAGGTCTGCACTATGTCTTCTGCAGACAAGCTGTGGTTGTTTAGTGTGGGTTTTTTGTGGGACTCACAACAGTGGGAGTGGGGATATCTCTGACTCTTTCACCTGCACTTGAGACCCTTTTCCTCCTACTGGGTTGCCTCATCCAACCTTGATATGAGGGTTTATGCCTGATCCTATTGCATCTTGTTATGCTATGTTGATTTCCTTGGGAGGCATGCTCTTTTCTGAAGGGAAATGAGAAGCAGTGGATCTAGAGGGTGGTGGGGATGAGAACTGAGAGGAGCGGAGAGAGGGGAGGCTGCAGTCGGGATGTATTGTACAAGAGAAGAATAAATAAGCAAAAAGAAGAAAGAATCACAGCAGGAGACCATCTCCCCTCTTTTCCTGGGAATTGGACTGAGTATGACGTCTGGGAATGCCATCTCATCTTGCCAACCTCAAGGGGTTTAGAATGGAAGGACAACCTAGATCTCTCAGGAGGTCCCTGAACACGGGATCAACCAACGCTGACAGATCCTTTCCAGAATATTCTGCTCTGTCACATACTGACGGTCCTATTTCAGCAACTCTGAGTTGTCCATTTCTATTACTTGCGGCCCAAAGTCCCTAGCTTTCCCACCTGCCCACCATTCAGGCCGTTCTCTCAGATCCACCGCTGTCTTCTTTCTTCCCCTTCCTCAGAACTGAACTTCCACCCTTGGAGACATACAAATTGTCCTGCCATTGAAGCTTGGCATGGAGTAAAACCCTGAAGCTCTGTTCCGAAGCACTCTGTTCCGAAGCACTCTTGCACAGGCTGGAGCCATCTGGACAGGTAAGGAGGAGCTGCAGAACCAAGCGCAGATGACTACCTTCTCACACAGCCCCAAACCAGACATGAGGGCAGAAAGCAGGAGTTCTCGGACACATGGACCGAGGCTGTTGAAGATGGAACTCGGTGAGCGCTTGGAAGACGTGATGAAAGATTAGCTGATCCTGAGTTCTTCAATGGACCGGAAGGGGTGAGGGAAGGGAAATGAGCATTCGGAAGCTCTGTCCAAAGTGTCAGGAACTACATAGACTAAGACAATTAAAAACACAGTCACTTAGCAACAAGGATGTGTTCTGAGAAATGTGTCCTGAAGCGGTGCAAATGTTGCAGAGCATGCTTACACACGCCTGGCCGGTATAGTGCGATCACTTGCGGTGGCCTCCTGACACAATCAAGAGATGCAGTACACGTGAGCTGTAGGAAGGGACTGTTGGTGCTACACTCACTGCACATTGTTTTCCATCGACCTGCTCTTGGGAGAGTAAGGAGTGTGCTCTAAGACAACGGAGAAAAGTAATGCAGAGCTGGGCGGTGGTGGCGCCCGCCTTTAATCCCAGCACTCGGGAGGCAGAGGCAGACAGATCTCTGAGTTCAAGGCCAGCCTGGTCTACAGAGTGAGTTCCAGGACAGCCAGAGCTGTTACACAGAGAACCCCTGTCTCGAGGTGATTCATATCATTATCAAGTATTATTACTATTTATAATTATTTGACTATTTTATCTTATTATTTGTTTATGTGTGTGGATGTGTGCTTGTTTATGTGTGTGCAGCGACACATGTGTGAGTGTGCATGGAAAGGCCAGAGGACAACTTTGCTTGTCATCCTCAGACACGCTGGCCACTTCCTTTGAGACAGGGTCTCTTATTGGCCGGGACCACACCAATCCCAGGGACTCTCCTTTCTCTCCCCTCAACCCTTGACTGGGATTGCATGTGGGTACTGGAGGTGGAACTCAGCTCTTCATACTTGGGAGGCGAGCACTTTAAAAACTGAGCCCCCCCGCCCCCGCTTCTACACTATCATTGTACATGTTACCCTTTTTTACAGCTGGCAGTGCCTAAGTTAGTTCATGCCAGCATCACCGTGAACACATGAAGGACGATTGTCCTACACCACTAAAGCAGCTGTGATGCCACGGGGTGATAGGGGTTTTCAGCCTCGTTACAGTTCCACCCTTCTGTATGAGCGCTATTATTGGTCAAAACACCCTTTTGGTGGCGGGGTAGGGGGGCATGACTTAATGGTCATTATTGTCTGTTGGGTACTCAGCACTTAAACATTAGTGTGGATTAATTCAGTCCTGTCAGGGTTAATCCTCACGATAATCACGTACGTGGGTAGTAGCAGTGTGACTATTTTATTACATTTATGTACTTGCTCTGTGTGTCATGCCTCGGTCAGAGGCATAACTGGAGGGATCTGGTTCTCTCCTTCCACCTTATAGGTTCCAGGGCTCCAACTCAGGTCCACAGCCTTAGAAGCTGGCATCTTCCCTGACACACAGCAGGACACATATAGATATATCAACTGCTAGGCATGTACTGTGATACAAAGAAAACCATATCTCTTTTATTAATTGATAAGATTGCTTCATTAGCCCTCCAAATCACCCTATGATCTAAGGCAGTGGTTCTCAGCCTTCCTAATGCTGTGACCCTTTAATACAGTTCCCCCTGTTGTGGTAACCCTCCCCTCCACAAATCATAAAATTATTTCATTGCTACTTCATAACTGTAGTTTTGCTACTGTTAGGAATCATAATGTAAATACCTGATACGTAGGATATCTGATATGTGACCCTGTGAAAGGATCATTGGATCCCTCCCCTAAAGAGGTCTCGACCCCCAGGTTGAGAACTGCTGGTCTACATGATCCTTACTCAGACATGGAAACTGAGAGTTAGGGCTTCAGCATACTAATTTGGAGGACAGGAAAGACACTCCATTTTGTAACAGTTGCGCTTAGAGGCAGCCTTTGTTAGCTTACTGTGTATACCTCTGTTTTAATATTCAGTGGTTTCTTTAAGATTTAACATGCATATGTTAACGGCCTGCCTTCAGGTCATATTCCTCTTGGTGCTTAGCATATGAAGCTTGTCACAGTATCCCACCACTTCCTGCTGGGGTAGAGGTGTTATGATTTGAAAATGAAAATCCCCAACAGGCTCCGGTGCTGAAATTCTCTTTGACACACACACACACACACACACACACACACCACCACCAGTAATGTAATGTGATCTTGAGAGGTTCTGGAAACTGTAAGAGGTAGGACCTGGCTTGAGGAAGTAGGTCACTAAAAATGGGCTCTTGGGATATCTTGTCCCTGGCTCCCTCATTCTCTGCTTCCTGTTCACCCAAAGGTAAACATCTTCTGCCACACGCTCTCACTACCAAGATGTCCTGTGTCAACACAGGCCCAGAAATAACAGGGCTGACCACAAGGGATAAAACCTACTAAAACCATGAGCCAAAATAAATGGTCTCTCCCTTAAGTCATCCTGTCGTAAAAGTAACCGGCACAGGGCATGACCAGAGAAAAACACAAGTTATTTAAAATCAGTTTGCCACGACCCAGAGCCTACATAAATGAAGACTTAAAGGAACAGAGAAGGATCTGGAGAGATGGCTCTGTGGTTAAGAGCACTGGCTGCTCTTACAGAGGACCTGGGTTCAATCCCCAGCATCCACATGGTGGCAGGTCACAGCCATCTGTAACTCTAGTCCCTGGGGGTTCAATGGCCTCTTCTGACCTACTCAGGCACCACATGCATGTGGTACGTAGACATACATGCAGGCAAAACACTCACATATATAAAATTAAATTAGCCAGGCAGTGGTGACACACGCTTTTAATTTAAGCACTCAGGAGGCAGAGCCAGGCAGATCTCTGAGTTCGAGGCCAGCCTGGTCTACAGAGCAAGAACCAGGACAGGCATCAAAACTACACAGAGAAACCCTGTCTTGAACCACCCCACCCCATCCCCCCCCCCAAAAAAAAAATAGAAGAAGGAAAATGAAATTAAATTTTAGGAAAAGAAACAGGAAAATTTGTGTTTCTGGACAGTCATGTAAAAGTATGATTAGAGGTTTAAGAATATAATCAAATGGTAACAAACATCAGTAACTCAACAACAGTTATTTATCCATATTCTCCTTGTCGGCCTTGTATGAGAAAGACATTCTTTTCTTTGGTATGGGGTAGGGAACATTCCTGAATGGGAGGAAGTCTTTGGACCTATTTTCAGGAGAATGTCAGCTGTTATAAAACCCATTTCAGGGAAGAAGAGGTGAGTGGACGTTGTAGCTTCTGTGGCCGCGGCTGCTGTTATTTCCTCTATGGACACAGTGCCATACTTTTAGTGGCATGTCCTGGACCCATCAGTTGTCATAGATTTTATTTCTCCATATGACAGAATTCCCACAATATATTGCTGTTTTTTGCCTTTAGTCACTTTATGTTATTGTTTAAATATTTTAAATAAAATATTTTTATAGTCACACAATTATTATAATTTTGGGTGATTTTTATTCCCTTATGTAGATTTAAATCTGGATCTGTAATGTTGTTTCTGTCTGCAATATTTTCCTGAGTATTTTCTACCAGTCTGGTATGTTGGTGATGATTCATTCAGATCTGATTTCTCTGGAAAAGTCTTTATATTTTCATTTCTGGAAGATGTCTTTGATTGGTGGACAATGTTTTCATTTATTATTATTATTTTGGTTTTTCAAGACAGGGTTTCTCTGTGTAGCCCTGGCTGTCCAGAATTTCATTCCGTAGACTAGGCTAGCCTCAAACTCAGAGATCTGCCTGCTTCTGCCTCCCGAGTGCTGGGATTAAAGGTGTGTGCCACCACTGCCCAGCTCTCCTTTCCTTTTACGTCTTTCTTTTCTTCCTTCCTTCCTTCCTTCCTTCCTTCCTTCCTTCCTTCCTTCTCTTTTATTTTTGCCTTTTATTTTAGGCAACTCATATTGTTGTTTTCAAAGTCAGTCATCTTTTTCATCCACAAGATCAAATAGGCTGTTTATCCCATCCAATGTATCACCTGTCATCTCAGATGCTGTGTTTGCATTGAAGCTAGATCTGAAATCTTTCTTTTCTCTTTTTCTGTTACTATTGTGGTACCTGACACCATTTTCTATTAACTTCTCAACAGCAGTTCTTCCTCAACATGTTCAAGTCTCTCCTTCATGTGCTCATGTTTTTCTTACCTTGTTGAACATGTGAAATATAGTAACAGGTGTTTTGTATGTCTGTTTCCTTCATTTTTTCAGTGTTTCATTTTATTCAAGTCAACTTCCTACTATCTGTAACTCCAGTTCTAGAGATTTGAGGCCCTCTTCTGACTTCTCTGGTCATGGACATGGTGCACAGGCACACATACAGGCAAAACACTCACACACATGACAAATACAATTAAACTCTTTTTTTTTTTAAGAAGAAGGAAAGTTTGGGGTGCACACAAGCTGACAACCTGGATTTGGATTCCCAGAACCCACACAAAAGCTGAATGAAGTGGCAGAAAGGTCTGTAATTGCAGCGGACAGCGACGAGAGAATCTCCAGGGGCTCCCAGGGCAGCCAGCCTGGCTTACACAGCGACAGAGAGACAGGAAGGCGAGGTTGTAAAGGAAAACCAGGGTAGTTGCTTGGGAGAGGGAAATGAGTGAGAAGGACGTGTAATGAGACATATACATGGAGAGACCGTGACTCCTGCTTTGTGCGCTACTGTTTAAAAAGAAAAAAAAAAAGATTTAGTGACTGGGCTGGCGAGTTAGCCAATATATCTCTGCAGATAGAGGCACTTGCTGCCAATCCTGGCAACATAAGTTCGATTCCTGAGACCCACAGAGTAGGAGCAGAGAGCTGACTCCCTCAGGTGGTCCCTCTGAATTCCCCTGTGTGCACTCTGGCATACAAGCTCTCACATTCTCTCTCTCTCTCTCTCTCTCTCTCTCTCTCTCTCTCTCTCTCTCTCACACACACACACACACACACACACACACACACACACTCATGTTAAACAAACAAGTGTAAAAAAAAAAAAACCTTCTTAATTACTTAAAACAACATTTATTCAGCAGCTCCTTCAGATCCCCATGCTGTCAGGGACGGTTTGCCCGTCTGGGCCTGGCTGGTCATGGCTGGTCATGGCTGGGCTTACCCAATATATCTACAGTTAGGTGAAGGCTGTGTATTATCCTGGGATATCACTGTGTAGGACAACTTGACTCTCCTTCTCTGTCTACCACAGACCTCCAGCAAGCTGATACAGGCGTATTCTCCTGACCAGAGGCCAGTCCTTACATGATGTCCTTCCAACCATAAAGACACCAAGGAGAGGAGGCAGGAATGTTCTGTACTTAATGCGTTTTTAAGCCCTGCTTGAATTAAGGTTGTAAGCGACACCTTGGCCAGAACAGGTAGGTCATGAAGACCGAACTCACCAGGGAAAGGCTATACACAGAGAGACATTAAAGAAAAGCAGTAACACCCCAAACTCTCGGGGGTAGGGTCGGTGCTGAGATCCATTTCCCCATCCACAAAGTAGATATCATGCCTATTTCGCAGATAGGAAAGTAAAGTAGCACAAATTAAGGACCCCTGCCAAGGTTATGTTCGGAGGCCTTGGGGTTTGAGCCCAGGTAACGGTGGCCTTGGAGTCCTGCCGTTCAGCTTAGTGCCGTGGTACCTACAGTGGATAGGTCCAGGGAAGATCCAGCCTTGGGCACCGCTCGCTTCTCTTCCATCCTCCTCTCTGAGCCTTCCACGGCATAAGCCTTCTGAAAACGAAGCCACAGACCTCCAGGGCCGATGGAGAACGCCCCTCTTGTTTCCGCACCCCAAGTACCCACGGCCACACGGAGAAGCCACTCAGGGGTTAAAAGCAAGGAAGAGAGAAACAAAGGAAGGAATAAAGTCAAGAAATGTGCCATGAAGCTTCTTGGAGCGCAAAGCAGAGAAAGTCATTTCCAACTTCTTTCATCTCCAAGATGAAGCCACTAAATAAAGGGGCAAAGCGGCGAACACAAGGGCTTTTAATCTGTCTCATCTTCTTCATAATAACTGCAAATTTTCCCTGGGCCCCTGGGAGGGAGCTCTTCCCTGCGCTCGGCCTTATCTCCCCCTCCACATGGCTCGCCCGCTGCCCGGGCCGTCCCAGCGAGGCCTGGGGGAGCCCGCTCTCCCCGCCGCATTGTTCGGCGGCCCAGGGCTGGAGGAGGGCGGCGGGCCCGTCAAAGGGAAGCGGGCTCGGCAGCGCCTTCATTAACGCCGCCTTTCAGCCGCGCGCATATCAGAGCCAGGCCTTTTCAGAGGCGCTAATTAGCAATTTGGAGCCTGGCCCCCTCTGGAGAGGCGCCTTCAATGTAACAAGTGGGAAGCGCGGCCGCTCCCTTTCTTCTTGCACTTAATATTTATTGTTTTCCGTTTTCTGCCCCCTCGGCTAGTCCGTCCCCTCCTCGCTCGCCCCATTGTCCGGCTCACCACCGCCAGATAAGACCTGGCGGGGAGGAGGAGGAGTGCATCATTAATCACTCTTTTAATTCTGGGCTAATGATAACTTTCTTCTCCGACCGAGAGAAGTTAATCTTTCTTGGGTGTGCAGCGAGGAGGGAGGGAGTCAGGCGGCGTTGGGGGATTAGACCCCGCCGGAGACCACAGAAGGGACTCGTTCGCTGCTCTGCCCACCCAGGTCTCCGGTTTTCCTGGTGACCTGTTGGCGCCTTACAACTAGACCCCTCGTTTTCCCGCCCCCTTCACCCAGCAGCAGCCTGCACCAGCCTGTATTACAAAAACTCACCTCGTTCTCCAGGGTGCCGCGGATGGAGCTGGGCATAGATGGTTTCTAGCCATTAAGAGCGCTCCCGGGTAGGATTCCCAGCACCCGCGGTGGTGGTTCACAACCATCTTAGTTCCGGTTCCGGGGACCCGGCGCCCTCTTCTGGCCCCCACAAGCACTACACATGCACACAGTGCGTTTACATCCATGCAAGCCAAAACACTCATACACCTAAATAAATCTTTATAAAAGAAAAAAAGTCCCACTGAGAGGCCACCTCCTCCGTGAGGCCAGTCTTGATTGTCCTGGTTACATTTCTCTACTTCCTCCCATGGCAATCCCATGGCACTTTTCATAAGGTGTGGATTCCACGCATCGTAAAGGCCGTTTACAACTCCAAGCGTACACACGCCAGATCTGTGAAGTGCCCACATCCTTCCCAGGACTTCACTGGCGACTGATAAGCAAACTTGTCCACAGCCTCCTGACTGTGGAGACTTTCCCTGTAGCCAACATTTGAGCAGCACTTACTTTGTTCCTCATGCCGTTCTAAGTATTCACCAACGGGTATGGTTTGGAAGTGTAATGTCCTCCAACGGTTCATGTGAGGGAGGCTCGCTCCTGAGGGCCGAACTATTGGCTTTAGAAGGGGAGGCCTAACGGGACATACTTAGATCATTCGGAGTAGAACCTTGAAAGATGAAATCCTGGTGTTTTCTCTCTCTTGCCACCCCCTACACACACCCCAGTCTGCCTCCACTTCCTGTTCCCCTTCTTTCCTGGCTTGTAGTATGTGTAGTAGGCCTTCCTGCCATAATAGGCTGCCCTGTCCAGAGGTCCAAACCAATGTCGGAGGGACCTTGGCCTTGAACCCCAGAACCACGAACCAGAATAAAATTTGGATCTCAGCTATTTCAGGTCAGCGGTGCAAAGCTGACTGACACACACCATTCCTCATTTAATCTTTATCACAACCCAGGGAGGTAGTTTTGTCCCCATGCTACAGGTGAGGAAATAAAGCCACAGAGAACGTAAGCGACTTCCTACATTTTCAGTGCTGCTAAGCGGTAGCGCCGGGATTCGAACCCAGGCTCTTCAGCATCTTGGTTCTTAAAGACAGTTCACTAGGATGTGAACTTCACCACAGGCCTCTGCCTCTTTACCTGGTCAGAGACCTGGCTGGAAGCGGGTACACCAAGCGTACAGGCAGGTTCAGGAGGGGTGGTACGGTGGCGGATAGACAGGCTGTCACCTAGAAACCCACACCACAGTTAGGCCAAATGAGCATGAGCAGCGGAGGCTTATCCTGGGCCCTTGGTCCGTGGTCAGGACCTGAGTCATGTGATCTCACTTCTCACCCTGGGCCACTCCCTCACTGAGGCAGCCGGAGCCCTTCCCAGCAAACCCTGGGTTCTGCCCTGCAGAAGTGAGCGGAGCAGCGTGCCCCGGAGAGGGAGGGAGGACAGGAGAGGCCCTGAAAATCCCCTCCGAATTATAAACATATCCTCTTTAAGTACATTTCTAAGGATAACATTTGTATTACTCTGTCCTGTGCCTGCAGATAGGGCCTGCTTATCGCCGGCATCTCCTTTCCTTTTCTCTGCTCTCTGCTGGGAGCGGTCCCTATCTGAAGCCACGCTGGCAATCCGCTTCTTGGCAATTGTTTCGATCGAGGGGAAAAATTAATTTCTGCCTATCGTTAATTGAGAGAATTGTGTGGAGGGTGAGGGGAAGGGAGGGGGGGAGAGGGGAAGGAAGGAGGTGGAGGGGAGCAATCGTGTTATTCACCGTGTCCCTTTCATAAGCAAATATCCTGATTGCCATCAGTGAGATGAGAGGCTCATTAATGCGGGAAGCAGAGGTGATTAGAGAAGTCCTCCAGAGCCATTGAGCTAAGCGGGAGGGAGGGTTGCAGGGATCCGCAGGCCCAGCGAGTCTGGGGGGACTGGGCTGGGGGAAGGCCACTGGCCTCTTAGATGAGCACTTAGCTCCTCACTCCTTCTCCACTGGTTTCACTGTCCAGTGTCCCCCGAAACATCAACTAGTGTTGTAAAGAACGGAAAAAAAGGGAATGAAAACTTCACAGAAGTCGCATTCCCTCTAGGAACCCCACCCTGACACTGAACTGGAAGTCTACAGGACAAATTGTCTGCCCCCTCCCCCCCACAGTCCCCACCCCCATCCCCGCCACAATGTGCTTGGCTGACAGCACGTGTTTTTAAATGATGCGGCTGTGTCTGTGCTGTGTGGTCTGACGGTTCCCCTCAGTTCCTGCTAACTACTTCCATCCTGCCTCGATTGTTCAAGGTCTCTCCTGGCCTGAGAATTCTGGCCCTTGGTCAGGCTGGGGCTGCAAAGCTGAGACCTGCCAGAGGCAGTGGGTGCTGGAGACTGGGGAGAGAGGATGCTGAGGACGGTAGACAGATGGGAGTGATACAAGGATGGATGCTGCCCTTCTGGACCACCTCTGATTTCGCCCACTGCCGAATTGTGCTGGCCAGTGCCATGTGAACGCATCCTAACCCATCCTATCCCATCATACCTCAGTCAGGGGACTTACCTTTCCAGTTTGGCCCTGAGACCAAGAGAACTGTGCTTGGCGGCGGCAGCACCCCTACACACATGCACATGCACGCATGCGTGCACACACGTACACAGCTCATGGGAGAAATACGTGAGAGTTTACTCCCCGCTAGCGGGCAGGAGTTTATGGATAAATACCTCAGTTCTCCAGAAGGAGAAGTGGGAGTGTATTTCTTGCCCAGCTCAGAGGGCCTATTGGAGTCAAACTCCAAGGTCGACAAAGGCTCACATAGTCTCATGTCTCCTCCTTGTTAGCCTCGCTCTCTCCACCCTCCCCCTACTGCTTCTCAAACTCTCCATACCGAGGTCGGCCTCAAAGGGACATAAGTGAGGACAGCGGCCTTATGCATCTCCCAGTTCAAAGGGCAGAGAAGGCCCCGAGGGAGCACAAAGTCACATGGGGAGCCAATGACCGGGACTAGAGACTGACACTACCGTGCCCTGGTTTCGGAGAGCTAGGCACGTAGCCTGTGGCCCCACAGCCAGCCCCCCCAGGCCAATGGCAGCCTTTGCACTTGGGCCCAGGGTGTTCAAGCCCAGCATAGCCACCTCTCGGTGATTCTGCATGCTTCCAATCCTTGCATGGTAAGTTCCCTGTGGGAAACAGGAAACTCGCCCAGCCTTTCCTTACTACAAGCTCCTTTAGTCCTCAGGATCCATCCCAAGCCTGACTTCAAAGTAGGTGCTTTGCTGAAGGCACAAAACGGGGGCCGTAGAGGCATCTGAAGGGGAGATAGTGGTGTATGGCTCAAGGGATGGGGCTGTGACTTTCCCATCCCCCAGGCCCCACCCCCAAAGGATGTTCCCCTTTCTGGGAACCCCAAGTCCCCTCCCCACACCTTCTGACTCTAAAAACAAGACAAGGATCCAGAAGGAGAGAGCGAGCCCAAGAAAGAGGAAAAGAAGAAAAGAAAAGGGGGAGAGGAAAGAGAGGGAGGGGTGCTTGGAGATTTTCAGAACAATCTCCATTCTCTACGGTGCTTCTGTTTAAAAAAATGAAAGGAATGATGGAGAAGGGGAGAGAGTCAGACAAGTTTAATGATGTGTGTTCAAAGCTCAGATTGGAAAAATGACAGAGAAAAGCAGCCTGTTTCGGCGCTAATAAATTGTTCTCTGCCGTAAGAGGCGCCTGTCGCGGCATTAATACAGGCCCCTAATACACGGGTCAGGGTTAAGTAATTCTCTCCGGCAACTTAAGCGAATAATGAAGCTGGCAGCGGCTGGTGGTGCGGAGGGGAGATGGTCTCTGCCGCCGGCACTTTGTCTTCATTTATTATGCCAGCGGCGGCACGGACTGGAAGCCTCCGCGAGGAGATATCGCTTCATTTCGGCAAGGTAATGAAAGCCGGGTTGGGGGGAGGATAAACCAATTTGCCCGCTGACACTGGAAGGAGTGATTTGCGGACTCCGGAAGGGGAGAGGAGGGCCCAAGCCCAAGGAGGCACAGGCTGAGCCAAAGTTGGGCCAAGGCCCTTTCCCCGAGGTCTGGTCTGGCATGGAGTGGGCACTGGAACCCAAGCAGGGAGGGAGTACGGACAGATATGAAGATGTAAGTCAGAGGGGAAGGACCCAGTGGGAGTGAGGGGAAGGGCGGAGACCAGGGCAAGAAAAGGGAAGGTCACGGAGACTAAGATCAGAGAAAGGAGTGCTGTGAGGAAGAAAATAAACCAAGGCAGGAGCCAGACAGACAATGAAGGGCCAAGGCCACTGGAGCAGAGAAGGTTGGACAGGAAGTACTTGTTGGTTGGCTGATAGCCAGAGCAAACAAAATATGTGGAGTTGATCTGCTTTGAAACGGAGAGTCTTCAGCTCCCCCTGAACACCCTGGTCACATGATTACCTCCATTCTGGGTAGCTGGCCTGAGGCAGGGGTCAGTCCTGCAGGAATGTTCTCAGATGTCAACTTGGATTTGGGGGCAGGGGACATAAGCTGCTGCTTTCCTGGAGAGCTCTCCCTTCTGGACCTCTCTGGATCACTTACTCCAGGAAGCTCCCCAGTTCCTCCTTGAAAGTGGGGACCTTCCCTTGGGCCTTGCATTTGAATGACTCTCTCCTGGAGATGAGTACCTCCATCCAGCAGTCTGGCCCGAGTTTGAGTTACCACTTCTCTTTGTGAGATGGTAACCCAAAGCAGGGTATGAGTATTGACAGCACACACTGGTGTTAGTCAGTTCAGATTCCTGGCCACCGTGTGTCTCAAAGTCATCTCTGAAACAGGTGGCACATTCTCTATGGCAGCTTTAACTCCACAGGAACCACCAGGAAGATGTACTTGCACCCTTTCCCTGAGCACAGTCAAAGGAATCTTGGCTTTCTTCAGCACCAGCACCGGTGGACAGCTCCGGCCAGCTTTCTTCCCTTTGAAGTTTCTAAGTTCCTTAAGACTCATTATTATCGTCCCAGAAGTCAGTAAATAGAGAAGAGTCTTCACTTCCCCTGCCCCCTAGCCAACACACACTTCTCTCCCTTTTACACGATGCCAAATCTTGCACACACACGCGCACGCACACACACACACACACACACACACACACACACACACACACTTGCAGCACGCACTTGCTCCCAAGTAACACAGCCACTTTTCTCCCTTGATGTAGGTTAAGGATTTTCAATAAGGACCAAATATTTGAAGCTTAACACTGCAGTCTCCAGAGGAGCCAGGCCAATTTCACACTAATCTAACCCATGAAGGGAGAGAGCATCGGAAGCAAAAATTACATCAAAGAGAAGTTAATGCGGAGAAGCAGGCAACATAAAAAGAGTTACTTTCAGTTCCAAATGACTACACCAATCTGGATTAAGAGATCAGCCTTCCCGGTGCCGGTATCACCACGTCTGTGCTGGGCACCAGGCAGAATGAAGCCTGGTCCTCAGGGACCAGTGTGAATGGGGGTTAGGGGAGAAAATGAAGCTTCCACCCAGCGCCACATCCATCGGCATGGCACACATACTCTCAGCTAAGGGGGTCTGAGAAATCCTATGTAAAAGATACAGCAGAAATAGATAGGCACAGAAAGTGCACATCTGTAATTCCAACACTTGGAAGACTGAGGCAGGAGGATCATGAATTCAGAGCCAGCCTGAATTACATAGTGAGAACCTGTCTCAAAATGAAACAAAACAACAACAAAGATTTTTTTTTTTTTTTAGACAAGAGAGAGAAGACCACAGGGGAGCCAATCAAAATTCTAATGTTGTATGTAGGTGACTTTCTCTCTCTGCATTGCTCCAGACTTTCTGTGATGAAGTTTTATTGCTTTCATGATGAAAAAAAAAAATTGAGGAAGGGTTCTTGATGGCTTTCTCTCTACTTGGCATTTACATGTCTAGGTACTTTCCTTGGTATGACAGGTATCAGTTATGTTTATAGGTAGGTGAGAAGCCCTTTCTTTTATAAATGTGAGGGGTTATAGCTGGTGTAGTCAGCCATGGGGTGGGGGCTGGCTCTGGATCCACTCAGTAACTCAAAGGCTATAGCAGACCCTAACTTGAGATGTTTGGACACTATTTTTAGGTAGAGTCTCACTGTGTAGTCCTGGGTGACCTTGAACTTCAAAACTGCTGGGAGCTGAACCCAGGGCGGCATACTAAGCAATTGGACTCTACCAACCAAGCTACACTCCCAGCCCCTTTAACACAGTTAGTCCTCCTTTTCAGGATGTGGAAGCTCTGTGCTGCAGAATCCCCGGCCCACTACAGAGTGCAGCTGGATAGCATTTGTTCTACAAACAAAAAATAAATGGAAGGAAGTCCTTTTTTTTTTTTTTTTCATATCATTCCACCACAGCTAAAATTTGCTCTGAAGAGGTCCATATAAATCCATCCATCTTTGCCCACCAAACCTCACTGCTCTCTTCCAGCAACATGACCTGTTGCCCTGGATAGAATTTTCTTTGAACTCTGTAGTTGCCAAACATGGGGAAGGCTGCTGGATGCAGCGGGCTGTTTGCGCATCCCATAAGGCTGACTCGGAGCCTGCCAATCCTTCCCCATCCAGAGTAAGGGGATCCGGCCTGTGAGGGCCCTGGGGGAAAGCCGCCAGTCATCTCATTTTAAGTGGAGCTGAAGTGAGACCAGCCTCCTGCGCACCCCTCCTCCTGCCCACCCCCAGGCGGCTGCTTGACAAGTGTAAATCCCAGAATGAATGAAGGCGCCGGGCCTGGTGGAGCCTGTCTCCGAGTGCGCATCTCCGTGCTGATTGACTTGTCGCCTTGGCGAGGCTGACTCTATCAGCTCCACGGTGGCTCCAATTCCAGGTGTGATTTAGTTTGGAGATGAGAGGTGACAGTTAACATTGGTACTCGTCACTGTAGATCAGACACAGTCACGCTGTCTTCCCCTCCTCCCCAGCTCTCTGCCCCGCCTCCTCCCGGTGTCTGGACAGTACAGGGATTCGGCCGCGCCCACCCACCGAGCTCCAGCTGGACTCCCCAGCGCCCATCTGGGGACAGCATTTCCTCATTGTCCCACACTTTCCTCTGGCCCAATCGTCCTTGTCCTCCTCTGGAAGCCTCAGATCATTTTCCTTCTCCATCTCTTCCACGTGCCCTCTCTCTGGCTTTACAAGCCTCTGAGCGCCCTCAATTCCCATCAGCCCCTGACACTGGTGCCCGCACCAGCCAAAAGCAGACACACTGGCAGATGGCTCTGCCTTTGTTTCTTTTACTGTTTCTTTGCCATGCACAGCTCTCAGGGGTGCAGATCATGACGTTTTACATATGCACCCAAGATATCAAAGGATGAAGACTAGGACGTATCTAAGCATCCTCTCGACACTCCCTGGCAAGGAGATGTCTGTATATGAGCACTCTATTTGAAAGAAAACCTAGATTTGCCATAAACAAATTCCCTTCAGCCTGGAGGACTCAGAAAAATCTAGAAAATCAGGTACGAGGGACAAGTGCTTCTGTGGAGATTATAGGCAAAGTACAACCAGACTGGCTGAGGGACTCCCGACTTGGGGGCCCAGGATTCCTGTCCTTTAGATGAGTGAGATGTAGAATTGAGAAGGACTGATCAGGCTCTCTGGTGGACCTTCCATTACACATATCTGGGGCCTCTCTGCATTTACCCTAGATTTGGCTGTGTAGGACTTACCGGTGGGGGCAGTTTACTTTTCCTCTACACCCTCTCTTCCTCTAGCTACTCCCAAAAGGACTGAAAGTACAGTCTCATTCACACCGAGATGGATGGATCATGGTCCTTCCCAAGCAGCCCCTGGCCCTCCTGGAGATGTGAACATGGCCTTCAGTCCCCATTCGGCAAAGCTAAGAGCTCTGCAGAGGAGCACTCAGAGAGGAAACAGTAGCTGAGGCTATCTCAGGGATGGAGAGGTGTAGAAGGATCTTACACTGATGTTTCCCAAGTACCAGCAGGGATGAGCAGCTATGCTGCCTTTCCAGTTCTAGGATGCAGAGGCACCAAGGGTGGGTACCACCATGAGCATCCCAAACCCTCACAGCATAAACCTAGATCAGTCATGGAATGGTATGCACTTAGGTTGGTACCAAAGAAACTCTCTTATTTTATGCAAGTACTAATTCTTGGGTGGTGAGCAAGATGAAGATGGATGAGGGTCTAGCTTTATAAAATGTAGTGGGGAAAGACAGGTCTCTCTCTCTCTCTCTCTCTCTCTCTCTCTCTCTCTCTTTCTCTCTCTCTCTCTCTCTCTCTCTCTCTCTCTCTCTCTCTCTCTCTCTCTCAAGTATATGCCAGTCAGGGTTGAACTGGCTCTTCACAGGGCATGCAGGAAGCCCCAAGTATAACATTTGCCCATTTCTATGGTATGAATTCTCCCACCATGACTGTTTCCGGGTACCAAGCTGCTATTACCGACCATGAGCTGGGAAAAGATGAGAGTTGTCCCTGTTGTGAGCTGATGGGAGCCAGTGTGAGCCATTTCCAGAACCTGCCCTTTTTGTGCGCTCTAGACTATAACATGCCCAAGCACACACTGTTGAGTGGAGGCTTTTGAGAAAGATCTTATCTGGAGGCCCGCACAAGACATGAGCAAAGCCCAGAGCGCCATGGAAGATCAGAACTAGGTTGGTGGGGAAGGGAGGGAGCGCCTTAGATGGAAAACTGCCTTTTCCTAGACTTCTGGAGACTGAACCGTTGAGTGGGAATTGGGGTTTGGGCCAGGTGAGCTGCAGTGACCTAAGGTTTAGGGGGAAGTGGGCAGTGATCTCATCTGACTCATCTTCAACAGCTCCATTCATATCACTGCTGTGTGCCCAGCTTCTACGCAGCCTCCCATTGAGAAAAAGTTCTGCAGTGAAAGATGGCCCCTAACTCCCTTGTTCCAGATGGCTTCCATAGCACTAACATGCATTGGTTCCATGACCATCGTCTCTCCATGGGAACACTCTTCACTCCCTCCCACCTTGACTCAGCTCCATACTATGCTGAGAATAGGACTTTCAACTTCTCAGTAAGGGAAAGTTCTCTTTCTACCTCCAGCCTCCAAGTACCCACCACTTCTGACTTGGCCCATCTGCAAGGTGCACAGATCCCTGCCTTTTGAGTACTCTGCTGCCCTGAAGTGTTGGGGGTGGTGCTAGTTAGAGCCAGGAAAGAAGGACGGGGAGCTACTTTGGCTAAAGTCATCTAATTTGAACCAGAACAGAGCAATTCCTCTCTTGTCATTGACCAAGGCCTTACAAATGCCTGGTTTGAATTCAAAGAAGTTCCTATATGAGGAAGAAAGGGTGCTTCTGGCATCAGCACTGGCCTGGCACCCACAGAGATTCCCTGGTGCTTTCCTGGGGGGTGTGAATAATTTCACAAGAATCAGACAAAGCCACTTCGTGACCACGATGAATCAAGTATCATCAAGATCTCAAAAACATTGCCCTTAGCACAACTAGCTAATAGGATAATGGCTGTGTCTTTAATTATAGCTTTAACTTAAGTCAATCTATTCTTAAAATTGATTATATACATCACTTGAGAACTAGACACTTCCTGACAACACAGAGCTTAGAGCAAAGCTTCCTTGAACCCTTTCCAAAATCACCCACGACAAACCCAAATCCTAAAGAAGTCCAACCGAAGGTGTATTTTAGAGACTTTGGAGGACATGGACATCTATACTATTGTTTGCTCCATCACATTAATCTGAGGCTCAAGTACAGATAGTCATATGCATGAATTATGAGAAAAAGAAGATGAGGTCCATTAGGGGTCTGGGTACAAACACAGAGCAGGGTTTGAGTTGCTAGGGAATTGGGACTTACATTTGTAGGTTTTTAAAAACTCACCACAGTTCTCTGAAGTGAGGGGTGGGAACCCCATTTTTATAATTGAGTAAACAGGGTTGGAGAGAGAATGATAACATGCCAAAGTCATGCAATAATGACTGGGATTCTAACTCATATATTACAGACTGAACGCTTGTGTTCACAAGCCCAAGTCCTAATGATAGGACCTCATGGTGGGTCCTTGAGGAATTTAGAATTAAATGAGGTCCTGTGGGAAGGGCCCTTGTGGTAATTAGTGTCCTTATAAAAAGAAGGACATATTCCTTAAGCCAGAACACAGAAAGAAAGCAGTCATTTGCGGTCCCAGAAGAGGATCCTTGTCTGGAACTATGTCTATTGGTGCCTTGACCTTGGACTACTCAAGCCTTCAAAACCTGGTAAAGTGTGGGTTGTGGGTTGTCTATGACATCCGGCATACAGTGATTTGCTCTGGAAGCTGGTAGAGACTAACACATCAAATTTGTCTAATCTCAAGGTTTATACCACAAAAAGGATATTCTCTGATTGACTGGGGATATGGCTCAGCAAATAAGAGCATTTGGTGAGAACCTAAGTTTACACCCCCAGCACCTACATAAAAAGCTGAGGTTGGAACCTGGGAGATGGTTCATCAAGGAAAGGAGTTTGCCAATAAGCCTGATGACCTGCGGTGGATCCCTAGGATCCACCTGGTAGACAAAAAGAAGCAAGTTGTTCTCTGACTTGCACACACACACACACACACACACACACACACACACACACAAATGTAAAAAGCTAAAAAGCTGAGCTGAGCATGTCATGCCTATAACCCCAGTGCTGCAAGGATAGAGCAGAGACAAGAAGATCCCTAGGACTTGCTGGTCAACCAACCAGCCTCACTGAAAAGTAGTAAGCTACAGGTTCAGTGAGAGACCCTGTCTCCAGGGAATAAAGTAGAGGACTATTAAGGAACACACTGACATCTTCCCATGGCTTCTATACATATGCATAGGTACATGTGTCCCCCCACCCCAAATATGTGCACAACACACACACACACACACACACACACACACACACACACACACACACTTTGTCTATAAAGAGTATATGGAAACAAACTTTTCCTGATTGTGTATCAGTAATGCTTGAGTAATCTTCAGGCTTTCTTGACTCTCCCACTAGCAACAACTTGGTGTCTAATCATTTAGTTCTTTTTCCGTACACCTACCTACACGTCTGTGCGCTCTTAGAGAATATACTCCCAAGAACACAGCCTGAGGCACCAGCCTCAAAGCACAGAGTGGGCCTCACCAGATGCTGCACCAGCCAGTGCCTCGATCTCAGACTTCTCAGCTTCTAGAACCGTGAAAAGGAAGTCTCTGTCATTCATAGAACAAAAGAAAAAAATACACATTACCGGGGGCTGGTGAGACGGCCCAGAGGGTAAAGGCACCTGCTGCCTAGCCTGACAACCTGAGTCTGCTCCCAGCAACCCACATGGTGGGAGGAAAAACCTAACTCCTGTAGGTTGTCTGACCTCCATGTGTGTGCCATGACACAGATATGCGCAGACACTAAGTAAATAAATAAATAAGTAAATAAATAAATAAATAGATAGATAAATAAAATAGAACAGAAATTCAAATGAAATATATGTTATTATTTTGGGGTGTGGTTTTACTTTCACATAAATGGCTTTTTATGTGTTCCATCACATTTTTTTTATTTTTATTTTTTTTTTTTACTCAGTAATAACTAGAAGCCTCACAAGTACAGGAATTTTTTTTGGTTTGGTATTACTTTTTAGTTTTGTTTTTTTTTTTGAGACAGGTTCTCACTGCAACTGGCTGTGTAAAACAGGTTGGTCTGGAGCTCACAGAGATCTGCCAGCCTCTGCCTCCCAAGTGCTGGGATTAAAAATGTATGCCACCACACCTGGCTTTATTTTATTTTTACCTGTGTGTTGGGGGTGGGTGGGTATGTGCACATTAATGCAGGTGCCCACTGAGGCCAGAAGAGGATGTCAGATTCCCTGGAGTGGGACTTATAGGCAGTTGTGGGTGACCTAATGTGAGTGGTGGAACCAAGCTCAGGTCCTCTACAAGAGCAGTGTGTGCTATTAACCTATGAGCCACCTCTCCAGCCCTTACATTCTTTATATACATAGAGTTATTTGACCCTCACACTTATTTTAATGTGGTAAATGCTATAATTAATCTCATCTGATGAAAAAAGGAGCTGGCACAAAGAGATTGAGATATTTATCCAAGGTCACACAGCCATTCTGGGAAGACCTCAGATGAGAATCCAGATTGTGCAGTCCATCTGTCCACAACCCTCTACACTGATGCTGGGAAAGGGAGAGGAAGGGGAGGCATTCACCTCTTGGAGTCTCTGTGAACAGTGCCTCTGAAGGCATTTAGAAAGAGACGGTCTGGCCTCTGTCAGCAACAACTACAGCCTGATACAGGATATCCAGCTTTGGAGGCCAGGGATCACCATTCCCTCAACTTCACCGGGCTTCAGGTTCACACCCCAAATGCTTTGTGTCCATACCCTGGCCACACCACTACCTTGTTCTGGGAACTCATGGGCTTCCTGCCCTGGACACCCTTCTTCTCAGGTTGTACTTCCAGAACCCACACTGCTAATCCCAGCTCTGGGGAGGCAGAGATAGGCAGATCCCTGAGCCTCCCTGGCCAGTCAGCCTAGCCTAATCTGGGAGCTATGGATTAGTAGGATATCCTGTCTCAAAAGACAAGATGGGTACTCGAGGTTAAGGTGGGCCTCTAATCTCCAAATGGAGACACACACACACATGCACACACACACACAGAGACAGACACATACACACACACACATAAACACACATAGACACAGACGCGCGCACACACACACACACACACACACGCACACACAGACACACACACACATGCACACACACAGATACACAGACACATGCACACACACACACACACACACACACACACACACACACACACACACTGGGAAGGGGGCCTGGGAGTAGGGTCCTGAGGATAGAGACAATGACATTTGTAAAAACCCTGACTGCCTCAGAGGCCCTCTCCTCTGATCTTCCTGCCCTGGGTTCAAGTTTGGCTGCTTCCCAGCTCTTTCTTCCCAAAGCTCATATTGCCCTGAGGAAGAACGAGGCCATGGTATTGCAAGGGCAGCTGTGGACAGGTGATAAAATTAAATTAAAATTCAAAACAGAGTCATCTGTCCCTTCGTAAAAAAAACTGAGGCCGTGTCTTTCCTGCTTATATCACGTGCTTCCTTGAACTCTTGCGGACGGTGACTGCGGACTTCCCAGCTACCACTGTTCCAAAGACTGCAACAGTGCGGTCGTTAGTTTTGTGTCAACTTGACACAAGCTAGCGTGATTCTGTGAGAGGGAGCCACAATTGAGAAAATGCCCCAATCAGATTGGCCTGTACACTAGTCTGTAGGACATTTCCTTGATGGATGGTTGATGTGTGTGGCCCAGCTCACGATGGGCAGTGCCACCCCTGTGCAGGTGGTCCTGGGGTGTATAAGAAATAGGCTGAGCAGGCCACAGGGAGCGAGGCAGTAAGCAGTGTTCCTCATGGCCTCTGCTATAGTTCCTGCCTCCAGGTTCCTGTCCTGCTTGAGTTCCTGTCCCCGCCTTCCCTCTCCTGATAAGACCTCTTACCTTGAAGTGTAAGACTAAATAAGCCCCTTTCTCCCCATGGTTCTTTGGGTCATGGTGTTTATTGAAACAGCAGAAGCCCCCATGGGATCGAAAGTGAATGCCTCATACTATACAAGCTTCCTCCAGAGCAGTCCAGAGACTGTCTTGTGTGTGTTTCCCTTCATGCTTGGACACAGAAGCCCCAACACAGCTTTTGTTCAGATGCTGTTCCTGACTCTTCATGATTTCTATGTCAAACTGAGCAAAAGAACACAAGGAGGAGATGGGTTGATCAGTAAGAGAGTTGTTGCAAAACAGCATGGTTAAAAACAGTCATCATGTTATTGCGTATGACTTTATGATCCTGGAGTCAGCAGGGCAGAGCTCGGCTGGGATGGCTCATCTCTGCTCTGAGTCTACCTGCAGTTTGGGTTGAAGACTGCAAAATGACCTTTTCCTCTTGCTCAGCCATCAAGCAGAGGGGCTGGAGCCCTGAGACATCCGAGTCTCTCTCTTCCTCTCTCTCACCACAGTCGTCCTCCAGGGCCCTTCTCTTCACTTGATGTCTCCAACAGAAGAACACAGACTTCCTTACATGATGGTTCCGAACCCTAAAACAACAAAAGTGGACCCTATGGCGCCGTCACATCCAGACGTAGCATTCACACAACCTCGTTTTGACTGCAAGTCATGGCTGGTCCAGGTACATGGTGGGAATGGGAACTGAGAAAGAGGCGTGTGACCATGTGAGCCATCTAGTCCATCTAACTACCCCAAGCGCGTGTCCCATCCATATCTTCCCTGATAGAGTCCTTTGAGATAGTGACAGTAATGACAACAATTAGTTTCCCTTGTCCCAAGGCCCTTGAGAGAATTCCTGGGTATGGAGGGCGCTCTTCCTCATGAGCTGAAGATGCGCCTGGTCCTCCACACTTACCTGGGAGGCCCATTGTACAAAGCCTCTTTCCACAGGTCCTTCAGGCCACCTCCTTGCATCACCACCCCCTCCCCTCTGAGAGCTGTACCCAAGTGTGTATATCTATTATGAGAAGGGGGGGGAATGACCAAGCCGTATGTCACAGGAGTGATAATTACATTCCAAACTCCCATCATGCCGTCTGCGGCTGACCCCTCACCCTTCCTCTCTTTTAATCACCCCCTGGCATCACTCACTCTGACAGAGCAGCAGCACCGGCCCTGTGACCTGTCAGCCTGGGGACATGACTTATAGGCCCTTGCAGGTGGACAAAGGGAAGGGAGATAGGCTACATAAATCTCCCGGGTGAATAAAAGAGAGTAATGGAGTGTGTTCCCCAGGCCTGCCGGGGCAGATTTCGGTGGTCTTGTTATTTGGCGTAGAGTTACGGTGATGAGGAAGTGGCCCCAGCTGACATGTGGGTCCCAATCAACCTTGCCAAAGCTGGCAGTCTCCACACAAGGCCCAATGTCACATCCACCCTGTGTCCCTAGGGAGGGCAGAATATGGGCGGCAACAGGATATAGAAGCTGGCTTTTCCTATTGCTGGGAAGCGGAAGACCCGCCTCAAGTAAAGAGAGCCTGGCTTGGTCCCTCCTGGATGGGGCTCTCTGAGGAGCTTTTTAAAGGTGGGCTTCAGGCAGGAGCATCACTATACCTGGAGCTTTGTAGGCTCTCTAGAGAGAACTTGGCATGGTGCTTCCTGCATGGTTACAGGCCACCTGGACAGAGGACACTGCTGGGAATGATGTCATAGGTGTGTGGCACATATCCAGTCCTTTTCCAAGCCTCTCCTGTTAGATAAAGCTCTGGTCCCTCTAGAGCATCTGAGAAGGAATGGACACTCTGATCTGGGCAGCCATGTCCCCTGAGTTGATGATTTAGAAATACATCCACTTCTAAGACACCAGCTGGCTTCCAAGCCCTTCTTATCTGTTCCTCAAGTGTTGCTCCCTGGTGACTAATGGGGACTCATAACTTATGACATCACATTTGCTGTCTTTTTTTACATCTTTTATTTGGTCGCATTGAGTTCATCAGATTCAGATTTTCAGGTCTTCGGACAGGGTAGGTTTTCTGTAATCCATGTTCCATGGTGGCACTCCATCTTAGCCCCTCCTGGATCTGTCATTCACATCACCTCCCTTCTCCGCAGGGAGCATGACTCTGAAGAAGCCCCTGCAAGCCAGGCCTGGCCATTCTGTTGAATCTTTGCCTCAACCACATCCAATTATACATTCCAGGTGGAACGACTATGTACCAGGATTGAGGCATTTTGGTCCACTTCTCTATCCAATGAACCAAGTCCAGGACAAGATAGATGAAATGCCACAGCCCCTTGCCCTTCAGGACTCTCTTTCTCACATTCCAGGAGGCCACTGTGGGTTCCCTCACCACTATCATCCACCCTTCTGATCTCAGGATCTTCATGGGGGACTCTCACTCTCATGCAGAAGACATTACACCCCAAGAATCTGGGATTCTTTTGTCAGTTGACATGCTGGCTAGAGTCATTAAAAAAAAACTAAGGCTCAGTTCAAGTGTGTGTATCGGCTCATGAAACTAAAATTCCAGGCTTAGGAACTATGGCTTCCAAATGTTCAAAGAGTATTCTTGGGAAACCTGTCCCCATTTCTTGGCTCTTTGTATGTGGATCCTGTTATCAGTCAACACATCCAAAGTAGACTCGGTGTAAGTCCCACCAACTCAACAAAGTAGCAAGCCCTTGTAACACGAATCTTAAAGGTTAGCAAGATATTGGGGTGAAAACTGAAAGATCAGAGAAGCAGAACAAGGCAGCCACAAGCTCTTAAATCTAGGAAATCCTCAGTCTCAAGACAGTGAGTTCCTGTTTCCTCACGCCTTATATACCTTTCTCTGCCTAGACATCACTTCCTTAAAGGCGTGTGTGCTTCCCAGTACTGGGATTAAAAATGTGTGCCACCACTGCCTGGCTGTTTCCAGTGTGGCCTTGAGCTCACCGAGATCCAGATGGATCGCTGCCTCCCCAGTAGCAGGACTAAGAGTGTGTGCCACCATGGTCTGGCCTTGATGTTTAATCTAGTGGCTGGCTCTGTCCTCCAATCCCCAGATAAGTTTTATTGGGGTGCACAATATATCACTACAAGCCCTTAGCATGGCTCAGTGAATAAAAGCCTTGACACCTAAAAACACAAGCCTGATGCCTGAGCTTGATCTCTAAAACCCATGGAAGAGAAAATTGGTTCCACAAAGTTTGTCCTCTTACCTCCGCATGTGAGCCATGCATGTATGTCCCCCATTACTCACATTGTGCATGCACACACAAATAATAATAATAATAATAATAATAATAATAATAATAATAATAATTTAAAGTAGTAAGTTGATAGCTCCCCTTGACCAGTACAAACGCAATAGCAGACCTCTCTTTGATCTGCTTTGGGTCACGTGTCTACTTCTGAACCAATTCCTGTGGCTAGAAAGACAAAGTCTCTCAATGGCCAGCCTGCCTCATACACCCACCTATGGGGTTGGACATTCCTCATGATCACATCTTCCCATGGAAAGAAAGCCAGAGTGGCTCCCCAAGGAAGACACGGAACCGTTTCCAACACAAAGAAGAGCTGAGGCTGGATCCAAATAACCATTACCATTGCAATTGCCCTGGCCTGGAGGCTCTCTTGTCACGCTCTAGTGTGAGGTCTGGTTTAAAGGATGCTCTAGGGTGAGATCTGGTTTAAAGGATGTGTTATCAACCGAGAAGAATGAGCCCCTGGCCACCCAGGCCTGGGTACCCAGGTCCTCACAGAGACAAGGTTCTCTTGATATTAGGCAGCTCCATTGCAGCTCTGGCTCTCTGAAGCTACCAACAACCACACAAACCCATGACTCCCCCAACACGTACAACAGTCGGTTACCCATGTTCCTTTTGGGGGTCACCCTGTAGCCCAAGATAGACTTGAATTCTCAGCAGTCATCTTGCCTCTGCCTCTTAAGTGCTGGGGTTAGAGGTTTGAGCCACCACAGAGTTTCTCGAAAGTGAGGTACATGGCTTCATAGGCAATTCTATTCAGTTTGAGCTTGGTGGCTTCCAAGGCCTTACCCCAGCTCCTTGCAATGATGTAGCACATGACAGCATTCTACCCGTGGCCAAAATGCCCAGCGTGGACTGGGGCTATAGCTATGTTGGTAGGGTGGCTGCCTTAACAAGCATGGGGGCCTGGGTTCAATCCCTAGCACTGGAGAAAAAAAAAAACAAAAAAAACAAAAAACAATGCTTCTTTCACAAGCCAGATATGATGACACATAGCAGGAATTCTAACACTCAGGAAGTACAGATGGGAGGATTAAGAATTCAAGGTCATCCTTAGCTACATGGTGAGTTTGAAAGCGGTTTGCACTCTATGCCATGTATTTCCTGTGAGAGCAGTGTCTTATGGTCAGCCACCAGACACTTCACGCAGGATTATGGTGATCCAATGATGAGCCCTCCTTAGTGAGAAGAATAGCCACTGTCTTGTGAGATTGTCAGGATGATTTAAAGTCTGTATTGATAAAGTCCTTAGAACAGGGCCTGGCGTGGAACTGCAGATAAGAAAGGATTTGCTCAACAAGCTAGGACTCATAGATCAAGAGATGTGAACTTAACATGTGGTATTATTCACCAACATTCCTCTATCCAGCTCTAAACTCACTGTGCCAGGCTTGATTAAGGAGCAGGGATAGGTTGGCAGTGACGCACACCTTTAATCCCAGCACTCGGGAGGCAGAGGCAGGCAGATCTCTGTGAGTTCGAGGCCAGCCTGGGCTACTGAGTGAGTTCCAGGAAAGGCTCCAAAGCTACAAAGAAACCTTGTCTCAAAAAAAAAAAAAAAAAAAAAAAAAAAAGGAGCAGGGTTATAAAAATTCGGGGTCCCAGGCTTCCTCCTCCTCACGGGTCAGGAGGCAGGAAAGAGAGAAGAGGCTAATGTGAACAGTGCTGGGCCCCAGGCCCTTCCTGTCTTTCTATCGGCTGCAAAGCCACACACTGGATAAGCCAGCATCCATCTCATGGCATTGATCATGAACGTGTGGCATTGCCTACTGAAAAACATGCATTTGTCCCTCTGTTTAAAGCCAAAGTCACAACTTAATAAGAAGGGCAAATTCCATCCCTTGAGGCCCAAATCAATATCCTCAAAGTCAGGGTCTGTCCCTGGGTCTCTTGTCTAGCCTTGGCTTCTAGCAGTAGATAGGAATGTCTGGGGGCTGGGGTGGGGCTCAGTTGACTGCTTAGCATGTGCGAAACACTGGATTGGAAACTCAGGACCATATAAATCAGGTTAGGCATACAGGCCTGTAATCCTAGCACTGGAGGAGATGGGGTGTGGAAGCAGGAGGATCGGAAGTTCAAAGCCACACTCAGCTACATAGGAATTAGCGGCCAGCCTGGGCTACAGACCCTGTCTCCTCCCTGCCAAAAAGAGATATGTGAGTCGGGTAAAAGTGACAGACCACTCAGCAGCAATAGCTTCACTATCAGGATGCATATAGTCTGCATACTAAGCCAGAGGTCATAGGGTCAATCTGGACATTTAATCATCCATCAAGGTACAGACTTTCTATGCTTCTGTTCTGCTGTCTTTAGCTCGTGACTTGTGCCTCATAGACACAGAATTGCTGCTGTTGTTCCTGCTATCACAGTCTTCTTTGAGACACAGAGAGGGGAAAAGGTCAGGACCACGGAATCTGTCTCGATACTTTCATAAGGAAAAGCAGGGTTTTACATCTCTAGGAAGACATCATTAGCCAGAGGATGTTCACACGGTCACCCCGGACTACGGGGAAGATGGGGACAGGAGCATCAATGCTGTCTGGTAAGTGGCCGTGGAGAAGTGGGTTAGCAATGGCTGCCGAGTGGCCACCGAACAAAGCCCTCTATAGAATCCTTGATAGGTTGATCACCTTTTCATCGCTGTGATAAAATGCCTGGGAAGATAAGCTTCAAGGTGGGTTGTGATAAGAGGAGCATCGTGGTGGGAAGCGTGGGTGGTGTGAGCAAAGCTGCTCACCTCACCATGATTAGGAAGGTGAGAGAGGCATGGGCAGGGAAGAAGTTACTTCCGTCAAGGGCACACCTGTAAGTGGTCCGCTTCCTCCAAATACATCCCTTCTCCTAGACTCTAGGATTCTAGAGCGGTAGAATCCAGGATTAAACAGTCCTCAGTGTACGAGACTGCCCCCATGAGAAAGAAGGATTGTGCCCACGACCTTGATGGTGCCGAGGTCTGAGTGCTGGGAGGAACTTGGAGTTCAGCTTGTCGAATGCCTTCATTTGGTCCAGACGAAATAGAAACCCAGAGAGGAAAGGCCTTACAGCTAGGTAGTAGTTTAGCAGTTTCTAGTCCAAACACAGGCAATACTTGACGTTCTTCAGTGTGGGAGCCTGTTTTCAGGTTCCTCTTGGCTTTACCCAGCAGGTCTGCATGGAGAGGATGATTGGACCTCGGGCCTGAGTGCAGGTGTCTGAGATGGTCTGCACTTGGCTGTGCTGGGGGAGGAGGTCTTTTGCTTCACCCCTTGGCGTCTCTATAAAAACCCTGGGGCAGAGACAGTCAGGGCCTTTTGGAATAGGTTCCAGGCCCTCTACAGGCTATCCTGTATTTTTTGTTTATCTCCACAATCTAAATCCTTCTATCTAATATTTCCTGCTGCTCTCACTCAAGAAAGCTCTGGGCAACTGTGGGGTTGGTGGGTAAATGCCCCACATTTCAGACAGCAGGGGAGCTCTTAGCTCAAAGTGAATTAGAGAGTTTTTTGTTTGTTTTTGTTTTGTGAGACAGGGTTTCTCGTGTAGCAGCTCTGGCTGTCCTGGAACTGACTCTGTAGACCAGGCTGGCCTCCAACTCACAGAGATCCGCCTGCCTCTGCCTCCCGAGGCCTGGGATTAAAGGCGTGCGCCATCACTGCCTAGCAGATTAGAGGGTTTTTAGGAATTAATTGCATTTGTTTTTTTGACAGGTTCATACATGCACATGATGCATTCTGATCGCTCTTACTCCCGCTGCCTCTGTCCGCCTCGCCTCTCCCTGCCGACCTCTTTACCGTATTCATGGTTTTTTCTGTTTGTTTCTGGTTTTTCTGTCTGTTTGTCTGTTAGTTTCGTTCTGTCTGGACTTGACCAGGGCTGTCTATGTGGCCATGGGAACGGAAGTATCCATTGGAGGTTAGCGTGTTCACCATCGAGCACACAGTTGAAGACAGTGGCTCCCCATCCCCCAGTCTAGCAGTTGCTAACATTCAGCAGGAACAGTTAGACCCTCAGAGCTCCTCCCCACCCCCCCACCCCCCCACCCTCCACCCCACCCCGTCGATAACGGAACGTTGAGGGCCTGTCTTGTGCGGCCTCACCAAGTGCAAGTGATTGCAGCCGCTAGGAGCTGATGGTTGTACCCGCTCTGTTGCGTCTGGAGGATGAGATTCCACTGCCCGTCTCCCTGCCTTCTGGCTCTTACATTCTTTCTGTGCCCTTCTCTACAATGCTCCCCGAGCTTAAAGAGCATAGTATAAGTGACTTGTTCAGAGTTGAGCCCTCATCCGTCATGTATTCTCAAAATCGTAAACAGCCGCGAGTCTGCACTGATCAACCATTACTACAAATGGGAGTCTCTCTGACGAGGGTTGTCTTGTGGCTTTTTGTGTAAGGGCATAAATATAGGTATTTAGAAGGCAGCTATATGTGATGTCTACTTAGGTAAATAACAACAGTCATCTCCCTCATTGGGCTTATGACCCCCCCCCAAAGCATAGGGGTTCTTGCTTCTTGCTCCAGGTGTAGGATGACCCCAATTTATGGGCTCAGTCTCAAATCCAACCGGAGAATGGTTAGTTCCCATGGTAACAGCTGTACCACCCCTGCAGGTGTGAGTGCAACTTGCCTGGCAGGTTGGTGGTGTGGTTCACGGCATTCACTGCTGGGTACGACCACTCATGCCTTCCTCCTCCAGAGGCCTGCAGGGTACCTCCCAGCACCACTTTGAATGCCAGCCAGCAGGCAGGAGGTTTCTAGCTCAACGCGAGCTTGATTTCTGTTCTCTGCAACCATGGGGTGTGGTGTCTTTAGTAATAAAGTCTTCTTGGTCTAGGGATGATGGGCAGCTGAACATAAAGGCAAGAGCCTGTGTGACTCTGGGGGCCTCTCAGGTCTCCTTTGACCAAGAGCACCCTGCAAGTATTCCATGTCTGGCCTGGGGATTCTTGGTTTCTGTCTTGCTGCCCCTAAGAGCGGCATTATCTAGCCATAGAGGGCATCTCCATTTCAACTCTTTTTATATGTTTTTCAGTTATGCTGGAAAAGGTAGTTTGGGCTTAGAGGTTTTTTGTTTGTTGTTTGTTTGTTTGTAGTTTTGGAGCCTGTCCTGGATCTCACTCTGTAGACCAGGCTGGCCTCGAACTCACAGAGATCTGCCTGGCTCTGCCTCCCCAGTGCCAGAATTAAAGGCGTGCACCAATACCACCCAGCTGGCCTTAGAGTTTTAATGAGAGTTCTTACTCCATTCTTTCCAGTGAAAGCTGGTTTTCCTAGGTTGCTGACTTCAAACACCTCAATTTGGAATGCAGATGAGAGATCTAGAGCCTTCTATGGTTTGAATCTGACATGTCTCCCCAAGGACATGTGCTGAAGGCTTAGTCACCAGCGCTGTGACACTACTGTGAGATGGCAGAGCCTTCAAGGAGTGGGTCACTGGTCACATGTCTTTAAAGGGGGCATTGGGATCATGCATTCATCAGGGTTCTCTGGAGGAACAGAACTGATAAGAAGAACTAGAGAGAGGGCTTTATTAGAGTGGTGTACTGACTGTCGTCCAGCTAGTCCAACAATGGCCGTCTACCAATGGAAGATTCAGGAGTTCAGTGGTTAAGTCCATGAGGATGGACAGCTTAGCTGGTTGATAGAATCCTGAAGTACGCTCTAATGCCAGCGAAAGAACAGACTTTCCAGAGAGAGCAAGAGAAAACAGGCAAGCTTCCTTCCTCCACGTCTGTATATAAGGCTACCAACAGAAGCTGTGCCCCAGATTAAAGGGGGATCTTCCCTTCTCAAATGATTTGGATTAAAGGTATATCTTCCCACAACAAATGATCTGGATTAAAAGTGGGTCTTTCCACTTCAAATGATTTAGTTAAGAAAAAAAAAATCCCTCACAGGGGTAACCAACTGCTTGGGTTTTAGTTAATTTTAGATGTAGTCAAGTCAATAACCAAGAATAGCCATCACAAGTCCACCTCTTGTCAACCTGACACATCATCATATCTCCTTATGCCATCCTTAATTTCCAAATACAAACAATAACAAGGTCATAATTATACCTAATATGACATAAATGCCCCACATACAGTCACAAACTCATGTATTTAACCAGGTCATAATTATGCCTAACATGATATAACTATCCATCCATCCTACAACTGCAAACACATTATAAATTTTAGAATAAGAGGCAATGTCCCTTGAGGGACATCCTTTTAGTAGCTCAAACTTAAATAGGAATACCACTGACATTCTCTTAATTGATGTTCATTACATAATAAAGAAATTAAGGAAAGAAAACACAAATATCTCTACAAACATATTCTTAACAAAACGTGACAGAAACAAATACTCATGTCCATTATAATCTTGCAACTGGTCACGTGGCCTTAGCTTGTATTTATAACTACCTTCCTCTACTACCCATTCTGTACTTCCTTCACACTCAGCCAGAACCTCAGCAGGTCTTGGCTCTTTTCCTGGAGAAGTGGCCCACACCTTCATTCCCAAAGGGTCTGTGCCCTTTGTCATCCTGCCTGGATTAGGTTGTTGTAGTTTCCCACTGTCTTTAGTCACAGGACACGGTAGCACCAAAAGATGCCCTGAAGGATTTCCTGAACTCTAGACATAATCTTTCTCACCTCCATTGTGGAAGCAATCCAATTTCCCCTTGGTAGTCTGGGTCAATCACCCCTCCTAACACTGTTATTCCTTTCTCAGCCTGTTGGTTTAAGGGCATCAGAAGCCCAGAGTGGCCAGGAGGAAGTCTGAGCTTCCAGTTCAAGGGAATGTTTTTGTGTCTCCAAGGCTGGAGCACTCACACCTCCAGAACCAAAACTTCCAGGTTAAGGTAACAGGAATAGGAAGTAAAACTTTTCCTACTAGGGGTGATAGTGAGTTGAACTATCTCCCCCCACCCCCAATTCCTAGCCCTGTGGATCCTGACTATGGAAGAAACTGTACTATATATTGAATACTGGTAGACTGCCTTCTAGAGAACCCCATCCGAGCCACCTAAATGGTGCTGTAACTGTCTTCAAGTGGTCATTCCATCTTTCTATCAGGCCTGCTGCTTTGGGATGGCAGGGAACGTGGTACGACCAATGGATTCCATGATCATGGGCCCACTGTCACATCCCTGGCTGCGAAGTGAGTTCCTTGGTCAGAAGCAATACTGTGTAGAACACCATGACAGTGAAAAAGGCAGTCTGTAAGTTCATGGACTTCTGTGAGGCCCTGTGCAGATTCTGGGAAGCAAACCTGAGCAACCAGTGCTCTCCATCCCCTACACCAAGTTTTGTTTTGTTTTTTTTCTTTTTTTCTAGTGTATGTTTATCAGGTTTTGTGTGTGTGTGTGTGTGTGTGTGTGTGTGTGTGTTTTCATGTGTATGTTGGTGAGTGTGTTTGTGTATAGGCCAGAGAACAATTTTGGGTGTTGTTATATTGTTCTTCAGCTGCTTCCACCTTTGTTTTTTTGAGGCAGGGTCTCTCCCTGGCCCACCACCCACCGAGCTAGCAGCCAGAATGTACCATCTCTGCATCCTCACCTCGGGGATTACAAATGCTTGCTGCCACATCTGGCTTTTTTTTTGTTTTTTTTTTGTTTTTTCAAGACAGGGTTTCTCTGTGTAGTCCTGACTGTCCTGAACTTACTCTGTAGACCAGGCTGGCCTCGAACTCACAGAGATCTTCTTCCTGCCTCTGGCTCCCCAGTGCTGGAATTAAAGGTGCCTGCCACTAATGCCCAGCTTCACACCTGGCTTTTTTATGTGAGTTCTAGAGATTGAACACAGGTCTTCATGCTTGGATGGCGGGCATTTCACAGACTACATTATCTCCCCCCAAATGGCCAATTCATTGTCCAGGAAAGCACACTTACGTTGTGTAGGAATAGCTATATCAAAAAATAGTAGCTGGTGTTTCTTTAGACTTGGGGCGTCATGGAAAAAATCCTAAGACTCTGAGAAGTCAGAAACCTGGACACCTCTGTTCTTTAGTCTAGGGAGCTTCTTGTTATTTCATGGACAGACAGAAGGAAGGACAAGGAGTCAGGCATCTGCCTTCATCTACTCCATGACTGACATCTGTGGATGCCTTCTGGTGCAAGTTCTGCTCTTAGTGATGCATAATGGGGCAGTGAATGAGAGCGTCTCTGCCCTCCCCTCGGAGCTTCCATCACTGGACAGAGAGGGCTGTGGACCTTCACCTAAGGATGCCTGGGAGTGCATTGGGGCACACTAGGGTGAGTGTGTGGCCACTGTAGACTCAGCGGAAGCTGTGGGATTCCAAGGAACAATCAGGCAGCTCCTAGGGTGGGGCACTTCAGGTAGAGCTGAGTGTGGCCTCCCCCTGGTGAACCCAGGAAGCATCAGGCAGGTGGGCCACAGGGTCACCCCTGCCTAACTCTAGGGAAGCAAGCTCAACCCAGAAAAGACCTCTTTCACATCCTGGACCATTGGGTGGATTTTAATCCCCCTCCAGTATCCGTTGTCTCCTGGCCCTCAACCTTGCAAGCAGGTCCAGGCTCCAAAAATTCTGTTCCTGCTTAGAAAGAGGTTGTCACGGAGTCCCGGGGTAAGGGAGGGAAGAGGGAGACCAGCTCTTGAGCCTCACCAGCTGGGCCTGCGCTCCTGAAAAGCTGCAGCGCGCAGCCCCCCTGCCCTCCCCCCATCTGCTGGTTAACGATGATGGAAGTTGCTGTCAGTGCGTGGCGACAGTAATAAACACTCCTCTTAATGACACAGGGTGTACCTCTTATTAAAATGAATGGACTCCCATGGCGCAGCCTGGGGCCCCGCGGCTGGCAGCCAGCCGGGGACAGCGGCCTCAACTAGAGCAGTTTATCTGCTGTAATTACTGGCAGGACAACGCAGGGGGCTTCCAGGGCAGGCTGGGACTGGGGCCAGGATCCACCGAGCTCAGACACAGCCACACACCGAGAGATAGTCATAGCTCCCCCAGAAAGACTCCCAGTCGCCCAGACCTCAAACCCAAGAGTACACTGTCCCACATCGCAGGATTCCATGCACATCTGTCCAGGGGCACACATCTGCCCCTGGACACTCTCAGGTGGACTCCCGCATGCCTCCTGTGTAAAAGCAGCAAGAGAAATATGGCCTGCAGAGGCTGGAGACACCGCAGTGACGTAGATGAAACAGGCTATATGCAGAAACAGGGGCAGTGTGGCCTGGGGGGTAAAGGCTGAGGACCTAAGAACACACTCGGTAGCCTGGCAAGCACAGGAAGAGCAGGTGTTGATGTCCTTGAACCGGGAAGACATGGTCCCTAGAGATCTCATGGGCTTGTGGCCTCATAAAATGATGGGTAGTGAAGTGACCCCATGATATGCTCTGACGGCACCGCAGCATTTAACAAAATTATAATTTATCATACAGTTACTTAGTCTGCTGAAGGACTGTATGAAGCAATGAGTGGGTGATTACAGGTCTTACAGGGGAACATACAAAGCCGTGAGAGTCTCTCTGAGGAGTCACACTCATACATGCACGCATATGTATGTGCAAACACACACACACACACACACACACACACACACACACACACGTTCTTACATGGACAGTACATTCATACAGATATTCAAAGACAGTTATGTCTGTTTTCATCCCATGTGACAAATAGCTTTCCTACCTGTCTTGGTCACAATGCTGAAATAATCCTGCTATCCTCATCTCATGCAGGGAACCCAAGACACAGGATCTTAAGTAATGTCTCCTCTTGTGGTGATATTTTGTTTGTGAGCTAACAAAGAAAGCTTGCTGAAGATCAGAGTGCAGAGCTAAACCACTGGTTAGCCATAGAAGCCAGGGAGTGGTGGCACACACCTTTGACCCCAACATTTAGGATCTCACGCCTTTCATCCTAGCAGTAGAGAGGTTAAGACAGGAGGTGATATGGCTGGGCAGCGAGAAAGGAATATAAGGCGGGAGGAGACAGGAGCACTTTGCCCTTTCAGGCTGAGGATTTCGTAGAGATAAGAACTGGTGGCTGGCTGCTCTGCCTCTCTGATCTTTCAGCTTTCCCCCTAATATCTGACTCTGGTTTTTTATTAATAAGACCAATTAGGGTTTGTGCTACATCCTCTTAAAAAGCAAGGAATCCAACATGGTGATGCAGGGTAGTAATCCCAACACTTTACAGTCATGGTTCTCAGCCTTCCTAATGCTGCGACCCTGTAATGCAGTTCCTCATGCTGTGCTGACCCCCAACCATAAAATTATTTCATTGCTACTTCATAACTGTGCTTTTGCTATTGTGATGAATCATAATGTAAATATCTGATATTGGACCCACAGGCTGAGAACCACTGCTCTAGAACCTGAGCCAGGAGGACCATGAGTTTGAGGACAACATGAGCTAGTGAGACTCTGTCTCAATAAAAAAAAAAAATAATGAGGTAATTAATAAGAGTGAGGGAAGGTTGTTTTGTGAGGACCTAAGAGAAAGTGAGACAAAGGGACACAGAGGTCTCTAGTAGTTCTTCCTTCCTGCTTCATTCAGGAACTCCAGCAGCTCAGCCGGCCCCTGGTGACATTGAGGTCTCCACTCTCTGCCTTCCACTGAGCCACCACCACCACCACCCAGCAAAATAAACTTTTTTTTTTTTTTTGGTCTTTTGAGACAGGGTTTCTCTGTATAGTTTTGGTGCCTGTCCTGGAACTCACTCTGTAGACCAGGCTGGTCTCGAACTCACAGAGATCCACGTGACTCTGCCTCCTGAGTGCTGGGATTAAAGGCGTGTGCCACCACTGCCTGGAATAATCTTTTTGTACACTGTGAATATGTAATACTCTCATTGGTAAATAAAGAGCTGACTGGTCAATAGCTAGGCAGGAAAAGGTTAGGCAGGACTTTCAGACAAAAAGAGAGCATGGGGTAGAAGAGGATGGAGTTGCCAGGAGGTGCAGAGAGAAGCAGGATGAACATGCCATGCTGAAAAAAGGTACTGCCATGTGGTAGAGCATAGATAAGAAATATGGGTTAGTTTAAGTTGTAAGAGCTGGTTAGTAACAAGCCTAAGCTATTGACCTAGCATTTATAATTAATATTAAGTCTCTGTGTGGTCATTTGGGAGCCAGTGGTCCTGACAAAAAACTCCACCTAGACCCATGGCATCAGAATCACTGTGAGCTTGCTAGAAATGTAGGGCCTCAGCCAGACAGTGGTGGCCCACGCCTGTAATCCCAGCACTCGAGAGGCGGAGGCAGAAGGATCTCTGTGAGTTTGAGAAATGTAGGACCTCAGACTCGCCCAAGGCCACCTGAGTCAGAATCTGCAACATTACTGCATTCCTGGGAGATTGACAGGTGCTGGAAGGGTCACTAGCCAACTTCTCTCTGTCTCTTCTGGTACAACATTCCAGAAAGCGGAGGGCGTTTTTGTTTTTTTCCTTCAGTTCTTACAGATTAAGGGACAGAGACCCCAAGACATGGAGTTGGTTATAGAGCCACCCAGGTAGGAGACGGCAGTGAGGATCTCAGCTCCTGAACAGCCTTGCTTCAAAACCCAAAAGGAAGTGATAGGGCAGGGGGTGGGGTCGGGGAGATACAAGCAGCTTCTCTCTAAGCTTTTGATTCTGATTCTCTGGCCCCTCCTCCTTCAGGCTGCCCCAGAAGGACATCTAAAGCTCCCTTGAGAGAGGACAAGAACAGGGTGCTAGGAATCCCTTCCACGTAGCTCCTTGGGGCCATTGCAGGGTGTACATCTGTACAGGACATCCCTTACGGGGGCACTGAGAGGATGGCTGCCCACAGTGTCCATGAGGAGCCTGTCTTGTTGCGCTCTGAGGCTCCCACGCCCCCCCCCCCGACATAGCCATAGGGAGCTGAGGGGCAGCCGAGAGCCCATGGGGCCAACCTGGCTCTCCATCTGCCCAGGGACGGGGAAGTCACCAGCCCCTCCCTCCTTCAAGAAGCCTCAGAGCTGGGCTGCTCTCTCTCTGGCAGCTGCATCTCTGCCTGCGGTGGCGGCCCACAACTCTCGTTCCGAATCCCTCAATCTTCCCCATTAACTGAGATTGCAGGTTCAGAGCACAAACACTACCGCCTGTCACCGCCGCGGCGCGTCAGCCATCAGCGGGGAATGGTCTCGTCTCCTCCAATCCATCATGCAGGGTTTCTAAGACTCTCACTCCAAGACCTCTCGGCGGCCCTTCCCCCATGCAGGCCCATGGGACCTGCAGCTTCTCTAGGTAGCAGCAGCGGTTGGGGAGGGAAGGAGGAGAGGAAAGGAAGAAAGGATGAGAAGCTGAAGAGAAAGGTAGCGAGCTGTGGCTGTAAACTAAGGGAAAACAATAGCTCAGAGGCTAACTAAGCCCAGCAGCATCCTCAGAAGCTGGGATAGACCATGGAGTATGTCTCCTGTGGTATTCCAGATAAAAGCAGAGGACGATGGGGCTAAGGCCTGTCCCACGACCTTCATGGCTGAGATTTATGCTGAAGTTACTTAGACAGTTCTTGAGTTCACCCCTGACCACACTGACTCAGTACCTCTGGGGTAGGGCCTGGGAATCTGCATGTGTAACAAGACTGCTCCATGGGATTTTAAGGCTATTGGTCCTGGGACCCCAAAATTGAGAAACTCTGTAGATAGCACTGTATTAGTTAGGTGAGGCTGTGTTGTGCTGCTGTAACAAATGGCACCTAAGTCTCATGGTTTGAAACAAAGACAGTCTAGTGGGAAGCCTGTAGATCATTGGGCACATGGCCTTTAAGGGAACTAGGAGACGACCCTCTTTCATTCTTTGGTTGTTAGTGAGCATTTTCCTCTGCCACAGGCACCTGCCAGGACATGCTGTACACTACCACAGCCCTCAAAGCCACAGGGCCAACCAACTGTGGACTAGAGCCTATGAAACCAGGACCCAAACAACCCTATGCTCTTGGTAAGTTGACTGCCTCGGGTATTCGTTACCGTCATGGACTCCCTGAGAGAGCCGACTCAGAAACCCAAAGTTGGCAAGACCAAAACAAGGTGGGACATGACCTGGCGGGAGCAAGGAAATGGCGGGTGAGGGACAGTAAGGTGACCTGTGGGACCCAGACCAGGGTCGGAGAACAGCCTGAAGGGCTGGTGGGAGCACTCAGCTGGGCCCAGGAGGTCAGGCTTTGCTTTGAGTTGTCTGGGTGAGCAGGACACTAAACTGACCGGAGGGAGTCTCAGGTCCCCCTTCGGAAGGCACTTGGAATCTCCCAAGTGTCCATGTGCGAGTTGAGGAGGCGGCGGCAGGGGCAATGCTAGAGAAGGTTGCAGCCAAGACTGGAGCAAAAAATGGGTCCTGTCTAGCGCCCACCCTGTCCTCTCTGTGCAAGGTCCTTCTCTGGGGACCAGCATTTCCCAGGAAGCTAAGAGCTCCCAAAACAGTCTGCCTCCGTGGGCTGGTTGGAAGCTCCTGTCTAGGAGGCAGGCCATCCAGGGTACATGAGCAGGATGCCTGTATGTTCAGGGGTCACCCAGCATACACACAGCCTCCTGCCTTTTGTTTCTACGGAGCCCCACAGCTCTGGGAATAAGGGGGGAACAGGGATGACCTCAGATTCTCCCACGGGCTCCAGAATCATGCTCCCATGCCCCTCAGCTTCCACAATAGAAGAACTTTATAGTCAAAGTGAATATAATAGGCCTAGTGAGGGGGTCAGCACCTATCACAGGCTTATTTACAACATCCAGCTTCAAATGGGAAGCCTCTAATGATGGGATCATTACCTCTACTCCCCGCTCTAACTGGGGCAAATACTAGTCATAGAAAATTTATTCCCTTCTCCTCCCCTCTTCTTCTAGACCATTCTCTGAAGCCACTTCCTTCAGGTGATGGGCAGATCAAAGCCAGGGCTTATATCTGAGCAGCTGAACAGAATAGGCAATGGATGGGTAGTTTGCAACCCAATCTCCAGGAAACTGTGGGGATTTGCAGGCTGCAGTGGTTAACCACAGTCAATTTGATTACCTAGGAGACAACCTTCTCAGCATGCCCGGGAAGGATTATCTAGATTAGATGAGGTGGGAAGACTCACCTTAATTGGAGGTGGTACCATTTCGTGAGCTGGGGTCTTGGGATGAAAATAGAAAATAGGGAACTGTGAGGGCTATTCTTGGTTGGCAACTTGACTATGTCTGGAATGAACTGCAATCCAGAAATAGAGAGCACACCTGTCAGACATTTTTTTGCTTGGTGTCTTAGGATTTTTATTGCTGTGAAGAGGTACCATGACCATGACAACTCTTATAAGGAAAACATTTAATTGAGGGGGCTCACTTATAGTTTCAGGGGTTCAGTCCATTATCATCATGGTGGGGAGCATGGTGGCGTGTAGGCAGATGTGGTACTGGAGTATTACCTGAGAGTCCTACATCTTGCAGGCAATAGGAAGTCAACTGAGACACTGAGTGACATCCGGAGCATAGGAAACCTCGAAGCCCACACCCACAGTGACACACTTCCTCCAATAAAGCCACACTTCCTAGTAGCGCCACTCCCTATGAGATTATGGGGGCCAATTACTCTCAAACTACCATACTTGGTTTGAAATGGGTAGGTCCACTTCTAGTCCAGACTTTTGCATAGGAAGACACACACTTTTGATCTGGATCTTGAGGCAAGAAAACACATGCCTTTAATTAAAATCTTGAAGGGGAAGACACACCTTAATCTGGGCCACGCCTTCTGCTGGAAGCCTACATAAGGACATGGAAAAATGGAAGCTTTGCTCTCTACCTGCTTGCTCTCTCCTTGCTAGCACATCCATTCCTTTACTGGCATTAGAGCCTGATTCTTTGGGATACCAGCATCTACTGAAGATCAGCTGAGACATTCAGCCTGATGGACTGAGCAACATCTGGATTCTTGGACTTTCCGCTCATAGCCATTGTTGGATTAGCTGGACCATAACCTGTAAATCATTTTAATAAATCCCCTTTCTATATATATACAGAAAGAGAGATTCATTCTATAAGTTCTGCTGCTCTAGAGAACCCTGATTAATATGGAAACTAAGCACAAATAGTTACCTCTCTGCTTGACTTCCAACAAAATGTGGCCCCTGCAACCCCAACTTCCTCACCATGATGGACCACAAACCCAAATTCATGTCAGAGTGTTTTTATCACAGCAGCATGAAAAGTATCTGATACACAGGCCCTGTCCACTTGAGTTCACAAGCCAAGCAGGCTCCACCTCTCGGGAGCAGAGGAGCTGCACTTCGGAAGACAGCTGGCACTGTCTAGGCACAGATGCCTCGCTGCCCACCCATTGTTCTTGCCCTGGAGATGAATGCCAGGCCAGAGAGGGGGAACCCGAGGAGGGAATTGGGGGAGGGGGTTCATGGAAGACTTTCTTTCCTCTCATTCCTAGGGACTGAAATCTGTGGTGTCTTAGTTAGGGTTTCTATTGCTGTGAGGAGACACCATGGCCACAGCAACTCTTATAAAGGAAAACATTCAATTGGGCTGACTTACAGTTCAGAGGTTTAGTCCATTGTCATCATGGTGGGAAGCATGGCGTGTGCAGGCAGACATGGTGCTGGAGAAGTGGCTGAGAGTTCTACACCCCAATCAGGAGGCAGCTGAAAGAGAGAGTGACATTGGGCCTGGCTTGAGCACTTAGAACCTCAAAGTCCACCCCCAGTCACACACTTCCTCCAACACAACTACACCTACTCCAACAAGGCCACACCTCCTAATAACGCCACTCCCTGTGAGCCTATGGGGGCCATTATCATTCAAACCACCACATTCTGGGAATCTCATTGTGATTCCAAGAGGATGAGGAGGATGTCTGGGAGACATTCTGACCTGGGGGGTGACTGGGCACTTTCCCCTGCACTCCTGTCCCTCCACTAGGATGTGTACAGCCTTGAGCCCCTCCACGAAGCTAGAAGTGACCACTGCCTACACTTAACTCTGGTTCTAATTCCCACAATCGTCCAGAATGGTGATTTACGACTCCCAGTCTTTCCTAAAGCTGTCCCTGCTGGAATGACAGGAACCACTCAGAGGAAGGGTGGTGACTTCCGCTGTGCTTGGGGAGGAAGTTGAGGAGAGTTGATGAGACCCTCAGCATTGCTGGGGCTTGAAGACACAGAGGGATAGCCTGGTGATTTCCAAGTGGGAAACTCTTCCTCCATCACCACCGACCTCGAGGATGGCAGTGATGGAGGCATCTCGGCCAGCGGTGGGATAAAAAGGCATGGGGGCAGAGAAAAAGTGCCTAAGCATGGAGTGTGCTGGACGCCTCTGGCCAGCGGAGAGGCAAGGGTTCCAGCAATGACAACATCTGCTGAGAAGACTGCCAACACAGAGACAGCATCCCTGGCCTGTGTTCACATGGCAATGAGCCAGGCTGACTGCAGATGACCTTGGGGAGGGTTTCCTTGCTCACCCAGGCGTTGCTGTGACGCGCACAAGGCTATCAACGTTATTGACAATGAAGCCATCCTAGCCCTCTGCATTCTTGTGACCTACGGTTCTGCCTGAGCCATAGTAATTCTGTCAGGTTCTCTTCAGGGACCACCGGTGAGCTCATTCTATTTTTTTAGTAATGCTTTGAAGATAGTAACTTCAATAATCAGCAATATCATATGTATGTATATATATATATGTATATATATATATATATCATATGTTCATGTGTGTGTGTGTGTGTGTGTGTGTGTGTGTGTGTGTGTGTGTAGATAAGGAAGGGGGATTTTCTTTGAGAAACCCACACCGGTAACCTAGGGTATGGCTTTCTTCCTCAGCCTTTCTCTTTCTCTTAACCCTATGCTTAAGCTCTCTATTAAAGTCTCCTAATAAACTCCAACTGTGCCTCATTAATCTCATCCTGAAACTCGTCCTCCTCCAAGCCAGGAATCCTGGATTCTCCTGATTGGAAGTTTCTGAAAAGGACTCTTCAAGCTGCTGTAGGCGACAGCCAGCTGTGTCTCCACTGTGCCACCACTGACAGTCCAGGCCCAGGCTGGAGACTGCAGCCATCCTCTGCTTCATTCCTACGATGAATTAGTACCTGGTTTCAATGGGTAACCTTCTAGACAAGGGGCGGTCAAGCCAACAAAACAGACTCAAGTCCCTTGCTCTCCTGAGGATGTGACTTGAATCTGGGAAGTCGGGGACTGAAGGAAAGCAAGCAAGGAAACACGCAGTAACAACGGAGTCCTGCAGAACATTAGGTGGGGTGACAGTGGCTGACGGGGGACTGCTTTAGCCCTAGGACTCAAGAGACCTGAATGAAAAAGAGCTTACCTCAGGAAAACAAAGGGAAGAACATCCCAGATAGTGGGGTGAGCCAGTGCAAAGGCCCTGGGGTGGGAAAGGTACTTGGAATATTGGTCATGATCTCTCGACTTTGTTGTGTGCCCATTTTGAGCTAGACAGGTGACGCCTTACTCAGTGTTCATAGCACCCTTTGGAGCATGGGTTTCATTGATAGCCAGAGGGAGATGTGGAAAAGCCGTCCAAGGTCACCCAACTGCCAGGTAGCACAGCTGGGATTCAAACCCAGAGTTGAGGCTGTCACTCCAGGATGACTGTCATCTCAAAGGCCAAGATGAGTGAGGTGGCTTAGGCCTAGAGAGCCAAAGCCCAAAGCCCCCCACTTCCAAAGGGGAAGCCGAGAATAGAGAAAGGGGCGGATTCAGAGGTGTTGCCATGGAAACCAGAAGGGAGGCTGCTCCCGGGAGAAGGGTCATCTAGATGGAATTCTGGGGAGAGGTCAAGGAAGGAGAGATCATGAAAGTGACCGTTATTAGGCTTGGCACAGGGATGGGGGCCACTGATAACCTTGAAGGGGGTATTTTCAGTGACTGGAGGGACAGATACCCTGTGGAGGGTTGAAAGAAAATGGTCCCCAAACAGAGTGGCCCTATTAGGAGGTGTGGCCTTGTTGGAGTAGGGGTGGTCTCATTGGAGGAAGTGTGTCACTGTGGAGGTGGGCTTTGAGGGCTCATATGTGCTCAAGCCACGTTCAGTGAGACGGTCTACATCCTGTTGCCTGCATATTAACAGGTAACAGCTCCTTCTCCAGCACAATGCCTGCCTGCACGCCGCCATGTCCCGCCGTGATGATAATGGACTAAACCTCTGAAACTGTAAACCGCCGCTTCAGTTAAGTGTTTTCCTTTCTAAGAGCTGCCGTGGTTCAAGGCGTCTCTTCACAGCAATAGAGACCCTAACTAAGACACACCCCATGAGGGTAGGCAGGGTGAGGAGTGACCCAATGCAGCTGGCAGGCCTTACTGGCTCCGAGTGCAGGAACAGAGCGCTAGACTCAGGGTCCCAAACCTCCATGCATGAGCTGCCCTGGGACTTGGAACAAGGCATCTAACTTGTCCAAGCCTTGGTTTCCTCATCTGTAGAGTAGAAACGACCTGAGTGGTTTCTGCCTCAACAGCGCAGAATCAAGAGATGTGGAAGGCTAGAGGACCACAGAGTGCCCTGAAGACTGCAGGGTCTTTGAGTGCCTTGACAACGACGGCTTCCCCTGGGTGCCAGTCGGGACTCGCTACCGCCCTCTTTGTCTGCTTTAACCATCTGTCTCTCCGAGCTGAAATCTGTTCCACTGACCTCCCTCCCTCTCAGTCCTGCTACAGCCTTTCCTTTCCAACCCCACCTTGGCTCTGGGGGGCTCAGTCAGATATGCAAATGTCTCCCTAGCCAGCTGGTGTCTGCCTCTCGGAAATACACGTTCCAAGCCGCTCTGCCTCATCGGCAAAGGAACCAGAGCCCATTGCTCCAAGGCGCAGAGTGGGTGGACTAGAGAGCAAGGAGCAGTACAACCAGCAGATGGGGAAGGGCTGTGAGACGGGAGGGGGGTAGGTGGGGAGCAGGGGACGGGCCAGGAGCAGGGCGGGCACAGAGGAAGGGATGAGAATGTCTGTCGGGTGTGTGCCCACGCACTATCCGCAGTCATTGGTCCAGACTGATCTGTCTTTGGGGCTTTTTGGCAAAATGTTGAAATCCCCATGTCCCTACCACCCTATATAGGGTTTGCAAAATGAACCTTACATACATACATACATACGTACATACATACATACATCTATACATATATACACACACACATATATATACATACATACATACATATATAAATACACACATACATACATACATCTTTCTATTTCTATCTCTATCACTGTTTCTCTCTCCATTATTCTATCTGGCAAGACACCTAAGGCCACTAAACACACACACACATACACACACACACACACACACACACACACACACACACACACGGGGAGGGGGGGAGAGAGAGAGAGAGAGAGAGAGAGAGAGAGAGAGAGAGAGGACTGTTATGAAAGACTCACACATTTGTGTGTGTGTGTGTAAAAAGGACTCAAACATTCACCCTCTATCTGAAGAAATCATGGCTTTTTGTTTTGTTTTGTTTTGTTTTTGTTTGCTTTAAGTTCAGGCAAAATCCCTGGTCAGCCCCCCTGACAGGGAGTCCGCTGTCCTGTATGTTGCTTTTGATCTTCGGGACTGTCCCGAACAGTCTTCAGTGCTGTCCTGCAAGCCCCAATATCCACAGGAATGGCTGTCACATAGCTCATCTTTTGCAGCTTTTGCGGGTGGTGATGGTGGTGGGGGGATGACGACTCTGGGTTATTTTTGTGAGATCCCAGCCCCCTCACTTGCTCTTCATTTATCTTTTATTATTTTCCTAGCACCTCCAAACCCAGGACAGAGGGTATTTAACCTGTGGCCTTGACCTTCTGGTCCCTCCAGTACCTTCCTTACTGTTACAGGCTTTGGAGGCGAGAATTTGGCACAGAATCCCAGTCTAAGAGACAGGGCCTTTTCCAGTAGCTGATGGGCCTGTGAAAGCCTGAAGGTGGAGGTTCAGAGGTGAGGCAGGGCTGTAGAAATCTTTGCTTCTGCCCAGTTCTGGAACATCAAGCTGGCAAGAGCAGACTTCCAGTAATAGTCACAGCCCAGGGGTGTTGCCCAGGGATGGGGCACTTGCCTGGTGTGTTTGAGGACCTGGATTCCATCCTCAGCACCAACCAAAGGTAAAACTATGTATTGTATAAAGTATATAATGCATAAAATTTCATATAATAATAATAGCATCATCCTATCGCATTCAGCACACACTGAGGCAGGCACCAATCCCAGACCCATGAGAGCATTTACTCACTGAATTCTCACCCAGGCCCAATGGGGAGATGCTGCGATGATTGCCATTTTCCGAATGAGCAAACCAAAGTCACCATGTATCCGGAACCAGGACTGGAACCTGTTTCAAATCCAGCACACAGCCCCATGAGGCAACCCTGAGTTTCAACTGTGCCATCAACATATTAGCTAGGTGATCACATGGACCCTCTGGACCCCCAGTCTTGGGTGTTCTGAGGGCCATGAGCTCCCAAGCCTGAAGACACAGTAAGGATGCTCCTTGAGGTTCAGGCACAGATGAGGATGGAGCACAGCGAAGAGTCTTGCTTCTCATCCCCAGCAGACTGCCCAGAGCCAGGCAGGGGAGAGGAGGAGGCTGAGCAGGGGCCGGGCCCAAGGGCAGCCTTGGGCAGCCACAGGCCTTACTCTGCTCATTTGGAAAGTGGGAGAGAAGGGGTGTCTAAGATCTCTTCCATCCCCAAGCTACGGGCTTTGGATGCAGGAGTTGGGAAATGCTCGGAACGGACCCAGAAAGTGTTCATCAGAGGTGTCAAGGACCACACAGTCCTTGTTACAACATTCCATTTTGCCACTGCAGCAGGAAAGCAGATGGACAGTGAGTAGCCAAAGAGCATGGGTGTGTGCCAACACAGCTATGCACGAACACTGGAACACTGACATTTACTTCATATAACGCTCACTGGTCATGAAGCGTTGCTTTTCTTTTTAGTCTTCCTTTACACATTTAATGATGTAAAATGCTTTCTCATTTCAGAGGCCACATTACAATATGCCGCAAGGCAGATCTTGTCTGTGTCCTTTGCCAACCTCTGTTCTAGAAAGAGCTGCCTGAACAGGAGGGGGTATAGAAGCCTGGGGTTTGAATGACAGCTCTGCCACTTTGGGGCTGTGCAACTGTGAGTACGCCCTTAACCTCTCTGATCCCTGTTACCTGCTCTCCACAGTGCTTGATGCTTTACACACACACACACACACACACACACACACACACACACACGCACGCACGCACGCACGCACGCACGCACGCATGCCTGTGGAGGTCAGAGGTCAGTTTTTGGGAGTCAGTTTTCTCCTTCCACCTTGTTGAGGCAGGTTCTCTCTGTTTCTTCTGGAACTTGCTGTTCAGATGACTGACATGCCACCACATCCAGCTTTTTTATGTGTGTGAGTTCCAGAGATTGACATCCGTTTGCTAGGCTTGTGTAACAAGTCCTTTTTCTCATCAGGCCGTCTTGCCTGCCCTGGGGAAAGGATCTTGATAGTGGAGGGAAGCGATGGAGACTGGGCACCACTGAGTACCCAGGCCTAGAGCCTGGTGATGATCGCTTCGAGTGTTGGAGAGGCTATGCATGGGCAAAACCCAGCCTGTAGGGTCCTTTCCTCCAGCCCGCCAGGGAGGGAAGCAGCTGGAGTGCCTATCTGGTGCTTTAGGAGCACATTTCTCCAAGGGAGGGAAGGGACCCGCAGGCAAGGACCACCCCAGGCCAGCCTCTCCCTGCCCAGCCCTGATGAAGTACCACAGATGGCTTTGCTTATGCAACAGAAACTTATTTTCTCACAGGTCTATAAGCCAGAAGTTCAAGATCAAGCTGTTGACAGCTTTGAATTCTCCAGAGGCCTGTGTCTGGGCTTGCAGATGGCCGTCTTCTCTCTGTGTCCTCACACGGCCTTTCCTTTGGCAATACACCCTTGGTGTCTCTTTTTGTCCCTAAATTGCCTCCTCTTGTAAGGACAAGCGCTCAGATGGAGTAGCCCACCTCTGTGACCTTATTGGAGGTGTTAGAGGTATCCTCAGTAACATTCAGGTATAGGGGCACTTGCAGCTTCAACATGGGAATTCTGAGGGAACACAGTTCAGCCCATGACTCCATGGATCCACTCCAAGCCTGGGCTTCTCACAGCTGACTGAAGCCCACCTTGATGATTATATATATATAATTCGGGGAGCCCTGAACATCCTCATTCCCACATACTCTTTAAGGACACAAAGTATAAGTAATTTTAGAGGATGAAAGATTGCTTTGGGATACCCAGAGCTCACCTTTGTCTCAGTTTGGTTTGGTTTTCAGAGACAGAGTCTTGCTATATGTAGCCCAGCCTGACCTTGAACTCACTATTTCGATATCCCTGGCCTCCAAGTCAGGGCGATCCTCCTAGCTCAGACTGGAGTCCTGGTGCTGGAATTACAGGTGTGTGCCCCCATGCCAGGCACCAGATGCCTTTGAAGGACCACAGACCCACAGGCAGGGAGTTGTGCTACATCTCACCATCTACCACACTGATGGGCAGCCTCCTGCCCCACTCCTCAGCTGGTGTGAGTGACAGGTACAGCGTCCCAATCTTCGGACCCAAAGAGAAAGCCACTACAGCCTGCAGTAGTCCCAGGCTGCCCCGCCTCCCAGGGGCTCTTGCTGCTCATGCAGTCACTTAGTCCACATGGAGCACAGTGGAGTTGAGTCGGGGGTGCAGCGCATATCGGAGGCGAGACCACCCAACAGGGAAGGTTTTCCACAAAGCCATCTTCTAGCCGGCAGCTCAGGTGTCCCAGCTGGCTCAGTGTGGAGCAAACTTTCTCTTCACAGAGCCTCCCCCAGCCCCTCCTCACCTCCTCGGCTGCTTCTGCCAGGCTCTGCTTCTCCCCTCCCCAGCAGACGGGCAGGGTGGCTGGCGGGTTGGGAGCTGGCTTTGCGTATCCCTCCCGGTACGATTATTAAACGCAAATTACAAAAGACATGACCCAAACGATCTTTATTTCTTCTTTCAACAAGGGTTGCCTGCAGGGCCCTGATTCCGAATTCCGTTTCAATTATCTCGGCCATTTCCCACACAGAGCAGCTGGTGTTTGTAATTGCCAGTGAGGAAGGAGGCAGGGAGAGGAAGTCAGGGGCTCTGACTCATGGTGTCCGCCTCTCCAGTCTGAACTTGCACTTGTCGCCATCAAAGCGCCACACTCGCTGCATCACCGAGGGACAGGATGCTGGCAAAGAGTTGGTAACCAGAGTCCCTCAGATCCACATCCACAGAAAGATCTCAGGGATGGCACCTTGATGGCTACTCCACAGAGCCCAGGAACTCAGGCTGTGGGGAGGCAGAGTCACGTGATCGCTACCTTGTCCTTGGGCTGTGGGGCCTGACGGGAGGTGCTTCAGGGATCTAGGAAGGAAGCCGGTATAAACGTACCTGCCAGCTTTCCCCAAGGACCTGGTCCCCATAGCACTGAATTATTAACATCTTCCTTCTCGTGTCCAGGCTGGTGTTGCCCACCTGGGAAGTGAAAATCTCAGGCTTTATAGCCCCAGGGTGGGAGGGTACTGTCTGTCTGTCCTACTCTACTCTTGGGGCAGCTGACTTTGAGCAAGTACATGACCTTGTCGAGCCTTCATCGGGGCCATCATCGGTGACATGGAGGCACTGGGATTTTGACCTCATAGGGATGCTGTGACTACTCAGTTAAACTCAGTGCCAAGCCTCAGCACAGTGCCTGGCACACAGTAGGTGTGCCATAAATGCCAGCTGCTGGAGTTCCAGCCACCAAATTCATGGATACAAGCAAGCAAAAGCCATAGGTACCGATGGCTCTGCCGTTCACCCCCGCCACCCTGTTCCCTTCAGGTATCCAGGATCCCCAAGGAGGGTTCTTGAGGCCGTCCAGATTCAGAGTCAGAGGCCCCACCAAGGGACTATGGGCAACAGGCCCAGGCCCAGATGGGCTAGCAGGAAGGGCGATTTACAGCCCCGCTTAGCCAGGGCCGGGTAAGCCATTTGTCAAGCCAACCCCGGGCACCTTGTTCTACCTGTGTTGAGTGTGTTTTATTGGTGTTGAGCAGAGAGAGGCCAGAGCAGAGTCGGAGATAGGAAACCCACTCAAGTGAAAAATGAGGAAAAGCCGAACGGGATTGAGTGGAGCTGGACAGGGAGAGGCAGAGGGAAGGCGGGAAGGAGTGATTAGAAAACACAAGACAAATGTGTGCACCAGCCCTGGGGTTCCCAGGAAGAGGGGCACACACGGTGGCGGCACCTCCTGGACTCTGTCACACACCTCGAGAAAAGACCTCCAGGCAGGAGCCGGGGGCTCCAGCCCAGACGGGTCCCGGAGCCTATAGGCTGTGGCCTCCAAAGAAGGGTTTAAACAGAAAAGCAAACCCAATCCCTCAGCCCTGCTCCCCAGCCGACCCTGGAGAAAAAAAGGGGCCCCGGCTGCTCTGTTTAGGATTCCTTAGGCTTCCTTCACTATCCCTCAGCACAGAAGTTTCCAGTCCAAAATCAGGAGCTGAGACTCTGGGGGAAAGGTAGAGTTTGAGATCTCCCTGTTAGGAACAAGAAAATAAAGAGCAGGAGAGGGAGGCCAGGGGAGAGGCAGAGAGAAAGGGAGAGAGGCAGATAGAGAGATAGACACTGGGCTTTGTGCCCGCAACAAGCCACTAAAGGTGCATTTTTAATTAAATTTATACAAAATGTGTCAGTTTTATCTCTAGGTTTCAAACCTGACTCTGTGCTATCAAAGGGAAGTATTGATCTCCATTGCCCCGGAGCTACCTGACTGAATTAAACAGAATAAATAGAAGGAGGAGGATGGAAGGGTTCAGAGACAGCCGCGGAGAGGCGAAAGCTAATGGTCCCGCCATCATTTGCTGCAATTAAAAACACAAAACCATTTAGAGGGCCCGTCAACACCTTGAAGTCAGAAAACTCCACACACACACACCAAAGCTCTAAACAGCTCCCAGGCAAAACATTTTAATTGCTACGAACGCTTCCATCTTTGGCTGGCGCTGGGTATCTGTGCATTTTGCTGCGATACCCAGGTGCACATGCACCCCGCTCCATCCGCTGTGCCCACCTGCACCAGCCCCTCCCCCAGGATTCCTGGTCCTTTTGTATCCAGAGCCCCGTGGAAGGGCATGGCGGCGGCGGCAGCGGCGGGCGTTTCCTAGCCCCAGACACATCTGGTTTTCTCATTCACTAGAGACTGGATAAGCTACTAGACCTCTCTCTACTTTGGTTTCCTCATCCGTAACAGGGAGGCAAGAACGCACACGCCTCGTAGAGTCGCAGCAAGGAGGAATCCGTCTATTAGAGAGTTTGGTGCAGGGCTCGGGGCAGAAGGGATGCACAGTAAATGGGAGAAGCAGGAAGTGAGTGTCCACGCAACTTCTGATGCTAGCCTGAAGGTGGGGGACTTCCAGTGAATGCCCGAATGGGGCCCGTCCCTAGGCTGTGCCAGCAACTGCTTTTGGGGGTCTAGTCAATCATGCCCGCCGATTTGTGGCACTTCTCCCAGAAGCCTCTGGATGATGAATCTGGGCCTCTGGCCTCCCATTTTGTCTCAGGTGGCATTAGAAATGGATGTGCCCATCACCCTGGGGTCTGCAGAGGAGGGACAAGCTGCCAAGCCGACAGTCTAGGCTGGGTGGCTCTCTTGCTATTGCCCAACTCTCACCCCGAAGTCCACTTGTTGGCATTTGGCCTGTATAGGTACTAGAGCCCCACACAGAAGGGACCAGCCTTGATTTCATGTTCTGTGATCCCAGTCTTAAGAATCTTAGCCCTTTTTTTTTTTTTTTTTGACTAGCATCTCACTAGGTAGCCCAGACTGGGACTCATTGCCCTGTGCCCATACCCCTTTGGGAGGTGGATGCCCAGACTCTAGGACCATCACTCCAAGGCCTAGCAGGAGAGATGCTATTCCCCTCTCTACCTGGGAGCGGTGGGCTGACCAGCACTTCTTAATTAAATCAGAAAAGATCAGGTCAAGGCTAGATAAGCAGGCAGGGGTAGGGCGGACCGAGAGAATGGGCCAGCGAGAGCTGTCAGCACCCTGGCCTGTGGAGCGTGATCATTAATAATGATAAACAGGAGAATGGGAATAATAAAGGACTAATGAACTGGCCCTGAAAGTGACAGGAGATGGGCTCTGATAGAAGGCCACCTCCCCTCCCCAGGTGCCCAGAGTCCCAGGGGGTGATGGGAGAGAGGGGCAGAGAGTGAAGCCTCCCTGGGTCACCTGCTTTCAGAAAGCTGATTTGTCCAAAGGCTCGACTAGCCCCGACACACTCTTTCCAGAGTGCACACTCCCAGACCCCGCCCCAGAGATTCCCTAGGTCTCCAGTGGAGGCCAGGCACCTGTATTTTGACGGTCTCCTCTGGGGCATAAAGGACAGGTGGTCTGTGAACTCTGCCAGGCAGGGTGTTCAACCTGGAGCTGGGGCCCCATTCCATGTCTTGATCGTTCTCGCAGTATGTGTGACAGGAGCTGACAAATGACAGACAGTGGCAGAGCAGGGAGAGACAAACCCGAGCCTCTCAACAGCTCCGCAAAGCCAGGCAATGCCACCTGTGTGCAGGAAGGAAGCAAGCATTGGGACCATCTACCTTGTCCTGTTCCGGGTGCTGGCATTGGCACCGACAGACACAAACATTGTCATCTCCTCTAATCAGAGTTCACCAACTCAAAATGTCCCCGAAACCTGTGCGAGAAGGCGAGGGAGACACTGGAGGGGCCTCGTGAGCCCGGCAAGGCCCATGCCGCCTCCTATAGTTAGTGTTTCCAGAAGTAACTCAGTGTGGCTGGGTCTTTCCAGGAGGCTGCATTTTATCTGTCCTGCAAGCCAGGAGTTTGCCATCTCTGCCTCCAGCAGAGCTTCTCAAGTCTGGCTTTGAGGAGCAGCTTGTTCTGTGCCTATCCGCCGTCGTCCTTGCACCCAGTCTCTCGGAGCCTGTATATTTTCGGGAGTTCCGCAGGGGCTTCTGACATCTGTGCCCGCCGCGATCCTGCCTCCAAGTGTTGGTGTTTTCCTCTGCATGCTAAGAAGACGTGTTCAACAGCCACTTCAAGCAGATCGTAAGAAAGCCTGGTGTCCTTGGCTCAAAGGCAGGACTCCTCTCTCTGGCATCCAGGGCTCTCGTTAAGTGCAGCCAATAGGCAGAGGCCACAAGGAGCAGAGCCGCACCCAGCGTTGGCCATGTGTGACCTCCACACATGGCCGTGTATCACTCACCGCAGGAGAGCCAGGCGGAGGACCGAACCTCGCTACAACCTGTCACGGGGGAGAAGGAACAGAACACTAACAGGTACACGGCACAGGAGGTGTGGCAGCTACCCTCCCCATCTGGAATGCCATGAGGAGGGACTGAGGAAGGCCTGGGCTCCAACCTCAGCTACCTGTCCCTCAGAAGTGAGCCTGGCTGGCAGTCCGTCTTGCCACCGAGAGACTTGAGTGAGATGATGGACCCACAGAGCGGGTTGCGTGGTAACCGGCAAACACTTTGGAAACCCTGGTTCTCAGTGTGACTGGAGGTGAGTTATGTGAACATGGGTGCAGAGCTACCAAGGGCACTGTAGGGTCCTTGATCTCGGTCCTAACCATGAAGGAAGTTGTCTGATAGAGCACCTGGTCACAGAGTACTCTTTAGGTGTGTGTTAAAAACCACTGTGCCATGAGGCCTGGGAGACAGCTCCTTGGTAGAGTGATTGCCTCTCATGCTCGAAGTTTTGGGTGTAGACCCCCCAGCACCACAAAAAGGGGGGGGCATGATGTGCATACCTAGAATCTCAGCACTTGGGAGGAAAAGGCAAAGGCAAATGGACCAAGAGTTCAAGGTCATCCTTGGGTACATAGTGAGTTGAGACCAGCCTAGGCTACATGACACCCATGAGACAAAGAGAAAGAGACAGAGACAGAGAGACAGAGAGAGACAGAGACAGAGAGAAGGCATACACAAAGGGGAAAAAAAACAGCAACAACAAAACCACAAAAGTGTCAAAGGCTCCCAGGGATGTCCATCTTCAATTTTCTTTCTAAGGCCAAATACAGCACCCTTCCTACCCCTAGAGACCACCTGGTCTAAGCTCTGCAAGCCGGGGCCCTCTGTCTCTAACATGAATGGACCTCCATGTTCTTGCTGAGACGGCCTCACCCTCTCTGCCCCTCCTCAGCCCTCCGATGCCCTGGAAAAACACCCCAGAGAGCGTGTGTTCTCTCTGCTACCCTCGTACCCAGGAGGTGGCTTAGAGTAAAGAGAAGCACCCCGTGTCCTTTCAGGGCCTTGCTGGAGGCCCGGCTGGGGAAGAATTCTGAGGTGAGACGGTGTGCAGGAGCGCCTGCCTTCTTCAGGCACTCCCCTTACAAAACTGTTTTGGCCCATCTAGTTCCTCCGTCCTTCCTCACTCCGTGCTGAATAATCCGTGCTCGCGGGAGAACGTCAACGCTGGCTCCCGGAGGCCTGAGGAGGCCTGCAGGTTGGGACACCTGCCTTCTCCAGTGGTCGAAATCGCTGCATTTTCCTTTCCAAACCGCACAGCGGCCAATTACACCCAAGGGACCGGTGATAAGCTGTCTGGAGTCTGGCAGTACCTTGGTCTTGGAGTCAGCAGGTGAGGTGGCACCACAGGGCCCCTTTGCCTCCTGACCTGGAGCTCAGGTCCAGGAAAGTCCGGGTGAGACCCCAGGAAATCTTCTAAGAGAGCTTGTGGGAGAGACCTAAGTCTGGGGCCCCAGGAGTAATTTAGAGAGCGTAAAACGGACCTTATTTACCAACGACAGATGGACACCATCACAACCAAGACAGGGGATATTTCCTCTGCCCCAAATTTCTCACGGTTCCTCTAGTCAACCTGCTTGCACCCCTTAGATTTGAGGAGCTGCGTGATCTGTAGTCTTGGCTTTGCATCTTGCTGAGCACGTTTCCTCTCCCTACACAGCCTCGCTCGCTCACGCTCAGTGAGGTCCATTTTCACTCCGCGTTTGCTCCTCAGCCTTCATCCTTCAGGCTGTGAGAGCCATCCCCCAAGATCCTGTTAGAGTGAGGCTGGTCCATCAGCTGCCCTCAGAAGCCTTCATTGGCCGGCAGAATACATGCCACTCTGTTCTGTCTACTGAGCCTTGTTACTTCCTGCCATGGCAAGGCCTGAGGGGTACGGTTGTCTAGTCTTCATCCCTTCCCCCACTCCCAGAGGTAATAATACTCTGATCCAGAGCCAGTCTCTGGAGGTGAATCCATGCCTCTGGACAGGACTAGTGTATCTTGACATCCTCTTTCCATGCCCAGACAGTTGCCAACAGACACTTACTGCATCCTACCTCAGCAGAAAGTCCAGCTGTTTTCCTTCTCCCGCTGGGAGACCAAGCTCCTTTGCTAAATGCCTCCTTTTGAGCCTCTTCAGTGACACTGGATTCCGTTTTGGTACCCACAATGCTCAGCGAGGTTCTACAGTGTCTCTGCCTGGCCACCTGCAATCCCGCCCACAAGCAGCCAAGCCACAGGGTTCCTACACGGCTTTGGAGAAGAGGCCACTGCTCACACCTCCCACGCCTACCTGTTCTGGGGGTCTTGGTCCTCCTAGAGCCCACGTCTTCCTCCTTCAAGCAGAGTTGGAAATAGAAAAGCTTTATTGTGGCTCACCGCTGTGAGCAATCATGGGCAGATGAGGCAGGGGAGGCTTTGGGTGGCCGCCATCGTTAGAGAGCTGGGTGAGGGGACGGAAGGAGGGAAACAAGCCTTCAAAGGTAGTCTAGCTTTGAGAAGGGCCTGGGCAGCTCAGCCGGGGAGCTCTGCCGCGAAGATGGTGAGAGGCCCATGCTGGAGGGGAGCAGCCAGCCTTGTATTGTTGCCGGTTCCCAGTCATCAGCCCAGCACCCCGGATGCTGAGGCAGACCCTAAAAGTTGTGCTGGCAGAGGCCACACTAACCACGTTCCTTGCACATGGTCCTCCTTGGAGAAAGGCTATGCCCTGTCTTGAGCTCAGGGATGGGTGGGGGCATGTTCTCTACTTTCTCATGTGGGCCAGAGACTTCCCGAGCAGCAGAGACTCTTGGCTTGAGGGCGAAGTTTAGTAAACAGCACTGGGCGGGGAGTGGGGGGGGAAGGGGGACAATGGCTGAGACTCCAGTTATTTGCTCTAGAAATGCAACACCACCACCCCACCCCACCCCCGTCCCCGGGGCTCCCCTGAACTCTTCTTAGAGCTTCAGTGGACACAGGAGTCAGCTCCTGGCCAGAGGAGGACAACCCAGTTAAGTGGGCCAGATCCTCCAGAGCTTCCACGATCTCTTTCTGTATCGGGCCAGGGCCTGACTGTGACAAGGAGTAGAAGATGGGGTGCAAGTTTCAGGCTAGGAGCGTAACTGCGGGGCGGTGTTCTCTGGGAACACTCATCATAAGCAAAAGAGGCTTGGGCAGTGCCCAGGCGGACAGTGGACATGGGCTGGACCAAGGGGCTTCTGAGTTGTCAATACTCCAAGAAGCTATGCGTCACTGTTCCAGTTATTACCACCCTAGGGCCTGCCTGCAGCCCCAGAGCAGATACATCCATCTCCCTATGCTTGCCTCCCAATCGGAGAGAAGCTGGAGCTCCAGCTAGGGTCCAGCAGGAGCCCTTCCTTCCAGCTCTAAATGCTGATAAGAAATTTTTAAAAAAGCATGCATATCATATAAACATGTCCTGTGTGCCCAAGTCAGCCTGTGGACCTCCACTTTGTGACCTTGGGGTAAATGCCCACCCAGGCCCCGTTTGTACCTAATGCCCCAGGACTTACAAAGTGTCTTCAACCTCCCCGTGTAGACAGAAGTTGAGGTATGGGGACATGCCCAGGTCATCCCACTCTGATCTAGCAGGGCAGAGATCCGGCATGATCTACATACTTAACTACCCTGCCCTCCAGCCTCGCTTCCTCCAAGTCGGCTGTCATCTCCCCAGGGATGGCACCAAGCAGCCGGAATGGCATGCAGGGGACCCGGGACTGACTTGAAGGAAGCTCCAATATTACTGTGCCTCACTACCTAGGGTCAGGCCTCCCAAGCCCTATCCCTCTTCCTTGCGCTCCAGCTCCACCTCCCGCCAGACCTGTGGTTGTTGGGGAGGGCTGACGGCAACAGAAGACTTTACGGGGGCTCTGAAGTCTCCAAGCCCCGCCTCGGCCAGGTGTTTTCTCGCGGAAAGCCCTGTAGCAGAGCCTGTCTTCTTTCCCCAAGGCAGGCTCGAGGGTTGCAGCCGTGGCAGATGTTCCTGGGCGGGCTGGCTGGCCCTCGTTCTGTGGAAGCCAATAGCCCCAGCAGCCTGGGAATGCTGGGCTAATGCTCAACCCTGGCACAGTCCTCTCTTGCTAACCCTTCCAGTCCAGGTCCCTGTGACAGATGCTGGGAACATATGCTGTGAATTAATTCGCTCCAGCCCAGCCGCAGAGGACCGGCCTCTTCCTCTGTCTGCCCCAGTCACCTTTACTTTCCGCCTCTCCCAGCGCCAAAAGAAAAATTCGGGTTTCCCCTCCTCCTCCTCCTCGGTCCTCACACTGTGTCCACTGGGCGCCCCCCACCCATCCACCCACCCCTGCCTCTCCTGGGCTCACTGAAGGCATTTGCTTCCTAGAGACGAATAGCGTCAGAGGGCTGCAAAAGGGCCCAGAATCCCCCACTCCCAGCTTCTTGTCCCCAGATAGATTATGTCCCAATTTACTGAAATGGATGCATTAATTCTTTTTCATAGGGAATCTCTCTCTCTTTCTCTTTGAGGGACCAGACTGTCTCCATTCTGCTAGTCTTTCCTTACGTCTAACTCACATCACGCCTGCTGCCGTGATTCTCGGGATAGAAACAAACAGATACATTTTGAGAGTGCGTTTTAAGTTCTCCCTCTAAGGAAGGGTTGGCAGCCTCTTCCTGGAAAGGACTAAATAGTATCTATTTCAAGCTTAATAGGTAGGATGATCTATGTTGCAACTAAGTTCTGCTCACTTAGCCCCAAAGCAGTCACGGAGCAGGTGTAAACGTGAAAACAGCTGTGTTCAGGCAAAACTACAGAATAAGGAGTGGGCTGGCTGGACGGGCTGGGACTTACTGACCTCTGCTCAAGCAAACCTCTTATTTGACGGAGTTGCTCGGTCTCTCCTCTGCGCTCTGGAGCAGAGCCCAGGGCTTTTGCTTTGGGGTTTTTGCTCCTGTCCCTTTCTCTGCTACTTCATTAGCATCTCGAGGTCGGGGCCATGCCTCCTTTGGCTCTGTGCTCCTGGAAGGCACACGGAGCTTGACAGAAATGTGAACATCTCCCTGTCTCACGCCTAAAGCACTTCCAGGCTAGTGGAAACATGTTCCGGCAAACAGAGATGAGCTGAGAGAGAGAGAGGAGAAAGAGAGAAGGAAGGAGAATGCCCCCCGAAGATGCCAACAGTCGCCTTTGAAAGACTCGGAGGAGACATAAAAACACCGAGAACTGAAGACTGATGCCCTCCAGCACTGAAAAAAACAACAACAAACCGAAGCTCTGGGGGAGTTGGACAGTTTGTGTGTCACGTGATCGTGTATGATCCAGCAACCCCTCTCCCAGGGATCCGCCTAAGAAAACTGACGGCCTTTGTCCACATAAAGCCTTGTATGCAGAGTTCCGTCTCCAACTGGAAGCCTCCCACATATCCACCAACGATCAATGAAAAAAAAAAAAGAAAGTGGAGAAAAATACCACGCAGCAAGAGAGATTAGGCAAATGTTTCTCCATGGAAGCCACCAGAATGAAAAATCTACCTATTCTGATCACACGTATTGTATCGGAAACGTCTAGAAACTGCAAACTTAAGGAGTCACGGCAGATGAGCGGTTGTCTAGGGCTGGGGACCGGAGCCATTCTAACTGTAAGCACACGGGGAGCAGGGCAGCCAGGGAACAGCAGGGAACAGGGCACTACAGTGACGTACCCAGCTCCCCAAACTTACGAAAATCACCGAATCGAACACTTTCAATAACCAGCTTTCACAGACGTCTTCAGCCCAGTGTGCCCACAGGTCCCACTACCCACTGGGCAGAGGTCTTCTTCACCTATAAAGCCCTCATTGCCATCAGTAGCATATTTTAGTTTGTCTCTGGAGCATGGGCTTGAAACTCTGGAGCAGGAGGTTCCTGGGGATCAGTCAAGACAAGCCAGCTTCCAGAGACACAGCTCCCCGCCCCCGCCCCCATTCCAGTCTTGCCCATACATTTCTCACTGGGGCTCTTCATCAAGAGCTGCAAATTCCAGGGAGGGTTGTGCCATGCAAACCTCTTAATACATTCTGTCTGCCCAGCACACTGGGCACACCTGGTTGGCCTAGGATCAGGCAGCCACATCCTGACCTCTGGTACATGACAGAGTCCATTGTTCCCATTCCCCACAGCATGAATACCTCTGCTCCTCCAGGCTGAGACATGAATAGGAATTTAAAAAGAAGAATAATTTTTTTCCTATGATGCTAGAAGGCCAGAAGAGGTTGAGAATGCCTGTGACATCCAGAGACCTTGGGCACACAGAGGCAGAGCATCCTGTCTCTCCTCATCTACTTGACCTCCATACCCTGACCTCTAATACCCGTCAGCCAGGCCTGGCCCATCCCAGCCTCCTGGCTCTGGGAGGGTCCTATCCGCTGGACCAACAGTCTTACTCTTTTCAGATCTTTGAGCAAATGTTACAGCAAATAGGAAGCCTCCCCTGCTCACACATTTCTATTTTATCTTAGAGACAGGGTGTGCTAAACTTGCTATGAAGCTGAGAGTGACCTTGAACTTCTGATCCTCCCGTCTCCATCTCCCCAACAGGAAGATTACAGGTGGAGGCCACCACACCTAGTTTCTGCGGCACGGGGATTGAACCCAGGGCTTTGTACATGCTAGGCCAACACCACTAACTGAGCTACATCCCCAGATGGGCCACCCCGTTTTAAATGCCGACGTGTATGTCTGGGCCTCGTGTGCTCCGGCGCATGGAAGGTCCCACGCTGCAAGCCTGCAGGCACTTCAGAATGAGAAGAGATGCCTGCTCTGGGACTAGGGACAGTGGCAGAAAGTTCTAGAACATGTTGGATGCTGCCCATTCATTCTAGTAGACTACTTTTGCAAGCCGAAGGCAACATAGGAGGAAAACCCAGGTGTCGTGTGTGTGGTGGAATACGCTTTTGAAGGCCAGTGCTGTCACTCAACGCTGGACGAGCCTGGACCACCTCTTCCTGTCTCTGAGCCGCAGCCTCAGCATCCGTCACATGGCTGAAGCGTGTTTCACCGTGTCCCGTGCCCGCCCTCCTCGACATCTGTGGGATGGAAGGCCGGGGGGCACTGCACGTCGTCGTCTTGCTGAGAGCTCCTCGGCTAGCACACTGGAGCACGCAGTGTGGGTTGGAATCTGCTGCGGTTGTAGGGAGAAGAAAGGAGCCAAGCCCTAGCCATTAGCTCGGGCCAGCTGAAGACCTCCAAGGTTGTTAAGAGCCTGGAGGCCGCTGTGGAGTTTGCTAGTAATTACAGGACTAGAATGCAGCCTTTGTCCTCTGGGGTTCAGAAGGATGTAGGCTCAAGAAAAGCCAGCCCGGATGAAAACTTCTCCGTGGCCAAGGGAATTATTCCAAAGAAGGCCTGTCTAGTGTGACTGAAACAGGAGGCAACGGGACCCCAAAGCCACTAAGTCCCTGAGTTTATAATTAACAGACAAGCATCCACTCTGCAGATCTGGAGCCCAGTGGCTCACCAGGGAAGGGCACTGTAGTCACACAAAAATAACCCCCCAGTGGGTTTTTGATGTGCTGAGCCTCTTTGTTTTTCTGAATTTTAATGAAGAGCTTTCCAAGCAGGAAGGCTCACTCTGTGGCCAGAGAATGGGCCTTAGCTAGCTGGCTATGGCAGCCTTCCCGGGCCTGTGTGGCCAGCACAGGCAGCGGAGACCACCTCCCCACCCGCACCCCAACACCCGACCCCCCACCCCGTCCCCCACACGGTATCTTGGGAGAAAAGAGAAAAACAAAACCAGGAGTCTGTCCAGGAGGTGGGTGGGGCTTTGTGCCCATCTCAGCATATTCTGGAACAGGTAGTGAGGTTGGGGACCAGGGCGGACCAGTAGTGGTGTGCCTGGAAAGTCAGAGGCTCTTGAAAGCAGGGGTGAGCAGAAGGGACCCCGTTCTGAAGGGAGTGCTTCTGTGGGGTTCTCAGGGACGCTTGGGTGGAGCCTCCCAATTGGAACCAGCTAGGGGACTCTGAGGCTCCTCAGACAGACAGAAGAGTGTTGTCTCAACAGCCACCCCTCCTGCCCAAATCCTCTCATTATCGTATCCTGACCCCTCACACCTACTGCTTGCTGTTCTGGGAGGGCACAGTGAAGCTGGAGCACACTAGCGCACCCGATGGCCCCAAAGGGCCACTCCCCCAGGACTCAGGTAAGCAGTCTCCAGGTGCCATACTCCAGGCAGCTGCTGAGGCCTCCGGAGAAGTGGCAACTGTTGCTAGGAACAGCCATCTTCCCTCCCTCCCTCCCTCCCTCCCTCCCTCCCTCCCTCCCTTTCTCCTTCCCTCCCTCCCTCCCTCCCTCCCTCCCTCCCTCCCTCCCTCCCTCCCTCCCTTTCTCCTTCCCTCCCTCCCTCCCTCCCTCCCTCCCTCCCTCCCTCCCTCCCTCCCTTTCTCCTTCCCTCCCTCCCTCTTAAACGTGCCCTCATGCTCTTCAACTATATGGAGGGTTTAGAGCGCTTATCTGATCATTTACAAGTCACCTTCCTGCCTCATGCCTGTAATTCCAGCACTTGGGAGACGGAGGTTGGAGGATCAGAAGCTCAAGGGGGATCTGGGCAAAGAGCAACAACAAAAACAACAACAGAAGAAAAAGGAAAAAGAAAAGAAAATGTTGCCTTTCATCACTCATGAGTGATGAGTCTAAGCAGGTGCTGGACAGAATGGGAGAAATGCTCACAGGATGAAGCCATTTGTTGAACTGGAATGATCCAATGTGGCCTACTGAAATAGTTTATTACAAAATAGTCAGTATAAAATCCTAAGCTGCTTGCAAGCCCCCTAGGTTTTCAGCTTCTTGCATTTGTTCAAATGCATGGTGATGTTCCTGGGTCAGGTGTATCTGAACGGTCCCACAGGGTCCTCCTTCTCTGCCTGCAGCAGGTCCCACTCTGTGACGAGCTCTGATGACACCTCGGTGTACAGATGGTCCCAGTCCCAGCCGACGTCATCCTGCCAAGATAAAGATTGCTAGGTAAGAGAAAGAAAAGCCTTCCCTCCAATCCATGGCCAGCTTCCCACCCTATCCAGGCCCAGGAAGGCCCGGGCTAAGCTGGGGGGCTCTCTGGCTGGAGGAGCATCGAGGTGCCGGGCAGGGGTGAGTACTGTACCTCTCGTACTTCATGCTCTGGCGCCAGCACTTTGGTGAGGAGCTTCAGGTCAATTTCCCCATCCTGCGGATGCACAAAACGTCAGGCTGGACCCTCGAGGGCCTCAGCATCACTTTTACAGCTAAGGAGAGGAGCTTGTGTTTGATGGAAATCCCCAAACTGAGACCCCAGAAAAACCTTGCTCAAAGCACAAAACCCCAAGTGAATGGTTTGGCCACTGGGAAAGGAGGGGGAGGCTGTGGTGTCCTCCACACTGGGCAACGCCAAGAGCACAGAGAATGTACACAAGGGTAGATAGCAACAGGGTGGCCATCAGGTGGCCATCGTGTGCCAAGAGTGTAGCCAGAGAGCAGCTGGGAGCCTGGGACAGGAATCTATGGCCCACTGAAGGTCCAGGTATGTTTTGAGATGGCCAAGGACGTCACCTCCAGCATTTCTAGGCAGCCTTGAGATGTGGAGGAAGTGTGTACAGTTCTGGAGGAACTGAGAACTTTTCTCATGGAGGCCCCCCGGAGCTGGCCCCTCTAGGCAGACGTGGGTCCACTCACCAAAGTCTGGAAGGCTGAGTACTTCATGAGGTCATTGTCCAGGTCACGGTAGGTCATCACTCGGTTTACCTGGATGCTGAAGGGAGGAGAGTGAGTGAGAGTCACAGGCAGTACGGGTTCCAGGAGAGCTCTGGAGTTACCATCTCTGGAACCTTGTGTGCAGACAAAATGTCCTAGTCGAGTGTGAAGAATAGAATGGAACCCCTTGCCAGGAAGACCAGCAAGGCCCACTGCAGACGACATTTGCAGCGTGTCAATGACCAACTCCACACCTAGCGTTACCCACCTCGGAGGGGACGCCACCTGCAGCACGAAGTCTTCTTCCTGCACCTCCTCCAGATCCGGGATCACGGGAATGTCTGCGAGGAGAGGTGGAGATATCACTGTCCGCAGCATCCACAGTGCTCCTGTCTACGTCCCTACTGACCGCTCAGTCAGCTTCAACGTGCCAGCCCTGCCACTGTAGGCTGTGGTTTCCTAGACGCCCAGACAGACTGGAACATGGAGCTGCATCCGTTTCTGAGCCACAGGCCTTAGAATGCATGGAAGGCAAATGTCCTGATGGGCTCTGCCTCCCGGGGTTCACCTTGAGTCTGCTTCAGGGATTCTGATGGAGTCTGGGCGGAGGGGCTTTGAGGTGGCTCTCCATGGAGAAACGTGAAGAGTGAGAAGAAACTCTCAGCCCCTGGAGAAGCCTATGAGGGCAGACGGGGGGGGGGGGGCGATGGGCTGGGCACGGTCGGAGACAAAACGGACAGTGACGGGGGTCACCCCCATTCATGAAGGAGACCTACAGGTACACTAGCTCCAGGGAGCAGCTGTCCGGGTCAGGCTCCCAGCTGCTTACCTCCGGTCACAGAACCTGGCTCCTGACACTGTCATAGAGCAGGGCTGGCATCTCCCAGGCCCGCCGTGACACTAGTTTCGTGGTCCCGCTGTCTCCTGCTATCTTTGGGAGTTCCCTCTCTGACCTCTCCAGACATATTACACACTTGTGTGGAGATAGGAGACCACTCCTCCCAGGAGTCTGAAGATGTCACACAAACAGGAGGACCAGGAGACAGGCCCGTCGCTTCATTAAGGCAGCCTGTTTAAGTTGCCAAAAAGTATCCACAGAGACGAAGACACATTTCCTCCAAATGACTATCACTGGCTTGTTTAGGGGGGTTTGTTTTAATCAATCAGGGCAAAGGGGAAAAAATGGTGGGGCAAGAAGAAAGGCCACATGGGGTGAGGCGGTCCTGGGACCCTAAACCATAAGACTGCAGATAAACAACAAACGAAAACATCCCAGAGGGGAAGCTAGGGCTTCCATGGGCTAGATGCAATTTTATTTCCAAAAGAGGCATAAAAGTCATTCCATGAACAGCTGGAAAGACTCCTGCCACTTCCAGCCTATTCATTATTTAGACGCTGTGACTGCTCTCGTCACGCTAAGCCAGAGTCCACAAACGTCTTTATTACTAACTGCAGGCTCACAGACTCGCCGTACTCAGAAAGAGGAGTGAGCGAAGGAGGCGGGTACGCAGAAACTAAAACAGAGAGAGAGACAGGCAGAGAAGGGGCATTGTGAAGAGGGCTGAAAATAAAGAGAAACCTGCCAACGGGAATTAAACAAGAGATGCATGCGCCAGCCCCTAAATAATGAGACACATTCCGCAAGCCCTGTATCTAAAAGGGGGCCCTTCTGAGCCTGGGTTCTATCTCCCTGTCCTGTTAAAAACATAAGACTCAGAGCTCCCTAAGAGTCCCTAATTTCTAATACGAATAGGAATTTAGCTCTCTAAATCCTAGCTCCCACAATCAGCACAGCTTGGGGGTGGGGCTCCCTGGCTCTGAGGCTGCCCGGGCGGTGGGGTCCGGCAGAGGGACAGAGAAGCTGGCTGTGCCCTGTGCCATCCGCAGAGTGACAGTTTTTGAGCGAGCCAGTCGGCAGCTCACTGTTGGCTCTCCTTGGCTGCGGAGTCCAGCCTGAGATGAATATTCAGGAGCTGCTGAGAAAACGGCCCATGCTGAGTCGGGGCTCGGGACGGGGGTCTTCCCCAAGTCCCCTCTCCCTCCACAACTTCAGCATTTGGACCCTGTCAACTCAGCCCAGCATCCTCCCACTCTGAGGAATTGCGCTTCTGGCTCAGCGTTCGCGGCCGCTCCCCGCGGGCTTTCCTGTGGGGTCCCGCTCCCCTCCTCCAAATGTGCACAAGGGAGCGTGGGGCCTGCCCATCTGTGACGGAGCAGAGGTCAGCGCAGGCCTTGGCAAAAGGCCGCTCGGAGCAGCACTGGTGAGGCTGGCCACACAGTGGGACTTCTCTCTAATTGGAAGCCCGGTGCCCAGTAGAACCCGGGGAACCGCCTGAGTGAGACGGAGCCAGCGATGACAGCCAGGCCAAGACAAGCTGGAACATTCCGGTGCGGTGACAGCTTGAGCTATGGCAGCGGAGGCCGGCCATCCAATTCCCCGCTCCCAGTGGAACAGGTGGCCATGGCGCAGGTTTTGGGCAAACTTCAAAGAACTTCAAAATTGTCGAGTTTTGGACACAGACAAGGGCCAGCTTATGTGTCAGAGGATGTTCTGGGGAGTCAGTGTTTGCTTTCTTCCCTTTCCCCAACCTGACCCCTCCGTCACACGCACCATGAACAAAGCAAGAGGGAGAGAAGGAGACGGGGAGAGGAGGGGGAGAGAGAGGGGAAGAGAGAGAGGGAGAGGAAGAAAGAACACACACTTTAGAAACCTGCTTCTTCAGGGCTGGAGAGACGGCTCCGCAGATAAAGTGCCTGCTGTACAAGTATCAGGTCCCGAGTTCAGATCCCCAGCACTCAGGAGAAAGGGGGGTGTGGCAATGTGACCTGTAACCCGAGTGCTGGAGGTGGAGACAGGCAGATCCTTGGAGCTCACTGGCCACTTAGCTTAGCCAATCGGTGAGCTCCAGGTTCAGTGAGAGACCTTGTCTCAAAAACATGGAGAGTGCTAACAGAGGATGCACACACATCCTCACATACACATGCACACCCTCACATACACACACACCCTCATATGCACATGCACACCCTCACATATACACCCTCACATGCATATACATACCCTCACATACACATGCACACCCTCACATACATGTGCACACCCTCCTATGCACACACACACCCTCACATACACGTGCACATCCTCACATACACACCCTCACATGCATATACATACCCTCACATACATGTGCACACCCTCCCATGCACACACACACCCTCGCATACACATGCACATCCTCACATGCACACATACCCTCACATACACACCTTCACATGCATATACATACCCTCATATACATGTGCACACCCTCCCATGCACAAACACATCCTCACATACACACCCTCACATATATGTGCTATATGTGCACATCCTCACATACACACACCCTCGAATACACACACCCTCACATGCACACACACCCTCACATACACACACCCTCACATACATGTGCACACCCTCCCATGCACATACACATCCTCACATACACAACCTCACATACACGTGCACATCCTCACATGCACACACACCCTCACATACACACACATACCCTCACATACACACATACACACAAACACACACCCTCACATACACGACTGGCACACATGGGCTGTAATCTGACACTTTCAGAACACACGTTCTGATCGAGACGAGGACAGGGAAAGAGGAGTCAGTTTGGTTCTGTTGAGAAGTTAGCACTATCTCATCCTTCTTTGCAGGAGCCCATACCCCAGGGCTTGTGTGTCAGGAAAGTCCTCTCCCACTGACCTATCTCCCCAGCCAATTTACCACTGCTTCTAAAAACCGGTCATTCCATCTACTTTGTCCTTTTCTCTCCCAGTTTCCTGAAAACCAAGGACAGTGGCGTGAGGTGAGCCAAGCAGGTGTGCAGAATTCCTCTCCAAAGTCAGGAGCACAAGTCCTGAATCCAGGCTCCACTGCACACTAACTGGGTAACAGATGCCTTCTCTGCCTCAGTTTCTTCATCTATAAAGTGAAGGGCCAGGCCCACAAGACTGTTACTTCACTGGGAACTATTATGGCATGGAGCATGGGGAGAGGCTGTGGCCCTACACTCCTCCAGCGATGGTCCGGCAGGTTTTTAGGAGAGAGAATGGAGGCGAAGTAGGATTAAGTGGCCTGTGTGAGATGAAGTCCTTAACAAGCGACAGAAGCAGGCTTCTGACTCCTCCGAGCTCTCAAACCAGGAAATTCACTCTTCTAATGTAAGCATCTTACCTCCAAAGACACCTCTTTTACAGAGGAAGGCCAAGAGATTTCCAACAGTAGGATGGTTTCCCTGGGTTCCCAGATCTAAATAAGTTCATTCCCCACTCAAGTGCCTGACTTGCTATAGCCCACAGAATGGCAAGAGTGTTCCTGTACCAGAGAACCTGGAGACACCACCCCACCATGTCGGGGAAGGGGCCAGGTACCTTCAGCAGCTGGGAGAAGCGGGAGGGGAGGGGAGATCTTTGTTTAAGGCAGTGCCCTGGGACTCATCCCGCACCTCCTTGCTTGGAACACAAGTGGAGTCTCTCTGCCCTCAGTATCTGCTGCACAGCCCCGGGCCAGGGTCCTAAGGTGTCCCTCATTGTCCTGTCTATGTTAGCTATCCTGGCAAGCTGTGCAAGCTACTTCTCTGCCCCACACAGCGCCTGCTCAGTCACACTGTGGGAAATAGTGTCCTCTTGTTGTCCGGTCACCCATCTATCACCCATCCACCCACCCACCCACCCATTCGTCACCTCGTTGATCTGAGCACCCACCATGTGCAAGGTGTCCTGCCAGGCGAAGCCAGGAGCGGCAGCACACGAGGCAGGCAGGGCCCTGGTCCTCATCAAGACCAGCCGGACAAGCATAGTAGACAGAAACAAATATCCTGCCTACAAATAAGAACACACACTAGGAGGGAAACTGACTTCGTCCTATGAGAAAACAATAGGGAGACCTAATCGTTATTTTTTTTTCCCCAAAAGTAAAAGTCACATTATAGGTGCAACGAATTTGAATGCTATAGTGAAGTTCAGCATGCAAAGTTTAGCTTCCTTCTGTAAGCCTGAGTTCTTTCTTCAGAGGTCATCATTTAACTTTCGTAAGGATTTAAGGAGACATGGAGCATGCCACAGCACACCTGTCCTTTTAAAGTGCTGTAAGTTCTGTCCCTGGACGTACAGGTGTGTCATGTCCTTTCAAACAGCCATCTAGTATTCTACTACGTGAGTGCACCATGATGCATGTGACCCAGTCCAGGGAGGATCTGGTTTAGAATATGGGGCGTAGAGTGAGGATTGAAGGAGAGTCTGTTGGAGTTAGGGATAGAGCAGCTGAGAACCAGAAAAGAAGCAAGGTCAAACCTGGTGGGGGGAGGGGCGGGGACTGGAGAGATGGCTCAGAGGTTAAGAGCACTGGCTGCTCTTCCAGAGGTCCTGAGTTCAATTCCCAGCAACCATATGGTGGCTCACAACCATCTGTAATGAGATCTGGTGCCCTCTTCTGGTGTGCAGGCATACATGCAGGCAGAACACAGTATGTATAATAAGTAAATAAATCTTAAAAAACAAAAACAAAAAAAACCTGGCAGGGACAATATAAAGGGCATTTGGAGGGGAGATGCACCTTGTGACCCTGGAGGTCGGTTTGGGTGGCTGGAGTGTGTGGCCTGAAAGAGACTGGCATGGGGTAGGCAGGAGCTCGCACACGGTACCAGGAGAGGAAGGACACGCACCGCGAGTCATCTGTGTGCACACCATGGGAACCCGGGTAGAATAAACACGGCCAACCTGGAAAGGAGGCTCTGCACACAGCAAGTGACATACCGAGGGACTGAGAGAGCCGCACAGCCTCTCCTCTCTCATCAACTCCGAATCCCACAGGCAGAATTAAAAGCTTCAGATTTTGTCCTTGCATAATTCACTCGTGACCTCAGACAGACCTCACAGTGGTCTGCAGGAAGTGGAAAAAGTGGATTTACCCTGTGACAACCCCCCCCCCCGTGGTAAACTAGCTGGGGTCAAAGACATGTCCCCAAATAAACAGCAGCAAAATAAAGGAGGGCTGAGCAGAACTGAATCGACAGACGCCCCTCCAACGTCAAGTCCAGCAGATGGAAGGGCCGAGCCAATCTCCTTTACCTTCTTCCCACCACAGTGTGAGTTCCACTGAGGCTGGAGCTGCCTCAGTAGGACCTGTTCTTCACCTACCAAGAGTGACCAACCCCTGGACACTTCCTGGGTTTCAAATTAGCACAGCAAAGGCTTCGCCTCGCGTGTAAGCTGCAAGGCCTGCTGGGAAACAATGCATGAGTCAGGAACAAAGGGGCAAAAGAGGAGTTGTTCATTTGTGCCATTATGTCTGCCTGGCTCCATCTTGAGGCTGGGTCATGATGCTGTTGTTCACCCATCTCCATATTCTGGAAGCTCCTCACAGAGGCTTGGGGGGGGTGGTGGGAATGTATAACAGCAGCTCTGAGAATCTGCTTCACAAAGGAAGAGCACCAAAAAAAAAAAAAAAAAAAAGCAGTACCAAAGCCCACTGATGCTACCTCCCAGATCCAGCCAATCAGCTAAGATCACTGAGGTAAGTATGGGACTACAGATGTACTTTGGTTGGAAGAGCCCCTGCCCAGCATGTGCTACAAAGCCCTCGGTCTGAGCCTAGCAACATAAAAACACAGATAAATAGTGCCTGTATAAATATAAACATAATTAATTAATAAATGTACATCAATTACAACTGGTTTGAAGGACGTGAGAAGTCCTTTTATCCACAAACGTTTTCCACCGTGGGTGGTACCACCACACCCAGACACTCAATGCCTGTTCCTGAGGGATCCCGTTCTACTCCCTGGCCTGACAATGAAGAGTTAAACTGCTGGGGGCTGGAGAGATGGCTCAGTGGTTAGGAGCACTGACTGCTCTTCCAGAGGACCAGGGTTCAATTCCCAGCACCCACACGGCAGCTCACAACTGTCTGTCACTCCAGCTCCAGGGGATCTTCACAGACATACAGGCAGGCAAAAACACCAATGCACATAAAGTAAAAATAAATTCTTAAAAAAAAAAAAAAAAAAAAAAAAAAAAAAAAGCTAAACTGCTGCTTCAGGTGAGGTGGTTCCAGATGTCTACAACACACAGCTGGCTGCTTCTGTCCCCAGCCAGCTGTTTGCACCAGGACCGACTATGACCACCTTCCTTTGGCCTTCTGAGACAAGACTCTCTCTAGCACAAGCCAAGCTAGCCTCAAATTCACAGCAATCTTCCTGCTTCAGCCCCCAAGGTGTTGAGAGTATGGGCCCTAGCCATGATGCCGGCAGAGAGCGATGTTTTAGGTGGACTCTGCTTGCCCTGAGGACAGCTTGAATAGTCATAGGTTTTTCTGCTTAGAGGAAATCAAGCAGGTCCCCGTGTGGTTTCCGGGTCCTGCCCAGGAGAAGATGTCTTGGGCTGAGAGCCCTTCACTTAGTTATTATTCTTTCTTATTGGCCTGGTTTTTCTTTTAGCATCGCTGGGGATCAAACCCGAGCCTTGCACACTCAGGGCAAATGCCCCCTCCACCCCTGAGTTTCATCCCAGCCCTCCACTGATTTTCTTGGTGGGAGATTTCTGTGAATGTCCAGATAGGCTTTGCAGAACAACGTAACATCTCTTCTATAGTTCGGCACTCTCTCTCCTTGACATCTTTACCTTCCCAGGTCCCCTCGGGTGTTTATGACAGCATCTGAACCTACCCCTTCATCGGCTAACTGCTTGGAATACACATCTCTTCACAAACTTCTTTCCACCCTGTGACCTGGACGCTGCGGGGCATTCATGAGCTGTTAGGACCCATGTCCACTCTTCACAGCCAAGTTCAACAGTCAATCCGCATGAAAGAGATCCGGGCACACTGTGTTAGGGTGCCCCTGTAAGAGCAGTCCGGACAAACCGATGAGGGCCAGAAGTCAGTACTTGTAAGTGAGAGAAAACAATGGCCATGTTCTTCGGAGGTGGTGACCCAAAGGCAGGGATCATTGTGCCGTTTCTCTGTAGCTGAAAACTTTGTTTTACTGAATGCTGTTACCTTCTGCATCACGTATGGGGAATTTTAAGCAGGCAAACGGAAGAAGGTCTGATTGAAGATGAAGTTAAGTGAAAGAAATTGGTCTCATTTAGCACATGACAGGATTCATCTGTGTTCCCAAGTCCACTGAGGTGGCATCATGGGCGTTTCATATTCATGAGCTGCTGCGACACTATGTCCCCTCATTTACAAAGAGCCGTGTTCAGCAAATTCTGTCCCTGTGGATACCCCGTGCATTTCATGGTCTTGTCAGAGAGACATCAAACGCTCCAGTAACCAAATACCAGAAAATGGCTTTAATTAGTGGATCTCAATCGTATAAATAATTTTTTTTTTCTAAGTGAAAAAATGGAGAATTTTTTAAAAGGGAGAAAAGAAGGGGAAAGCGGTGGGCAACAGGCTTCAAACACCCGAAGGAACAAGGGAGCGAGGTCTCGGAGGAGTCCTGAGTGGTCCGTAACTCCCTGAATCAGGGGCTGAGCTCTCCAGGTCCCGGGCAGGCCTGCTGTCTGAAGGCCTGTCCCTTGTGATTTCTACTCCTTAACATAGGGTCCAGGCTGTCCTTGTTATCGGCAGATGAAGGAAGAGTGCAGGGATGGTGACGGCGGCCCAGAAAGCCACACTACAAAAGCCTAAGACGAGGACCGACGGCAGGCACCACGGTGGCTGGAGACAGCGCCATGCCTGGGCGGCTCCCTGAGGAAGCCTGCGGTAGGAGACAGCTGCTTGGCCCCACACGGGGAAGCGCCATGTGCTCCTGCTAAACCAAACCCCTGTGCTGCCAGGGAGGCAGACCAGACCTGGAGAAGAGGAAGGTCAAAAAAAAAAAAAGGTCACTCCGGGCAAGTACGTGGCTCCTGAGATGGGCAGCGGAGAAGAGGCTCGGTAAGAGCACCGTGTGAGTCACGGCACTGTGTGGTGCGTAGGACCCACAGAGGGGGGTCACCACGCTTCTGGAGCAGCTCTCAGACGGAGCTTCTTCCTCAGCACCCCCCCCCCGCGACCCCGTCCCCCAAGCTCTGTAGGGATCGGTGATGACCACACAGAGGACCGTCGACCAGGACTGAGCCTTGGGACTGATTCCAGGGCGGGGCTCGTGAGAGCTCAAGAGGATTCCCAGACGCCAGGAGCCAGGAGCCTCCAGGGACCCAAGGCTGAGGAGACCTGGGTGTTACACGTTGGGGTGGCCTCCAGGGACCGCCGTCCTCCCACTGGTGACTGGCAGCTGAAGGAAACGAGGAGCGGGCTCCTCGGAGCTCCCTGGGGGCTTTTCTCCATCTTTTTATCTGCAGGGCCTGCGCTAAGGACGGACGAGGAGGAAGAAAGAACTTGAAACAGGACGAGGGGATGAGGGGCCCGGAGGGATAGAGACTGAGGAAACTCTTCACGGAGGCCCACCACGAGTGACACGGTGTCAGTGCGGCATTGAGAGCGCCGTCGTGGAGGCACCACTCCAAGTGTGTTAGCAACCAGGCATATCGAATTCTATTTCATCCTCTTCATGTGCCCCGGAAAAAAAAAAAAAAAAAAAGACAACAAGACAAACCACACCGCTTTCATTCCAAATCCTTAGGTTTTGTGTCTCTCCTTATATATATTTATTAAAAAAATGCTCCTTTGATCGATGCCACCAGCGACACCCCACATACGGAACACCTCTGAGAAGCTCCCTCCACGAAGAGGCCACTGCTGGTGACAGCCAGCTGGTTTTGATCACAGCCACTCCGAATCGGATTTTCATAAGATAGATGAGGAGTCTTACTGCCGCTCGCTCTTATCAGATGAGAAACGGAGGGGGAGGGGAGGACGGGTCCTGAGGGAACGGCGCAACAATCAAGGGCTGTGTGGCTCTTTCTCTGTCCCTCAGCTGCAGCAATTTTCAAAAGAGTCCGCCTCCGGCACTTTTAAATGATGGTGTCTCAATTCTGTAATCATCTTTCAAGAGCTTTCTCTTAAAGGGTCTTTTAGGTAAACCTAGTCCGTCAACCACACTTATGGACTCAGGAATCAAACCGTCCTCCTGTGGATGTGTATAGATGAGTCCCCATGGTCGGTGACTGGCAGGCAAGTTTTAGAAAGCTAGGGAAACTAACGAGAGGAAGGAAGATCCACCACTTGGCTAAGTTCGCCTCTTGCAAGAGTTGGGGGGGGGTCCCCTACTACCTCCTCCCCAGGTTTTGGCCACCAGGAGGTTTGGCTCGCTGAGGTCCTGGAGGAACAAATCTCCATTTGTGTCCGAAGGCAAAGACTTCTTTCTCCAAGCAAGGGTGAAGTGACATGCCATGTCTACCCCCAGACACATAAACATACCTGTCCCTTTCCATTTCACCCAGGCAACACCTGGTATCAGGGCTTCGATGTGAGCAATCAACCATCGAATGAGGAGTGTGTGGGCAGCCGCTGGCCATCCAAGACAACTTGCTGAGTATTGGAGGCAATTCAGTAGCTACACCTGTCTTCATGGCAGAGACCATTGGGCTGTTTCTTTACACAGTCCCTATCATTTGCAAAAGATCCTAGGACACCAAGCCTCTACCTCCTGGTCACGGGGTCGTATGTGTGTAAGGTCTCCGTACAGAGGCCGCTGTTCTCCAGGTGGAACTGGCTACGCTATGGAGCTCATCGGCCCTCATGCCGCAGCTGCCCACTCCCTTCACAACTGTATGGAAGAGGGACTGCATCTGGCCCGGAAGGCTGGACCACCTCTCAGCCACATCTGGACAGCCTCAGAGAATTAAACAGGGGCAATTTCATCCTATCTAGATTCTGCCTCCCACACCCATGAGGAAGAAGCCAGGAGCTAAGAACACATAACCTTATTTCTATCATGATTTCAGAGAGACGGAATTCTCCTTCACACTCATCAGCTGAATGTTGGGTAATCTACTATGAAACACATTCCTCCAGCTAGACTACGAGTGGCAATAATGCTGAGGGTGCTTCCCATGTTCCCGGAGGAAGGTCCCACAACCTGCGTCATCAAAAACATGCATGCATACAAAGGTGCAATGCTTCTGTTCTCCTTCTGCCCCTTCAGATGGGGACATGGAAGTAAGCTGTTCATAGGAACAAAGATGGACTCCCAGAGAAGGTCGCTGTTAACTGTGCCTCAGACCAAGACGTCCTGACAGCAACTGTGGCAAGTCTGTCATGGCTTGAATGTGAAGTGTCCCCAAGGGCTCACCAGCTACGAACACGTGTTCTCTGGCTGGCACTGTTACCATGGGAAGCTATGGACCTTTAGGAGGTAGCACCCAGCTAGCAGAAGGAGATCACTGGGGGCCGGGGCTTTGAAGGTCATATCATCATAGGGCACCATGACGCAAACAGACACCAACACAAGCTTCGACCACCGTGAAATGAGCGGCCCCGCTGTGTCTCCCCTCTGTGATGGACTGAGACCCTCTAAAACTGTGAGCCAAAATAAATATTTCCAGCAGATACTGGGGTCACAGTGACTCAAAAGTAATGAATACATCTAGTGTGACTTGAAACTCCAGAATACTGCTCAGATGCAAAGAGCTCCCCCCACCCCCCACTCCCCCACCCCCCTCCGCCCCTCACCCCCATCCCCCACCCCTACCCCCGCCAGCTCTGCCAGTTGAAGCAACAGAAGTCAGCCATGCACTTCTTGCCATAGCTACACAGAACCCCCTCCAGGGTCCCAAAGCTGTGGGGCTCCTCTTAGATGGCAATGTCCCAAACCAGGAACCCAAGCAAATCTTTTCTCTTCCTGAGTTCCTGGCTCAGGTGTTTTGTTATAGTAAGGGGAAGCTGACTTCACAGCTACTTTCTTTGTTGCTGTGACAGAACACCTGGCAATGAGCAAGTCAGGAAAGGGGTTATCTTGGCTCACAGTTTGAGGGCACAGTCCCCAGTGGCAGGGAAAACGAGGTGTCAGGAGCCCGAGGCGGCTGGTCACTTTGAATTCACAGTTGGGAAAGCAGAGACATGAATACTGGTGTTCTGCTAGCTTTCTCCTTTCTATTCAGTCCAGCATAGGGCGGGTCTTCCTACCCCAATTAACCTAATCTAGAAAGTTCCTCACAGCCACACTGTGGTTTGTCTCTGGGGGTGATTCTGGATCCTGTTCAATCTGAAAAGCACACACTGTCAGACACAAACATTAACGAGGTTATACACCATCACAAGTAACACTGAAAACAAGGAGACTCACTACTCACAATCCAGCACTTCCTACAGGCTACGTTAGCTGCGCTTTCACCATTATTACAGATAAGTGCCTACAGCAGGACTATGATATATAACGGTGTGCCCGCCTGTCCTAACTGTGGCCGGTCATGTCCTGTCGTTAGCTTGAAACTAGCCACCACGGCACCACGGAAGCTGGCAAACCCTGCCCTTTGTGACTGGTTTTCTTCCTCTGGCGAGCTGGTTGCTAATTTGCCCGTGCCCGTGCCTCGTTGTTTCCTGGCCATGTGACCTGTGAGTTATTTAACGCGGCAGAGCTTTAACCTCCTCCGCGGTGAGAGGGCGATTATCACCATGGTAAGTGTGCCAGCAACTCCACAGGTTAGCACCGTGGACAAGGTGGACACAAGCTTAATTACCAACACTCTTTCCCACAAGATTGGTTTCTGTTTCAGATTTCTTACCCAGTATCTGGTAAACAAAGTAAAGGCAGAGACCAAAGGGAGGGCAGCCTGTCCTAGCTCACGACCTCTGAGCGCTGGCTGCAGTTACTGTGCATGGGCGCCGAGGCAGGATAGGCAGGCATGGCGTTAGAGTGACTCCCGGGCATAGTGCTACTAACTTGGGTCTTTAGACTTAAACTGGTAATGATTATGGCCTAACTAAAATTATGAACACAAAGGAGCCAGATTTAGGAGGCACCTAGGAAATGCCACCAGCGGCATGAAGCTTCAGGAAGGCAGGCAACACAACAAAAATGTTCTCACTAAGCACCAAAGGAGGTAAAGCACCAGGATTCCATTTTATCTGTTCTTAAAGAATTCTTTCTGCTTTCACCTTCTCTCCCTGGAAGCCGTTTAGGCACAACATGACGGCTGTTTGCAGAAGGGATGAAGGATGTCGTAGAGGGTTAAACAAGAACGAGGCAGCACCCGAAAGAGAGAGAAAGCCCAGAGATGGAGATGGCTGGGGAGCAGGAGTCGGGGGTCGGCTGAGATAGCCCTCTAGAGATAGCATGTTTCCAATTCCGCTGACAGCCGCCACCTCACATCTCTTCCAGCCTCGTGGCGTGGCTGTGTTGAGACACTTTTACCTATTTTCCCTGTTGACATGGATGGAAAATTGAGCAATTACCCTCAAACTCAAAGCTCTCAGATCATCCAGATTGCTACACTTGAAGAATTAAGTCCCCAATCGCCCCTGGCTAGAAGTGGCTCGACTCGGCTTGTCCTTTAGGAATTAAACACTTTTGGGTTGGTCAGAAGGATTTATTATTCTGAGGTTTCAAGGTATTTCACTTCTGTCAAAACTGGACCTCGGGATGTGAGAGAGACAGCTCTCCCCAGAGGGGCCGAGGGGCACCCACAGCTCGGGGCTGCCGTGAGAGGGAGTCACAACGCCAGACACAGTCCCGCAGGATGCAGGAAGGCAAGGCTCTAACACAGTGACTTCTTTGATTTAAGCTCCCGTTCTCAGAGACCTTCCGTTTTAAATCGACAACTGGGAGAGCTCACAGACGTTTTCCTAACTTGCATTTTGGTTTGACACAAATGACTTGAAAGTTGAGTCCTTGTTCAGTTGTATATTCAGCGACAGTTTGAACCTGAATACGCTTTGTGGATGTGTGTGCACGCTCGTGTGTGTGTGTGTGTGTGTGTGTGTGTGTGTGTGTGTGCTTGCATATCGAGGCTAAAGACATCAGGCGTCTTCTCCACCTTATTTTTTGAGACAGGGTCTCTCACTGAAACTGGAGCTTCCAGGTTTGGTTGGACTGGGTGGTAAGCAGCCCAGAGCACCCTCCTGTTCCCGTGCCCCCCGGGCTGGGATTGGAGGCACACACTGCTGTACCCCGGGTTTTCACGTGGGTGCTAATAAGACTCAGGTCCATGTATGTGGGGTGTCTCTGGATCTTCTTTTCTGAAGATAAGGGATTGCTTTTCCCCATCTGTGTACCGCTCACTTCTTTACGGCCTCACATTCTAGCCTGGGCTTGCCTTCTACTAGTGAGTGGAGATTAGGGCAGACAGACTGAGCAGCCCTGAGGGGTGTGTGTGTGTGTGTGTGTGTGTGTGTGTGTGTGTGTGTGCGCGCGCGCGCGCGCGCGTGCGCGTGTGCCACACCTTTGCCCCTGTGGTCTCTCTATCTCCCCACCCCCACTGCCCTTCCCTGGCAACTTCTGCTTCTCTATCAGCTGATGCCCGAGAGTCACTTCTTTAGATGGTCCTTCTGCTCCATCACCCAGTCCAAGTCAGGTCTCTTTCTCTCTAACAGCACCTGTACTTTTCCTTCAGGGGACGAAGTCATCATTTTATTTTATTTTATTTTATTTTTGAGATAAGATTTCTCTGTGTAGCAGCCCTGGCTGTCCTGGAACTCACTTTGTAGATCAAGCTGGCCTTGAACTCAGAGATATCCCCCTGCCTCTGCCTCCTGAGTGCTGCGATTAAAGGCGTGCGCCACCACACCCGCTGTTCCTATTCAGTTGCATGATAATGTGTTTTATTCCTGTCCCCCAGCTAGGTAAGCTGCCTTGAAGGCAGAGACAATGAACACCTAGCTCACCATGGTATCCTAGAGCCCAGTCTCCTACATCACTCGGCCGAAGGATGTGCAAATGGTTGCTGAGTCAATGAATCCGTGAGCAGCTTGTCCAAAGTCAGAGGCTGAGTTCAGTCCTATTCCAGATATGATGTTCCTTTTCAAATGGCATGTAACCTTCCACGATAGATATCTAATGGTGTTAGGGTGAGCCAAAAACTTGATTTTAAGAATGGATGATCTAAGCCGGGCGTTGGTGGCACACGCCTTTAATCCCAGCACTCAGGAGGCAGAGCCAGTCGGATCTCTGTGAGTTCGAGGCCAGCCTGGGCTACCAAGTGAGCTCCAGGAAAGGCGCAAAGCTACACAGAGAAACCCTGTCTCGAAAAAACCAAAAAAAAAAAAAAAAAAAAAAGAATGGATGATCTACAAAGTGAAAAATAGGATTACATGTAATTAAAACTTTTTGGCAAAGCTAAAGAAATAATCACCGAGAGCCTACAGAATGGGGAAAAGTCACTGCCAATTATGTATCAGACAAGGAGTTAGAATGTGACACTTCCATACATAAAAATATCAAACATTAAACGCCAAATACCATCCAACTGATAAACAGGCCAATGGACTGAACAGGAAGTTCTCAAAAGAAATACAAATAAACATTTGGAAAAAGTGTTTGGCATCCTTAGCCACTAGAACCGCTTTGAGATTCCATCTCACCCCAATCAGAATGGCCATCATCAAGAAAGCCAAGAGCAACAAATGCTGAGGGTGTGGGGAAAAGGCCACGGAAACTGGGGGAGCCACTATGGAAGTCAGTGTGGAAGCTCCCCAAAAAGCTAAAAACAGAACCACCATGACTCAGCTGGACCACTCCCAGGAATATACTGGAAGGACAGTAAGTCAACGTACCGTAGAGATATTTGCACATCCACGTCTACTGCTGTACTATTCACCTAGATGTCCATGATCAGGTGAAAGAAGAAATATGGTTTACACACAATGGAATATGTTAGCCAGAAAAAAAAATTAAATTATGACCTTTAGAGAAAAATGGGTGCAATTGATGATCACAAGCAATGAGACAGACCAGACCCAGAAACAGAGTTAAGTACTGCAGATACTCTTACACAGACTCTAGATTTAAATGTTTATACAATGGCTGTATATGCACATGCATGTGCCTGTGTGTGTGTGCATGTGCGTGTGTGTGTGTGTGTGTGTGTGTGTGTGTGTGTGTGTGCGCGTGCGTGCGTGTGTGATGAATGGGGAAAAGAGAGGTCTTATGGAAAGAGAGGGGAGAAAAGAAAGAGTAATGAAATGTGTGTGACGAGAAAGCAGAAGGAGGGGCCCTCTGATGGGACGAAGGGGACCAGATTCACAGGGAGAGGGCAGAAGAGAGATCGGGACCCATCCCAGCCAACACAGTATGACATGTGTGCGTAAAAATGCCAAAATGAACGCCATTATACTGTCCACTAACTTTAAAAGTGTACTTAGAAAGAATGGGCGGTCCTGCCATTGGAGGGTGCTCGTCTCAATGGAGAAGACTCGCTTTGCCTTCTCAAAGGTCACGTGGGGCCCTGGCCCCCCATCCCTCCCAGCGGGTCTCCAGCATCGAAGCCTCCCTCCGTTTAGGGACAGCTGGGAGTGCTTCAGGCAGAAGCAGCAGGTTGGAAAGCTGACTGAAGATCTCCAAAACGTCACTAAAGGCAGTCTGGAGTTGGAATGGCCAGAACCGGGGCTCAGCTCTGCAAACCAGCATCCCTTCCGGCTACATTAGCCAGTCTCCACGTGGAGTCTCTCCTCGGGTCAGGCCATTCTTCCAGCTAATCAGGTCCTGTTCCCCCTTCACGACCTGGTCCAAGTTCTTCCTTCTTCCTGAGGTGTTTTCAGCCTACACAACTCAACACACAGCCACTAATATGTAACCATGTCCTAGCCACGCATCCCTCACTCTGTCATGGCTGCTGAATTCCTGTAGAGCTTTTTTTTTTTAATTTTCTGTTTTGCTTCCCAACAAGGATCTGTGTTCCTTTAGGGCAAAGCCATCCTGGGTTTTGTGAAGGATTTGCAAATCGCTTCCAAAGACCTAATCCAACTTGCAGATGTGTTCTACTTACAGAATTTTTTTTTTTTTTTTTTTTTTTTAAGAATTAGTTCTTGGGGGCTGGTAACCTAGCTCAGTGACAGACTGCTTAGCACACATGTGGCCCTGGGTACCAGCTCCAGCACCACATGTCTACAAGTGTCATTTTTAATTTCGTATTTAATTTTTTCATGCTGGGGATTTAGCCTTACAGGAGCTATGGGCATTTTACAATTAGAAATACATCCTTGGTCTGTCTGTCATCCTTTGAAGCCTAATTTGAAATCTTTCAAGTTGGACTCTCTGTGTTCATCACAGGCTCCGACACTCTCCCTCGCCTACCCTTTGGTTGTTTCCTGTGTCTGCATTGTCTGGCCTCTCCAGCCATCTGAGCTTACAGCGAGCCATGACCTTGCAAACAGTCTCATATCACATCTTATGGCTCACCAGCAGAAGTCTGAGGCCCTTGTAAACGTCACTCACTGTTTCCATTCTGAAATCTCTGAAGTTCCTTTCCCCTGTGTTTTTTGTTTTGTTTTGTTTTTTTCGAGACAGGGTTTCTCTGTGTTGTTTTGGTGCCTGTTCTGGATCTCGCTCTGTAGACCGGGCTAGCCTTGAACTCACAGAGATCCGCCTGGCTCTGCCTCCCGAGTGCTGGAATTAAAGGCGTGCACCACCACAGCCTGGCTTTCTCCTGTGTTTTTATGTCCTGTTCCCTGGGAGGACAGAGCATAGGTGGAGACATGTCATGCTTCTCCTTCCTCCCCCAGCAGAGGAAGAATGAGTGTCACCCACCAAGGGTGAAGACGCTGAGGATGCAGCTATTGAGATGAGGCTTCTGAACCTGCTCCATGACCCACAGGCAGGCAAGGAGCAAGAATGTCTTTTCACTAGACCGGGAGTTCCTGGAGGCCTGGGACTGCCTTGGTCATCAGCATCTCTAGCACCTGGGGCAACACAGGCCCCGGCTGGCACTGGGTGAAAACCCGCTGGCTCTCCTCCATAAACGTAACCTCCAAGGCTGGTGGGAGGAGGAGACAGAATGAGGGAGCCTTGCTTTGGGCTTTCCTCTTCTCCCCTTGGCACTGCTCACCAATGACCCTTCCTGGGTGAAAACACTCCTTGCTCCCCTAAGAACCTGAACGGGGTGGGGGGGCTTTATTAAGAGACCAGTAGGGCTCCTTACAGGTGTCCAAGGAGCTAATGTCACCGTTGAATGCGTGGCCACGGATGATTCACGGGAATCATTCCCGGGCTCTCCCCACCCACCGGATATTCCAAGTTCAAAGGAGCAGCCTTCACTAGCCAACCAAGTAATTCTCCGAGCAAAGATAATTCTAGAAACTAGTTATATGTAACATATGATTCTTAGCACATAATGGATTCTAAACATTCACATTCAGTGAAATGGACTAAGTCGAGTGTGAAGTGTGACACATGAACTGATTTTCCATTAAGGACGCAAGCAGAACTGGATGGAAAAACAGATTTATGCTAGGGAGGAGGGGTCTCTCCTGGGGGGTGGGGGGCGGGGCAAGGTGCTCTCAGGAGAAAGGGGTTTGTGCGGCAGGCCTCCATATCAAAATCACCTACTTCACATTCCATGTTTATGAAAGGGAAATATCGAGATATTCTCTGAAAATAGGTCTCTTTTTCTTTCCTTCCTTGGTGGGACTTGACTAAGCACCTATCAGTCACTCTAAACAGTCCGTGGTGGAGATATCAGAATATCTGAGGAATTCCCCACAAAGGCTGAAAATAAGAGCCCTGAGGTCAAAAGTCTGCCTCAAAATCCTGCAGCTACCATCTACTGGTTGTATGACCTTGGGCAAGGTTACTCTTCCAGCCTGAGGCCTGCTTGTCTTCAAAATGGCGATAATGAGCGATTCAAGTGTTTATCAACAGGTTAATACACTGTGGTATATCCATATAATGGATCATCACTCATCAATAAAAACGAAGACACTAACGATACACGCAGCAACCTGGATCGACGGCGTTGGAATCATAATGAGGAGAAAAGCCAGGCACGCTTATGCTTCTATTTACGTAAACTGGGATAAGATGTGTGTACTCACGCTTTCATTTAGTCTAGGAAATGAAATTATTTTATCGTGGAAAAAAGCACCAACAGTTGAGTCCAGAGGCAGAGGAGGGATGTGCTGAGGGGGGTGTGTGGAGACTCTGTATGTTCATTGTGACAGTGGTTTCACAGGACACGGGAGTCAGCCCAACTCACACTGCTTACTGTAAGTGGCTAAGGCTTTCCGTGCTTAAACACACTCAGTAAAGCTGATGTAAAAACCTTCGCCCCGGGGAGATGGGGACCAGGAAAGTGCCTGCAGCACAGCGCGAGCATCAGGACCTGAGTTAAGATCCTAGGAACCCAGATCAAAGGCTAAGCACGGTGGTGTGTGCCCAACACTCCAGCAGCGCAGGGCAGGGGCAGCAGGCAGATCCCCGAAGCTCACGGGTTAGCCTCGTCAAACTGACGAACTCCAGGTGCAGTGAGAGACCCTATTTAAAACAACAACAACAAAAAAAAGTGGAGCCGGGCGGTGGTGGCGCACGCCTTTAATCCCAGCACTCGGGAGGCAGAGCCAGGCGAATCTCTATGAGTTCGAGGCCAGCCTGGGCTACCAAGTGAGTTCCAGGAAAGGCGCAAAGCTATACAGAGAAACTCTGTCTCAAAAAACCAAATAATAATAATAATAATAATAATAATAATGGTGGAAAGTGATCTAGAAGTGACATCCTATCAGCCTCCCACCTTTATATGAATGTGTACACACACACACACACACACACACACACACACACACACACGCACTCATGCACACACACACATACACAGCTTGCTATATAGACTGTTGATTGTTCTTGAGAGTCACATGGCACAGTATGTAAAACATAAGCCAAATGTGGTATCATATCCCTATTATCCCAGACAAGACAATGCAAAGCACCAGCTTGGTGGCTGGTACAAGGTGAATGTTCAGTAGTAAATGGTGATGGTTAACATTGGTGGACAACTGAGGCACAAGAGCTGATTCTCTTGGGAGTCGGAAGGGCAGTCTCTCCGAGTCCTGCTACACGATATAAAACCCTCTAAGCCTCAATTGCTTAATGCGTGAAAGGGCAGGTTTGCTCAAGATGGCCTAAGGAGCCCCTCCAAGCCACAGCATCGTGACTCTAAAGCCTTATGGCAACCAGTACAGCCTCTGGCCCCACACATTCACTTGCAGCATTTGCAAACATTGGCTGTGACACTTCATAGCTACTCCTTGAAATGGAGCATTTTCCACAGTGAAAAAAGTCAAGAGAGCGGGGTTTCAGAAGCCCTTCGGAGGAGGGCGCTGGAAGGCGGCTCGGGGCCGAGTGGGAACAGCCTGGATGGTGATTTCGCTGCACTCACTCACAAGATGCCTTAGGGAACAGCCTGGAGACACCCGGTGAGCAAGCGCCAGTGGATCATGGATTGCACTGTTTTCTTGTTATTTCCATTTGGAAGTTTCTGCCAACGAGCTCTAGAAATCATGTTTCCTGCACTAAATGTTTCTTACATAAAGCCCAAGTTTCTTGGTGTTACAAACAAATACACAAGCAACTGGAGACTGAAGTTATTTAAAACATGACCCTCGGGACACGACTTGCCATCTGCTCACACCTAGCCACTGTTCCAGACTGGTCAGATCCTAACACTGCAGATACTCCCCCCCCCCCCCCCTTCACCATCTTCTAGTTCAAGGCCTCAGAGGTCTTCAGTCCCGGGACTCCTGGGAAACCAGAAGAGGCTGACTACACCCAGACAGGGAATCAGGACCTTGATGAGTGACCTTAGCGGAAACACGCTAGGTCGTATACATAGCAGGCCCCAAAATGGCAGTCCTGCTGATGGTGTCCTTAGATGGCGGCCTCATCCAACACAGGCTGAATTCTTACGGGGTAAACAGAAACCTGAAATCAGCATCCCTTGGGAATCTTATGATTTGGAGTTTCTGTTTGTCAGGAAGGCCACTACTTCCCTTCAACTGCCAGGGGCAAAATAGACTTGGTTCTGGATAAGCAGCTTGTGACACCCACCCTGCTGACTAATGGATCAAATCCGGGCCTTCCCATGAGTTGCTGTTCTCTGATTCTGTGAGACAGCCTGTCAGTTTGTCGTCCCCCCCCCCCCCCCGTAAGCTGTTTTCTACCCCACAGACTGGCCTTGTTTGGTGATTTCGCTGCACTCACTCACAAGATGCCTTAGACTAATCCACGGCCACGGGCCACCCTCAGCTGAGGAGAGAGAGCTACAAATGCAGCCCAACATGAAACTGTAAACTTACTTAAGATATTGCACTTTTTAAAATGCAATTTTCTTTTCTTTCTTTCTCTCTTTTCTTTTCTTTTCTTTCTTTCTTTCCTTCTTTCTTTCTTTTTTTTGTAACTTGATTGTGTGGTTCTCGAGCATGAACTTTACAATCGACAACATTTTGTCTTGATGGCAAAAAGTTGGACACAGCTTAGGGCTAGCTCCAGATGGCTCTCAAGAGGGACAACTTGACCATCAAAGATACATCACCTGCCAGCAACCAGATCAGCCTTTGAAGGGAGACAAATAGATCCAGGATCAATATGTTCACATCCAGAGTGTCCCATATCCAATCCAACTACTAATCAGTGAGGGAGCGAGGTGTGTGTGTGTGGGGGGTGGGGGGGAACACCTCTTGCAGAAGGAAAATGAGGCAACAGAAACAGATTCAGAAGAGACTACAATGATAGAATGAGCAGCCCAAGTACTTAAAATGGTTACTACACACTACTACAGCAAGAGAATACATGTGCATGCGCGTGCACGCACATGGACATGCACACACACCACCCACCCTCATGCGCACACATAAAAAAAAAAAGACATGAGCGAGACCAGAGGTAAATGGAAGATTTGTTTTAAAGAAGAATTGGGGCTGGGAAAAAGGCTCAGCGAGCGGGGAAGGCCTTAGCTTTGAATCTCCAACAGCCATGTAGAAAGTGGGTAGGCTGCGCAAGTCTGTAACCCCAGTAAAGCTGACCGACACACTGCCGCGGAGTTCTGAAGGACCAACGAGGAAGTGGGTAAGCAGTAAGTAAGTGGGTAATGGCAGGAGCCTTAGCGAAGCAGAGATGTGAGCAGCAGTCTGGGATTTTAAGCCTGCAGCCAAGGACTCCCTGAGGGCTCCCAGGTCTCCTGGCCGCGGGCTCTGACTTCCTCTAAGGAGCTCACCTTCTCCGTCATCTGATCGAGCCAGGCTGTGCTGTCTCAGGCGGCCGCTGTCGGTGGGAAACAGAACAGGAGAGTTTCAAACACAGATAGCAATGGCTAGAGCCGGCAGGGGTCCTGGCTAGGTCTATGTCAACCTGACACAAGCTGGAGTCATCTGCAAGGCGGGACCCTCAACTGAGAAAGCGCCTCCATGAGACCCAGCGGTTAAGGCATCTTCTTACTTAGCAATCAGTCTGCCCATCTGCGTTGTTACAGCGGAAAATCTGGGCTGGCACCCTGACGCTCGGGACACGTAATCCTAAAAAGCCGGTGGTGACACAGTGACATGGCATCCGTGTCATCGGACCTTCAGGTGAGGAGGCCACAAGAAGCAAAGCTCTTACTTCACCGTGCAGATCCTAACGCCAGGCCACAGCCGGACTCCACACCACCTGAATTCATTTTTGAAGACGTAGTTATTGTTTTTAATTGATGTGGATGACTATTCTGTCTGCACACTGTGTGGGCCTGGTTTCCATGGAGATGAGGTGAGGGGTCTGGAGCCCCTAGACCTGGAGTTAAGGACGGTTGTGAGCTGCCATGTGGGGGTTGGAAACCCACCCCCCTGGCGTCTGCAAAGGCGCTCAGCTGCCGAGCGAGCTCTCCAGCCCCTTCTATCTGTTTTTTCAAGGCTGTGTTTAACACGGGCCGGAGGGACAATGACTGCCAAGGCCGCGCTGCTGGCACCGCTCACTACAGGACACACAAGAGTGGGAACTTACTCTTCCATTTCTTCGGAAAGTTTCTTTCCCAATCTGAAAGAGAGAGAGAGAGAGAGAGAGATGGTTTAAGACAACCCATGAGTCTCACACACTGGAGCATGTCTGGGGAGAGGCTCAGGCAGGCGCAAGTCAGCATATTCCAAATGCTTTCGTGTAGCCACTGTAAGGCCGTGGCGTTGGTGTGTGTGTGCGTGCGTGCGTGCGTGCGTGCGTGCGTGTGTGTGTGTGTGTGTGTGTGTGTGTGTGTGTGTGTGTGTGTACACCACCAGGTATGCGTGTATTTAGTAGATAGGCAGAGGTTGGATCAGATGTATTCCTGGGTGACCTTCCACCTTCCCTCTCCCTCCTCTCTCTCTCTCTGGAGACAGGATCGGCCTGGAATTTTCTGTGTAAACCAGGCTGGCCTGGAACTCACAGAAACCCCCTTGTCTTGCATCTATCTGCCTTCTGAATGCTGGGATTAAAGGCCCATACCACCATGCCCTGCCACCATATCTTTTGAGACAGGGTTTCTCTCACTGAAGCTGGTCCTCACTGATTGGCTAGACTGGTTGGCCAGCAGCCTCTGGACCCCTGTTCAATGCCAGGGTGACAGATATACATGACCACATCACTTGTTTTATGTGGATGCTGGGGATCAGACGTCAGATCCTCATGACCACATAGCAGGTTACTTTACTGCCTGGGCCATATTCCCAGTCCCCTGTAAGGCCTTCTTAAAGCCTTGGCTCAGTACAACTCCAGATTAGATTGCTGGGTTTGACTGTTGGTAGAGCAAGAAGCTGAAAACTGATGCAGACAATGCCTCTCTTTTTTTTTTTTTTTTTTTTGGTTTTTTTCGAGACAGGGTTTCTCTGTGTAGTTTTGTGCCTTTCCTGGGACTCACTTGGTAGCCCAGGCTGGCCTCGAACTCACAGAGATCCGCCTGGCTCTGCCTCCCGAGTGCTGGGATTAAAGGCGTGCGCCACCACCGCCCGGCAACAATGCCTCTCTTAACCACTGGCTGACCCACTGAGAGCTTTCTCTTTTCAATGACTAAGGCTCTGGTGTAGTTGGTGCTGTTCCTGACCAGCTTGGGTACTCTACAGGAGCCAAGGGGGTGTATGGCTCTTCTGTTCAGTAAGCCGTCTTCTATCTCATCAGCAGGAAGGACTGGCATTGGGTGGAATCTGTACCTGGGCGATACCCATGCCTTTACCTAAGGTAGGAGTTCTCACATGTCAGTGACATGAGATCCACTGGGAAGCCTGTTAGACATGCAGACTGCCTGGCCCAGCATGGAGAGATTTCTGAATTGGCTGATATGGGGATGGGGAAACCAGGACTACATACTGTTGTTATTATTTATGGTATTATTTGTTTGTTTAGGTTTTTTGAGACAGTGTTTCTCTGTGTAGCTTTGGTGCCTGTCCTGGATCTCACTCTGTAGACCAGGCTGGCCTTGAACTCACAGAGATCCGCCTGGCTCTGCCTCCTGAGTGCTGGGATTAAAAGGCGTGCGCCACCACTGGTATTATGGTATTATTTTTACTGCTTATGGTATTATTTTTATTGCTATTATTATGTGGTATTATTAATAACAGCTTGTGTTCTTGGGAACAGAAGTGAGGTCTTACACATGCTAGATGAGCACTCTCCTCCTGAACTACATCCTCAATCTGGGACGATGGATTTTAAACAGAATTCCAAGTGATTCTAACCTAAGAAAGTTACCACAAACACTGTGACTGGCAACTGTGGATGGTGTTTAAAGACGGCTTTGGGTACATGGTGATTCCATTTCTCTAGGTCTGAAAATCCCCACAATGAGACTTGCATTTTCTTTAAATAAAGTATTTTCAGTCTGAAATCTAGCACATGGTAGACAAGTTGGGGCCTGGTGGCAGTGTCATATGGCTAGAAGCAGAGTGCATGACATTCCCACCCTTGTCCATGCAGAGCCAAAAACATCACCAGGAAGAGTTTCCTTGAGGCCAACTACCATCCCTGTAAGATGTAAATACCTCCCCCAGCTACTGATCATAAATTCTTTTTTTATCAATTAAGAAAAAATAAAAATATAGCCTAAGTTTAAATAAATGACTCTCAACCACACTGTTTCTTTTTCATTTTTTATGTGTTTGTATGGGTGTTTTGCCTACATGTGTGTTTATTTAACAAGTGAATGCCTGGTGTCCACAGAAGCCAGAGAAGAATGTTGGAATCCCTGGAACTGGAGTTACAGGCAGTTGTGAGCTGCCATGTGGGTGCTGGGAATTGAACCTGGGTCCTCTGGAAGAGCAGCCAGTGCTCTTAACCGCTGAGCCATCTCTTCAGCCCCCTACATTGTCTTGTTGTTGTTTTTAATTTCTTTTAACTTCACATGTATGAGTGTTTTTAATGCACATATGTATGCGTACCATGTGTGTGCCTGAAGAGGACACCTCATTCCCTGGAACTAGAGCTGTGAGCTGCCGTGTGGTGTTGACAACTAAACCCAGGTCCCTCGCAAGAGCAGTGACCACAGTGACCGCTCTTCACCGCTGAGCCGTCTCTCCAGGCCCACTCACTCCCAGCACTGCTTTTAAAAGTCAGGAGAGAAAGGAGAACAGGCAGGTGAAGGGAAGAAAAGGAGAGCTACTCAGGGACTTGGATCCTGAATGTCCCCTAAAGGCTCACGCGCCATAAGCCCGGTCCTGGCCTGCGGTGCTGTTATTGAGCGGTGGATCCTTCGGGAGGCGGGGACTGGTGGAAGGAAGTTAGGTTGTACTCTGAAAGGAGCTATTGAGACCCTGTTTCGTTCTTCACTCTTTCTTTTGCCCTCCCGGGGACTATGAGGTGAACAATTCCTCCAACCACGTGCTCCCACACAACGGACAGGCCCACAAGAACAGGGCCACACAACTCGGCACTTAACACCGCTGAAACCGTGTGCCAAAAGAGACCTTTCTTCCGGTGTAAGCTGATTTCCTCAGCTGGTCTGCTCCGGCAACAGGAAGCTGACTAAACACAACCTCTGCAGGGGTTGACTCAGTGGCTACAGTTAGCATGGCCGAGCAGCGAGGGTACAAAAGTGAAAGACAGAAGGTGAGGTGGAGGAGGGCGTCCAAGGTCAACCATGCACCTCCACGGGGCTGCTCAACCCAAGGAGTTCCAAGTCAAAGAACTGCGTAGAGAACACTACCGGATGCCAGGGCCCCTTTCTGCTGGGGAGGACGGCAGGCCCCTGTCCTTGTTCCCATCGTTCCCTCGGACTATGCTTCTAACTCTCCTCTGAAGTTGACCTTTGTCAACTCACTGTCCAGGGGACTCAGCCCCCACGTCACCAGCAGTGGGAAGATGAGACCAGGTCATGGGAGAATGGGATCAGAGCTGCATGGAGACGAGGCCAGGGTCTTCACTTTGTGCACAGGATGTATATACTCACCCTGAGGTTAACAGTCTCCCCACCATGTGCTCCCACCATGAGGTACCGTACCACCTCAGGTCCAAAGCCACAGTGCCGCACAACCAATTGAAACTGGAAGAGCAGGGAGACCTGTGTCAGGCTCCGCATCACCCGCAAGGGTGCTCACACCAAAGGCCTGGTTGTCCCTCATGTTATTGTTGTGATTTCTAAGGTGCCATGGCAAAAGCAGGGGAATTCTGCCCAGAGCAGACAATGATGGCGGTGGTAATCTCTGGGGAGGCTGGTTAATGGCAGTTTATCCATTCAGTGTCCAAAAGGCAGGTGAGTTCAAGAGTCAACTCAACGGCTATGGAGCCCGCATTCCGTTCTCTCTCCCTCTAGGGGAAGTCTGAGGACATTCTTGACCATTTCGTTTCCCTCTTGGAGACAGGAGACAGATTGGAAGATGTCCTGGGAAGGGATGCACTCAGGTCTCTGGAACACCACTGGGAGCCCCGCCTTTGCCCTGCCTCACACAGAAGGAAAACTGGCCATTTCCGGGCTTTCTCTAGAGCAGCAGTTTTCAATCTATGGATCGAGAACCCCTTTGGGGGTTGAATGACCCTTTCACAGGGGTCACCTAAGACCATCTGAAAACACAGATATTTACAATACCGTTCATAACAGTAGCAAAATTACAGTTATGAAGTAGCAACAAGATAATTTTATGGTTGGGGGGGTCACCACAACATGAGGAACTGTATTAAAGGATCACAGCACTAGGCAGGTTGAAGACCCCTGGTCTAAAGTGTAGGTGAATTAATTGGGTTGGTATCACACTGCTGTTTATTCTTTTAACAAATGCTCCTCCTTCTGGATGACTGCAATAAAAAACCTGGTAACGACACAACCTCGGGGACAGAAGCCAGACCGTCTACCACCCTGGGCTCCCTCCTACAAGGCCAGGGGCAGTTCTGAGTCAGAGGAGCCCGGGGACAGAAGGATGTCCTACAGCCTTGGCGGGAAGGACAGTCTAGACCTGGTGTATGGTTCTCTGTGGAAAGATAAATGTGCACACGTGTGTGCCCCCGGGGATCCGGTATGGAGTACAGCTCTGTCTCACAGATCTGCTACACTCATCTGATCCCCAAAGGCATCTCAGGAGGCACTGAGCCACACACACAACGGTTTTCGGTGCCTTCCAAAGATGTCGGTGTCTGTGTCACAGTGTTACTGCAGGTGTCCGCAGTGACCACTGACACTCAGGGACACCAGGCACTGTGGCCATGGGCCTCACCCTCGACACAGAGCTAGCCAGGATGAGCCTGACACTATACTTTCACCCTAGGTCACGGGCACACCGCCCCGGCTGCCATACCAGCATCCCCAGGGCACCCACACAGCTGTTGGATTCCTGTGCACACGGTTCTTCTAATTCCCCTACCTATGCACAGAACTGAACGCTGCGGAGAACCCTCCAAACAGGCAGCTCTTAACCATGGGACGCGACGACAGAATCACATGCCAAACTTTTTCAGTGGGGATGCGCTAGCTTCCCCCCCACCCCCGGCCCCCCGCCCCGCTCCCCGCTCCAGTATTGATTTGTAGAAACAGGTCCCAGTCATGGCTATGAGAGTTGCATCCCTAACTGCATTCCAGACAGGAGGCTGGACTCCCTAGCTGCTGATCAGCAAAGCAGACACCTGCGCCCCTCCCTGCCTGCTGTCTTCCACCGGAAGTGTTAACGGCTATGGACTTGAAGAAGGGATGGCCAGGAGCCCAAACAGCCCACAAAGCAAAGCTTCTGTCCCCGGGACTCCCACGAGCCTGTGCTGTCTGTACAACCCAAGCAGGAGTTCGCCACCCCAGCAGGCCAGACAATTCAGGCCCGTGAGAGACGCTCACTCGCTCACTATGCAAAATGCAAAAGTGGAGCTTGCTGAACCAGCACTTTGAAAAGTTCATTGAGGACCAGGTTTCCTTGGAGGGGCTCCTCCATCGCTTGCTGCCTGCTTTGGCCATTCTGCAGAATACAGCTTCACCTATGGACCGGAGGAACTAATCCCTCCCCGCTCCCCCCCCCCCTTGCAGATTTGGTAACAGGCGCATGCCGGTGGTGAGGAAGCATGGCTGGCGAGTCAAGCAGCTCGAAAAGGAGAAATCCCGGCCATCCCCCGGCAGTCCTTTGCAAACCACCAAAACCCCTGGCCATGAGCTGCCGCACTCTAAGTACCGGCTTCTCAGGTGAAGCGTAGCAGGCTCCCTGCTGCTACCCAAACCGTCCCCACCTGATTTTCAGCCCTGCTTTCTTCAGACACGGTCAGCTTGGTGCAGCCACACATTTCCCAGGAGAGCTGGGAGTAAGCGGCGGTGGCGGCGGGTCTGCCCCACACCGGGCCCCAACACCGTCTAACGTACCGGCTGCTACTACATTCGGCACACGTGATGTACTAAAACAGTCCCATCACTACTGTTATTAACGCCACCGCACAACGGAAGAACCCAGGCTCAGGGAGGTAAAGCAGCTTGCTTTCTGCCTGCCCCCCCCCCCCCCCCCCCCCCCCCCCCCCCCCCCCCCCCCCCCCCCCCCCCCCCCCCCCCCCCCCCCCCCCCCCCCCCGCCTAGAGACCAGCAGGCGCTGGTGCAAGCCAGGAGGGCTAATGCCAAAGCTCAGCTTTCAACCGCTGTGTAGGGACACGGGTACAAGCAACTCTACGTGGGCAGACATGTCCCTTCCGTACACCCCACTAGGACCTAACTACTATTTTCTACGACGCAAACATGCTTCAAACCTAGATAGAGAAGGGCTACAGCTTGGCCAGGTCTCCCAACCTGGTGGTTTAACTGTTCTGTGTGGTTTATTCTACATTTTGTAATGTGGCGGGCAGGGGTCTTATCTAGCCCGGCCACCCTCCCTTCCCCAGTCCCAGCTCTTTGCTGATTTGGCTGGCTGAGGACAAGCATGACCTCACACTCACATGACTGCAGCCACAGAGACCCTGAAGACTCTGGGTTCTCCTGCTTTCATTCTGGGGATCCATGGAAAAGAATGTGCTATAGTGGTTAAAAAAAAAAAATCACCCCTGGGGTGATTCCTCAGGTGAGGGTCTATCTACCTTGTGTGCATTACCTGATTCATCTGTCTGACTGTCTTGTGGCCATCTGTCCTCAATGGCCCTGTATTATCAAGGGCTTGGGTCGGCCATCATGATCAAAATAAAGACCATATCTGAGGGACCTGTAAGTGGTTATGATCCCAACTTGCAGGCATGGCCAGCAGCTGAGGTTGAGGCTCCCAAAGCAACCTGGGTCCTCTCTGTCACCAGACAACGTCTTTGACTGCTGCTTCCTTTGCGAAGGCTAAAGGTGGCCCTGATGCAGACCTCATGGAAACAGTCTCTCATGCCTAATGGAACACTGCGGAGATCTAAATGGAGATAAAGTACCGTGGCTCAGAGGACAGCCGGGATTCTATCTTTATGCAGCATGACAATGTTCGGTGGTTAATTAGACACCGTTAACCTAGTTTAGCAGGGGACATAACTGGGATAAATGGGGGGAGTGTCCTTGAAGCCTCTTAATAGCGATGGCACACACTAGACCCCAGACCTACCTCCCTGCTGAGGCAGAGCCAGTGCCACGTGGACCCCAGAGTCAGTGGACATTGCCACCGACCACCGTCTCCGATCCAGGAAGCAAAGTGAAGAGTTTGGGCACACAAGGACAGTTCCAACTCTCGTAGCTGAGAAGACTCTAAAGGCACATGACTCCATTGCAAAAAGATGAAATTCTGTAGCAGGGGCCGAGTTCACAGAAGAGCCTTAGTAGAGAGACAGCAGGAAACACATACTGGCCCAGGACCCTTGCAGCTCACAAACACGTTCTCCTGTGGAAGGAAGCGATCAAAATGTGGTTTTCCTATGACGTGTTCTAGACTCACGGTTAAAAATGCTTGATAGAAACCTCAGAACTGCTGGGCATGGTGGCATGTGCCTTTAATCCCAGCATGCAAGAGGCAGAGGCAGGTGGATCTCTATGAGTTTGAGGCCCTGGTCTATATAGTGAGTTCTAGGTCGGCCAAGGCTACATTGTGAAACTCCATCTCAAAAAAAACAAAAAAACAAAAAAAAACCCCAAACACGCACCTCACCACAACCTCCGAGAGCTCACTGAGTTACGTTTCCCCTAGGCCTGAGCAAGAGAGAAAGCCATTTCTCCCTGCTCCCCAAACCCAGGCTCCACTTTATTCCACAGTGGCCCACCAAATGGGGTGGGACTTGACAGTGGACACTGAGAGGAAAGGGAGGTCAGCTGCTGTAAACACGGCCACACTGTCCACTCAGGATCGGGCGATGAACTGAACACTTGGGTCTCTGCTCTCATCTGTCCCCACACCTAACGTTCTAGAGAGAAGCCAACAGATTTCTTACTCAAGCTTCTTCTGAACGTGGAAGTGCCCACTTTGTCCCTCAGTTCCTGGTTCCTGTCATTCCTGTTTAGTGTCCAATGAAGATGAGGATTCTCTTTTCTCACTTTCTTTCAGAGTTCATAGGTCAGAACTCGCTAGCATCCAAAGTTTGCCATTGTGTGGTTCTAGGCCACACTGGATCCCATTTAGTTTGTGCAAGGATAGTTCGTCATCAAGTATAATGTTGAGAGATGAAAACTACATCCCAGTCTGTCTGTGCACAAACCCTGTCCTCGATGGGATAGCGAATTCTATGGCCATTCCTGGATGAAGTCTGCCCCCTGCTGGGAAGATTAAGAATAACATCTTAGTTAGGATTCTAACAGGCAGTTTTAGGAGGGGAAGCCAGTTGTGGAACCATATAAAATGTGTACATGTCTCTGCTACAGAGGAAAGTAGCTGAGAGTCTGGAGTCTGCACCTTAGCCATCTCACATGAGTATCATGCTGTTCAGGAAACCTTTGTGGGACTGCAGTTATCTGCTAGAACAAGTAGGAGCGGGGAACTGGAGAAGTTCCATCTGGTGTTTCCAAATCTGGTGGAGGAGAACATTATACAAACAACATTAAATCCTCCACAAACTCACACTGCGATGCCTAAGAGACTCAGTTCACTGCCATCCACCCTGAGTCACTGCTAAGTGTGGCACAGAGACTACAGGGACCCAAAGAAGCCCCGCCCCAAAAGCTTGCTGGCTGCAGACCTAGAACCTCACACACAATCTCCGGGTTTGTGCCCTGTGCTCTACTCTACTGCGCTCCACACTTCACAGGATGGAAAGGCAGACAGAAGCAAAACGCCAGGGAGGAACTCAAAAGGGAACCAGCCACCGCAGTCAGGTTGCCGGGAAGACCTGACCAGTGACAGTCAGGAACTGAAGTCACAGGAAGGCTTTCCAGCCTAACCCAAGGTCAGAGCCATGCCACGGCCATGTGAGGCAGACAAGGCGGCAGATGCTAGTGGGCAGGTAGTGGCTAAAAATGAGGAGGGTATCAGAGCCGGCGGGGTCAGCAGGCGGGCTTGCTCAAGAGGGGACCGCCATCCACACCAACTATGCTGAGGTGGCCATCGATTTTCACTGGATCCTGGGTTCCCCTTCAAGTCATCATGACAACAGAGAAGCTGGATGTAGCTGGTCTTGAACTCTGCACTTCAGCAGCAGCAAAGGAGTACTCGGAAGAGGCCGCCTTCGCTCCCGCAGGAGGGAGGGTGGGGAGAAGCAGAGGCTGAGGACCGAGATGGGGGCAGTTTCCCAAACATTCCCCAGGTCAAATGCCACAGTCGGGATTTCTGCTACCCCTGTGTATTTTCTTTTCTTTTCTTTTCTTTCTTTTTTTTTTTTTTTTTTTTGGTTTTTCAAGACAGGGTTTCTCTGTGTAGCTTTGCGCCTTTCCTGGAACTCGCTTTGGAGACCAGGCTGGCCTCGAACTCACAGAGATCCGCCTGGCTCTGCCTCCCGAGTTCTGGGATTAAAGGCGTGCGCCACCACCGCCCGGCCTTCCCCTGTGTATTTTCTATACCTACTCCAAACCTCCTTTCAAAAGACTCCTTACTTTTCCTTTAATCTATGTATTTGAAAGGAAACTCCATCCTTGATGGAAAGATGGCCTCACCAATCAGTGGGCCCATAAGATGAAAACACAGTTTTAAAGACTACATTTTAGTGTAGCTATTCACTACAGTCTGCCAAAAGTCTCAGCCTCCTGTGCGTTCTTTGCTGGGAATGGGTATCAGCGGGGCTGGAGAAGTCCTAAAGAAATACTCTGGGCGTGGTGAGATTCGTTCTTTGGATGATCAGAGACAGCAGCTAATGGAAAAGAAGAGGACCATTAGGCGTGAGTCCAGTCTTGGTGAAACATGGCTGTGTGGACCATGAAAGGAGCAGGATGCGGAAACAGAAACAAGCAGAGGCCAGGGTCCCTAAGTCAGAAGCCAATTTCTCAGGGGTTCCAGAAACCCTGATTTCAATTCTCTTTGGGTTGTTTTTGTTGTTGGTTTTTTTGTTTTGTTCTGTTCTGTTCTGAGATGAATCTCCCTCTATAGCTCCGGCTGGGCTTGAACTCGGGTTCCTCCTGACGTCCCCCCGAGTGCTGGCATTTGAGGTCTGCTCCAGCACAGAGGCCTGTAAAGACTTCCTTCTAGGCACTAACCTGTCGGTTCTCGCTACTCCTCTTTACATTCTGTACTCACGCACTGAAGCCCTCCATCTGGCCCGAGTCAGGAGATGCGCACAGGGAAGAAGGTCTTAAGATCCCTACAAACCCTGCGGCTGCCACATTTGAGGCAAAACCGGACCAGCAGGACTGTGTGGTGGCTTCTCTGAGATCTCAGAGCACCCCCAGGTACATCGAGGGTAAATATGAGTCAAGGACACCGCGGCTCTTCAAAAACACGGCTTCTGACATAACCACCACCAGGACCCACTGGAAAGCCACCAGTGAGCAGCTCTGGAAGAGGACCGGGCCCAGAGTAAGATCCTAGCCAAGCCCACCCCGACTAGCTGTTTCCTGTGTACCCATGCCCACACTGCCGCAGCTCATAATAAAACTGCTCTGGGTTATTTCTAATAGAGGACTAAAAAGCAAAGGGAGGGAGAGGTGTGATGTTCACAGATGCATTTTATTTCTGAGAGGGCGAGCCCATCAAAGGGAGAACAAGGGGACCATCTCTGCCAGGAGAATTTCAAGCAACGGCAGACGTCACTCATCACTCCCTCCTGGCTCCCACCTGCTCGGCCTGCAAGGCAGCCAGCCGGTCTCCCTCCAGCTCAGCCTGGCTGGCTCAGGGGACACAACTTTTTTCCTTGAAAGTTTTTTTTTTCTGTTCGTAAGATGGCTTCATATGATCAACATCTCATTTCTGTGAGGGTCCCAGAGGACGGCAGCAAAGACGATTTTATTCCAAGCACCTAGCTCTTGCACACATACATAGTACAGTGAGCGGCCTTTTCATGAACTTGAGATGAATGTGAGCGGCTCTCAGGATTGAGAATGGGCACGGCCGTTGCATTCAAGGCACATTCCATTACACTAATTAGCGGCATGACCTTGGGCGGTAGGGCAAGGTGACATGTAAGGGCCTTTCTGACTGTAAGATCCTGTAATTCCGCGCCACTCCACCTCCCCAGGCCTCATGTTCTCCAACTCCGAACCGAGGAAGCCGGACTCCACTGGTGCTCGGGCTCTCCCGAGTTAGGGAAGGGGCACCAGCCTTGCCTCCCCCCCCCCCCCCCCCCCCCCCCCCCCCCCCGCTCCACTTCCTACCGTGTATCTGTGTGCTGGGAATGGCCTCTATTCGGACAGTCCCCCGGCGCCCCCTTCTCCCTGCCTGAAAATTCCAACCAAGAAAGTGTGATATGCTTGTCTGGAGACCCAAGTCCACACGGTGGGGCACGAAGTGGGGTGAAGGGGAGGGGAGACGATTTTAGTGGGGGGAGGGTAGGAAGGAGCCCCTCTTTCCTCTTCCAGTCATTTTTAGGGACAACACTGTCACCTGCATGGAGAAGTCGGGCTTTCTCTTGACTTGCTCTCAACTGTCACATTGTTTCTTCCTGCTGAATGACACTCCCGTGCCCCTTCCTGCCAGGGGCCTGAAGGAAGGGGATCTGCACAGATGTGCCGAACTCCCTAAACCTCCAAGCCCAGGCAGCTCCGACCTGGGTGCAGCCCTGAGCCATGGGCCTTGATTTAGACGGCCCGCTAGAAACCAGAGATTCTGAGTAGGCAAGTCCCAGGGTTTGAGTGTGAGTCTTCTCACGATGCAACTTAAAACCCCTGGTGCGGCTTTCAGGGATGCTCGGACCATGGGAGCAAAGGGTAGCGCATTAGGAAAAGGCTGGCGGGAACTCACTAGGTCCTTCTGCCCTTCCGTTCGTTCGAGGACACGGCCTCGGGGTACCATCTTGGAAGCAGAATTTACCGGGGCCTCTTACTCCCTGGATCTAGTCCGCAGGAGAAACATTCCTATCACCTGGACTATTGTGTCTTGTTACAGCGGCTAAACTAGACTGAGACAGTTCAAATCAGTGTCCCACTGTTTCTCTAGCTCTGCGCTCTGAGGGGAGTTCCTTAAACAGTGAGAAATACCACCTTCCACTCCACAGGGCCATTTCAGGAATCAAGTACCCCAATTCCGGCAAAGTACTGGGCGTAGTACGCTCCCACATCACCTAATGAGGGGGGTACATGCCGAGTAGTGCACCACTAGACAGAATCCTCGTGGTGTGAGCATCGGTGTGTATTTAAGCTAAGTCCGCCATGATGCCACTAGTCAGCATCCTCGTGGGGACCCCCCGAGGTTCCTGAGGTCTGCCGTTGGCTGACGTATCTTACGCAGTGCATGACTGTACTCATGCACCGGAAGGGCTCGGCAGACAGAGGCAGCTGCAGCCGCGGCGGGCGGTCATCCTCACTGCACACAGTAATGGGACGGGATGCTTCTCCTTGCAGGGATGGTTTTTCTCCTTGGTCCCAAACCAAACCTGAGTCTGCGGATTGCTAGCAAGTTGTGTCTGCCTCGGTTACTCCATCCCTTCCGTCTCTAGGGGCCCAGCATCCCCCTCTCCTGCTGCCCCTCACTGAATTCCCCCGGGCTCTCGGCTGAGCATCCGGGGGCCCGGCCCTTGCTGCCTACAGACTCCTGACTCCTCGGCATTCCACCCAGCTTGCTGGCCTCGCTCAGCTGGCCACTGCCTTTTCAAGAAAATGAACTTGACCACCCCCACCCCCCGCCCTAGGTTTTCTCATGCGTACCCCGCTCACTTTCCTACCTCCTGCTTTGTGTTCTCTGACTTTTGCTTCTTCTCCTTCATTTCAACCCCTACAGCTTAGTCCTCTGCAAAAAGCAACTTTTCCCGACTTTCACATTTTAAACCCTTTCTTAGGGCTTCTCTCCTTCTCTTAGCTTTTAGAATTAGGTGAAATTGTCCTGTGCTATGGAGCACACACCTCCACATCACAGGACACATTTAAAAATATATATATATAGTCTCACCATGTAACCCAGACTAGCCTGGCACTCACTAAGAAGTCCAAGGCAGCCTCACACAATCCTCCTGCCTCGGCCTCCTCAGTGCTGAGGTTATAATGAGTGTCACCACACCCCGCTTCACGACAGTCTTTACAACACGAGAGTCTAGTTTCTTTTGGAGCAGCCTGCTGGTTTGAGAAGAGAGAAAACAGCCTAGTACTCACCCCAAAGCCATCCTCCCTCCCCCTTGACCCAAACCCCAATTCTGTTAGGGTAACAAAGAACCCAAGTGAAAGCTTCCCCTCTGTAGCCTCTCACCCTGTGGGAAGGGAGGTAACCCATTTCCGAGCGACGGGAACCACGAAGCAGATCTGAGGGGAAACTCCTCCTCACACATCATCTCCAGGAAACAGAATCTCGCTGGGAAGAGTTCTTCACCTTCCTGCCACTCCTGTTTTCTTGTCTGAGAAGGAAGGGTGAGGTCCGGGGCATCTGTGACTCGGCGCTGGGGTCCGCACAAGACACAACCACACACCACAGGCAGTGGGCCACAGAGCAGGAAGGGCTCTGTCTGTGCCAGCGCCATGGGGCTGTAGGCCCTGGTCCTCTTTTTTGTTTGTTTGTTTCTTTTCGAGACAGGGTTTCTCTGTGTAGCTTTGGAGCCTGTCCTGGAACTCGCTCTGCAGACCAGGCTGGCCTCGAACTCACAGAGATCCGCCTGGCTCTGCCTCCCTAGTGTGGGGATTAAGGGTGTGCGCACCGCCGCCCAGCGGTCCTCTTATTTTTGAGACAAACACCTTCCTGTGTCTGCCCTGAGGATGGGTTTTTATTGCTGCAGTGAAAACAACCCCAACTGCACTGCTTGTTCGGTGGCAGGTGTGAACCCCTCCTGGTCCAGAAGGCACGTGCAGCCGGCGGGGAAACCTGTGCGGCCATGATGACTTAATCCTGGCACACTATCTCTAACAAGAAATCCATGATTGGAAATGGATGTGAAGGGACTGAAAGTCTCAAGATACAAATAAGAGATGTGACCACAGCCGCTAGAGAAAGTGTCAGACTCAGGAGAAAAGACGAGCAGGCTCCATCCACAACTTCGTTCTCACCTAAGAGAAGACACCGCTGTGAGGACGGGCAGGGGCAGCCTCAGAGAGCGCAACAGACGGGCCACCACGAGAAATGCATACACCGGGTTTCCCGGCACACATCTCCTAAATCTCCGGAAGATGTGTGGTTTCGCTGCATATTAATGGGATGGCTGAAGATTCCTTCAAGAGAGCCCCAGGAAGGAGGACTGATGGTGTGACCCAAGAGTTAGACCTTCTGATGCCGGTGCTCCAACCTCCCTAGGCCTGACTTCAGACTCTGAGAGGGGAGGGAAGCTGGAGGGTGGGTTCATCACCAATGGCGGGGACCTGATGGGCCACGCCTATGTAAAGCCTCCATAAACACCCAAAAGACACAGGTCCCCAGAGCGCCAGGTTAGTGAACAGGACCGTGTCCAGGTGACGGGCAGGTAACATACCCCAACTTCACGAAGACAGAAGCCCTGCCGTTTACTCTCTCTAGCCCTTCAGTTAGCTGCTCACTAGGGTCCTCTCTAATGTGCTTTGTAGGCCAGTGAGATCGCTCTGTGGGTGAAGGCACCTACCACCAAGTCTGAAAACTGGGGTTCTCCCCGCCCACGGGACGCGCACGGTCTTGCAAGTTATCCTTCGATCTCTACAGCTGTGCTATGGCACATGCCCACCCCCCACCACACACCCATACAATAAATAAGTAAAAGGTAATAACTTTTTTTTTTTTTGAGAGAGAGAGGGCTTCATGGTGTAGCTTTAGCTAGCCTGGAACTCACTATGTAGAACAAGATGAGCTTTAACTTCCAGAGGTCTGCCTGCCTCTGTTTCCTGAGTGAGTACTGGGATTGAAGGCATGTGCCACCACATCTGACATGCATATATATATATATATATATATATATATATATATATATATGCTTTTTATATATATACAATATATATATATATATACATACATATATGCTTTACAATAAATTGGCAATAGCAAGTGAAGTGTCTGACTGAGTTCTGTGAGTACTCCAGCACAGTATCTGTGTCCTGAGAGGAAGTAGTAGGAAGCCAGGATTAACAGCTGCTTGTTCAAAAGCAACCTGAGGCCTTCGGAACCACCCAAGGCCCGCAGCAGGCACAGCCCAGTGGGGGTGGGAGAGTCCTGTGGGGCTGAGCCATTATCTTGTGAAATCGGATGATGACTCCAATCAAGTACATAGAGTCAGAACTGAACCAAACTGCAGGGCCTAGTATCCACTAGAGAATTGGATAGTGTATTAAAAAAAAAAAATCCCCATATACAACACATACTCATGCATGCATGCACACTTCTGATGTCAGCAGTGAATGCTGAGTATTTGAGCACACAGTGGGATAACAGGGTTAGCTGGTCTGTACCTACCATAAAGAGGATTTTCCTTTGAGAAGCACAGGAAGGTTTTCCTTCTGTCTGTAAACACCTCAGGATTGTGCCTTTAAGCCCAGCATTCAGGAGGCAGAGGCAGTTGGATCTCTGAGTTCAAGGCTAGCCTGGTCTACAGAGTGAGTTCCAGGACAGCTAGGGCTATGCAGAGAAACCTGTCTTGAAAAAACAAACAAACAAACAAACAAAAGGAAGAGTCGTGGCAGCATGTCTGTACCACTGGTCACACACCAGTCAACACTCCATTCGGTTCCTAGTCTATGAAAGATGAGTTCATGCCTGCAGCTCCAGGTGCTTTTTCTCCCCTGGGATATCCCTGGGTGACAGGCCCCACAGTAGCTCATTCTAAACACACATGGCACATGCAGGCCTCCACACACCTGGCCTGTGCCCAGAAGGCCTGATCCTGCCTCTCTTTCATCAACTGTTTCACTTCAAAGCAGTAACTGTTGGACCAAAATGACCTGTTCGGAGCAGGCATCTAGGAAATGCGTTAGATGCTCACACAGGCTTTCTGAGGTGCAGAAGATCGTCGGGATTGCATGTGTTGGAGTCAGGGTGGGACTGAACCCTGGACTTCACATTTGCTAAGCAAGAGCTCTACCCCTGAGCTCCAGTACCAGCCTGAGACTTGACTTGAACTAAGCTGCAGAGGCAGAGCCAAGGGTGCTGAGCTGCAAGAGAGTCACACCACGTCTCCACATGACCCACCTGGATCCCTACATCCCACCAACTGTCTTTCCTTAAAATGTCCTCACTGCTGTCAGAAGGCTCAAGGCTCAGTCTCTGCAAGCTTCCCACCTCCAAGGTGTGGGTACAAGGGATTCACTTCCCAGTTCACACATCCTACAGGTGAGGAGGGAAACGCTGAGGTCGTCCAGTTCTTGTGTGTATGTGTCCATGTGCATGTTTGTGTGTGCGCGCACGCTTCTGTGCAGGTGCATGCTTGTGTGTGGGCACATGTGCATCTACATGTGTGCTTAGAGGCCAAAAGTTGGCATTGGTCATCTCCCTCAACTGCTTCTCTGCATCTTTTTCTTTTTCTTTTTCTCTTTCTCTCTCTCTCTCTCTCTCTCTCTCTCTCTCTCTCTCTCTCTCTCTCTCTCTCTGAGCTAGGGTCACTTACTGAACTTGGAATTCACCAATTAGGCCACACTAACTAGCCAGCAAGCCCCTGGGATGGTCCTGTCTCCACCTCCTCAGCACCGGAACTAGAGGTATGTGCCGTGATACTCTGCTTTGTACATGGTGTTAGGGATCCAAATTTAAGACTTTACACCTGTATGGCAATCACTTTACCAACTAAGCTGTCTCTCCGGCTCTGGGACCATTGAGTTCTAGTCCCAACATCCGGGGAATGTTGAGCAAATGGGTGCCTATGATGCAACCAAAATCACATGGTGAGGAGGAGGAGGAGGAGGGAAAGAGACTAGGTAGAGGCCTGGCTCCCATTACAGACACAGGTAAAGGAGGTTGTAGTAGGTAGCCATTCCAGCTTTGATCTGGAAGTTCCAACCCCCATTGAGGCTTCAGTAACTGTCATGCCTACAAGGTGGGGCCAAGAGAGGACCCTGAAGATCCGACATCTGGATGCTCAGTCTCTCTTGGTTCCTGGACCCTGTACGCTGGAGGTAGACCGAGCAGAGTTTTTCAAAGAACACCACCAGACTGCGCTACGTCTTTCCCAGACCCTGCAACCTACCTATCCCTTCATTTGTAAGTTACGCCACTAAATAAACCTCCCTTTTAACTACGTGGAGTGGCCTTAATAATCTCACCAATAGGAGGTACTGGCAGAGGAGGGCTGCTCAGTCAGCAAGCTCAGGAAACAGATGCCTGGCCATGTCAGCATGCACTCTCAGCACCTTTCTGCATTACTGTGCCCTGGGCTTAGCATGGGAGTCACAGCCCCCAGAAGCAGGGGTGGGGACTGCTAGGGTCTAACTGCCGACCTCCCAGACTGGCTGCTTGGGAATAGATCCAGCTCTTGGAGGGCACTGCAGGGTTGGAAGGGACAGTCGCTTCCAGTGCTTAATTGAACTTAATGACTGGCCTAATTAAGCTTGCTAATGGCAGGTCTAGAAGGCCCTGGGCTCATGCCTCACTGCGGCTACATCCTTCGCCATCACCTTCCTCCACAGGGCCAGGAGCTGGCCGCGGCACAGCTCTTCAAATGGCAGGCCCATGGAGGTCGGAAGGCTCTGGCTATGCCTGCTGGCTTTACTGTTCTAATCGCACAGAGTGCACATGGGGATGTACAGTGTGGCAACAGAGTCCAGGGGATGTCTGTGGAGCTTCACTGCAGACAAGGACACCATACCAGGTGCCATGGGGCAAAAACTAGAAGATGGGGAAGCCTGGAGAATTTGAGTGTGACTCCCACAACCAGCCTTATGGGGGCTCAAGTTCTGGCTGGCTGCTGACCAGCTGTGTGACTCTGAGCAAGCTGGTTAACCTCTCTGATGCTGGCTCCCTCACCTGTCAGCAGAGCTAAGGACAGAGGCGCCTCATGGGGCTGTTCTGAGGGCAAAGGATGATGACTGGGTCTAGCACAGTGCCCAACACAGAAGTCACAAATGATGGATATACATGCCTGGGCCACTGGGCCACATGTGTGTTCTCATTCCGTGTGCCTGGGCCACTGGTCCACACGTGTGTTCTCATTCCGTGTGCCTGGGCCACTGGTCCACACGTGTGTTCTCATTCCGTGTGTCTGGGCCACTGGTCCACATGTGCGTTCTCATTTCATATACTAGAGGGCAAGACATGGAGGATATTCTCCAGAAGAGAATCTATCTCTGGGAAGGGAGCTGCAAGTTTCCTAAAGAATAGAGCTAATCTTCAAAAATACATATTAATATTAATGATAATATACCACCACCATCACCACCATCGTCAGAGGATTGATAACGGGGGAAAAAGAAAGACAAGAAACATCCCAAATGTCCACTAACAGAGGAACCCAGCCCTCGGGCATGATTACAGAACAGTTAGAAAAACAAAACAAAGTAAGGGAGGTGCTAGGACTCAGTTGGTAGAGTACTTGCCTAGCATATCATGAAGCCCTGGGTTTCTCCACCAGCACCACATAAACGGTGTGGTGGCACATGTCTGTAACCCCAGAAGTCATTCAAGAGATAATAACAGAAGGACCAGATGTTCCAGGTCATCCTCTATGGAGGAGTTCAAAGCCACACACACACACACACACACACACACATACACACACACACATACACACACACACCCAAAGGGAAGCTAGAAGCCCTAAATGTAAACACAAAAAAAAAATCTTCAAGATGCAATTATCATTAAGAGAAATATAACAGGGGCTGGAGAGATGGCTCAGAGGTTAAGAGTACTGGCTGCTCTTCCAGAGGTCCTGAGTTCAGTTCCCAGCAACTACATATATACAGGTGTATATGCAGGCAGAACACTGTATACATAATAAATAAACATCTTTTTTTATTATGTATATAGTGTTCTGCCTGCACGCCAGAAGAGGGCACCAGATATCATTATGGATGGTTGTGAACCACCATGTGGTTGCTGGGAATTGAACTCAGGACCTCTGGAAGAGTAGCCAGTGCCCGTAACCACTGAGCCTCTCTTCAGCCCCTAAATAAACAAATCTTTGAGATAGATAGATAGATAGATAGATAGATAGATAGATAGATAGATAGAGAACAATAAAAAGGCAAGGTGCAGAATACAGAATGCTTAAAAATATTTACATGTGGGCTGGAGAGATGGCTTAGAGTTGAAGAACACTGGCTGTTCTTCCAGAGGTCCTGAGTTCAATTCCCAGCAACCACATGGTGGCTCACTGCCATCTGTAATGAGATCTGGTGCCCTCTCCTGGCCTGCAGGCATACATGCAGGCAGAATGTTGTATACATAATAAATAAATAAATCTTTAAAAAAATATTTACATGTGGCGTGTGTGTGTATGTGTGTGTGTGTGTGTGTGCAAGCAAGTATACACACATTTTGTAAGATAGTCCTCAATCTCTCACTGAGTGTGTTAAAATGTGGAGAATGCCCCAACCTGACAGAGGCACACAGTAACACAGCTCACTGCAGAATCTCAGACCCTCCCACTGCAACCTGGTGGCCAACTCAGAATTCCACTCCCTCTCAGCAGGTGCCCAGCATCTCAAGAGAGTACTACACTCTATCACAGTCCAGAAAAAGATCCAAACCCAAGATTTAAGGTGAAGTTTCTACTCACACATACTGCCTTCATACCACCAGAAAATCAGAAGTTACCTGCCAAATGGTCACAGGTCAGGAGCCGCCTGTGCATCTCCTGAAGTATTCGAGGACACCAGTCCTGGGAGGTCACCGGTCCTGGGAGGTCACTGTTAGAGAGATGGCCAGGACTGGGGAGATGGCAGCTATGGGTAGATTTAATCTGTTTCTATCTTGTTTGCCTTTTTACATTAGGGAAAGAGCTTTATTTTTAAAACATGTAGCCTGAAGCTGCTATCAGTGAGTTCTCCAGCAGTGGAGGGATGCACAGGGACCTTAAACAGCTAGCAAGAGCAGAATTGTACAGATCCAAGACACAGGTTTGACCTTTCTAAGAGAGATGAACTCTGCACTACGGACAGTCCGGAGAAACAAGGAACGTTCCACAGGAGACTCGGCTTTTCGCCTATGGTTCTTGAAGGGCCATTAGCAAGGGCTGCTCACTCCACTCCTGGTCCTTGGGGACACGACTCCAGCTCTACAATCCTAGACCCAGCTCCAAAAACTGACCAGCTGCAGGGGCTAGAGAGCTTCGCTTCTGTACACCAGACACTGCAAAGGGCTAAAGGCCCACGTCTTCAAAGGATGTGTAAGAAGTCACTCGAGACGCACAGCTGGACTTCAATTACAAGAAGTCAAGGCTACCTTGGCTGAGGAAAGCTTATGGTGGGCGAGGAGCTGGTAGCAGGCTGGGGAGGCGAGGGCTGCCACCTATCTCTGGGTCCACCAGGCTAGCACACGGCCACTGGGACAAGGACCTTGCGGATGGAGGGCTTTAGGGAGCCGCACCTGTGGCGGGCGGCTCCAGCCTCTTCCTGTGCACATGGGTAGGCAGCAAGTTCAGCTCAGGCAATCAGTTTTCCTCTCCCTGCCACCGGGGCATCAGGTGTCCCTCTGCTCCAGAGAGACATGGACCAGGGCTGCTCAGCAGCAAACTCCTCCACTCTGCAGGGCTACATGCTGCCGTGAGCTGGGAAGCGCTTGGCAGCGGGGTGAACACTTCACACCCAGGCACCGCACCAGCAAACGGGCTGTGTGACACTAGCCAGGGCCCCGGCTTGCAAGTGACTCTGCACCCAACATCCCTGTATCTGTCCCAAGTGGAGGCGTGTGAAAGTGCCCCCAGATCACAAGAAAGATTGTGCGGGTCATACCTCCTCTCTAGCCTGCAGGATCCCGGCGTGCATCTTAAAGCCTCTAGGAAACTTTCCGGGAGTCACGGCAGCTGCTCTCTTGGCCTGGGAAAACACTGTGCCTCCTGCCTTTCTACCTTCCATTGAGATCTGGAAAGACTGGTAAGAAACAACCTCTGAGATCCGAACAGGAAAGCACTGGTGAGTACTGCTGCCGTTGAGTAGCGTAGAAGGAGAAATACACTAACCAGTGTGTGTTTGTGTGTGCGAGCAGTGTGACGCACGCACGTGTGTGAGCATACACACACACACACACACACACACACACACACACACACACATACACACACACACACACGATGACATTAAGCTTGGTGTGCTTAATGTGCATGTTATCCCACCACATAAGAGGCAGAGGCCAGTCTGGTTTATATAGTGAGTTCCTGGGCTACAAAGTGAAATCCTGTCTCAAAAACCAACCAAACAAACAAAAAACAAAACAAAAAACAAAAAAAAAGAAACATGGCAAGGCATGAAGCTAACTTGCAAAGCCTCTTTCTCTCCTTTTGGAATCCTTAGCCGCCTTCAGCCTGGTTATATGTCAGTTTTAAGCCCAGGCTCTCCTCTACAAAATGCAACAGGCCACTCCAGAAAGCTGGGCCATCTCCAGGACCCATCTCCAGGGCTTGCCTTCCCCAACACCAGGTGGAGACTTGGGAAGTATCTCTCTGCTGTGAGGCTGCAGGGCTGAGTGGGGGAGGGGCAGCGCGGGCTCCTCCTTCACCTGCATCCTGTTCTGCTATAACACACCCATCATTTTCACTATTTCCCCTGCCAGCCCCCACACAAATGGACTCTACTGACTGACGGGATGGGATGCTGGGGGACAGGACAGAAAGGCCTGATGTATCGGCCCACTTTTCCTACTTGTTATTTCAATGCGTACAGTCTGGGCGCTCTTTATTTTATCTTCGGCTCCTACTGAATATATCAGATACCCAGCGATAAAGGATGTAGGCAGATGAAAATTAATCAGTAATTGTGGCGTAATTGTGGGGTTACTCATGTGCTTGCTTTCGCAGAAGCAGGGACTGACCCTGGGGTCTCGCTATGCCCCCAGCTTCTTTGGGCTTCTTTTTCAACTTTGAGACAAGGTCTCATGAAGCTGTCCAGGCCGGCCTTGCAATCTCCCTGGCTCAGCTTCCCAAGTAGTTGAAGTTATAGGCCTGAATCACCAAGCCTGGCTTGACTGTGGTTTTTCTAAATTCATTAAACAAAAACCTATCTACCTCTTCCTCGACCATCTCTCAGGCTCTGAACATAAATGTAGAGGAAAACAGAACTCATGCTTTGCGGGTGTACTTTTCAGACTGAGGAGATGTTCCTTATGCCCTGTTCTAAGGGAGGTGAAAGAGTCCACCCTTTGGGAAGCTCTTTAAATTCAGGGAGGAAACAACTCAACATCTCAGGAAGTCCCTGAATCCATCCCCAAACATTTTTAAGCAGGAAAGATTGCTAGACGACACTCTCGGGCAAGCAGAGCTATCCCGACACCTAGACGAGGCTCGGTCCAGCCAAGCTGGCTGGAAGAGACACTCTCCAATCTGCTGACCTGCCTGAAGGCTACGCAGTATGCTCCAGCTTTCTGAGCCATCATCCAGGCTCGGGTGGGCTTTGGTGATGTAGCTGTCTGTGTTCTGGGAAGTGACCCCCGCCCTGTCGCCTGGAAGAAATCCCGATACAATTCACTGGCTCACCAAGCTGGAACGGGGTGGCATCCTTGCTTTGCCCTGTCCTCGGTTCCCTAGCTTGGGTGATCAGATGCTTGTTCATGTCTCCCAGGAACAGTGACACACAACAGAGAGTCTGACACGGAACAAATAAATGAAAGGTGTGTGCTAAAAGGTATGACAGTGTTTGGTTTCTAAAGCCGTCTTTTCTAAGCTTAGAGTATCTCATGAGTTGACTGCAGGAAAACCACACACACACACACACACACACACACACATACACACACACACACGATTGTTAAGACAGCTGTCCAAACAGGGAGTTTGGACACATGAGCATCTCCGAAAGTCATACAGATAGGCCTGGAGCCCTGAAGGTGCATGCGTGCATGCATGCGTGTGTGCGTGTATGATTACTATCTAGGTCTTCCCTTCTCCGTCAGCTGCCCATCTGATCTCACTCTATCTTGGACCCTTGCCTTCTTACAGGTGACTAATCTGCTGAGAATCTAGTAACTGCTCCCTCGTGGTGCCCAGGACTCCCCTGTACCATATCAGTTCCGGGTTCTTTTTAGGTAAAGCTAACATGCAGGAAATCAATTCTCAAGGCTTCCAAGTTTATTTTGTTTTTTTCTGGAAATCCTAAGCAAAATTGTTATCCATTGATGAAAATCTGAAAGTCAAAAGTTAAATCCTTTTCCTTCTCTGGACTCAGGGCACAAGGTCCCTTCTTAATTACTAGAGCTCTGTAAGGAATGGCTCTGTGTGTGTGTGTGTGTGTGTGTGCGCGCATGTATGCGTTGAACATTACAGACCCAGAAGCACAGAAAAGGACACTGATGATCTCTCGTAACTATGAATTATTAGCAATGCAGAGGAAAAGACAGTGACCGCACCAAGGAGCTCAGTGAAATAATAAGGACAAGACCAACTTAGAAAACTAGGAGGGAGCCACACATTTATAGGTCTGCACATTCACAGGTCTACACACTCACAAGTACACACACTCATAGGTAGGTCCACACATTCACAGGTAGGTCCACACATTCACAGGTCCACACATTCACCGGTCCACACATTCACAGGTAGGTCCACACATTCACAACAGTCCTTCAGGTGAAGAGATGTGGGTGCTTGCTGGAAATTCCCGCAACCTTTCCATAGGTTTAAATTTTTATAAAATAAAGATTAATGGGGCTGGAGAGTTGGCTCAGAGATTAAGAGCACTGGCTGCTCTTCCAGAGGACCCAGGTTCAATTCCCAGCACCCACATGGCAGCTCACAACTGACTGTAACTCCACTTCCAGAGGTTCTGACACCTTCACACCAATGCACATAAAATAAATTTAAATAAATTATAAAAAAAGGATTAAGGACAGGGAGGCAGGATAGTAAGGCAATCAAATCATCAATGAGGAGTTCTTTACAGAAGAATTTTCAGTAAGGAGTGAAAAATTTTAAAAAAATCACCACATGATAAACTTTAATGGAATTATTTCCTTAAGCAACTCTCACCAATGGATGCTGCACCCATTAAGAGTGATGGGATGGGAGGGTGGAGGGCCACCATGACTAACCCTAATGACCACAGATTGCTTAGAGCAGAGTAAGTGGATACCAGTGCCCTCCTAATGGCTGTACCTTCCTACATCCTAACTGCCCACACCCAGGCCTCCCCACACCCGGGTCCCCCCTCACACCCGGGCCTCCGCACACCTGGGCCCTCCCATCCGGGCCTCGAAATGAAGTACTCCAACCACAACAGTGCACACAGCCTGAAGCACCAGCTAGGCCTAGCTCGTACTCTCCCTTAAGGGAACAGGACCACGGGGAGATAGAGAAACAATCCAAACATCACAGCTCCGAAAGAAACGGTCCAAATCCAGAACACCGGACACTCTACAGGCTGAGTTTCTTACCTTCTGCTCTCCACCCGACAAAGAAAAGCAGAGGGCATGGGGGGTGGGGTGGGGGCATCATAAATGAGAAGGCACGGCCATAACAACTAAACAAAGTGTGGACCTTGGTTTGTCCTTCTCATGGCCCAACTCTACCAAGACATCTTCGCTACAATGAAAATAACTGAATGTGATCCGGAGATCAGATAACATTACGGAATTGTTATTAATTTTGATAGGCATAAAAGAGCATGGTGGTTAATAAAGGAAAACAGTCCTTATCAATTAACAAAAATGATCTCCAGCAGGAGGGAGGGAATTCAACCACTCTGTCAGGCTGCTCTCCCCGCCACGGGATTTTCATGCTCTCACGTGCATCTTCGTCAGAGGAACTGTTTATCCGCACCCATGTCTAACCCAACAGTGTGTCGTCGTCGTCGTCCCCCCCCCCCCCCCCCCCCCCCCCCCCCCCCCCCCCCCCCCCCCCCCCCCCCCCCGTCTTCCAAACCACCAAGCGTTTGAACAAAGCAGGGGTGGCAAGCTGGGATGGAAGGATCCGACTTCTCACAGGCACGACCAGCCTTGTGGCTTGGCAGCCGCTAGGCCTGGCGCAGGCCCAGGGGCAGAGGATCACAGCGGGCTGGCATCCCCTGAGCCACACACACAGCACACGGGGGGGGGGGGGGGGGCAAACCTACGCCCGCCCGCCCGTGACATCCCCTAATGAGCGGGCTGCGCTGGGTCTGGGCAGGCTGTAACATGGCCGGGTGAAGAGGACGGATCCCGGGTCTGCAGCTGTGCTTGCGGACGGCCCAGCCCTCCAGCCTGCTCAGTCTTCTGCCTTTCACACTTCCGTAAGCTAATAAGAATTAACTACTCGCTGCTAACAAGGAGGTAGAGACTCCAATGTGGCAATGACATCCGGGGAGAGGACAGAAGCCCTTTAGTATTCTTGGGACATCTATGCCATTAAAAGAGAGAGAGAAAAAGGAAAGAAGAGGAGGAGGAGGAGGAGGGAAGGGGCGACCTCGGGACCAGCGCACGGCAGTTCTCCCGCCATCTTGATGTCCTTGACACGTGCAGATGGTGTGGAGGTGGCCCGCACCAGAACAGCCCGCGAGGAGGAATGAGCGGCCAATGGAGATTTATGTGAGCAGAGCGAGATGGACAAGGTAAAATTGTCAGGAGGAGTTGTTGGAAAGTAAAATATATTGTGACAATTCCACTCCTGCCGTTCATCAATAAACTGACAGATCATTTAGTGTCAATTAGGAGTGATAGATGGACAAGTCCCCATGATCCTGGGCCAAAATTAATGGCTGGGAGGGAGAGGGCGATTGAAAGTGACGGCTGACATTGAGAGCAAAGTCCTGAAAGTCCCCGAGGGGCCATTACTTGCCTCATTCCCTTGCAGATCAATGCAGGGACAAACCCCCAAACAGACACTTTGAGACAAACTTAGTCAGAAGGCCTTCTCCTTCCCAGGTCTGGTTCCCCTGCGCTCAGCTCTACTCACCATGGCCACGCCGGTGACCCATCAACTCTTCAAGTGTTCCCTTGCCGACAACTCTAGGCAGCTGACTCCAAGATGGTGGCTTTGGCACAGTGACTACTTTCAGGCCAGAAGTGTGTGTGTGTGTGTGTGTGTGTGTGTGTGTGTGTGTGTGTGTGTGTGTAATAATTTCATTCCTCAAGTCAGTCCTGCCCTGTACCTCAGAGTGAGCCTGAGTTCTAGGACATGGTACCCCCCAGGGCCGAGGCCCACAGATGGATGCCCTGCTCTGTACTGGCAGTCCTTCACACACCGAACAAAGTTATCACGGGATCTCGTGTGTTGGCTGCGAGCTCATTAGTGGGAGCCATACACAGCCCTCTTCTTTCCACAGGAGACGTGTAGCTGCCTGAAACTGTCATTTGCCCTCCTTCACCGAACGGAACCGACCTGACCGAGTGTGCCACGGCTAGGAGCTGTTGGCACCCCACCCCCAAATTCTTACCTTGAAACCCTATGGGCCGGGGCCACAGGGATGGAGCCCTCATGATGGGAGAGAGGAAGAGAAACTGACCTACCCAGAAAGAGCCCCTCACCAAGAACTGTGACACGCGGCCATCTGACCTTAGACATCTAGTGGAAATGTGCACTGTCTGAGCTCCAGGGATCTGGTAATTCCTTAGAGTGGCCAGACTGTGTCAGATATGAGGCGCCACGCAGCTATTATCATCCCGGAAGCACTTCAAGTGAGCACGCTAATTATTTCCCAATGCCACTTCCCTGATCTAACTAGCCTAAGGAGGAGGTTGTCACCGTCCCAACACCAAATCTTAACCCAAAACATTCTCACTGTCTCTGTCAGACTCCAGCTAGCTTGACGCCCATCTACTCTTCAAGGTGGGCCCGGACCTTAGAGTCACTTTCTTCTGACGTCACATGGCTAGCACCGCCCATGCCATCCGCCTCTCACTTACCTGTGCTCCTGGGCAGTTCCTGACTTTTTGACTAGAACTGCCTGATGCCCTCACTTAGAATCTAGCTCTCCCAGGACAGGAATCACACACACCCTGCACTGGGGTGCTCACTGGAGCATCCCGGTTTGTGCAAAAACGCCAGCAGACGCTAGAGCTGCTAGGGAAAAAGTTGTGGAGAACAGACTCTGGTGTGGTGTGTCCCAAGACAATCAAAGATGATCACTACTCACTCTTCAAGTCAGAGCTTTCCGAGGGGACGCTCTCAAGGTCCCCCCAAAGCCGAGCGGTCACACTCGATACCACTAACACAAGGCTATGTGTGCTCAGTCCTGTACCTTCTCGTGAGACGTGGGAAGAGGGGCACAGTGTCACCTGATCACGCCTCAAACGTTCAACCTGAATCCAATCACGACAAATTGGAGAAATCTAAAGACGGACCTGTGAGACAACCGGCCTGGATGCCCCAGACAGTCCACGTAGTCCACAGGAGTGGGAGCTGTCAGAGGGCAAGAAAGGGAAAGACGCTGGGCCTGGCGGCATACACCTCTAATTGCAGAACTTGAGAAGCTGGGGCAGGGGGATGGATATGAGTTTGAGGTTAGGTTATGAAGACCCTGTCTACAGAAAGGGAGGGAGGGAGGGAGGAGGGATAGAACTAGCTAGGATAATGTGTGGATTCTGATTGGATTCCAGAGCTAGAAACCATGGAAGGACAAATAGGAACATTTACATGCAAACTGTGTATCCGATACTATTAAGTAACTATGCAGTGACCCAGTGATCAAGATTCTGTGATACGCTAGAAGATGCGGGCTTCAGTATTTAGGGATAAATGTCGTCACATCTGCAACTTACTTTGGAATGGTTCAAGAAAAATATAGAGGACAAGGGAGACGGAGGGAAAGGGTCGTGGGAGGAACGGGGACAAAGGATTGGGAAGAAACATGTCTCACTGCTGGTTTTTGATTCTGTTCTGGTGCTGGGGAGAGGACCTAGAGCCCTTGACATGCTAGACAAACTCTCTTGCACTGAGCCACATCCCCAGGCCAGTGAAATCTCTTTAATAGTGTTATTGGAAGACAGCTGCTCAAAGAGACTCTAATTGCAGGGGATGTCTACTCTTTAAGACTGAACATCTTCAAGACAATGTACATCTTTGTACGTGTCTTAAATAACCTTAGCAAGGGGCTAAGGTTAGTGGTGTAGTGAATGTAGTTTTGGTCTACTTTACATTGAAGATTTAACGCAAGGAATTAAAAACAAAACTGATTTGTAATCCCACCTTTAGCAGGGAACTATGAAGAGACAGACAGAACACTTCCCCTGTCCACTTATAGCCACCCTGACTCCACTTACTTCATCTGTAAAATGGGACTGAAGGCAAAGGCTAGAAACATGTCCACCAGTATCCTCTGTGTCAGACTAGCCTAGGCTTACACAATGAGCCAAACTTTGAGAATCCACCAAAACCAACTGCAACCAAACCTGTTCAGCCTGGAAGCTGCCCACCCCGGAATTGATGAAAACCAGAGGCCCACAGCAGGAGCCCAAGGGACACCCCCCTATTTTATAATCCCGGAACTAAGAAAGACCCACACCATCACCACCTTTTTAAGCACCACTGTTGAATTTTTTGTTTGTTTGTCTCTCGAGGCACTGGGGATCCGATCGGGGCCTTGCACACGCTAACGTAAGCTGCCCCACCTGGCTGAGCACTCCGTGCGCTTCCTGTGCTGTGTTCCGGCCTCAGCACAGCTCTCTGCCCTGAATGGTGCTGCTACTTTATAGAGCTAGGTGACATCCCTAAGTGTACACTGAAGTGCTACAACCAGAAGCCACACCCTGAATTAGACACCCATGGCCTTAAGGTGACTCCTGTGAGCAACATCACAGACCAACTGCCACGTGACCATCGGTGTGCAGATCGGGCTCTTTTGAGAGTGGTAGGAAGAAGTAGCGGACTGTTCTCCCTGACTCAAGAGAAGTCATCTGAAAACCTTCCCAGGGACATGGACGCCATCCTGGATGGCCCAAGATTTCCATCTCTGTCTAGACTTCAAAATGCTTGTCACACTGGGGACATAGTTCAGTTGGAGTAATTTTGTCTAGCACTGCACAAAGCCCTGGGTTTGATTCCCACCACTGTGTAAGCCAGGTGTGGTGGTGGACACCTGTAATCCCAGCACTCTGGATGTGGAGGCAGGAGGATCAGAAAAGTTCAAGGTCATCCTTAGCTACCTATTGAGCTAAAAGCCAGCCTGGGCCTTACGGTACTCTGTCGCAAAAGCAAAACAAACAAGCCCAACGTGGTGGTGCACGTCTTTAATACCAGCACATGGGAGGCAGAGGGAAGTGAAGATCTGTGAGTTCCAGGCCAGCCAGAGTTACATAGTGAGATCCTGCCACAAACAAACAAAATCCAAAGAAGCAAATTCCATAAAATCTCCTTGGAGTAAAGCTTTGGAAGCCTAACATGCCTATGCTAACTCAGATTAAGAACATTGATATTCAAAACAACCCTTCATTTTCTAGACCTAGAAGTACTCCCTAACTGACCCTTCTGGGAGAGGCATAACCATCACTATCTGCCAGATCACCTGTAGGGAAAATATGGTCAAAGCCATCCGTGAAGGGATGAGGACAAGAAACCCAATAATCACCATGGCGGCCGCCGCCAGCACCTACCTAGTGCCTCCTAAACGCTTCTTCCTCTTCTGTGAACCCATCCGATCCTCCCATCACTCCACTCAAGTAAGAGCTATTTTACCCCCGTTGCAGGGATGAGCAAACAGAAGCTGGAGAGCTTAATCTCCTGCTCAAGGTCTCTGTGGTGTAACGCGTAGCATAGTTAGGATTTGAAACTAGGTATTCTGGTTCCCATCTCCATCACCGTGCTCTGTCATCTCTCAACATGGAACCACGAGGCCTCTAACCTAAAGCTGGGGGCGGGGGCATGCGTGGGGGGGGGTGGCTTTAGCCCCTGCACCACCACCCAGTCAGAAGCACTGATGTGTCCATCCAGAGGCTCAAGGATCCTGAACACCTTGCCCAACCTTATCCAGCTGGGTGAGGTTGGACCCAGCATCCACAGCCCCACACAACTTAAAAGGGACGCCACAGGCCTGTGATCCTGGCTGTCCCTTTTGGAGCTCCAAAGAGGAGAGGATGATAGGACAATATTGAATTATTATGGACTAAGGTTCCCACCAGCTCCCAGCACTGGCTTACGATAAACGTGAGACACCAACTAGGTGGCGATGGGACACCTGTCCTGCTCTTCACGAATGAATGATCTGTGTCCAGTGCAGACACGCTGCAGGGTTCATCCACAGCAACTAACAGGCAATTCCAGCACGAAGAGATGAAGACCAGGGCAGAGCTGGACTTTGAACACGATCGGCCAAGCAGGAGCAGGGTCATAAAGGATGAAACAAACCAGGGACCCACTGACACAGGCCTCAGAAGAACAATCAGAGACAGAAACTGACTGCTGCCCACGGGTGGGAAGTCGGGGTGACGTGGAGAGGGGCAGCTAAGAGGTTCAGGACTTGTTTGGTGGGATGGGAGAAAAATGTCCTAAAGTTGACTGGGTGACCGGTGCAAAACTGTGCCTATACTAAGAACAATTACAATGCTATGTGAATACATTTAAATGGTATGTGACTTGTCTCCGTAAGGTTACAAAAATGACGTGATACAGGTATGTGGTCCCATCTCCACACCACCCTACCCACCCCAACTTATCCCAGGGAGTTGTGTACTCACTTTGACACCTTCATGGAGTCGTCTGCCCAGCCTCCCTGCCGTCGAGGTGGTTTTGGTGGGGGAGCCTGTGTGAGGGAAGCCAGAATGACAATCACTCAGTTTGTGCCTCCCAACACCACAGAGCACCAGGTCAGGTCACCTAAACCAAGTTAGGCCACTGAAGCACTTCCCCAACAAAAATATGAAAGTAAATTCTAATTTGCTACGAAAACCATACCATCATCCCTCTTGGTGGGTGTGGAAATCGGCACACTGTTCCTGATGGACAGCTGGCACCAAGACTTTTTGTTTTTCAGGCCTGGAGAATAAACCCAGGGTGCCAGTGGCTATGTCAGAGGAGCAGCAGGTGGCAAGTGAAGTTTAAGGTGTCAGTCTACCAGGAGGTACCTCCCTGGTGGGTGAATCTCAGATAGGCAAGGCCCCGAGACCACAGACCCCCCAATATGTCTTTTGCTTCTGCTGTGCCTTTACATGCGTGGAGCTAATGATTGGGAGTCCCTATCATGTGCACGGAGCTAATGATTGGGAGTCCCTATCATGTGCATAGAGCTAATGATTGGGAGTCCCTATCATGTGCATAGAGCTAATGAACTACGTAGTTTGTATTTGTGGTCTTTCCCCTGCTATGGTTACAGGGCCATACTACCATTGCCCAGCTTCTTAGGTGGGTTCTGAGGATCTGACGCTTTACATACCGAGCCATCTCTCTAGCCTGCTCGTGCCTGCTAAGGCAGTAATTCTTCTTCTTCTTCTTCTTCTTTTTTCTTTAAAGATGTCTTTATGTTTACTTTATGTGTGTGGGATGCCTGCATGTATGTCTATGCACCACATGTGTGCAATGCCTAACACAACCAGAAGAGGGCATCAGATCCCCTGGAACTGGAGTTAACAGATGATTATGAGCCACCATGTGGGTGCTAGGGTTATGAAACCCAGGTCTTCTGGAAGAGAAGCCAGTGCTCTTAACCGCCGAGCCGTCTCTCCAGCCCTAAGACAGCAATTCTAAACCCAGAAACCTATCCCAAGGACATGAACACAAAGAATGCATGTCATTTCTGTGTAACCAACACTTGGCAACAACCAAGATGGACAGCAATAAGGAACTAAATAAAATGAAAGAATACATACAAAATAATATGCAAATGATGCAAAACTATGATATAGAAAGAATATCAAAGTTCATATACATTAATTAAATAAAACATAATTCAAAACAGTAGGAATAAGGATTTGATTTTGCAAAAAGACCACGAATACAAACTACTTAGTTCATTAGATCTATGCACATGATAGGGACTCCCAATCATTAGCTCCATGCACATGATAGGGACTCCCAATCATTAGCTCCATGCACATGATAGGGACTCCCAATCATTAGCTCCATGCACATGATAGGGACTCCCAATCATTAGCTCCATGCACATGATAGGGACTCCCAATCATTAGTTCCATGCACATGATAGGGACTCCCAATCATTAGCTCCATGCACATGATAAGGACACCCAATCAAGTGTAACTTAAATTTTCCATCCCTGTACTGCTATGAATTTTCTGACTTTTATGGCCTCTTTATATTACTTTTATCGGAATAAAAGTAATAAAATGAAGATTCAAGAGTAAAGTTTGCGGCCGGGCGGTGGTGGCGCACGCCTTTAATCCCAGCACTCGGGAGGCAGAGGCAGGCGGATCTCTGTGAGTTCGAGGCCAGCCTGGGCTACCAAGTGAGTTCCAGGAAAGGCGCAAAGCTACACAGAGAAACCCTGTCTCGAAAAACCAAAAAAAAAAAAAAAAAAAAAAAAAAAGAGTAAAGTTTGCTTAGCAGACATAAATGCGATACTGGCGGGTTCTTCTTTCCTCAAGCTATTTGGAAACACTCCCCTAGAATGAGCACAGTCAGAAACCCTACTGCACAAATTCTTACCCAGCATGCCCTAACTAAAAACATCACCCAAGAGCAAGCCTCTAAAGCACCTGAGGCGGATGGAACAGCCCGGAGTCATGTCCTATTTTAACCCAGCCTTCTTCCAGGAATGTTTTTTTTGAAATCTCAGTTTTCTTTTTCCAAGAACTTCACAAAATTCTAACTGTGGCTCTCAATCTGGAGAGGGATTCTGACACATGGCCTACAACAGGGGTCAGCAAGCTTCTGCAGAGGACTGGGAGCAAAGTATTCCTTTTATGAGCCATACAGTCTCTGGTGTGACTACTGAACTCCGATTCTGTGGAGAAATAAACAGTTTGGATACAAAGGCAAATGGGTAAAGCTGACTTTCAAAAACACAACAGAAACTCTAAAACCAGGCAGCGGGCCAAATGTGGGGGGAAGGATGTGGTTTGCTGACCCCTGGACCGAAATGTCATGTCATTGTGACCTCCTTTCTGAAGCCTGATAGGACCACTGGAAGAGAACACCCCGTCCATATGCCTGCAAGCCTTTACGCTTTTGATGTTTTGTTGTTACCGTTTTGTTTTGGATTTGTTTTCCTTTTTCAAGACAAGGTTTCTCTGTGTAGCCCTGGCTGTCCTGGATCTCCCTCTGTAGACCAGACCAGTCTGGCCTCGAACTCACAGAGATTCTCAGGAGTGCTGGGATTAAAGGTGTGCATCACCATGCCCAGCTTGTAGTTAATATTTGTTTTTTTTATTTTTTAAACATGGTGATAGGTTTTCTTTCCTACATGCGTAGCAGTAACCCAGGCTGGCAAAGAAGTGTTCCATTTACATACAGGGCCTTTCTGTGGTATGAGCCAGGGCCTGCTGGAAATTACTGAGAAGCATCCAAGCCCTGGAATAAAATACCTACACCCACTGAGTGCTTGGAAAATGTAGGGGACACTTTAGAAAGAAAAAACTAACTCGGCTTTCTACATTAGAGGCCAGCATGTCGATCCTACTTAAAGGCATCTTAAATACAGAAGTGGAATGGAAAGCATCTACTGTCTGTCCCTGGAAGGGGGGGGGGAGGCCCAACGATGTACTAAGGGACTACAGCCTTGCCTCTCAATCCACCCAACGAGCCCATCTGTGGGTGGGAAGAAGCAGCCATGCATTCCATGCCCCATTTTCCCTTAGACACAGCTGGTGAATCCCAGTGTCCTGGACCCAGGCAGAACCAATTAGAGCCAGGGATGATGACGATGATTCATGCCCCTAATCCTAGCACTCAAGAGGCTGAAGCAGGAGGATTCCAAGTTGGAGGCTAGCCTGAATTACACAGTGAGACAAACCACTGCCAGGACTCAGCTGGATTTCCCGTCTTGGGAATCCAGGATGGAGCTGCAGGGGCAGGTGGGCTCCTTCAGACAGCACTGAGCAGGGTATTTCCAGAGACCAACCAGAGGCAGGGTGACCCAAGACCATGAAACACCAAAGTGACGTGCAGAACCAAAGGACCTTGTCTTGCCCCTCACCATGTGTAAGGCAGTATGCTGAGGGACAGAATTTTGAACTTAACTGACCCACACTGAGGCTCCTTGAGATGTTTTAAACTGATTTATGGCCAGGCAAGGTGGTGCATGTTTATGTTGGCATTTGGGAGGCTGAATCATGAGTTCAAGGCTACCCTGGGCTACATAGAGAGACTCAAAAAAAAGGGAAGGGGGAGGACTGGAAAAATGGCCCAGTGTTTAAGAGTGCTTGCTGTTCTAATCATAAGGACCAGAGTTCAAATCCCAGCACCCATGTAATAATCAGGGCGTCTTGTGCACACTTCTAACCCCATCTCTGCAGACAGTGGAGATGCAAGGATCACTGAGGTTGGCTGGCTTCCAGCCCAGCCAAGAAAACGCAAGCTTCAGACTCAGGGAGAGACCCTGCTTCAAAAGAAACCGGTGGACAGTGATGGGGAGGACACCTGGCGCCCTCTTCTGGCCGTCATGCATGTGCACAGGTTCACACCCACACAGGCGCGACACAGACACACACACACACACACACACATCTCTCCAAAATAAAAATATAAACTAAACCAATTTGCCTCCACCCCTCTCCCTGTTCCCTGGGGAAAACACTCTACCTCTCTGGACGGGCCTAGCTAGCCTGTGATAATGCAGCATGGTCATTAATTAGTTGTTATGTTTTGTTTGGCCACACAATTTCTTTTGTTTGTTTTCAATTTATGATACCATCTAAGAATTGGAAGATTTCCCCCATTAAAAGTCAGTTTCCAGCTGTCTTGACAAACTGGAATATCCAGTAATGCTGGGCTGCGCCGGAGCCATCCCCCGGGGGCAGGGCCACGCATGGCAGTTAGCTGCGGTCCTCAGGCCTGACTCCTTCCTGCTAATGTTCCTTCTGTTTCTGCTCTACTGTGTGGCTGTTTTTAAGCCCTGGTACAGAATCCTCTCTCTGTTCCTCTGCTTACCCAGAAATGGGTAGAGGGGGGCTATGCAGTGTTCCGAGAAAGACAGGCAGTGTGATCTTTTCTTGCACGCCCAGTGGGCAGAACGAACACACTTTGACGTAGCCATTAGTTCAGTGGTTCTCAACCTGTGGGTCGCAACCCCTTTGGGGGTTGGACAACCCTTTTCACAGGGGTCACACATCAGGTACCCCACATATTAGATATTTACATTAGGATTCCTAACAGTAGCAAAATGGCAGTTATTTCATGGTCGGGGGTCACCACAGCATGAGGAGCACCCTGTTTTAGAGGGTGCAGCATCAGGACCATTGAGAAGTACTACTGCAGCTGACCCTAGCCTTAGTCTAACTCACTCCCTGAGGCTGGAGCAGCTGACACCTGGGTGTGTGGCCTCCAACCATTTCTCTGCTTCGGGTATCCGGAAAGACGGAATGAACTCAGTGAAACCTATGATGTTGCCGGGCATGGAGGCACACGCCTTTAATCCCAGCACTCGGGAGGCAGAGGCAGGTGGATCTCTGTGAGTTCAAGGCCAGCCTGGGCTACAAAGCGAGTTCCAGGACAGCCAGGGCTACACAGAGAAACCCTGTCTCAAAAAACAAAAAAACCTATGATGTTAAGTATGGGAAGCATCCTGTCTGTTTGGGAGATTTTTCTAATGCTATAAGATGCCAGGAGTCCAGAACTAGACAGGGAGGAAACGGACTCTCCTGTACCATCTCTTCCCTATCTGTGGGTTACAGTGACAGCAGGGACAGAGACTGGCCTGGAAGAGGATGGTGGAAGATTAGGCAGCGTGGAAGAGGAGCGGAAGTGACACAAACATCTTCTGAAATGTAGCCTTCGAGTCTTCCCTGAAGGTGGAGAGGGACCGAACTGCTGACGGGATGGTGAGTGTGTGGAACAGTGTCAGGCACGGCAAGACTCTCCCACAACCACTGCCACCGCGATCACTAACGTCAGCCCAGGGACAGCAGACAGTAACCAAAGACACAAACATGACATCTAGCGCTAAAATCAAAGGCTCTCTTCACAAACAGCCTCCCCGAGCTGACCTGACACACCACGGTGGAGGCTGCTCCTCATCTTCCTCAAGCACTGGGGCAGCTGGGAGGGGGGGCATGCAGAGGAATCCTCTGGGCAGACAGGTAGGCGGCAGGAGTCCTGCCCGCGAGGGTCTTGGCAGAGCTCAGGAGGCGCTGAGCGGACAGGAGATGCTGAGCGGACAGGAGATGCTGAGCGGACAGGAGGCGCTGAGCGGACAGGAGATGCTGAGCGGACAGGAGATGCTGAGCGGACAGGAGATGCTGAGCGGACAGGAGGCGCTGAGCGGACAGGAGGCGCTGAGCGGACAGGAGGCACAGGGTCGTGGTGTCGGGCGGACGCGGTGGGCGGACGGGAAGTGAGGCAGCTGCCCCGTGGCATCAGTGGTCATGCAGAGAGAGAGGAGGGAAGCTTGCTTCCGCCTTGCCAACCCGTGACAGGTGCTGGCCACAGTCAGAGTGCGTCTTCTCTATCCAGGTAAACAACCCTTCCTGAAATGCCCTCAAAGGCACACCCGGGGCTACATTCCCGCGGTTGCTCTAAACCCAGTCGAGATGACAAATTGGTACCAAAGGAGGCGAGGAGGAGGGACGGGTGGGAATCTGCACATCAGAGGGAGAGGCCCATCTCCTGGTGGGGAACGTGTGCACTCTGGTGTTTATTACTGAGACCACGAACTGGAAATGGTCTCCAGGCCTGGGAGTCCTGTCAAGGCCTCATAAACATCCTGACTGGATTCAACAGACTTTATTACCCGCTATTCCAAACTACAAGGACTCTTCCACAGAGTTCACCCTCACTCCCTGGACACGATCCTGGTGCAGAGACAGAAAACTGTGCCATCCTTGTCTATGGATGCTCCTGCTTCACTGAGGCCAACAGGAGGTAAACTTCAGGTCTGTGTCAAATCCATGTGAGCAGACATCAGGTTGAAGCTAAACCCAGGAGGCCACAATGGTGGCAGAGGCAGACGTGAGTTCAGGGAGGCAGAGTGCTCCAGGGAGGGGAGGCTGAGGCTAAGATGAGACCCCTCAGGCACAGGGGAGCACCTGACAGTTCTGCACTTTCTTGTCACCCCGGTGGCTCATGGAGCCACTTCGTCCCGGGGGGGGGGGGGGGGCATCTCAAAGATGCTCTAAGAAGCATGCTAAAAGTCCTCGGTACGCAGCTGAAGGCCGTGAGAACGGTGCCAACCCAGCACAGGCAGAGGACTGGGAGGCATTCCGGAGAAAGTGAGCCTTGCCCTGGATTTGAACCACGTGGGAAGGGCTTCAGCTGCGGCTCTCTGGAACTGGAAATGGTCTCACAAGAAGAGCACTTGCCTAAGTGAATTTGATTCCCAGCACTGAAAAAAGCAGGCAGGCAGGCAGGCGGGCAAGGGTGTGTGTGTGTATGTGAGAACAAGGCTATGACAGTGATATGTGAGGGTACCAGGGATAGCCCACACTCCAGGAGCAAATGCTGCTGCTCCATCACTGTCATGGTGAGGGATCCTGGGAAGATCCCGGGGACGCACCCCGGGCATTGACAACGAAAGCCAAGTGGCGTCAGGGGCACCTGCTTGCACCACCACTTCTAAAATTAAGTGCAGACCATCTTCTTGACATGGAAGTAGATGCCTGGCTTTGAATAATGCAGTTTCAGAAGGCCAACTGGTTCCTTCTGCATGGACTGTCCACCCCCTGAATGCCTTGTTATCCTTCCCAGAAACTCTGGCGACATCTAGGGACCCAAGAAACTCCCTCTCTAAGAGTCCCAAGACCCTCTTCCCGGGACAAGCTAGAACACAGAACACCCTGGGGCTAAGCTACCAGTGCTGCTCCTTCTGGGACCCGTGTGCCTTTCTTTCCCGGAGGTCACAGCTCAGAGGCAGGGGTCCTGCAGTCCTGAAGACCCCAACCAGCTCAATGCTCTGAGCCTCAGCTTCAGCCATGCCTCTCTCACGGGGTCCACAGATCCCTCTCCATCCCACCTATCAGGTCTGGGTGGGACCAGAAGAAACATGAATGTGTGATTCATTTTTTTTCCCTAGCTCTCACCTGCCTGAGTTCTCTCCATAATGACCCACTCATTTCAAGGGGAAAGGGTCTGCTGTGGGTCCCTCCTTGGAAGAAGACACTCAGTCTTCATGCAGGCTAAGACGGTCGTCACCACACTTTCCCTGGAGCCCATCAACTGCAGAACTGGCCTGGGAGCACCCAGGAGCACCTGGGAGGCTAGCGGTCCCTGTCCCTGCAGGCGCTCTGGAGGAGACAGTGACGCTATTCCCGTGCTGTGGAGTCAGGAATGTACAGCCCCAGTGACCTTGAGTGCCAGAAGAAAAGCCTGGCTCTCAAATTCAAAAGTCCCGGCTTATTCTTTAAATGACCCTGCTTCTGAGATCCAGAGGCAAGACCCCAAAGACATCAGTCAGAAAAGCCATTTCCAACTTTGGCTGACTTACTGCCAGATGACATCACACACACACACACACACACAGACACACACACGTACACGCACACTTTTTGTAAAGAGAAGTCTTGAATTATGTAACACCACAAAGGACACAAATAAGGCCTGGTGACAGCATCCCTCGGGCAGCATCCCCCTGCTCTCTGGAAAACCAAGTCCATCTCGAGTGTGGGAAATAAGCTGGCCTGCCGGGGCTGCCGCTGATGGGCGGAGGGGGCAGGACCCTGCATAGCTCCTGAAGAGAAGCAGAAATGTGCTGTCTCCAAAAATAAACCCGGGGCAGGAATGACTGTGAGTAGAGGGCTGAGAGCACGTGACCACGGCTGCGGTCCTGAAATACCAGCATGCTACAAAAAGGAGCCCGTGAGAGGCAGAGCGCGGGAAATTCAGGAAACAGCCTCTTTATATGGTCTCATCCGAGTGGGCCAGGATTCAACGAACTGGAATTACCATGTCAGAGGGAGCCTCTCGGGCCAGAGTCATTTCTGATCTTTATATGGTTCCCCCAGATTCCTAAGATGCCGACACACAAAGATGCCGCAGTGCCAAAAAAGGAGCCTTTCGAGTCGGGAGCCTTTGCACGGACTCCCGGGAGCTCTGGAGAGAAACCCCACTCCCACCTACCCCCAAAATGAGTTGGGATCATCAGAGGTCTCAATCCAGGGGGCAATCGGTTTCAGAAGGCCAGGGCAAGCACACATAACTGCCCAGTGCAAAGACACACAGTTGAGTGAGATCTGGTGCAGTTCACACCGGCCATCTTCCGCTGGAACTCTGGTCACTGACTGAAAACAAACGCCCTTCCTTGCTCCAGCAATACAGGTGCTCACACTCTGCCCATCCTGCCACTCAGCACTCCTCTGCCAGCACATCGCCAGCGCTTTCCGTCTCCTGCCTCCACCCTGGGTCTCACGCTAAGACATCATAGAGCTGAGTTTTCCCACAGTGGATTTCAGGTCAAGGAGGGTCAGGGGTCATCTGAGCTTTCCACTGAACCCTTGTGAGAGCAAACACAACTCTCTCCGTGAAGGACAAACGGAAATGGACCTAGACTACATTCCATTTTACGAACAAGAAAGCAAGACGTGTGGGCACCCCAAAGCCACGGGTGGAAGACTGACTGGGAAGAAGGGGTGTTTCCGTGGTTCCCCAAAGAAAAACTGCCCTCTGTATCAAGTGTTAGTTGCAAGGAAGCAGAAGCTTAAGGAAGGCCACGTCTGTCGCCACCCCAGCCCAGCCAGCGCCCTTCACAGCGCTAACAATGGGACACGGTGTGCCATCTCCTCAAGTGCAAGGCACCACCCCGGAAGGATCCCTGCCAAGAATGTTCCTCTGGAATCTAATCAAGCCTTCCGATCTCGTTTCCAGTAAGCTGGAAATCAGGTAAGAGAGGAGTAAGCTAAATGACACCAGGAAGAAAGAATCTGATGCATCCACCATGAGGAGACCTCAGAGTCACCTGCCAGACCTCTTCCAAAGGCCAACACCATTAAAAGGGGGGGGGGGGGAATGGCCTCAGAGAAGTCATCAGAATGTGCCAGTTCTTACATGGATCCTGGATTTTTTTAATTTTTTTATTTTTATTTATTTTATTTTATTTATTTATTTATTTTTTTGGTTTTTCAAGACAGGGTTTCTCTATGTAACAGCTCTGACTGTCCTGGATCTCGCTCTGTAGACCAGGCTGGCCTCGAACTCACAGAGATCTGCCTGCCTCTGCCTCCCAAGTGCTGGGATTAAAGGCGTGCACCACCACCGAGAGGCTGGATTGTTTTCTTTTAAACACCTCATTATAAAAATAATTTGAGCAGGGGGTGGCGGCAACACCTTTGATCCCAGCACTCAGGAGGCAGAAGCAGGCAGATCTCGGTCTCATCTACAAAGAAGCCAGCCTGGTCTACAAAGCAAGTTCCAGGACAGCCAAGGCTCTGTTACACAAAACAAACAAAAGGCTCTGTCTCCAAAAACAAACAAACGAACAATAATTTTGGAGATAAAAAATGAGGATACGCTGGGTAACAGACGATGCTGGGCGAGGCTACTCTGCCAGGGTGACATTAGTTTTCTAGGAAAATGTCACTTTCGCTAAGTGGTGAAATGCCGTAACTCAACAAAGACTATACCCAAAGCGTCATTTTTATATTTTAAAGTGTTTTCCAAGTTCTGAGCAGACAGGGTAAATGTTAGTGACAGTTGGGTCTAGTGAGGAGCGCAGCCTGTACCTGATGCCATTTCCACCCCCGACTTTTCCAGATGTTTCTATTTGTAATGATGACCCAGTCAGGGAGGAAGCCACAGGATAAAGTTCAGGTTAACAGAGAACAGAAGAGTGGGGTTGGTGTGGAGGCGGGTACATTGTGCAAGCTGTCCACGGACGTGCAGGCTCAATAAAAAAAAAAAGAGTGTAACAGCAACGCAGACGTTCTCCACTTAACGGCCAGGAATTCCTAGTGCCACGGCCAGAAAATAACTTCCCACCACACACATCAGTCTTGTGATCCCTGACATGAGCGGAAGCCATGGGGAAAGGTGCGGCTATTGCTTATTTGGTCTTGTTTGCTGGAGATGACCCCAGAGCTTCAAGCGCACTAGACAGCGCACTGGCCGACGACACCCCCGCCCCACCCCCACCCCGCCCCCACCGTGCTTCCAGATAAAAGTACCTCTTTATCCCTAGAGAGATCCACCATAATTTACGGTGACTACCACCTTGTGAACATACGCATTATGAAATCAGGGTAAAAACCACATGGTATAAAGAAGAGCAGGTGACACAGCCACTAGCCAGCCCCATGAGCCTGGCTGTTTCCCCGGGTTAGAGGAATCCCTTGTGTTGTACAATCCTGTGATTCTGTGGGGCTGTGAACTATAGTATTTCGAATTCTTGGAGCAGGTACCTAGGCCAAACAGATCAATGAGATGGAACATTTATCCTCCATATGAGTGGATGTGAAGGAGATGGGGCAGGGGCAGAGAAGACCAGGCCATGGGAAGAAATAAGACATAAACATCAAGACTTGATCGAAAGTGCCAATCTGGGCACAGCGAAGGAATACAGTGATTAAGGGTGGGTAAGAATGGCAGCCGGTATGTGAGGGGTGATTGTTTTGCTGCATTCAACTGAAGTAAAGCCCTCCTACAATATCAAGTTCACAGATGAGGAAGAAAGGCTGAGGTTAACTCACCTAAAACCATGTCCTTTGTAAAACGCGGAACAAGGATGGAAAGCCAGGTCAGTGGGCGGCAGAACTTGCCCTGAGCCAGCTGAGACTCCTTGACAGCTCTGTGCACGCCAGCTAGGACACGGTGTTGAACGTAACGGCCACAGTCAAGGCCACTCGAGGCTGGACCCAAGCAGCCTCCAAACAACTTGATCAACGCATCTATCCTGACTTTAAAGAGAAGACCTGAGAAGCCAAAATGAAGCTTCATTTTTCTATACCAAAAGTAAGAGGTACCCAATAACGATACAAGCACCCTCTAACACAGGAGGACCAGAGAGCAGTCTGGGCTAACCTCTACTCTGCTTACACTGGGGGAAGGATTAAGGGCAGACAGAGGCAGGATTAGAAAGTGAGGCCCAAAATAAACCAGGACAGCTTTAACACTGTGCCCAACAGTGTCAGGTTCATGCAACGTACGGCTGTGGGCTTCAAAAGCAGCTGTCTTTCCCGGGAGCCCCAGGACAGCCTCCTTATCCCGAGTGGACTGGCTTTGAAGACTGAGGGGGTAAGAAGAAGGGGAGAGAAGTGAGCGCACCAGAAAGAAGGAAGAGGAAAGCTGTGTGGTTCGAAAAGATGCAGAGACAGGAGGAAGCAAAAGGTCTGGGTTCAACTCTTAGAACTGCCCCTTCATGGCTCTGTGAGCTCGGGCTGGTCACATCTTCACTAAACCCGCCTTCTTGTGTAGCATGAGAAAGGTCCCGAGTCCCTGCGGGTCTACTGTAAAAACCCTGGCCAATCACCGCCACTTCATGCCACGGTGCGTGTACACCGTCAAGAGCGGCAACACTGATCCAATGCAGGCTTTGGAGGACACATTCCCCATGACCAGAGAAAGGCGGTGGAAAGGTCTGGGTAGGCATCCCAGGGGCTATCATTGCAGGGCTTGCCCTGCACGTGGTCTGTTCCAGAATCTCGTAATTATCTACCTCACTTCGCACAAAGAGAAACCAAGAGGAGAGGGCGAAGCTCCTCTCTCGCGGGACTGTCTCTGCGATGCTCAGGAAGCCATGTTATCTGACAAGGGGTCTGGTGGCGAGATACCCAAAAGCCACCAAACTGTCCATTCCTGGGATGTGACTGCCAGTAGTTTTTGAAGACACTAAGGGAACATATTTCAGCCCTGAAAATCAGGCTGAAAATTCACCCTGGATTCGCCCCATCTTGGACAGCATCCCTGAATTAGATCCCTTGGGTCATACCAAAACCAGCTCTCCCCCATTCCCTTCTTGGGTCCACATACCTTCCAGGCACTAACGAAGACGTGCCCGGTTCCCCCCGTACATTTTGCCACTTGGCCAACACAAACATTCTTTTCGGCTTTCATCATGAATCAAAACCTATACATTTTTGTCATAGTCTCTTCACCCGTTTCCATTTGTTCAAATTAATCCAGCATGTGTGTAGCGAGACATGGGCACGGCGTGGAAGGGTGTGAATTCCTGGCGCTCTAAAGAGCTACCCCTCCTGGCACCTGTGACTCTGGGGCTCTGTATAATCAGTCTAGACTTGCCACCTCAACCAAATCCAGAGGAGAGTCACTTGGAGCCAGTGGAGAGCAGGAACCTGCTGGAAGAAACCTGAGCTCTTGTGTGGTTCCTCAGGGGTGACCATGGGAAAAAAAAAAAAGTGGGGGTGGCTGAAAGGAGCCAGTGAGGACTGCCAAGCTCCGCCCCCTCACGCCCTGTCCCAGTGGCGACTCAGAGACATCAGGTTGTACACTGCAGGCCTTTATCTTGCTCAGCCCTAAGGATTCAGCAGGAAACTGTCAGCACACAGCAAGGACAGGGCTAACGTTTCAGTCTGGCCACCCCCCTCCCCCCATCATTTCAAAGGTGTCCCCTGTAATCCTCCCAAGACTTTAGATTCCTTCAGAATTGCTCCCCAACACCTGGATTCCCAAATTTCATGGTCCCTCAATATTTCAAACAGCAAAATTTTGTTTGGGGTTTGGGGCTGTGGTTAGAAGTACTAGATTGTTTTTGTGGTTGTTATTTTGTTTTTTGAGACAAGGTTTCTCTGTGTAACAGCCCTGGCTGTCCTGGATCTCGCTTTGTAGACCAGGCTGGCCTCGAACTCACAGAGATCCGCCTGCCTCTGCCTCCAGAGTGCTGGGATTATAGGCGTGCGCCATCACTGCCCGGCCCAGCCAGGATTTTTAATCTTCTAAAAATTGTCCTTAAAAAACCCACCATTTTCTCTGGCCTTCATTTTATTAAAGAATGGAACTGTATAATCTACCCAAATTATAAAGGCACAAACCAAGAAGATACACTGTCCTTTACACTGAATAAATTTACTTATGAGAACTTATAACTTTGGTTCTTGGCTTTATCAATTGCTAAAAATGTCTTCATATTCTAGTGTTGGAAGGTGCTACTTGTCTCTAATGCCTCAGACAAACTCTCTCCTCTCTGATGTACTTTTATTTATGTGATGCCGTGTGTGCGCGTGTGCATGTGCGTGTGCGCGCACGCACTCACAGAGGCCAGAAGGTGTCCGAGCCCTGGAGCTGAAGTGGACTGCCTCATGTGTGTGGCTGCGATCCAAACTCCAGTCCTAAAAGAGCTACCATCACTCTGAACCACTGGGTCATCTCTCCAGCCCCTTCCCACTCTTTCTCCAACAACACGGGCTGAAGGCACTGCGCCCAGGTGACAATGGAGCGTCACAAAGGCATGGCCAAGTGCATCCCTCAGTTAGTTCATCAACTTGGCCACTTGGCACAAGGCTCTGCAGGAGGCCTCCCGCCATGTAAACAGCACACCCCGGAGCTCTCCAACTTGGGACCCTCTAGATTCACTTTTCAGAGTGCTACACAAGTTCAGTGACCTATGGTATTACCTATGTGCTAAAACAAAATCCAGACACAGAGGAATCTAATCCAAGTTTCTATAATGGAGCAGCACACGGTCTCACACCAAAACCCAAACTACCGGAAACCCAAACTACCGGACGTGTGAAGCGAAGTTAAAAAGCCTAGGAGAAACACTGACCTCACGTGACCCAGATGTTGGAATCGTCAAAGGCTGTAAAGAAACAATGATAAATACATTCAAGGGGGCTGGAAAAATGGCTCAGTGGTTAAGAGCATATACTGCTCCTGGAAAGGACCCAGGTTCAGTGCCCAGCACCCACATGGTAGCTCACAACCATCCATAACTCCAGGTGCAGGGGATCCACCTCACTCTTTTGACCTCTGAGGTCACCAGCATACCTATGCTGCTCATACATACATACATGGGGGGGGGGCTCAGACACATTAAACATAAGTATGTTCAAGGCTGTAAAGGAAAAGATGGTCATAATGGATGAGTAGATAGGAAATGTAGGTGCAAAACAAATTGTGTTTAAATAAATTAGGGGGGGGGCAAAGGGCAATTTAGAACTTACATGTAAACTAACTGAACAAAAATTTCAGTGAGTGGGTTTAACAGCAGCTTGAAAACAGTAGCAGAAAAAAAAAAAAACTGAAAGGCAGATGATCTTAAAAGACAAGCAGAGGGCTGGAGAGATGGCTCAGTGGTTAAGAGCACTGACTGTTCTTCCTGAGGACCCGGGTTCAATCCCCAGCACCCACATGACAGCTCACAACTGTCTCTAACTCAGTTCCAGAAACCGACACCGTCATACCAATGTCCACTGAATAAACTAAATTAAAAAAAAAAAAAAAAGACTTGATGTGAAGGAACAAAAAAGGATAAAAGGGGAGACAAGGCTAACAAGGCTTCTCGGGGAAGAGCAGCACAGACCATCTATCTGATAGAATGTGAACCATCCAACACAGTTTCCCGGAACAGGGAGAAAGATGTGGGCACGAAACGTCTAAGGTCTACTGCCACACCACCCAGAATGCACCTGATCTCGGAAACTAAGAAGGGTCGGCCTGGTTAGTACTCAGATGGAAACAGCTATCTGAGGAAAACCTGCTCTAAATATTTCCAAATCTGGTAAAAAAAAAAAAAAAAAAAAAGAAAGAAAAGAAAACATCAACCTACAGGTGTGAAAAAGTTCAGCAAATCCCAACAAATTAGATAAATAGAAAATCATACCTAGGAGCATGACAGGTAAACTACTAAAAACCAAACATCAGCACAGGCTGAACAAGCTCACACATGACCCAGGCTAGCCCTGGAATACTGATCCCCCTGCCTCTGTGCCTGCTGGGAACAAAATTTACATATAAACCCACAGTCACCGGCTACAGTGAAGGCCAGTGGTCAAAGGAATGGCAATCATGTTTTGTTTTGAGTCAGTCTCCCTACATAGCCCTGGAACTCACTGCTTAGATCAGGCTAGCCTCACATTTGCATTGATCTTCCTGTCTTTACCTCCCAAGTTGCTGAGATCAGGAGAATTGTGCCCTAAACCTGGCTGATCTTTGCAATTCTGAGGAAAAAGGGGAAAAAAAACTTAGTCTAGAATTCTACATCCAAAGAGAATACCCTAAAAAAGTAAAGATGAAATGAAAACATTCAGACAAACCAAACAGAACAGTCCCTGGCAGACAAGAAATGCCACGTGAGGACTGTAGAGATGGCTCAGAGGTTAAGAGCATGGGCTGCTCTTCCAGAGGTCCTGAGTTCAATTCCCAGCACCCACATGGTGGCTCACAACCGTCTGTAATGGCATCTGATGCCTCTTCTGGTATGCGGGTGTACATGCAGATAGAGTACTCATATACATAAAATACAAAAATAAACCAATCTTTAGAAAAAAAACTAAAAACTGAAAAAAAGAAAAGAAAAAAAAAAGAAAGAAAAGAAATGCCAGGTGAGGGGGGTTGTCTAAGCTACAGAGAAATGATACCTGATGGGGACCCGATCATCAAAGGAAACCCTAACAACTCTAAGTCGAGGCTACAAAGTGTTCTGCAGAAGTTATAACGCACGTGCTCTTAAAATATGTGCTGTCCATAGCACAGAGGACCAAGGGGGACAAGGGGACTCACAAGGTCCCCACATTGTCGCACGTAGTTTAGGGGTTCATGCTCCAGCTCCCAGAGTAACCACTGTGAGAATTACACAAAAAGCCAAAGTCAGAATGAAGACAAGACATAGCTATTATACCCTGGGCAAAAGTATGTGGCCAGAAATGTTTCCGTCTGGCACTGATTACACTCGGTCTTGTGAACCGTCTCGTGTGAAGCATCACTGTTAAGTGAGTGTTTTACTATCAGCCTGCTCCGCAGGAATTACTGGCATGCACACAGTGAGAAGAGGTCCAGCCTTGCTAGAGATCTCACTGAGGCTTACCAGCCAGCGTCTCCTGTTCCCAAGCAGACTTAATACCCTGGATACACTACACATTCTCTTCATCTCTCGACGCTTCCAAAGCCTGGCTTTACCCCACAGACTTTGTTGATTCGCTCGCAGGTCTTTCAAGTAGAGCCTACTTCATCCAATCACCGCCCCCCCCCACACACACACACAAATGTCTCTACCTCACTCCCCACAAGCTCCTCTAGACCTTGACTCTTCTAAAAAAAAGTACAAAACATGTTTTCTGAGCTCATGCTATTCGGTTAACAAGTCTCTTTAATTCTCTATCTTGGTCACTAAAAAAAGGCCGAGGTAAACCATGACCGTGCTGGTTAGTTTTCCTGTTGCTATGACACAGCCTGGGGTCACGTGGGAAGAGGACACCTCAGCGGAGGAACCGTTTAAGATCAGACTGGCCTGCGGCCATGTCTGTGAGTGTCTTGATGGATGACTAATCTGGGAGGGCCTAGTCCATGGTGGGCCTGGGTAATGTAAGAAAGTTGGCTGAGCATGACCAGAGTGAGCGGGTAAGCAGTGTTCCTCCAAGGTTGCTGCCCTGGCTTCCCTCAGTGATGGACTATGACCCGGAAGTGGAAAGATGAAATAGACCTTTGCCTCCCCAATGTTCTTTTAGTCAGTGTTTAATCACAGCACCCAAAAGTAACTGATACACGGACCACCACTCAGGGCATTTGGCTAACTCTCCACCAGTGGTTCCATTTTCAGACAACTCACAGCACTGCCCGAGCTTCAAGCGACAATGACCTTGCTGCGTTTGAAACCCCAGTGAGAACCGGAAACTGTTTCATTGCCATTTTGAAATATCTAACTACTATAAACTCTGTGTCACTGATAAATTTTCTTTTCAAAAACTTAAGTACAAAAGGGGAGTTGTTGTTTTTGGTGGGGGTTATTTGTTTGTTTGTTTGTTTAACGTTAATAATGGGAGAGGCATGTGGGCCCCAGAAACTGTAAGAGCATCGTGGTACGGCCTGAAGCTTGGGAACACTGCCTTGGCTCTGCTACATCATCTCCTGTGACGACTCCAACTGCCTCCATGCATCTCCCTGCCAACACTCTCTCCATGCTAGGCTATTCTCCAATATAGCTGCCAGATTCCTCTCCCTAGAAAACAAAGTCAAGAATGTCTTTCCCTGATCAACATCTTTGTGGGCATCCCACAGCGTAGGAAATAAGCCCCACTGTTATAACACAAAGCCTCTTGCTGGCTGGTCTTATGTCAACTTGATATACAAACAAGAGTTATCTGAAAGGAGGGAAACGTAATTGAGAAAAGGCCTCCATAAGATCCAGCTGCAGGGCATTTTCTTAATTAATTATTGATGGAGGCGGGCCCAGCCCATTGTGGGTGGTTCCATTCTTGGATATATATATATATATATATATATATATATATATATATATATATATCTCCAGCAAAATGGCTCAGTGAGTAAGGTACTTACTGCAGAGCCTGAAGACTTGACGGAGGACCCACATGGTAGGAGACAATTGCCTCCCACAAGTGGTCCTCTGATCTCTATATGCAAGTTATGGTACACAGGCACCCACACCACCATCCCTACCCACAAACAAGGTAAATAAATTTAAAAGCATTGTGGTGGTTCGGCCCCCAAAGGCTCATATATTTCAATGTTTGGTCCCCAGCTGGTGGAACCATTTTGGATATAATTAGAAGGTGTGACCTTCTTGGGGGAGGTGTCACTGGGGATAAGACTTGAAGTATCAAAAGCCCATGCCAGGTCCAGTCACACGCTCTGCCTGCAACTTATGGATCAGATGTAAGTTCTCAGCTACTGCTTTAGTACTATGCATGCCTGCCTTCCGCCATGCTCCCAGCCAGGACGGTTAGGGACTCACTCTCTGAAACGGTAAGCAAGCCGCTAATTAAATGCTTTCTTTTCAAAGTTGTCTTGTTTGAGGTGTCTGTCCACAGAAATAGAAAAGTAACACACACACACACACACACACACACACACACACACACACACACACACGGGGGAGGGGGGGTGAGTATAGGAGATTGAATTCTCCATAACCATTGGTTAAGAGGAAAACCAGAAAGGGGTATGAGAAAGAGAGAAACTGGGAAAACGGAAGAAAAACAAGGGGAGGCCAGTAAGGGAAGAAAAGGACAGACAGACGCCAAGGGGGACAGACAAGGAGCCCTCCTCATTTGGTGGAGAACACAGACATGTCAGAATCTACTTGCTGGATTCTTCCGGCAAGTTCTTACTGAGGCCAGTCAGTGTGTGGTTCTGCGCAGGCGCACACGGCCCGACATACTGGCCCAGAATCTGCAGCGGTGCCCATTACTAGGTCCAGTAAACTGCCTTCCTGGACCCTCTCAGGGCTGCCAATCACTGCTGATCCCTCCTCCTCTCACTTACCTTGGCTTGGGCACACTCCAGATGTCTGCTTTTCTCCTCTCCTCTCTGGTCACTGGACAACTTGGGACAGACGGGCTTACCTCTGTGTTTTTAAACTGTGGGTATGCCCCAGCCTCTGCCTGTCCTCAGCTTGTCAAGGGGGCCTCGCCTCTTCTGATCCTACAAACTCCGTGAGAACACGGCTTCTGCTCACCACCTGAATGTTAGCGATGCCAGCCCTGAACTTGGCATCTTCAAGCACCATGCAGAAAAGCCTCCTGGGCAGCACCCACCGGCAGTCCCGGAGGTACCTCAAACTGGCACACCGCTCTCGAACACGAAGCCCTCCTAGGCCTTTTCTCTGTTCCTTTAACCAGAACTGAGGGCCCACCAGGTGCCAGGACCAGGGCTAGAGGAAGCACAGTGGAACACCTGGAGTCTGTAACTGATGGTCTAAATAATTACACAAATTACCGATATACACGGGGGAGGGAAAAATCAAAGAACACTATGAAAGTGCAATGAGGGGACCAGCTGAAACGGGGGGGATATTTTTTTAAAAGAGCAACATGCAACTTGAACCTGAGAATAACTAACAGTCAGCCCATAAAGAGTAGGAGTCTAGGGCTGTGGAGATGGCCCAGTGCGTAAGAATGCCTGCTGTGCAAGGAGGAGGGCCTGAGTTCGAATCCCCAGCACCCATGTATTAATAAAAGCCAGGCATGGCTGTGTATGACTGTAACCCCAGTGTTGGGGTTGGAGACAGGCAGAACCTGGGAGCTCGCTGGCAAGCCAGTCTAATCAAGATGCTAAGTTTCAGGTTCAACGAGAGACCTTATCTCAAGGGAACACAGCAGAGAGTGATAAGGGAGACATCTGACACCCTCCCCTGGCCTCTTGCATGGGTACATGCGCCTGTGCGTGTGAGCACGCACGCACGCACAAGAGTAGCGGTAACTATGCCGTCCTGTGGAACGACAGAGTTTGGGGGGTGGGTAGGGAATCACAGAAGCGGTAGAGGCTCAGCTCCACTGTAACAGGAGACAGCTCTGAAGCGAGGCTGGAGATGCATAAAAACCAAACCTCACAAGGTCAAGTGTCAGCAGGGTTTTGCTGTGACTGGCCTGGAACTCACTAGGTAGGTAGATCAGGCTGACTTCAAACTTAAAGCATTTTCTCCTGCCTCAGCCTCCCGAGTACTGGGATTTCAGGCATGAGCTACAGCACTCAGAATTTGTTTGTTTTGAACTTCTGAAAACATTGGGTATTAATTGTGGGGGAAATGATTTTTTTTTTTTTTTTTTTTTTTTGGTAACACTGGGATGGAACCCGGGGTGACGCACATTTAGAACTGCTTCTGAATGTGAACCGCTGTGGGTTTGCACAGGACGACTCTAGCTGAACCTCGGGAGGGTGGGCACACAAGGGAAGACCCGGGAACAGGGCCGCTCCCTTGGGACCGAGGTGACACTGTAGTGGCTCGAACCACTTTCCTAGTTCCATGTTGTTTTCCGTCACAGAATGCTCTTTGGAGCCAGGGCTGCCGAGGAGTCTGATCTGGAAGCCTTGCCTGAACAGGAGTCCGTTCTCATCACAACACAAGCATCGTTACCAGGAAAATCTTCTCCAACCAAAAAAAAAAAAGACTTCTCAACGCGAGCCAGCAGTCCACCTATCCAAAAGGAGGCCGATCAACTCTGGTGTCTCGGCAGTGTGAGATCCCGGGGCCCACCTCAGAGGTCTTCCTGACCAGCTGAACAACAAACGGATGGAGAAGGGGCTGGATTCAAACCCGGGGGCACCGGTGAGTCCCGGGAGAAACCCGACCTGCCACACTCTCTCCTTGCCTCCGGAACGCCCTTCCCTTTCCAGGAGAAACCTGCCTGCTCTTCTGGTGTGAACTGAGTCTCGGCTCAGACATGGCTCCTTCCTGGAGAGTCTAGCTGGGTGCCCCGAGCTTCAGAGTCTCCCGGCTGGTGACACCTCTCTCTGATTTGCTTCGCAACCCCTTTGCAGGCTCCCAGACCAAGGTTCTAGGAGACCTTGGGACCGTGACTATCCAGGACCTGGCACGCAGAAGGCGTTCAGTCAAGCTTTAATAAGTGAATGAATGAATGTTACCTTTTACTCGAGGCCACTGAAGTCACAAAGGTCACGCGTGTCCTCCTTTCCTCCCACACCCTCAGAACCACCAAAGTATGTGTCAACAACTAAGGATTAGTCTATGGGAAGTGGACAAGCACTGGGAAATAACTGGCCGATAGTATAGGCAGGCATGCTCACAGAGGAGACAAAATGGGTCGCCACAGATTCTCTCCAAAGAGTCCCATCCAAATGCCATTGTTTGCTTTGTTTGTTCTGGGGGGTTGCCCTAAGGACCAGTTAGTTCTGTGAAATATGAACACTTCTGACTCTTGACCAGAACGGAAATTCAGGACAAGCCGGTAACGGGTTCTAATTCTCATGACTTAGATAAATGTCAAAAGTAGCTGCATGAGTTAGACACTGTTCCAGAGCGTTCTACATTCTCTCAGGTAACCTCCAGCCCTGTAAGTACCACCACTGTGTCCATTCAGCAGATGAGGAAACAGGTTTAGTATGGTAAGCAACTTGTGAAGAGGTACACCTAGCTAATGGCAGAGCTGGGGTCAAAGGTGAAATGGCAATCCTCACCTTTTTGGACAGAGGACAACAGACGACTAACTGACATCCTGGGCTAAGCCTCTGGTATTTATGTCAGGTGAGGAAGAGCGTCTTAAGGTGCTTGGTGAGCACCAACCTTCATCATGGGACACGGGACAGTGCACTGTCCTGGGGCAGCCAGAAAGCTCTGAACGCTGGAGCAGAGCTGAACAAGACTCGGAGATGCTGATTTCGCATGGCGAGCTCTCCCCTGACAGGACATTCCCGCCCACACAGCAGCCAGGCCCGGGGATGGGTCGGTGATGTACATCTGCCCACCCAGAGGGAGAGCCCAAACTGAGGCATTCGAAGCATGACATAAATATGAAGTGTGGAAAACGCATTCCTTGTGAACAGCCCCACATCAAATTCCCTGCATCCCTCCTTGGCAACGTTATCAGAGACATCATTCAACCCAGCCGATTGGAGAAGAGGCTACGAAAAAGGCTGAAAAATGTGACCAATCATGAGAGTTATTTTTGTGAGAAAGGAGAAAAAAATGTCACCAAAAAGGGTCAGGAGATAACCCTATTGGGCTGAAAATAACCACCCTGCTGGCAGACCAGTCGGGGAACAGGCACAGGGCGAGGGACGTAATGCAGAGGGCCACGGGAGTGCTGGCCGAGGAGGTGGCTGGGGGATGAGGAAATTGGCCTAATTTGGGAACATGAGTCCAGCAGCATTTCTCAGATTCCTAGGCAAGATTCTGGCTAACTTTGAGCTCTGTGTCCTCAGGAGGAACACTAAGGGTATGGGGGGAGAGAAGAAACAGCTGTGATTCCAACGCCTCTCTCCACAACTAATAAGGGTGACCAAAATGAGGACTCACTCCCTCTGCAGAAGACTCCAGGATCCCCTGGTCTCTCTGCTCTCTCCCAAAGCCCCTTCTTCATTGGGGGGAGGGAGGGTAGGACAGGGCCCAGAGTGGCTGGCTACAGGCAGAGACGAGCTAAGGCCTCTGGACAAGTTACCCAGCCTCTCCTGAGTGAGGTAATGGTATCTACTTCAAGAGGCTTTCCCTGGTTCCTGCATGGGCTTAGCACACAGGTAGCAATTGTTTTCAATGGAGGCTCTGATTTGTATCTGCAAGATAAAAGCTCAGGCCAGAAGCCACCTTACATAAGCGAGGAAGAAACGCATCCATAGCTAAACCAGCGCTGGAGCGTTTTGCCAAAGCCTACTTTTGCCCAAACTCAGCGTAACATAACTGGATGGCCCAGGGCTTTTCTCGAAGGAGTTATGTAAGAATCATTTGAGTCAGCAGAATGGCTTGTCGGGCAGAGACACCCGCTTTCAACTCGTACAGCTGCTTTTCCTCAGACACACTGTAGAACTACCTTCCAGCAAAGCCCCCTCCTAATTTAAATTACTGCCAACTTGATTTGCTAACGGAACCACACACCTGATCCGAGTCTGATCTGTGACCAATGAGACACACACAGACACAGAGACAGAGACAGACAGACATACACACACACACACACACACACACACACACACACACACACACACACACGATGGTCATGAGCCTTCTCAGTGCTCCACACTTCCTGGGGGCTCCATGGCTAGAGATACTGTATTACCTACTACGCTTCCATTGCCCACTGTGATCTCCATGGCAACCCTAAAGAACCAGGCACTGGTCCAGGGGGCTGGGGCAATGACTAGGTTGGTAAAGTGGGTGCCACACAAGCATGAGGACCTGAGTTCAGTCCCCAGCACAGCACCCACGTAAATGTCAGGGGCAGTGGCTCACATCTGTAAACCTCGGGAGAGTGGGGAAGTCAGGGCAACAGGCAGATCCCTGGAGCTCATGGGCCAGCCAGCCTATCTGACTTGATGAATTCCAGGCTTGGTGAGAGACCATGTCCCCAAAAATGAGATGGGAGAGTAATCAAGGAAGACACCCAACATCAGCCTCTGACATACATATATATGCTCACATGAAAAAGTCCATACATACACACACACGCACACACACACACACACACAGAGAGAGAGAGAGAGAGAGAGAGAGAGAGAGAATATGGCACGACTCCAGTGGACTCCAAGCCAGTCAAAAGACAAAGGAGCTCATCTCCCTGTTCATTCAGGAAAAACGGGCAGTAACATTCTTCGACATCTAAAGAATGACCAAGCAAACCACAAGCCCTTTCCTCCTCTCTCAGTGCGGGCCAGGGTCCCACTCCTTGGGCCCAGCCACATGTGCTCCTCGGGCACAGAGCCCCTAAACGGTGACCAAAATGGCTGGGAGAATGCAACCCAGGGGAAGAGTTTCCTGGACAATCCGCTTAGGCACACTGGGACACAGGACAGGGTTCTTCTCATGGAGCCCCACACAACTGTAAGGGATCGGAGAGGAATGTAGGGAAGGGAGTTGGCCGAAAATAGAATTCTTTCCTTTCTTATCCAAATCTATTTAAAAAGTTTGTATAAGTTCTAATTTTTAATGTCAAGTTAGTTTGTATCAACTTCTCTTTCTGTGTGTGTGTGCGTGCGTGCGTGCGTGCGTGCGTGTGTGTGTGTGTGTGTATGTGTGTGTGTGTGTGTGTGTGTCTGTGTCTGTGTTGTGTATCTATGTCGATGTCTCTATAGGTTCATGGGGACCAAGTGTTGAGGTCAGGCGCAGTTCTTGCACTGCCCTCCACCTCAGTTTCCGAGGCAGGGTCTCTCACTGAACCCGGAGAGCTCACAGATTGCCAGCAAGCCCCAGGGGTCCTCTTGGCTCCACTTTCCAGTGCTGGGGTTACAGGTGAGCACCACTGAGCCTGGTTCTTATGTGGGGGCACGGGACCTCACACAGGCGATGATGATTCGAATGAGATTGGCTGCCACAGATTCAACTCACGGGTCTGAATACCTGGGACTGATGGGGAAGGGCGAGGAGCTGTGTCGCTGTGGGTGGGCTCTGAGGCTTCAAAAGGCTCCAGTCATTCCCACTGTGGCAGCTTTTGTTCCCCCAAGATGGGAGCTCTTGGTGGGGAGGGTGCAGGGCAGTCATGGGAGAGTTTGGAGGGAAGAAAGGAAGGGGGAAATGATGTCATTATAATCTCAAAAAATTTTAATGTGAGCTCTCAGCTGCTGCTCCGGCCCCATGCCTGTCTGCCTGGCAACCGCCAGGCTCTCCGCCATGATGGTGATAAATTTCATATCCCTCAGGGACGATAAACACCAAAGAAACCCTTCCTCCCTTGGTTGCCTTGGTCATGGAGTTTTATCACCGCAACAGTAAAGTAACTAATACACACGGCAAGCATTTTCCTGGCTGAGTCAGCTCCCAGGCCTGTCAGGACAACTCAAAAAAGCCTACTCCATAGCCATGCCCCTCACTCACCAAGAAACACCAATGTCCCAGGTAAAAACTCCTCCCAAACCCAGAGTGGCAGTTACAAGACCCAATTCCGACTGGATTAAAAGCTCTCTTGAAAGCCAGGGCAGCTGTAAAACTGTGTACTGACCAATTAAATGCAGCTAGGCATATACCCGCTGAGGTCTCCGGCTACCGTTTCCTGATCGAAGGGGAGCATTTAACCGGATGCGCCCTGAACCCTTTTCCTGCCTAGAATGCAGTTCCAACCCCTGGACAATCATCAGTCATCTTGTAACCGTGAGAACTGAAGCCACGAGGTTCCAACAGCGCAGCAGGAAATTGGATGGGTTAGGATGACACAGGACATCACCCCGTGACCACATCCCCCCTGTCCTCCACTGAACTCCTCGAAAGTCAGTCCTATTTCAGTCAGGCTAGGGGAAAGGGCCTGTCGGATGTTAATGTTAATCTGTCAGGGCTAACAGATGCAGAAGAACGCCTGGAAATCGTCCCCAAACAGCACAGGTTTGAAACTCGGGGGGAAATGGGCACCATGCTGACCAAGTGAACAAGTCTGACGGGGCGTTAAAACGAGAAGTGGCCAAGCACGGAGGCACACGCTTGCGATCGCAGCACTCAAGAGGCTGAAGCAGAAGCCCCTGAAGGCTGAGGCCAGCCTGGGCTACGGTGCAAATCTGTCTCAGAAACAAACAAGCCAGCAAACAAAAAGTAAGAAGTGGCCGGGTGGTGGTGGCGCACACCTCTGATCCCAGCGCTTGGGGGGCAGAGGCAGGCCTGGGCTACAAAGCCAGTTAGTTCCAGGACAGCTACAGAGAAAACGAAGGGAGGGAGGGAGGGAGGGAGGGAGGGAGGGAGGGAGGAAGGAAGGAAGGAAGGAAGGCAGGCAGAGCTGGGGTAGGGCTCAACAGTAAGGCACGTGTCTAACATGTGCAAGGCCTCGGGTTCCACCCCCAGCACTACGAATAAAGACAGGCAGGTGGAAAGCAGTGAACTGGGGAGGCCTAGTCACCCGCAAGGTGACCCAAGATGTGGCACCAGTGACCCCGCCTTGCTGCCACATGGAAACGCCAGCCCACGGGTCTCACGGGGAAGAGCTTCTGATTTCCGAGGGAAACCCCAAATCTGGGTTTTTCACATCAGGTTTCTCAATTTCATAACTATTGACCATTTTTTTTAAAAAAAAGTCTAACTGTAGAAGCTGAACACAGCGTGGCTGCAGGCTGGAGAAGCCTCCTCGGTGGATAGAGGGCTTGCCGTGCAGGTCTGGTGACCTGAGTTCAATGCCCGAACCTCCGGTGGAAGGAGAGAACCGACTCACCACGCCCAGGGCCTGGATTACAGTGTGTGCCATCACACCGGGCCCTAACCGCCCTCCTTCAGGCAGCCCTTCCCCGGGAACGGCGGAGTGCAGAGACTCATTCACTCACTGATGTGCTGAATGAACGGGGGCTTATACAGGCTTTTTAGTTTACCAAAGTGCTTAAATGCAGAGCTCACTTGATCCCCACATTCATCTAATGGTGCTGGGATCACCCTTTGACAAATGACGAGATGGAGGATTCCAGAGATTACTGGATTTAAGAGCCAAGCAATTAGAAGAGTCAGTGGCAAACTCCAAGTCTCTCTGATTCCTTCTTCCACGTCCCAATTCCACCACCTCACTTTAAAATAACTATTTATTCAAAACTAATTCCTACTTGACTCTAAAGTAACACCAGTCCGCCTGACAGTTCCCAGGTACCATGCTTACATTTTTTTTTTTTTTTTAGGGATATCGCCACTAAATAAAGTCAGCGAGGGGATAAAAATAAACACACCGAGTAGTGATGCTCAGAACCGGGTGTAAATGGGCACAAATCCTGGATCTAATTTTAGAAAGAAACAGCCAAAGAGTCTCACACAGCCCAGTGAGTATACGGTCCTGTGGGAGGCTGCCCATGCGCTGCTTCAAACCCCACTACCTCAGGAAGGGGAGGGAGGCATCCTGGAATCCTGCTGGGCACCAGAGAGATGAGGGACAGAATGACTTTGCATAACGACCTCCAAGGAAGATACTGAGGACCAGAGTCAGCAACAGGTGTGCAGTACACACACACACACACACACACACACACACACACAAAACTAGACCGCCAGCATTTCTTAGACGATCAGAAGGTCAGGCAGTGCTGATCTATATATATCCTGACAGCCTCAACCAGCTTTGAAGAGGTACCAGTTATCCCTTTAGGGTGCTCATATGACCTGCAGGCCCCTATACCCTCCCTAGGGTCTTCTGCTGGTGAGGGAAGAGTCAGCTGCCAGGTTTTACATGCTGGCATCACAGTTACAGTAAGAATTCCTCATACACTTTTACAGTAAGTGGGGAAATGAAAGATACGCAGCCAGGACCACATCAAGAGCGTTAAGACCCTGGTGACATCACTTCAGATGCAGGGAAACACTTCTCCGCTCCTGAGATCTGCAAGGACGGTGTGTCTGGATTACGCACACCTATGTGGTCTGCCAGGCGTCTCGGCGCAGGACCCCTCAGCCCCCCGTGAGCTGCTGAGTTGAACGGCCGCCAAGAAGCCAGGCTTCGTACCGTCTGGTGACTCACTTTCTGGTGGAGCGGAGAGGCGAGGAAAACTACAATCAGCAAACGACCCGGCCTACCCCGGGGCGGGCACGGCAAAAGCAGGTGAAGGCAGTCCTGGGAAGACAGCCTACAGAGGTCAGGGAGGCGCGGAAAGGCAAAGACTATCCAAGGAAGGGGGCTGAGTGAACCCTGGTATTCGAGAGTACTGCTTGTGGATTTCCCACCCTTCACAAAGAAGCTGGATCATTCCTTAAAGGTCAAGGCCGACTGGAAAAGTTTCCAGCCCCCTTCCTGCCTGAGACTCTAGGAGACAGAGGTTGCTACCAGCAGCAAACCCCCAGTTGTTGTGATTCAACTTCACGGCGCCAAAGCACCTTCCTGGTGTTCATTCAGTGGAAATAAAAACGTGGACAGGGTCTGCCTTGGGAAACTTCCCAGTCCCTGACTTCAGAGGGATGCCTCCAAGGCTAAGGATGTGCTCAGTCTGTGGGGCGCTTGCCTGGCACACATGAAATCCTGGACCTAGTACCTGTAACAACAGGGCGGGGCAGGCAGTCCATGCCTGGAATCCCAGCTTTCAGGAGGCGGAGGAGGGAGAATCAGTAGTTCAAGGTCAACCTCAGCTACACAGTGAGTTCTATACCAGCCTGGCCTACTTGAGACCCTGTCTTTTTAAAAAAAAAAAAAAAAAAAAAAAAAAAAAAAAAAAAAAAAAAGCCAGGCAGTGGTAGCACAAACCTTTAATCCTAGTACTTGGGTGTCAGAGACAGGCCGAATCTCAGTGAGTTCGAGGTCAGCCTGGTCTACAAAGTGAGTTCCAGGACAGCCAGAACTGTTACACAGAGAAACCCTGTCTTGAAAAACAATACATACATACATACATACATACATACACACATACATACATAAATAAATAAATAAAAGCAAGCTGGGTATGGTAGCACATACCTTTAAACCCAGCACTTGGGAGGCAAAGGTAGGTGGATCTCTGTGAGTTTGAGGCCAGCCTGGTCTACAGAGCGAGTTCCCGAATAGCCAGTGCTACACAAAGAAACCTTGTCTTGAAAAACAAAAACAAACAAACAAAATAAATTTGGGGGGGGGGAACAGTCCAGAATCCAAAGGTCTCAAAGAAAAGATGTCCCCAGTAGGACAAATGTCCTAGAAAGGAACTTCCAAATCAAGACATGTGGAGTGGCTGGCATTCCACAGAAATACCAAGTTCCAGGGCCCTGCTCATTACGGGTTCCGTCATTCTCCCAGGGCATTGCTCCACATCTTCCTGTTGACTTCTGTCTTTGTGACACTCACCTCTTCAGTCTGCGTCAACGAAGAATTCTTGCTGCTGAAGTAACTCTCAGCCTGAGGTGACTCCTGTTGGGCGCGGCGGCCCATCTTGGCCCCCTGCAAGGAGAGACGAGAGCGCAGATGATCGGATGTCATTTGAGGCCCTGTGGGTACGACCTCGTGGTAAGCCAGAGCTGGGGTTTTATGGCATGACACAGAGAACAGGATTTGAGTAACTTGTACATACTCATAGGGAATTCTCTAAATCCTTAAGAGAAGGTACCCAAGTCCATTCTGTCCGGCAGAACGGGAAACATACAGGGTCTTGATGGCGAGAGTTTTCAAAAGCCACCGTCAGAGCAAAAGCAGCCACTATTCTGCCCACCACACGCAGTTGGAACCGCAGCTAGCCTGGGCAGAAGCCTCAAGCCACAGCTCAGGGGAGGCAGTAAAGGCCCCCACCTTCCTAGGTAGGCCTTGAGTGACAGCTACCAGGCCGGCTTTCGGAGAGAACGCCTCAAATGCATGGCAACTGACACCAGAGGACTCCAGAGAGACCTCTGGCTCTGCTGGCTGGATCTGCATCTACAAGTACAAGGTGGGGGTGGGGGGAGGACAGGGGACAGGAATGCTGAGACATCCCTTTTGGAAACCAGAGCACCTCAAGATTCTGAGTCACCAGATGAAACATTTGCAGGTGTTCCCCGAGCCCTCCCAGTGGGCAGGGGCTCCGTCTCCAACGTTCCCCGGGACACACACACATAAAACTCTGAGGCACTCTAATGGGCGTTGAAGAATATCGGTGTGCGATCATTTACTTATAAAAAAAAAACAACCCAGCATAGCATCAGCATTTTTAGGTCTCCCAAGAGCACAAAGACTGATGCCGAGGCCATTTTATAAAAGGGGAAGCCGAGGCCTAAAAAAGCGATTAAGTAGCAATGTCTTCTTGCGACTTGGAATCCTGGGTTTATCCCATGGCACCCTACTGAAACTCGGTGCTAAGTGTTCCAAGAAGGAAGAAAAGGGTTTTAGGAGCGCTGCATAAAAACCGCCAGCGGAGGATCTGAGCGCCAGATGGCAATTATCAATCCTGTCCATCTTTCAAGGATGGTGCGGACGATCTTTCTGATAACATAGCCCATTTCCTTCTCGAGGAAGGTACCCTCCTCTGTCGAAGGGACCCTCTTCTGCGCACCCAAGTATAACGTATCTGATCCCACAGCGGCGGCTACCTTAGAACAAAAATGAATGATCGTGCCCGCAAAGGCTGTTGACAAGTGGTGTCTCTAACAACCGTTGAAGTTGGAGACTATTGGAAGACCCCATAAATTGACAACACAGGAAACCACTTTACAACCTGAGGTCCTGTCTTTTAAGGGTAGCCTGTTTACTGTCCTTCTCCCCGACCCCCCAGGGCAAAGGTCAGCGACATTCTGTTCTCTGCCTAGAACAAAGTCTGATACACAGCAGGGCTCAATACATATTTGTGGAAGGAATGAATAAATCACTACATTCACATCCCAGGTACTAAAAAGTTTCATGTATCAGAAAGACCTGGTGGCCCATTGTCCTTAGCTTTAAAAACAACAACAACAACAACAAAAAACCCACAAACAAAAAAAAAACCCTGCTCCATTCTCAACTCACTGGCTCCTGCCCTCTTATTATCTCCCTCCAACAGGTGCCTCTCTAAGCACCTGGGAGGGCATCAGATGCTACCAGGGCCCCTCAAGACACCTGAGATTTTACAGCAGAAACCGAGGACTTGCCAAGTGACCCATCTTTTAGTGATCTCAACTAACTCTAAAGGCTATCGAGACCTGGGGGAGCGGGGCGGGTAACGACTTTGACAGAAAACACTGAATGTAGGTCTCTAACCAAGCTCTACTGTCTACTGGCTATACGATGGCCATGGCCTGGGGGAGACCAGCAGTGAAGGTCAGGCGATGTGGTAAATGCTTTCCAGGAATACCCCGTTTCACCTGCACAGCAACGCCTCCTCCATCCTACCAGCAAGGAAGCCGGGGCTAGGTGTATTCGGGCCCATCAACAGGTTTGTTTGTTTGTTTACCCAGTTGTTACTCCCCCTCCCCACGTAATAAACTGGAGTATCGATATCCAATCCTGGGGAGGGGAGTTATAGGAAGGAAAGAACATCCCCAGCCACCTCTCTTCCCAGCAGCTTTCTGGAGAACTTCCGGGGACTAGACTCCCGGGCGAGGGCGGGAGCGGCTATGGGCGCAGACCCTCCGTTAAGCCGGGATTCGCACTCGGGCGGCTGAGCCAGGGTCTGTCCCGACTCCGGGCTTCTTGGTGAGTCGGGGGCACTTGTCCCACCCGTTTAACCAGTCCCCAGCCCCCAGCATCGCTCCTCACGGAGGTAGCCGAGCTGCGACGTCTCTCCTCGCCCAGGTCCAGTAAATCGTCCATCTCCGCGGCCGCTGATGTCACTTCCTGGAAACAGACGTCTCCGCCGCGTCCCTAACAACGACCCCGCCCTTCCACCCCAGCATTTAAAGAGTCCGCCTCACAGTTCCCGGGTGCTGAGTGTCACCTTCTAGTTTAAATCAGATCTTTCCTAAGCCAACTTTGCTTGACTTCGGGAAAAAACAAAACAAATCTCCAGATAGCAAAATCCTCTCCGGCTGCTCCGGCGAGGTTAAGCCTTTGGGGACTGCCTACATGTGTAGATCTGATGAAATAACGTTTATGAGTGAGTGCAAGCGCCGCTGTTGGTGATTATTCGCAATGTACAAAGACCTTCGAAATACTGCTCAAGCGAAGGGTGTGTCAACCACCGCGGAGCGCAGGAAACGTGGTATTATTTCCATTTGACAGGTGAACACTAATGTAATAAATAGTTTACGAAGTTGACAATGACTTGCAAAAATGCGTAGTATGTGAGTTCTGAAGTTCAAGAAGTTTATTGAAAGCAGTCACACGTTTATGCATGCCTGTAATTCCAGCACTTGGGAGTTAGAGGCAGGAAAATCGGGAGTTCGATGTCATCCTCAGCTACATAGTGAGTTTGGGAGGTGGGACTGGGTTACATGAAACTCCGTGTTTGAAAACAAAGCTTATTTAGAGGCCAAATTAAAATATCCAATACTCGAGTACTAATCACTTTCAAAAGTATAAACATAGCCAAGCACGGTGACAGGGGTCATGTCACTGCTACTCAGGTGGATCCTGTGTGCCTAGAAGTTTGAGTCCAGCCTTGGCAACATAGTGCGACCCTTTTTCTAAAGAAGAAGAAAAGGAGATATAACATTAGGGGTCTTATGCAATCTGACAATAGCTCCTCTACTCAGCAAGACAGAGAGCTTGGAGAAAACAACTCCAGTACTAAGTGTTGGGCCAACCCTTGTAATGCCACATGTTACTGAAGTATTTTTTCTAGCACACAATGGCTGTCAACCACCCTTCTAGGCCTGCAGAAGGCGATATCCCACGGATTCCCAGCCTAGGGGTTAGTCAGGTTGAGTCTTCACTGACTCATATTCCGCATAAGATCCCTAAGTCAACATCTCTGCCCAATTCTCGTCACTGGTTACCAGGACCCACAGAAAATGGAATGTGGATGGCTCTAGGTTCGAAAGGGGAAAACGGGAGGCCTGTCCAGAAAGCTGCATGACAAACATTACTGAAGCACCCAGCATGTGACACCCAGCACAAAGGCTCACTTCCCACGTTCACTGAGGAAGACCAAACATTTTCATATCTCAATGACGCAATGGGAGGCCTGGGAGTCAGAGGAGTTAGTTCATTTCTCACCCTGGTTTTGCTTGACCTCAGGTTCCTCCCTTGGAACAACCTTTAGAGATTTCTCCTGAGATCCTCACTTGCTTCTCAGCAAGAATATTTTGTTAGATTTTAATCTGGTGGCAACAACTGTTGCCAAAAACCTCAGGCAGCTTCGATATAGGCATCAGCTCTTCCCTTGTTCCTTCTTCCTGGGTACCAGTTATGCAAGAAGGGATTAATGCTTGGATTTTTCAATTTCTTGTAAGCTCCCGCCCACTTCTTCCCCAACTTTGAGAAAACAAAGGGTGAATGGTACTTACCCTGGGCAAAGAGAATCCCTAGCAAGCAGGGGCTGGCAAATCTTACCCAGCACTTGAATCACTTGAGAAGTGAGGGTAAAAATATAGCTACTATCGAGACACTGGTGTGAGCAAGGCAGGGAGGGTACAGCCCGGAGGAGAATTCCCTCAGGAACTTTGCCTCCTATGTGGTAAAGAATGAGCCCAAGACAGTGGTGGCGCACGCCTTTAGGCCCAACACTTGGGAGACAGAGGCAAGCGGATCTCTGTGAGTTCAAGGCCAGCCTGGGCTACAGAGTGAGTTCCAGGAAGGTTCCAAAGTTACACAGAGAAACCTTGTCCCCCAAAAAACAAAACAAAAACAAAAAAATAAGAGTTAGCCCAAGATCCTCAGCCTCTGAGGTCACCCCATTTTAAAAGTCAACATCTCCTAATTGGGGCACTCTCCTTCCCCTTCCCTGTCCCATTCCCCACATAATCTTATTTATTTAATGTTTACTACCCTCCCCCATTGGGAAATGCAAATTTCATAAAAGCAAGTTCTGCTTTGTTCATGGACTTATCCTCAGTGCCTAGAGTGGTGCAAGGCATATAGTAAACACCAAGGCTATCTTTCAGGGCTAGAGAGGTGGGTCATCAATGAATTGCACACACTGCTCTTGTAGAAAGCCTGGGCTGGATTTCCAGCATCTATGCCAGGCAGCTCACAGCTTCCTGTAACTTAAGCTCCAGAGGAATGGTTACCCTTATCTGGCTTCCAAGGGTATCTGCACAAAGTTCACATGGATACACACACAATTAAAAAAAAAAAAAAAAAAAAAAAAAAAAAAAAAAAAAACTCTTTAAAAAATCTATTTCTCAGCCTGGTGGTGGTCACGAACACCTTTAGTCCCAGCAGTCAGGAGGCAGAAGTAGGTGGATGATCTCTGTGAGTTCAAGATCAGCCTGGTCTACAGCTTGAGGTTCAGGACAGCCAGGGCTACACTGAGAAACCCTGCCTCGAAAACAAAACAAAACAAATCTATTTCTCAAATAGATTTTGCAGAAGCAAACGTCGCCAAGTGCAGACTGGCAATGGATGGACAGGCAGGGTTCAGATGGTGGTATTGACACCTAAGAGCTGTGTGACCTTAATGCAGTCATTTTTAAGGTCTTGGGACTTCCTCCTAGATAGTCATACGAGTTACAAATCAAAATAATGCCTTTTCAGATTAGATAGCCGGTGATAGACATCTTCATTACATAGAAAAAAAAAGTGAATTGTGCCTCAGTTTCCCCAGTTGTAAGATACTACGTTAACATCCTTCACTTGAGACTTCGGAGCCAGACCTATAGAAAGCAAGGCTCCAGAAGGCTATAATCAGACATGGGAAGACAGTGGACAGCTCGGCCTGGGGGGGTAGGGGGGGAAGACCTAGAAACCCAACTGGGAAATGGGCTGGGGCCAGGTGCTGAGTCGGCCGGCCTGCCGGGAAGGGAGCGGCGCTCACTTGCATGTGGGGCCCCGGGACTTGACGGCGGGGGTCTTAGTGGTGCTCGCGGGGTCGAGCCACCGAGCCTCCGTCACTGGCGGTCCGGCCTCGCCAGAGGGCACCCTCGGCCTTCCGGAAAGCGCCATCATTTTACCCGAGCTGCAGCCGCCGGGCTCCCGGATGGTCAATGAAGAACCGCAGCCAGGATCGCGGCCGAGCTGGGTTCCACCCTCGGCCCGGGAGAGAGTGGCCCTCCCGCCCGGCCCCGCTCCCCTTTGCAGACTTTGCGTGTGTCCCCGGCCCGGCCCGGGGGCGATCGGGGACGCGGGGGAGGCGAGAGAGAGCGGGGCGGGGAGCGTGGACTGACAGCTGGCCCCGGCGCAGAGGGGCCGGGGTAGCAGGAGGGAGGGGGCTCGGGAGTAACTTTCCAGAAAAACAGCCAACGTGTAGCAGGAATGACTCCAAGAGGAGGGGAAAAAGGAAAGAAAAAAAAAAAAAAAGTTCAGTTACCACGTCGAACCAGAGGACTCGCAAAGTATTTTTCAAATGGGCTCGGCTTTTCCTGTGCCTGTTTAAAACATTAAAACCGTGTAGCAAGAGAGGCTGCGTGCGCTGGTCCCTCCCTCCTCCCTCCCTCCCCCACCCCAGGCCGAGACGTCATGGGAGGGAGGTATAAAATTTCAGCAGAGAGAAATAGAGAAAGCAGTGTGTGTGCATGTGTGTGTGAGAGAGAGGGAGGGGAGGGAGAGAGAGAAGGGGAGAGAGAGAGAGAGAGGGAAGGAGAGGGCCGAGTGCAGGGGACTGAACCACAGAGAGGCAAGACGCGGAGAGGCTTGCGGAGGAAGGAATACCGCTGTCCGGAGTCAGCTGTGCGGTGAATCGGCTTCGATTTTTCTTTTCCTTTTGATTTTGATTATTTTTTTCCTCCCTAACGAGACGCAAGGGACAGGAGCCATGGCCGAGGGAGAAGACAAACTAAGATGCTGGTGACCGTGGGTCCAAGTGGATTATCCGAGCTGTCTCCAAGAGGCCTGTCCTCCCTGCTGGCCAGTTGTACATAAGCCCTCAGCGCAGCCAATGAAGAGGAGAGGCAGCGTGAACAGAGTCATTTAGAAAGCCCTCAGGAAGTGTAAACAAAAGAGAAAGCATGAATGGAGTGCTCGGGGGACAAGTGTGTCCTGCCCTGCCCCTACCTTTAGCGGGGCCCGCGGCTGCCCAGCCCTGCCTCTCCCCACATACCCACTGGTGATTTTTTTTTTTTTTAAAAAAAAACATTTTTGTCTTTTCTTTTCCATTCTCTTTTCTTCTTCTTCTTCTTCAGGGCAAGGCAAAGATTCTGATTTTTGGGACCCAGAGCCATGGCCCTTCTTTAAAATACCCACTTTCTCCTCATCGCCAAGCAGCGTTTGGCAATATCAGATATCCGCTCTATTTATTTTTACCTAAGGAAAAACTCCAGCTCTCTTCCCACTCCCAGCTGCCTTACCACCCCTCCCAACCCTCGCCTTGCCCTCCACCTGGCCTGCTGGGAGTCAGAGCCCAGCAGAACCTGTTCAGACATATGGACAAGAATCCCAGCGCTCCATCGCACACAGTCCGCTACTTCGTCCCCCCGGGGTTGCCAGCTCTTCCTGGGAGTCCCGAAGCCCTCACAGTGCAGTGAGTTCATGCACCCTCTTGCCAAGCCTCAGTCTTTGGGATCTGGGGAGGACGCCTGGTTTTCCTCCCTCTTTCTACTGGGGTCTCCTCCTTGCCAGGCCTCCCCCGCCCCCTGGCCTCGCTTCTGGGCTCACAGAGGAAGATGTACTTACAAAGGACTCTGGTGGTCCTGGCCCTGCTGAACTTGGCCACGGTGAGCTTCGCTCTGTCCACTTGCACCACCCTGGACTTCGGCCACATCAAGAAGAAGAGGGTGGAAGCCATTCGGGGACAGATCTTGAGCAAGCTCAGACTCACCAGCCCCCCTGAGCCATCTGTGATGACCCACGTCCCCTACCAGGTCCTGGCACTTTACAACAGCACCCGGGAGTTGCTGGAGGAGCTGCATGGGGAGAGGGAGGAAGGCTGCACCCAGGGGAACACCGAGTCGGAGTACTATGCCAAAGAGATCCATAAATTCGACATGATCCAGGGGCTGGCGGAGCACAGTAAGTCCAAATGCTTGCTCGGTGTCTATTCTGGAGGGGATGAACTTGAAAAGGGAGTTCCACGGGGTGGTGGTGTGTGTGTCGGGGGGCAGGGGGGGGGTCCCTGGTGGTGGTTACCCAGAAGAGTGCCCCCAGGGTTCACCACAGAGGTCAGGCATTGCAGCTGCAGCTGGGGAGGTGGGTGGGAAAGGAGACAGACATTCCGGTAAGAGCCAAGCGCTTCCAGAGGCCAGGAGTCCTGGAGCCAAGTGGCATTCTGAATTCCCATCACATGCTGGATGGATATTCACTTGGGATTGTCCTGTGCCACCTAAGGAAACATGTTCCCACACATGTGCCCGTAGAGGTTAACTGTGAGCACATGGGTTCCATCAAGGGGTAGGCTGACTGGCCACCAAATCATCATGGTCTTCCGAGTCTAGACAGCTCCATATTCTCCCAGCTTCTCTCTGCTTCTGGTGCCACATCTCCGGGTCAGCTTTCCAGCTCTCAGGACGCACCGTACCTGCCCCAAATTCATTTGTCAAGTTTTTTTTGGAAGCCCAGGCAAGATACTAACTTCTTGCAGCCTGGGCCCTTCAGTCTAACACACACACACACACACACACACACACACACACACACACACGTGATCCACGTGAGCTGAGAGGGGGAGGGTAGTGCATGTATATCCCCACATACGTGGACTTTTGGGGGCTATGGACTCTTGCATTACTCAGTAGACAGATTCATATGTGTAAAGTGTGGCCTCCGGGGTTAATGGACGTAGGAGGGCAGGATGGAGGCCCTGGCTAACCCAAAGCATCTGCCTGCCATGGGGGTGTGGGTGGGAAGGGCGGCTGTGGGGGCGATGGAGATGTGTGTCTGGGAGCGTTTCTTCCCAGGAGGCTGCTGTCTGCGGAGGAGCTGTGAAGCTTCTGGGTGAGACGTCTGTGTGTGTGTTTGTACACGTGTGGAAGTCATGTGTGTTTACTGAATGGGGATTTAAAAACTCTCCATGCAAGAGAGAGGAACCGGCAGATGTCGAGAGACACTGACAGCCCAGGAAGAGAGGAATGTGAGCTGCTCTGGGCCTGAATCCGGGAGCAGCTCTGTTCGCTTTTCTTGCCAGCAGGTGTCCTCCCTGCCCTGGCGACTTCAGCCCAGGCCCACCTGGGAGGTGGGCAGTGCCCAAGTGGGGGTGGGACGATGGGAGGGAGCCGGGAGGGTGGCACCAGTCAGAGTGGCCACGGGGCAAACAGCAGGAGGCTAAAGAAACCTGGTTGCAGAGAAGGGACCGGAACGGAACGCGCCAATGGGCGGGGTGGCTCTCAAGGAAGATGCAGAGGCCAGTAGGGAGCTGGCCTACAACCAGGCAGAAACCTGTGGTTTCTGGAGCTGGGGTGGGGGCGTTCTCAGTGCTGTTTCCTGCGACTACCTGGAGTGTCCTTTCTTAGGATCTGGCTATTTGTAGGGAGCCCAGGATGGAAGCAAGGCAGACCTAGACCTCCCTGCTGAGGGTCCCCTCACTGGCGTAGGGTCAGGGACTTCCAGGTGACCACAGTTCCCAGTCTTCCCGGCCTAGATGAGCTGAACCCTTGACTCCTTGGTCACCCTACCAAAGCAAGTTGTAGTAGCCACACAAACATCAGAGAAAGGGTCACAAGCCTGAGGAGAGTGGAGGACAAGAGAGCAGGCCTGGGACCTTCATAGTCTGGGTCAGGAGGAGAGTTTGAGGAAAGAGATTCTGAGTCATGAGGGCCCACCCCATCTGGAGCCCTGCGCAGAAAACGAGCAACTCACAAGGAGACAAGGCCACACTGGGGGGGGGGGGGGGTGGAGATGTGGATTTTGCACAGAAACCCAGGGCGCCAAGCGGGGGCGCAGCCTGAGACAAAGCCAAGGCAGAGCCCCCCAGATGTGCAGTTCCCAGTCTGCAGCATCGAGGGAAGTTCAAGACAGGGGGTGAGACATGGCGACTACGGAGTCATGGTCTAGCCTGTGCCAACTTGGCACAGTGGACAAGATCGTCTTCTAGATGCTAAGGAGGATGCAGTGCTCAGTGGGACACGGGCCATGCCGTGGAGGCTCACGGTACCCTCAGGAAGCAGGTCCAGGCTCTCTGCAGTTGGTGCAGGTGGCACGGTGGTTGAAGAGACACCAGCCTGGGCCTGTCCTGCAGCTGGTCAGGTGTGGCTCAGCCTGGCTGAACCAGGCAGCTTCAGAGCAGAGGAGGAGAACTTCTTTTGCTGTTGTTGGGTTTTTTTTCCCCCTCCAAGACAGAGTTTCTCTGTGTAAACCTGGCAGTCCTGGAACTCACTCTGTAGACCAACCAGGCTGGCCTCGAACTCACAGAGACCTTCCTGCCTCTGCCTCCCGAGTGCTGGGACTAAAGGCGTGCGCCACCGCTGCCGGGCTGAACTGAGGGTGCCGGGGGCAGGCTCTGGGTCTGTGCTGTTCCCTCATCAGTAGCTCTGTGCTGGCTCATGAGATGATGCTCACTTCCACATTTGTCACTAGCATTTGGAGGGAAGTGGCAATAGGATCTGGAGAAAGGTGACAGGGACCCATAGAGAGAAAAATGAAAAGAAGGAATCATTTCCAGCAGGAGGCAGGGCACCAAACTGAGAGTGGAGAGAATTGTCTTACGGCTCTGCCCTGTCATGGCGAATCTGTCAAGTGATCTAACCTAGAAAGGATGTGTGCAAAACGCAGGCTTAGCAGCAATGTATGTGTGAAAGGCACAATTTAAGGCCACCTTTAATCTTTAGGCTCTAGAAGAACCTTGGCCTGTGACCCAGATGACTCCTGGGTTAACCTCACCAGGAGGGGACAGCAGCTCCAGCCTTTGTCACCCAGGTCCCTGGTTGCTTGGGAATGACTGGATTTGTTTTCAGCTCTGACTGTTGGCGACGGGACTGGAGATTCATATGCCACACATACTCCCCCAGCTTCAATGAATGGGTTTCCATCCTCTTGGAGACAGTCTCAAGCAGGTTAAGCAAGCTCAGCCATGTGATGTTTCTCCATGGGAGATCATCTCCAGGCTCCCTTTCACTTGGAATTTTTGTCACATCTGGGGATGGTTTGCCTGGGTACCTGCTGGGAGATAGTGGCAAGACTCTGTAACCTTACCATCTTCTAAGATGTTGCCGTGGAGACCAGTGAGTGCTTTCTCTGGCGTGGGTAGTTGGGGGAAGGATACCATCTTCTCAATTCTGTGTCGTCCGTGCAACCATCGGCCTAAGCATCATTTTTCGTCTTCTGGCTCAGATGAGTTTGTCTTGTGTGAAACTCGTTTTTGTCAGTCAAGGAAAGGGCTAAGACAATCGCAGAACTCCCGGGCGGGAAGAATACCCAGTGTTTTGAGCTTTCTTTTCTGGTTGCCATCTGTAGATTTTGTCCATTTATGAAATTTCAAAGATAGTCCACATTGAAAGGACTCATATGCCACAGATATCAATGTCAGACACACAGCAGGGCTCTGACTATGGGGGCGGGGTAGAGAGAACACCCGGGGCCCATCTCTCCTTTATAGAATAGAGGTAAGTAGTATGGAGACATCCTGGGGAACTTGTGCTCTCAACAGACTTAAAGATGGGGTGACCCACGGGGCAAAGAGTTTCCCTAGAGGGGTTGTGAAAGCACAAATGCCTTCAGAGACTAGGCTGGGGATGCAGATGGGTTCTAGAAGAGCAGCTATGGCCCAGGCACTATGGCAAAGTCCTTCAGGCCATGGAGAAAGTAGGTGTATGTGGTGGGGTTGGGGTGGGAGGTTCTGGAACCTCATTGACCTGCTAAAAGAGGAAGCCACTGTGTGGCTCTTACTGATTTTTGCATTCAGGAATGTAGGTCCAGCTTGACTATCTCTTATCATTTCCCAGGATGGCAGGGAATCTGGAAATTTGGGTGAAATCTCCCAACTTGTAATACAGACTGAAAATGTTTATGGGCTTCTACCACAAAACTTTTAAACATTGGCTAAACAACACATCTAATTCGTTTCGAGGTTAACCCATGTAAAGTTTGAGGCATCCAGGCTGCACTTTCTCAGGCTCCCAGCACATTGGAAGCCACGGTCCCTTTCTCAGAAAAATGATAAACTTTGCTCTTCCATCCCGGCGGCACACTGGAAACATCTAGAAAACTTGGGGAAACTGCTGTGGATCCACTCAGTGCAGTCAGTTGCTGGGTAGTGGGGGTCACAGTTCACTGCTTTAAAGACTCCCCACGTGTCCTTGCTGGTCATACCATTCCTCCATGGACTCCCCCAGAAATGAGGTGTTCAAGCCCATCCACACCTGTCTGGAAGCATTTCAAGAGGCAGTTAACTACACAGACAATTTCCTGGGTTCTCCATAGGTACTATGCGTGCATCTTGTGGGTTGTGTGCTATTGTTACTTCCTAAAGCAAAACAGATGAAAGAGTGTCTGTCCCTACGCAGTGTTCCAGGAAATGGAAACAACTGGAAATAATGTCCTTTACAGAGGTGACCCCTGCATCCACCCCTTGACTGTTAAGAGCAGAGCTTGGGCACAAAGGGTCCTGGTCATTGAATCTAAGGCAATGTTGGGATGCCCGGGCCATTTTGAGGAATTCCTTCATATTTGTTGCTGAAACTACTATTATCTTTCCATTGGATAATCCCCCAGGCCCACTCTTTCAGGGTCTCAGATTCAATAAATGGGGTGTGACCAAATCCCACCTGGGTTCAAATCCCACCTCTGCCACCTACTACTTGAGGGACCATGGAAAACCACCTAGCTTTTCTGATGTTCCATTTTCCCATGAGTAGAATGATACATTTTATAGATTCTCTTTATTTTCAAGTATTGTTAGAGGAGCTACATAAAATGTAAGGTGGTATATTATATATTTTGCTCATTTATTTACATGATTCGTTCCACTAATTAGTTTAAGCTATTTTTGTGGGAACCCACAAAAGCTTTCTAGTGAGATCTGAGCTTGCTTTACCCAGTAGGGCTGCATTAGGGGATGGCTTGACCATGTGCATGGTCACCAGGTGGTTAGGATGGTCTGCACTTGTGTGTGCTGGGGGGAGGTCTTTTGCTCCACCCCTTGGCGTTCCTTTAAAAGCCCTTTAGTAGAGACAAAAGGGGCTGGCGGGTTTTGATCCAGGCCCTCTCAAGGCTATCCTGTGTTTCTCTCTCTCTCTCTCTCTGTCTCTGTCTTTGTCTCTCTCTCTCTCTCTCTCTCTCTCTCTCTCTCTCTCTCTCTCTCTCTCTCTCTCTCTCTCTCTCTCCTCTCTATTTCTGTCTACATATTCCTCATTTCTCCCTGTTCAAGAGTACCCTGGGGTAAAAAGTGGGGGCAGGCACCCACATATCTCTTGTTTGTTTTGAGATAAGGTCTTACTATATATTGTTCCTGAACTCTGAAAACTTTCTTATTAGATTTATTTATGTGTGTATCGGGGTACCCATGTATGCTTGCCACATGTATGAGTTGAGGCCACACAAAAACTTTCAGAAGTCTGTTATCCTCCAGTGTGGGTTTGATCCTGGGGATCAAACTCAGGCCATCAGACTTGGCAGCAAGCACCTTTACTCACAAAGCCATCTTGCCAGCCCATGATCTCAGGCATTTTTAATTTTTTTTTTTAAATCTTATGTACATAGACGTTTTTTTCCTGCATGTGTATCTATAGTCTATGTGTACCTGGTGCCTGCAGAGGCCAGAAGGGGGCGTCAGATCTGCTAGAACTGGAGTTACAGATGGTTGTGAGCCACCATGTGGTTGCTGGGAATTGAACCCAAGTCCTCTGGATGAGCAGCCAGTGCTCTTACCGCTGAGCCATCTCTCCTGTTCTGACTCAGGATCTTGATTCCCCAGCCTCAACCCTGCCTCCTGCCCCCCATTGCTTCCCATTCCTTCTTGATTCACCTTAAAATTTTCACTAAGAGGGGTCTGTCACGGGGTACAGGCACATGAGTGATGGAGTGGAAGTTAGCAAAGAGAACATCATTGGAGCATCCTGAGGACTCTGTTAGGGCATCTCCATCCCTGTTTCCTGGCTGCTCATTGCTTCCACCCCACTCTGGCCCCATCCTCCTTAGGTACCATTTCCTACTCTCTTCTCCCCATTTATACCTTGGTGCACATTGCTGTGACTCATGCTCTCCTAACAGACAGGAGACCAGATTGATGACATCTTCTCCCAGACCAACTCTCAGTCATTGAGAGGGTCACTGGTCCAAGTGCTTGTCCGCATCCACAATTACAAACCTGTCAACTTACATATGAAATTGCTGGGGATGTAGCTCCGTTATAAAATGAGTGCTTTGTGGAGAGATGTTTTAGTAGTTAAGAATGTGTGCTGCTCTGGCAGAGGACCTTAGTTCAGATCTCAGCGCCCACGTCAGGTGGCTCACAACCACCTCTAACTCTAGTTCTAGGGGATCCAATGCCCTCTACTGGCCTCCCTAGACACTGCACTCAAGTGTACAAACTCACACATAGATACACATAAGTACACAGAATGAAAACTTGAAATCAAATATTTCTAAATGTGTGCTTTGCATGTGAGCGGCTCTGGACTCCACCTCCAGCAGCCCTCTCTACAGACCCGTATGAGAAATGCCATCACTGACTCCTCTCCCTGGTCCTATTTGAAGTGGCCTAGAGAATAACTGGCAGTCTTTGTTCCTTCAAGGCTAATTACCAATCAGGGCTTCATTAGCTGGCATTCACACATTTGTTTCCCACATCTGTTCCATCAATTTTCCTCTAACCGTGGATGGCAGGCCCACCAGATGGCAATTTCCAGAAACACCCACTCATCTTTTCCTAAAGCCCAGGAGCATGCTTGCTGGTTTTAGGCCTCAGATCGGCCCCGCCTGGTCCATGAGTCCTAACCCACCCCTTGGGGTCCGTACCCGCTCATTCCAGCCATGTCCGTTATGTGTGGAATCTGGGTCTAGGAGCTTGAATTTCAAGTCCTGGCTGTTGTCACTCTTTGTGAAGAGAGGCTTTCCCCGGTGTTAATGCTCTCAGACCTTGATGTTGTAAAGGACACCGGGGTGGGGAGGAGACAAAGGCTTCTGCTCCCCTTTGCCTGGCTCAGAACCTCAGAGAGCATCTGCTGCCCTCTGGCTGATGGATGGGGGTGAAGAGAACGGCGTGATGGCACAGGCTGGCATAGCACAGGCTACCAAGCACAGAGACCCTCTGTGCTGGCCAGTGTGGTGTCAACTCGACACCAACTAGAGTCATCAGAGAGGAGAGAGGCTCAGCTGAGAACAGGCCTCCGTTAAGATTCAGCGGCAGGCAAGACTGCAGGGCTTTTTCTTAATTAGTGATCAATGGCGGAGGGCCCAGTCCGTGGTGGGTGGTGTCATCTCCTGGGCTGGTCCTGGGTTCTGTAAGAAAGCAGGCTGAGCAAGACATGGGAAGTCAGTCAGCAAGCATCACTCCTCCATGGCCTCTGTGTTAGTGTTCCTGCCCTGTTTGGGTTCCTGTCCTGACTTCCTTCAGTGATGGACTAAACCGAACAAAATCTTTTCTCCCCAAATTGCTTTTGGTCATGGTGTTTCATGACAGAACTATTAACCCATAAAGAGAAAGTAGTTGAGACAGCTGGCTCTTTTGATTTGAAATATATATACGTATACATACATATGTATATATCCTACACCCAGACTCGAGATACGGCCTCTTTACCCTAGACACTGCCCTTTGTTTAGGTCTAAGCCACAGCATTGGTTGGAACACTTGCTGCAGCTCTCTATTATCAGGGGGACGGGGCTCAGGCTCTCCCTTGGACACATGAGAGTCTCGGCCTTCTTTCTCTTTGCTCCAGCTCGCAGCTGCGGCTCTCCCATCCGCTCTGGCCTGTCTCTACCTCCAGGAGTCCCTCTGTGTCAAACCCTTCGTCCTCCCCTACCACCCTCCTGCAGGGTACCGATTGCTGCCACCCACCCACCCACCCCTTCCACTGGTTACGTGTTCAATCCTTCCTCACGTCTTCCTGCCATTCCTCTGCATCACCAAAGGTCCTGGGATTTGGCTCTGTGTCGCCTGAAGGCAGGGACTGTGGCTTCCCATCATCAGCATCACACCTGGCTCATAGTATTTACTTCACTGTTTACATTTTAAAAGATTTATTACGTGTGTGTGTGTGTGTGTGTGTGTGTGTGTGTGTGTGTGTGTGTCTTGGATCTGGGTCTGACTGTCTGTATGCCTCAGGGGGCCAGAAGAGGGCGTCAGATGCCTTGTAGCCAGAGTTACAACTGGTTACAAGCTGCCCACTGTGGGTGCTGGGAATCGAACTTGGGCCCTGAGCCTTCTCTCCAGGCCTCCTTACCCATGTTTTTTTTTTTTTTTTTTTTTTTTTTTTTTTGGTTTTTCGAGACAGGGTTTCTCTTCGTAGTTTTGCGCCTTTCCTGGAGCTCACTTGGTAGCCCAGGCTGGCCTCAAACACACAGCGATCCGCCTGGCTCTGCCTCCTGAGTACTGTGATTTAAAGGCGTGCACCACCACCGCCCAGCTGGCCTTACCCATGTTTAAGAAATGAATGAATGCCCAGCAAACAAGAACACAAACGAATCAGCTAGCTCTAAGGCAACTAAGCAACTAACTACTATTTTCTCAGAATCTGTTTTGGTGTGATTTATTGATGGTTTTGTTTTTGAAACTTAGCCGGGGCTGGGAACTTGCTACATAGCCCAGGCTAGCCTTAAACTCAAGCTCCTCCTGCCTCAGACTCCCAAGTGATCATATCATGGGGCTGTGCTGCCAGGCCTGGCTGAGAATCTGTATTTTTGAAAGATTAAGACAAGCAGTCTGGAGAGCTTAGCAGTTTGCGGATAGCACACAGTGAGAGCGGAGCTGGAGAGATGGCTCGGCAGTTAAGATCACTGATGCTCTTCCAGAAGACCGGGGTGCACTTCCTATCATCTGTGTCACGGAGCTCATAATGGCCTGTAGCTCCAATTCCAGAGGATCCGACGCCCTCTTTTGGCCTTTGTGGGCACTGCATATATGTGGTGCACATACATACACTTAGTTAAGTCTACACTCATACACATAAAATAAATTTTAAAAATTTATTTAAGCCGGGCGGTGGTGGCGCACGCCTTTAATCCCAGCACTCGGGAGGCAGAGCCAGGCGGATCTTTGTGAGTTCGAGGCCAGCCTGGGCTACCAAGTGAGTTCCAGGAAAGGCGCAAAGCTACACAGAGAAACCCTGTCTCGAAAAACCAAAAAAAAATAAAAAAAATAAAAAAATAAAAAAATAAAAATAAAAATTTATTTAAATAAATTTAAATTAAAAAATTTATTAAATTAATAAAATTTAAAAAAAAGACAGTGGGCAAACGGGACAATTACACTTGACTGTCCAGTCTCAATCCCATGTCCTTTAGCTCCAAGGTCTCCTTGCTCCTTGCTCAGGACTCTGTCTGACTCCGGGGTTACCAAGAATCTTCCTTGCATCTCCACCTTCAGGTCTGAGGCTTCAAGCCTCTAGGGAGGTCATAGACAGGACTGTGGCCACTTGGCGTGTGTCTGCCGGCTGGCAGCACACCGGGCCCTCACTCACGGCGCCTCTTCCCATTGCTTTTCCCTCTAGATGAGCTGGCTGTCTGCCCCAAAGGGATTACCTCTAAGGTTTTTCGCTTCAACGTGTCCTCAGTGGAGAAAAATGGAACCAATCTGTTCCGGGCAGAGTTCCGGGTCTTGCGGATACCCAACCTCAGCTCCAAGCTCAGAGAGCAGAGAATTGAGCTCTTCCAGGTACATCTTCCAGCTGGAAACCACACTCTAGACGCCAGCCTCCTCCGTGCTTGGCCTCCACTGAGAGTGGAGTTTTGAGAGAGCTGGTCTGAAGCTGACTCCCCAGAGCCTCTGTCATTAAGAGGGCCGAGTTACCTGAGGTGCACAAAGGGCATGGTGTTCAGAAGCCATTAGTCACCCCTTGTTCAGCTCCCCTGTCCGGGGCACTGTAACCTATCCCTGGCACTTCATCCTGGCCTCCGGTGCTCACTCTTTCCTCCGCCTCACAGATACTTCGCCCGGATGAGCACATTGCCAAGCAGCGCTATATCGGTGGCAAGAACCTGCTCACACGGGGCACGTCTGAGTGGCTGTCTTTTGATGTCACCGACACTGTGCGGGAGTGGCTGTTGCGGAGAGGTAGGTAAACTCTCAGCGGGAACATTTCCACAGGAACCTCGGGTCCCCTTCTGCCTCACGAAAGGGAAGAGGAGAGAAGGAGGGGAGCCATAGATCTGGGTTCAAAGTCGAGCTTCCTCCTGACTCTTCTCCACGCCATCATTAAATTAATGCTGGCTCTCAGTCAGGCCCTGGGGATTCAGCAAGACCGGTGAGAGCTCAGATCCCATGGGGCTTCCATTCTGGCGGCAGAGACATAGAGTAAGCCAGTGAACGTATTGATAAGATGGCGCGCCAATCCATGACAATGCGTTGAATACTAAAGGGTCAAGATGATGGTGGCTGGGCGGTCCACCACAGGCTGTTCTGAGGAGGTCTCTGTGAGGAAGGAAGTCTAACATCGAGATCCAAGCAATGACCATTAAGGAGGGCAGGTGAGAGGGGCACCTAAGCAAAAGAAACAGTAAGGCCCAAGCCCCTGGGTGGAACCCAGCTTGATTTGTTGTAGCAGCAGCGAGCAGACTGGAACACCACGAACTGAGGTCATCTGGCCAAATGTGTCTCAGACCACAGGACGGTTTGGGGCTTACTCCAGGTGGGATGAATGCTGTAAGCAGGATGTGCATGTGGGTGCCGTGATGTGTGGCTTACCCCTTTAAACAAAAGCCCTCTGGCTGCTGTGAAGTAAAGGGACAAAGCAAGGGAGACATTTAGGGAGCACCCATAGCAGCCTAGGGGAGGGTGGCAGGGACCTGGGCGGAGTCAGGGCTGTGCAGATGGAAATCACATGGGTCCATTCTGTAATTTGGAGGCTGAGCCAATACGCTAGTATTAGGTATGCCGTGGGAAGACACACCAGCAATCTCAGATGACGTTTGAGGTTTTCCATAGAACATCCAGGTGTACCATCAGCTATTGGAAGAGAAGGACTAGAAGAGACTTGGGGCAGGGTCTGTGAAGGCCAATTCAGTTTCAATAGCCCGTTGTTGGGGAATATTATCATTATTATTTGTTTGTTTTTCGAGAAAGGGTTTCTCTGTGTAGCTTTGTGCCTTTCCTGGAACTCACTTGGTAGCCCAGGCTGGCCTTGAACTCACAAAGATCCGCCTGGCTCTGCCTCCCGAGTGCTGGGATTAAAGGCGTGCGTCACCACTGCCTGGCAGGGAATATTATTTTAAGGTGTGTTACTTTTGTTTATGTTGCATTTGTTTAACTCTGTGAAGCTGTGTTACTGTGCCTGTCTAAAACACCTGATGGTCTAATAAAGAGCTGAACGGCCAATAGTGAGGCAGGAGAGAGTAGGTGGAGCTGGCAGGCAGAGAGGATAAATAGAAGGAGAAATCTGGGAGGAGGAAGGAAGGAGAGGAGGAGGACGCACATGATTCAACTATACAACCAGCAACAGAGTAAGAAAGTAAGATACACAGAAGTAAGGAAAGGGAAAAGCCCAGAGGCAAAAGGTAGACAGGATAATTTAAAGTTAAGAAAAGCTGGCAAGAAACAAGCCAAGCTAAGACTGGGCATTTGTAAGTAAGAATAACCTTCCATGTGTGATTTGTTTGGGAGCTGGGTGGTAGGGCCCTCAAAGAGCCAAAAGAGCAAAACCAAACAACAGCCCAGTATCACCGAACTCTACAACACGTATATCAAATGCCACATGTCCCAAATGTCATCCCCACTCACTGGGTCTCCTCATCTGGAAAATGAAGTACCGCTTCCAGGCCTGCAGGCTTCCCAGAGCTGTTTAAGGGTCACGTGTATTAGAACCTGGTAGGTTTCAGTGCACCTCGTAAGAGTAAACCTCCATTATGTCGGGCAAGGAAGCTGAGGTCCAGAGTCATGAAGTTCCTGAGCTTCTCCAGCCTGGATAAGAACTTCTGTCCCCCAAGTCAGGTTAGTCTTCTGCCACCATGTTGGTACTTCCTGCTCTGACTGATGGGTGGTGGAGGAGGGAGTAGTAGGACACATCCGGTCCCATCTGTTCCTCCTCACCCCTCCATCGGCTGTGATGCCGTCAGCCCATTTACATGCTGGTGGCCAGAGTCCTGGGGCAGGAGAATCCTCGATGTCCTTGGTGTTTGAGAAAAGTGAGGTTGAAGGCAGAGGTCACATGCCGCCTGCTTTTATATTTAACTCTCGGTCAGCAGGACTTTCGTTGTTTTAAAATTTGGGAGATTTTACAGAAAGCTGGGCCTGGTGCGGTGGCCTTTAATCCCAGCACTCTAGAGATAGAAGCAGGCAGATCTCTGAGTTCGAGGCCAGCCTGGTTTACATAGTGAGTTCCAGGACAGCCAGGGCTGTGTAGAAAGAAAAAAAAAAAAAAAACGAAAACCAACAAAAAACCCGACAAAGCAAAGCTTCCTGACTTTTCTTGACTAATTGGAAGCCTTACCCTTGACCATGTACCAGAGCTGAGCAGTAGCCAGCCTTTGAAATGTGCTGTGTGTACTGTTTGGTCTCCAGGCCTCAGTGCTCCCTGTAGGTGAGGCTTCAAGGGGAGCTTCCTACTTCCAAGATCCATTGGACTCTGTAGGCATCCAGGTCTTCAAGCTCCCATCTAGAGGGCCTTGTGTGATAACGGAGTTGACGCATGGTAGGCTAGAGACCCTGCCCTGGCCCTTTAAGGAAGATAAAGCCTGTGAAAAACAACAGGACTCAGCCAATGGTGGCAACAGAAGTCTCTCCACTCAGAGCTTACCACAGGCCAAAAAAAAGGGGGGTTACAGGGAAATTCATCTTAGTTTGCCTGTCTGATTTTGATCAGCTCCACCTGGATTTCTCTGAAGCCCTGGGCACTTGGAATGCTTTTCTGTTCACAGCTGCAGGACTCAATGAGAAGTTTGTGTAGAACATGCTTTCCATCCTCCTTGAGACATCCGAAAAGATAATTTCATAATAAAGTTGGTGGGTCCCCCACCCACCGCCTCACCACTGCCAACTCTGAGGCTTGTTTTTCATTGGAACGTTCAGCTCACACGTAGGCAAATTCTGCCCGTCCCTCCCTTCCCTCCGGGGAAGTAGCTGAGGCCTTTGTTCATGAATCTCCTCAAGAGTTCATGGCCCCAAACCAGGCTGCAAACAGACTCCAAGTTGGAGCAGCTGATGGTGTGGATTGATGAGGACTGAGTCACACCTGTGGTTTGGGAGCCACTCAGGAAGCATCTGCAAGCCTGTGTGCTCCAGGTACCCAGGCTGCAATCTGAGGCCCAGAGCTGCCCGGAGCTCTGTCCAGGATGGAGGACTCAGGTCCTTTCACCACGGTGCCGTTAATCACCCAGCGCACAGCGTCTTGGTATACAGAGCCAGGCTGGGAGGATGTATAGTGTGGGGTCTCTGTCTTGAAATGACTACTCACTGATTAGGTGGCTATCTTGGGTAAACTACTTAATGTCCCTAACTTCTGTGACCTCTTCTATACAATGGGCTAGTGATGCTTTTAGTTTAAAGGATTTTGTTTTGTTTTGTTTTTCGACACAGGGGTTCTCTGTGCAGCCCTGGCTGTCCTAGAACTCACCCTGTAAACCAGGCTGGACTTGAACTCACAGCCCCTGCCTCTTGAGTGCTGGAATTAAGGGCATGCACCGCCAGCTCCGGGCAGTTTAGAGGATGGAAACTATCGCTGATAAAATTTTAGAGCGTTTGATAGAGAGTAATGTCAACAAAGTTGGAACTGACCTCATCTCAGAGTCTTCTAGCTAAAGAGAACCACAGGCCAAGGCAGGTCACTTATCTCCTGCTGGTCACACGCACTCAGTCCTCCCCCCCCCCCCATCCATAGACACGTTCACTCTCTAACACAGAATCACAGAACTTGCTCACTCAGGTCTCTCCCACCCCACCTTGGACATCCTTGAACAGGAAGTGCTGTGTGTTGCTCTTTGCAGCTGCTATGGCTCCTTCCAGCTGCCTGACGCCAAGAGGAGGGCAGACCACACCCGGTCATGTCTTCTCTAGCTGTCCCTCAGTAGCCTGGCTACACTGACTCGTTTCCCTGTTGAGCTAGCCTTCTGGAACAGGGGCCTTTTAGCTTAACAGGCACCCTTGAAGTTTTCCTTGGGGCAGAACAGGGAGAACTGGTTGGAGTTTGGAGTTTATGGGGGGAGGGAGCTAGTTCCTAACCACTTTGAGTTCTTGTCAACGGGACCCTTGGGATGCCAGGCTCACACGATGGTGACTGGAATCACCATGCCCATACCAGTTTGCCTTGGAGAAGGATGCCGAACTAAGTAGATTTTGGGGTGTTCTCTGATGACAGTAGATTTTTAGGGAGACATCAGGTTGGTCCTGAGGCCGGATGACTACTAAGGGGACTTTAGGGGACAATAAGCCAATTCTCTCACTGAGATGTTCACCTGGAAAGGTCCATCTCTTGTGACCTTTCCTACACCAGCCACAGCTGGCTGCCACCCCAGGATTGACAGAGCTCTGACCCACCAGGATTGACTACACTAGACCCAGTCTGGTTCTCTGTGACTATTTGATTCAGTCAAACTTTTTGGTTACTCTGTGTGTGTGTGTGTGTGTGTGTGTGTGTGTGTGTGTGTGTGTATCTGTGCATGTGTGTGCACATATATGTAGAGGCCAGAGGTCAGCCCCCTCTGGTGTTCTCAGGATAGCCATCTACTTTGTTGGTTTGTTTTTGTTCAGACAGTCTCTCATCAGGATCTGGGGCTCACTGAGTAGGCTAAAAATTAGGCCAGAGAGCCTCAAGGATCCGCCTATCTGTGCTCCCCAGTTCTGGGATTACAAGCCTATGTTACCACTCCTGGCTTTTTGTGGGTTCTAGGAATCGAACTCAGATCCTCACGCTTGTGTGGCAGGCCCTTTAAAGACTGACCAACCATTGGCCCAGCCTTCACTTCCTTTGTTTTTTTTTTCTTCTCTTCACTCAACCCCTTTTACCAATGCCTGTGCTTTGATTTCGTTTACCAAAACATCAGCCCCCAGCTAAGAGGAGGGAAAAAGCCCGAGTTGGCCTTTTTGCACTCAATGTCTGTCAACAAAGCCTGGCACCTCTAGGCTTCCCCAAGCTCATCCCATCGAACCCATGTCATCTGGACCCTTGGGCGAAGCTCTCTGGAGCCGCTACACATAGACCGGCCACTCTGTGTTCCCACGCTGCTCATCTAGTGAGCCATCCACAGGCATCCCAACCTCCCACCCTGCTGACAGGCTTTTCAAAGAAACTTCTAAGTCATGTCTACCTCATTACATCCCGTTCCTCGAAGAAAAGGTGGCCAAGTATAACCAGTTTGCCTCTTCCATCCTCTGGAACAATCACTTTCCTAATCTCCACAGTGACGGTAGAAATGTTGACATTATTTGCAATGATCCTGAGTCGCCCGTAGTGTGACTTCTGGCATGGATTTCTGACTCCCTCGCCCCCACCCCATCCCCTTCGCTCAGCTTTCCATTCTGTGGTCTTTCAATTCTTCCCTGCTCAGAGGTTCCTCAGTTACACCCCTTAGGCCCCGCCCCCATCCCTGCCTCTTCTATCCTGTTCAGCGGGTTGACTCAAGTACTTGTTATCCCAGCAGACACTGGGGTGATGTGAGCTTTTCCTTTCCTTCCGTGTCCTTGCATTTGGTTTGGTTTGGTTTGGTTTTTCAAGTCAGGGTTTCTCTGTGTAGCCCTGGTTGTCCTCGAACTCACTCTATAGACCAGGCTGGCCTCGAATTCAGAGATTTGCCTGTCTCTGCCTCCTGAGTGCTGGGATTAAGGGCGTGTGCCACCAACTGCCCTGCATGTCCTTGCACTTTTGCCCTGTGTACATGGGCAACAATCTCTTTATGGTGTCCTTTGAAAATGGATGACAATTCCCATCTGCCTCGAAAATGCCCACTATTTACACTCCCACTTAATTGTTCATAGTGTCACAGAAATACATGGACTGTGACACCATGTGCAGGAGGCTCACTCTGAGCTTTGAAAGCGCTTTCTGTCACCTGTGACTCTCAATATAACTCACTTCTCCCCCTTGCCCGGATGGTGGGCGTCTGCCCGGTCACTCAGCGTTTCCCCCCCTGACTCTGGGTCCTATTTTGCAGAGTCCAACTTGGGTCTGGAAATCAGCATTCACTGTCCATGTCACACCTTTCAGCCCAATGGAGACATACTGGAAAACGTTCACGAGGTGATGGAGATCAAATTCAAAGGTACCGATGCTGAGGTGTGGTGGGATGAGGGAGTGGATAATACAGTAGGAGACCCCTTGGAAAGCCCAAGAAAAGGGACGAGTTTTCTTCATAGAGATGGTGGTTCTGCATTTGGGCAATTCTGCTTTGCCATCAAAGCCCTGAGCATAGCACTCGGCTTAGACAGACAACATCAGCATCTAAGAGGCAGCCGGATTCTAGGGAGTGATGAAATCCTGCAGGCCAGCTGTCCAGGGAAGTAGGACAAGAGTACCTCTTTCATAAGCTCGGCACACAAAATGAGGTAATAAAAGTACAACACTGAGCCAATGAATGCTCAGTAAATGACAGCTGTCTTCCCCTCTCCTCGAGGAAATGAATTTCAGTGGGCCCGAACATGAGTGTCCTGACTACTGAGCTTCCAGAAGTTGCTGGGCCTTCTTGATCCTTGCCCAGAAATTGTCTTGAGTTAAGATGGTTGCTTTCCTGCTTGAACGGTTGTCCACAGGCATTGTATAGAGTTGGCATGATAGTTGAGAGGCTTTACAATCTCAGTTTTCTTTCTTTTCTTTTCTTTTCTTTTCTTTTTTTGGTTTTTTTGAGACAGGGTTTCTCTGTGTAGCTTTGGAGTTTGTCCTGTATCTCTCTCTGTAGACCAGGCTGACTTCAAACTCAGAGATCTGCGTGGCTCTGCCTCCTAAGTGCTGGGATTAAAGACATGTGCCACCACTGCCCGGCTCAGTTTCTAATACACATGAAATTTTCTGAGGCCTGGGAAACTCTCTTTTCCTTTTCCTGTCTGTTTTGGGCAGCTGAGAAGTGCAGTGGTCTGAAGGCCATCTGGCAGAAGGTGAAGGTTGCTCTTGGCCTAGCATAGATCTTGGGCTGGGCCTCAGCAACCTCCCCACCCCTACCCCTCCCATCACATGGGCTCAACCTCCAACCTTTTATATATTTATTTTTTTTTAAAGCTAAGAGTTTAACATCCAAGCCACAGTGCCTTCTGCATCCTCACAAAGAGGGCAGGCTAAGGTGGTGCCTTCCACCTCCACAATATTGTCCCTTGTGTGTAAAGACTTTAAAAAAAGGGGACCACACACCTAGGGCTCCTATTTATCTTATATACCCGAGTCCCTTCCTAAGATCCAAGTTCCTCCTGTAACTGTGCAAATTAGACTTCCAGAGTTCCTGCCCTGGTAAAGACTGTCAGCGGCTGTCCTTCACCAACGAGATCCCCAGGAGAACAAATCCTTCTAAGTTAGGTTCCTCCTTTTCAGCTGAACTTGGGTTCTCTCCTCAAACTTGTCTTATGCTCGATTACCTCATCTGAATTTTACAATGAGAACGTCTCTGAACCCCAAGCCCGATGAGGATGGCAACAGCCCCAGGTCTTGTTTTTGGGCTCCCACACAGGCTGTCTCAAACTGTGACCCCTTAAATTGTCAGTGAGACTTCCGTGCTATCTGGACTAATGCAGACTCTAGCAGGAAACCCAAAGTCTCAGGATCTAATGTGGCAGCCCCAAAGAGTGTGATAGGTACCCACCTAGTGGTGGGGATCCTCGCAGGTCCATGAGGGAGCCCAGGATGCAGCCGTCTCAGGAAGGGGAAGGGCAAATGGGCTCTTGTGCAGTTGTGAGGACGTCTCATTTGTGTCTGGAAGGGTAGCCATGGTAACCATTGTTTATTTATTTATTTATTTATTTATTTATTTATATATTTTTTTTTAAATAATGGTTGCTCCTCTCAGTCTGTGCCTTCTCACAGAACTTGCCCTGTGCCTTCCTCTCTCACAGACAGTACCATCCCTCATCCTGACTGGGCAGTGACAGGCTAAGATGAGGTGTGGAAGCAGCCTGCAAGGACACTGCTTATTTTAGACAGGAGGTTGTGGCCTTGCTTCCCCTTGCAGGAGTGGACAATGAAGACGACCATGGCCGGGGAGACCTGGGACGCCTCAAGAAGCAGAAGGATCACCACAACCCTCACCTGATCCTCATGATGATTCCTCCACACCGACTCGACAGCCCAGGCCAGGGCGGGCAGAGGAAGAAGCGGGCCCTGGACACCAATTACTGCTTCCGGTGAGTTCTGGCCCCATGGGGAGTGAGGTCAACCTTCCCTCCTATGGCACCTGGCTTGAGATCTGAACCCCACTCAGCCAAGGGTCCCCGATGCTTTTCACAGACGTGTCTAGGATAGAAGGCTGGAATTGCTTCCAAACCTCTTGTTTTTCTGGGATCCCAGTGTTTTACTGTAGCCTGGGTCCATTCAGGTCTGGATAAAGTAATCGAGGAAAGCCACAGCAGGAGAATCTGGGATGTTGGCACTGGGGATGCTTGGGGAAAGTCTTCTCATGGTCTTCCTGCTTGAAGTGCTAGCAAGGTGTTTGTGGGTGGGTGGGGGAGATTAATACAGTCCCTCTTTCCCGTTGCCATGACAAAATAGTCTGACAAAAACCAGCTTATTTTCCGCTCACAGTTCAGATTATGTCCATCATGGAGGGGACGTCAGGGCATCAGGAGCTTGAAGCAGCTGCTCACATTATGTTCACAGTCAGAACAATGAACACACACTAGTGTGCGGCTCACTTTCTCCAACTCCTAATCTCCTGCCTAGGGAATGGTGCTAACCACATGGGTGGGTCTCCCCACTTCAGTTCAATTAATCAAGATAATCCCCCACAGAGGCCCTTCTCACAGGTGATCGTGGATTCTTTTAAATTGACAAGTAACAGGACCCATCACATCTATGCAGGGTTGGAGGATATTACTGGATGGGGAATACAGGATGATCTCCATTCACGGGGGAGCTGTTGAGCTAGAGAATTACCAATGACTTCAGAAGGGACCTGCCTTCAGAGGCTGTCACCTCTCCTCCCTCCCAAGACAGGGTTTCTCTGTGTAGCCTTGGCTGTCCTGGAACTCCCACTGTAGCCCAGGCTGGCCTCGAACTCACACACAGTGATCCGCCTGCCTCTGCCTCCTGAGTGCTGGGATTAAAGGCGTGTGCCACCACTGCCTGGCCTGTAGCTTCCTTTCTTTATGAACAGCTGGACTGCTCACAGATGTGGGAGGGATGAGGAAGCCTATATACCCAGGGCTAACACAAAAAAAATGACATTGGGAGGGGTCTGAAGGATGAAGTTCTTGCACACTGGGAGCTGGGAGTGCATTCATGGACACAGGAGAGGCTGGCATTTGAACAAAGCCTTCCTTCAAGGGTGGATGAGGTTTGGGATCTGTAAGGACCCAAGAGCAGGGGTGGGGAGCACTTCCAGGGAAAGAAGTAGCAGAAAGGGTCACTTGGCCAGAGAAGATGCCTCGCTGGACTTGGGGCTGAACAGCTAAGTACATTGTTAGAGATGGCCAGCTCAGGAAACAGTGGGAGAGGTGGGGTGGTTGCCGCCACCCATCCCAAGGCTGGCGAGTAGGTCTGTTCTATGTATCTATTTGTCAGCCGGGCTGAATGCTCTTATCTGTGGACAGCAGTGACTTCAGCCCTAGGGGACTTCTTGTGACAGACTTCAGGCCGTTCTGGCTGCTTGATTTTGCCCTTGAAGAGATAGATGCTCTGATTTCACCTGCTTTGCTTTGTGTGCCCGCACTTCAGCATCTTGCCTGCGGTCATGGGGGTTTCTAGAACGTCAGGTGACTTGAGCCAACAGCCTTCCGCTCCCAGCTGTTCCTTTTCTAAGTAATCAAGTATCTCTGCCAGAGTCTGTCCTACTTCCTGCCAAATTCTCCAGTTCTGACCCGCCATTAATCAGGACACATGACCACCCCTGCCTTCAAGGGTGGCCAGGAAAATGAATATCCCTGGAATGGGAAGAGCCAAGAAAGAACGGGGTTAGGAATGGTTATTTAAAATATAAACAATGGAGCCTATCACAGTTCGGTCTTTTTTGTTGTTGTTGTTTTTGAGACAGGGTTTCTCTGTGTAACAGCCCTGGCTGTCCTGGAACTTGCTCTGTAGACTAGACTGGCTTTGAACTCACAAGAGATCCACCTGATTCTGCCTCCCAAGTGGTGGAATTAAAAGCATCGGCCATCTTAAAACCTACAAGAAATCAGATTGTGGCCAATAGCTGCCTTTGGAAGCAATGACTTCTTGGTTTCTTCAGAGACCTGTTGAAGCCAAGGGTATATGCCCACAGAGTGAGGAGGGGTTGCCAAATGCATTTTTGTAAACAACAGGGTTGGAGGGACAGGATAGCCCTACACACAGCTTACCTGGGAGTCATGGTTGTAACCAAATGCACTTGAACCTGGGATTCAGTGGACTAGGTTTACCTCTTCTGATGGCCTCCTCTGATGGCCTCAGCACTCCGAGAGGAAACAGGAAGATACACATGAAGCTTCTTTCATAGTCAGTTTCCCTTTTTGCTGATTTCCTGTACATGTCTTTATCATAGCAACTTGGAGGAGAACTGCTGTGTGCGCCCCCTCTACATTGACTTCCGGCAAGACCTGGGCTGGAAATGGGTCCACGAACCTAAGGGTTACTATGCCAACTTCTGCTCAGGCCCTTGCCCGTACCTCCGCAGTGCGGACACAACCCACAGCACGGTATGAAGCAGGGTGCATGCATGATCTCTGGGCACTGGGGCTCCACTGACGAGGTTACTTATCAGTAAGCGTGAATGAAAGATTGACTCTGGAATGAGTGAGAATCCCGGATGAGTAAAATCTCTGTAGTAATGTTCTGATCTTGGTAGGCTGAGATCTACTCAGTCACACTCAGAAATTTAAATTCCTACCACAGGGGCTAGCACATGGGTAAAAGTATGCTTAGCATGTGCAATGCTCTGGATTCAGTCTCTAGCACACATACTTGGATGTACCATGGAAGTCATTCAACTGTCACATGACACCCTGTGTCATAGATATTTGCACCTGGCTGGCAGGCTGTGGGACCCAGAGAAGTTTCTCTCTCTACTAAGAGAGCTCAAAGTATGTAGGAACACTGGCAAGAGAAGAGTGAGGGTCCACAGTGTCTGCAGCCTGTTCCCTCAGCGGGATGGAGAGCAGGGCAGTCATCTGCGAAGTACGTTTCCAGATAACCCACCGCTGCTGTATCCTGTCTGGGGCACACATCCTGGCAATTACTAGATGCGCCAAGGCAGTGGTGCGTGAGAACATTTTCCACCAACGTAGAAACTTAGAGTAAGGAAGACCTTTTGGAGGAGTTTCTTAGCAGCCAAGGGTTTCTTATCAATTGCAAATCCCCAGCAATGGTCATATGCTTCGGTCAGTAACACAAGTCCACCGAGTCTGCCTTCTGCCACACTGGATGACTGCAGCTGGTCTCTCACCCAAACCGTTCCCATGACCCCCCTTAAACAGCCTCTGTGACTACATGCTCGTTCAGAACAGCCCCCCAGAAGTGTGCATCGTTTCTGGGTCCCGGGTTCAAGCCTTGGCTCTCTCCTGCTAAATATGTGACCCCACCCCCAGGTGCTGGGACTGTACAACACCCTGAACCCGGAGGCATCGGCCTCACCATGCTGCGTGCCGCAGGACCTGGAGCCCCTGACCATCCTCTACTACGTCGGCAGGACCCCCAAGGTGGAGCAGCTGTCCAACATGGTGGTGAAGTCGTGCAAGTGCAGCTGAGGCCAGCCTGTGAGCAGCGGAGGGAAAACTGCCACCACGGACTGCTGCTTCTTGGGAAACCAAAGCGACAGACCTCACTCTCGAGGCCTGGAGCCCACAAGCCCTGGCTCCCGGCGAATGGCCGAGAGGGGAGGCTTCCTTCTGGAACATTTCTTTCTGCTAGCTCTGAGAATCACTGTGGTAAAGAAAGTGTGGGTTGGTTAGGGGAAGGCAAACTCCTGAGAACATGGAATTTCTGTGGTGTGGACAGAGGTGGTGGGGTAGAGGAGAAGGGACGGTGAGTCGACGTGGTGTGTGGCAATGGGACTCGGGCTACCCTAGGGAGGAGGCAGGGTAGAGTGGTTAGGTGAGGGCCAGACTGGAAGGCTCTTCAGATCTGAGGTCAGCTTTGTCCATTGAAGTACCATATCTGCTCTAGGGGATCGGGATGTCGTTTAGAGGAGGCAAGCATTTTTTTTTCAGACAGGTTATCAAAGTCCCCCCCAGAATCCTATCTTGCACTGCCCAGGATTAGGGACAATCTGTTCTTTTTGCAAACTGTCCTCTCACACCAATCAGCATCACGAGTCATGACAGATAACGCCATTAGTTTCTGGGCTAGCAACTAGCTATCTCGGGTCCTCTGGAGATGCTGAACTCGAAAGCCAAGGTCAGGATTTGTTCTCTCGTGTCTTCCCTCGGGGCCCCTCCTTTTGCCTCCTTCCTTGGTCGTATTTCCCCGTGGACGTTTGGCTAGACACCTTCCAGGTCAGGGTTCACTCTCTGGATTCTGGGTCCACGCAGCCCGGGGCATCAGGGATCATTTCCCTCTTGCCCTCTTATTCTCCATGCTCCCCTGGTGTTCCTGGAAGCAGGTGCTACAGGCAAGAGGATCCGGGGAGGCTGCACGTGTCTGACACCATGGCCTGGCCCCGGATGCACAGACGGAGGTATAAAGACAAACACAAATATTACTCTCAAATCTTTGTATAAATAAATATTTTTGGGGAATCATGGATGATTTCATCTTCTGGAAGGTTGCTTCTAGAACAGTAAAAACCTCATTCTAAGGTCTATGTCGGACTCCATACATGTCCTTTGCTTAATTTCACATTGGCATTTGCTTATCCAGAGATAACTGGAATCCGGGCAGAGCATCTCTCACTGTTTAGCATGAATCCACTGGGTCCACTGTGTGGCCTCTAGCACCTGAGAAGACTGCACCATTGCCTGGGCACGCTTCCCTCTTGCGGGGCGCATTATTCTCAAACACAGAGACAGTGACTTAGGTGTGTAAGATGTATAGCGATCTTGTGGCTGGAGAGAGATGGCCCAGTGGGGTGTCTGTTGTGCAAATGAGTTCAAGCCCAACTCCTGAGGTCGGCCACTGCCTTAGGGTTTCTATTGTTGTGAAGAGATGCCATGACCACGGCAAGTCTTAAAGGAAAATGTTTAATTGGGGTGGCTCGCTTACAGTTTCAGAGGTTTAGTCCATTTTCATAATGATGGGGAACATGGCAGCATGCAGGCAGATGTGGTTGGTGCTGGAGGAGTCCTACATCTGGCAGGCAACAGGAAGTAGACTGAGACACTGGGTGGTATCCTGAGCACAGGAAACCTCAAAGCCCCTTCCCGCCAAGTGACACACTTCCAACAAGGCCATAGCCACTTCGACAAAGCCGCACCTCCTGATAATGCCACTCCCTATAAAATTATGGGGGCCACTTACTTTCAAACTACCACACCCACCAAGACTGTCTCCATGCTCTGTTCATGCCCAACTAATTTATCCAGCGGCCCCTGTCCCTGGCTTGAAATCCTGGTTGTGGAAGTGCTGTCTTTGCGTGCGTGCGTGCGTGTGCGTGTGTGTGTGCGTGCGTGCGTGCGTGTGTGTGTGTGTGTGTGTGTGCGTGCGTGTGTGTGCGTGCGTGTGCGTGCGTGTGTGTGTGTGTGTGTGTGTGTGTGTGTGCGCGTGCGTGCGTGTAGGGAGCAACATGCCAGCAGGTCAGCCATGGGGTATCTGCTGCTATCCCAAGTACCAGTTTATTTTTGAGACAGGTTTTTTACCATGTAGCTCTGGCTGTCCTGGAACTCACTATGTAGATCAGGTTGGCTTCAAATGTCTCTACCTCCTGAGCGTTGGGATTAAAGGCATTCACCACCATGCTTGGCACAAATACCACAGTCCAGTAATTGTGACTGTTATCCTCACACTTAAGTAGGTGTGAGGATTAGCTCGTGTCCAGTAGAAATGTACAATTTGGGGCTTAAATGTTAAGAGAGCTGGCTCCTCTTCTGGAGGACCAGGGTTTGATTCCCAGAACCCACCCATCTGTAACCCATGTTCTAGAGGATCCAATGTCCTCTTCTGGCTTCTACTGCAACCACATGGTTCACAGACATGCATGCAGACAAAACAACTACACACAAAGTTAAGAAAATAAACTAAACATACACGTTTAGGCTACAGACCCAGAGGTGTGCTCCCACTGGGACAGGCTCCAGGCTGCCTCCATAAACTACCTTTGGGGGAGCAGTGCACGGCACCAGACTCAGGTGCTTTCCAGCATCACTAAGAAGGTGGGAAATAATCCTTCTGTCCCCTTCACCCTGCCTCCCAGGGTCCTGCTACCAAGGCAACTAGATGCGCTTCCCGACACTACCTCAAAGAACACACTATGATTCGGAATGTTTTCATGTCAGTAACACTGCTCATGTCAAGTAACACGTACAAACACATGTGAGGTCTACAGTCCAGTCTTCCTTTTCCATGGCTGCTCACAAGCACCAGGGCCATGTAGCCACTGTCTTCAAAAGCACACACTTGTTTTGAGGAGAGCGGCAAGATTGGACACCACACCTCTGTTGGAGGAGGAAGGCTAGAACAGCCCATCTGGTTTAGAGCCAAGCTCAGCACCCAAAAGGATGACCCGGAAGCACTATGGCGAGGCAAGACTGGAGTCTGGCTTCAGCCTCTGATGGGCAGAGAGGAGGTAGCTTGAGGATTTGTTCTGATCGGGTGCCTAGGGCAACTCCAATCGCTGCAGCTGTTCTGAAAGTTGTAACCCTAAGCTCATGGCCTCTCGTTCCTTTTTGCAAGACTAGTATGTGGAGACCTCCCAGACCCTTTCTCCAACTCTACACATCAGAGAGGGACTATGGAGGAGTCAGACTTTATTGCCTTACCAACTCGGCTCAAGTGGGCAGTTCAGATGATCCCGTGACTTCGGGGAAACCCCCTCTCTCTCCTGCTCTTCAGAGTCCTCACCCTCTGCTGTACCTGACCTAATCCATGCACTCAAAGAAAGCAATGTCCCCTTTTCTGTCTTCCCCACTCCCCGCTTCTCTTCAGTTTGTTGGGACAAGGTCTCAGGACTCTTGTCTTCCAGGCTGGTACTGAACTCACTACACAACCCAGCCCAGCCTGGTATCTCACTCATGGCAATCCCCCTGCCTCCCTCATGCTGGGATGGCAGGCAGGAGCCACCACACAGGACCCATCTGTCTTCTTGGGTGTCATTTTTTGGTCTGGACTTCAACACTGTCTATGGGGGTTTTCTTGAAAGCCCAGACCCTCAGCAGATTGGAGGAAAGTCCTGTGGAGGGGGCAAGCAATGTGCTGCCGTCACCCCGAGGAACTCTGGGGAGAGGCTGGGCGCAACTGCGCACATTCACACCTTCCCGCAGGACCCCAGTGAGTAAGCCTGCTACAGGACGAGCCAGCTCCCGGGTGGGAGTTGGTTGATCTGGGAACTAGCCTGCTGCTCCCACCTGCTCAAAGTTTCTCGACAGCTCTCATTCTAAAACGAAAACGGAAAAACTGTCCAGCAGTCAAATATGAAATGAAATGACATGTTAGCCCTGATTGTGAATATTGATGGATGGGAAATTAGTGAATGGGGAAAAAAAAAAAAGGAAAGAAAAATCGAATTACTTTATTAATCTTAGAAGTCAGTAATTCCAAAAGGCGCCTGCCTGTGTACCATGGCAGCCGCCTCCTTGCTTCCCCTGGGGAGCCGGTGCTGGTGGCTCCCCTCCCCCACACTCTCGGAAAAGGGAAGGCTCAAGTCTGGTGGATGGTGTTGGGACCTCACGCTCGTATAAAAGAAAATAAACTTAATATTTCAATCTGGAAAAGAAGCGAAAGCCAGATGCAAATAGCCAAAGAGCCTCTTTTATATCATCTGGGAGCAGCAGCAGGAGAGACAGAGAGGGCCTAGCGGGGTGGGAGGGGACGGGCAGAGGAAGGCACACTCTGACAGGCCAGGGCGCATCAGGCGAGAGTCCCCACTGCCGAGTTCCATCCAAACCCGGGGGATCTGTTTCCCTGTTGTCCTGGTAAAAGTCTGGTTGGGCTGATGGCAACTATCTACTGCCACTTCTGCTTGAAGGCCTTGGGGACTATGAGGCAGTAAAAAAATACTATGGGCCCCTGGCAGCACCGTGGAGGCTTAGCCTCTGACCGGCTCCCAGGAGCACTCAACGCGTTCTTCTTCCGTCCAATTCTCGGTTCATCTGTCAGTGCGAGTGGGATCTGGAAGAGAGAATGTCAAGTTCAGTGACTGAGGGCGTTCCTAAGTCACAGCGGCAGCGTCTGAACAACAAAGAAGGGCAGTCTCCAACAAAGGACGCTCACCCTAGAGCACACAGCCCTTCAATCCTCTGCTCAAAGCTCTTTCTCCGGCAAAGACATTTATTCTTGTTGACTTACTACCCTGTAGAAACACTGGGTCTTGCTGTGTAGCCCAGGCTGGCTCTGAACTCCTAGGCTCAAGTGTATGCTGCTGCAGTCTCTTGAGTAGCTGGAACCACAAGGAAGCCGCTATGCCCAGAAGTGTGAGCATTTTCATTCCTCCTCACTACGCCTAGTGATAGCCTTTGGTAGTCCCAGCTACACAGGACGCTGATGCAGGAGGATCACTCCAGCCCAGGAGTTAAAGACAGCCTAGGCAAGAGTAGAATAACCCCCCCCCCCATTCAGAACAAACACCCTCATGTTTCTAAATAGAGGACACTAAAAGTGTTCGCCTTTTCAGAGCTCAGGGTCAGCCTCGGCGTGTTTGAACTGTGCCTTTGAGATCTGAAGCTCGGTGTGTCTCACAGTGCTCTGCCTTGTGCCCACCCCCGTCCTCACCTCAGCCCCCCTTACATACTCTTCACTCAGCTTCGGGAAAAGTCCTCATCAGGTAACCAGCTGGACACCCACAGTTCTTTCCCAGTGGCTTTTAGTTTAACATAGGATTGATTACAGTCATTTCTTTTTCAAAGACCCATTATTAGTTATGGTTGTGGGGCAGGGCTATGAGCACACGTCCAGAGACATCAGACTCCCCTGGAGTGGGTGTTATAGAGTTATGGGCAGTTGTGAGCCACCTGACAGGAGTGGTGGGAACCCGAGGTGGATCCCTGGCACTGCAAAAATGAACGAACGAACGAACGAGTGAATAAATTACTCAAATGATCAGCAGAAAGTTCTTCATGATGATCTTCCTATCGTTCGCTTAATCTCCAAGGCATGCAGAATGCTGTTATCCATTCTTCTGGAGAGTGATTGTTTTCCTGTGTATGTGAGCGTATGTTCAGGTGCAGACAGGGGAGGTCACCCTCAGCTGGCTTCCTCCTTGGCTGTCTGGTTTTTTGAGACGGGAATCCTGCTCTCTGGCAGCTTTGTCTTTAGCATCCTGAGGGAGGCTGACGTCCTTGCCACAGGACGGGCATCTTCCATCAGTGTGAGACACTGTCGGTCACTACTTTCTCAGACAGAGTCCCTTTCCTGCTCCCTTTCCAGAATTCCACTTACACATCTAAGGGGCCTTCTCAATTGGCTTTCCAGCTCTCTCTTTCCTTCTTTGGTTCTGTATTCCAGATAATTTCTCTGAACACACACTTCTGAGCTCATTAAGTCCCTGTCAGCTGGGTCTAACCTGCCACCCACTGAGGTTAAATTCAAATCTGAACATGACATTTAGTTCCTTTGAAAATGTGCTTGTCACAGTTCTGACCTACTGTTTTTACTCATTTCTTTTTATTCCCTCTCATCTCTCTGGCCATGAAAACATTCATTTTGCATCACTTGGTGATTTCAGTTTCTTAGTCCCTGAAGATGCGGCGTCTTTGTCGGCCCTTTGCTCACAGTGCCGGTTCCTGGTCCGTTCTGTTATTTTGAATTGTGACCTTTCATTTCCTAGCGTTTTACCTGTGGGGATTATTTGAGGGTTGGGTTAAAGATTCCTCTAGGGCCAGCAAGATGGCTCAGTGAGTAGAGGCACTTGTGGCCAGGCTGACACGCTGAGCCGGACCGCTGGGGTCCACACAGCGGGAGAGAACCAGCTCTTGCCGGCTGTCCTTTGAAGTCCCATGCTCTGCTGCTCTCCTCCTCCGCTTTGGTTCAAGTCCTGACCTAGACATTCTTTCTTTTAGTTTGTTAAACTGCGTATCTGGGGGTGATACAACTCATACTCCAGGACATGGAGTTACATCTCACCACATGGTTTCCCAGTCAACAAGAAGCATAATCTCAAAGCACACGTGGAACTGCCCCTCAACGAACCCTGAATGTACCTGTTCACTACATTATATCCATAAACCCGGCTTTCCTTCAGCCCGCTTTCCTGTTTGCGCCCGGCTTGTGTTTATGGCCACACAGAACGATTTGCCGTGTGAGCACTACGAGGACTCCCCCGACAGAGCACTTCGAGGCAGGAGCAGGCTCCGGTTCTCGCCCTCCAGGAGGCACAGTGCCTGGATGGGCTCTGGAAAGTGATCCCAGTTGTGTCTTTTGTTTCTGGCCTCAGCCTGGATGTCCCCAGAGAGGGTGGGACTCCCGGTACAATCCACGTCTAGCCTCCTGCTCTTGGAAGTGCAGAGGCCATGTCTTAAAAGTTTGCCCACCACCCTGGCACTGTCTTATGCATCCCAGGCTGCCTTGAACTTGTTATATAGCCAAGCAGAGGATGACCTTACATTTTTGACCCTCGGCCTGTACCTCCCAAAAAATGGGATTAGAGGTACATACCACCATGCCTATTTTATGAGGTGCTGTGTTTTTTTTTTGTTCATTTTTTAATGATCTAAATGCAAAGACCTTTATCTGTTAGGTTAGTCCCTAAGGCTTTTCCAAACGGTCAAAGCGGCTGTGGTAGTCTCTTCTGGCATCATTCAAGTTTGATGAGAAGGGAAGTGAATTAATCCATTTATTTATATCCTGACTGACATTAGCAGATAGGGACAGCTGGAGAGAGAGCCGTGCTCTGCCCCTCACCTTCCCGGGCACTGTTCCAGCGTGCAGGAATGAACAACACGGGCACCAGAACATCAGATCCGTGTCATGAAACCCTGCCTGGGCAACGCAGCTGCAAGGCTTAGCTCAGGGCTAAGTCAGCCGGGGGGAACGGGAAGGCAGCCTGGGGCACGGGCAGCCGAGCAGCACAGCCCGAGCCGGCCAGAGCCTCCCGGAACCCCTTTTAATTGTGAATGAACAATGAAGGCACTTGGTCTAAGCCACAGATGTCAACACCAACATCAGCTCCAAGATGTTCTATTTGCAAATATGTGGGTAATTTTTAGTATAAAGCTATTCAAAGGATTCTACTGTGATTGTTTTTTATACAATAAGCCTTTTTATTTTGAGACAAAGTCTGCCTGGCTGGCCTTGAACTCTTGATCCTGTTTCTACCTCTCTGTGTCACTATCACAGATGTGCGCCCCTGAACCAGGCTAATTCTTCGTCTAGGAAAAACGCAGACATTTTTAAAAACATATTTGACTCTTACTAACCTATAGTTGTAGTTTTCTGATTGTGAGTCATTTTGTTAATAGAATAGTTAACAGGTAAATGTACTGATAAGATAGCATCATGGAACAGAAAGAATGTTCCAATGTGGCTCAGTGGGACATTTCTTCCTGTCACTGCACATAGACAGTGATATCCAGAGGGAAGGCCACGTTACATGTGCAACAGCCTTTTATTTTATTTTTGGCATACAGATATTTAATATCTACCCTTTTATGAAAATTTAAAAATTGCACAGCTGACCTAAATTAAACTTCTTGGGCTCTAATTCCGTGACGTGACTGTTGTGCCAGTTTAGAAGCACAATCTACCTAAGTATATCTGATTATTTCTGTCTAGATATACAAATTTAGATTTGGAGCTGGGTGTGGTGGCGCAGGCCTTTAATTTCAGCACTTGGGAGGCAGAGGCTGGTGGATCTCTGAGTTTCAGGCCAGCCAGGGCTGAGCAATGAAACCCTGTTTCAAGAATAATTGTAAAATAATCATTAATTACTTTATGAAAAGCTTCTGGTCCCCTTACAGGCCATCCTGGAGACAGAGAGGGGTGAGCAGAATCATGGCCTTTAATCTGACTGCAACTTCTTTTCATGTGCATATTCATATGTCACAGTCATGTGCAGGTCAGGGGTCAGCCTGAGGGGTCAGCACCTTCCTCCTGCCCTGTGGGGCCTGGTGACTGAACTCAGGTCATCGAGCTTGGTGGCAAGTGCCTTTATCCATTGGGCCATTTCAAAAGTGAGCCCCAAATCTCAATTTGCTATTTACGACTCTTGCAACTTTGGGCTTTAATGATATTTGACTTGTTTTCAGCTCACTGTAGTGAATCTTCAGTGGGCTTTAAGAAAGGAGTTTATAGAGCTTTGAGTCCAAAAGGACGGACTGACTGCCATCAGCAGGGATTCTGTCTACTCTAGAACAGTGACTTCCGTTTGTAAAAACCTAGCTCTAGATCTTCCTGTATGAGATAACACTGTTGAGTCACAGAGGGCACTGGGCATAACTGTGCTGGAAATCAGAAAAGCAGGGTTTCAACTGCCTGAGGAAGGTCGGAAGCAAACAGAGATCTCGGCCTAGGTCAATATAGAGACCTTTAAACTGCCTTAGGACTGCGGTGTACAGTTAAAAATGGTCATGGAACACACATGTCCTGACTTCAATGAAGCCCAGTACTTTATCATGCATGGCCCCTGGTGTTTTTCTCTCTATTGCATTTTCTTCCACTGGGGTTGGGGGGCAGTTGAGGGTTGGGACCCTGAGCGTACTACTAACTGTTAGGGCATTTCTTCCTGATAAGGCAAACAAAAGCCGAATTCAAATAACGTCTATGATGCTACTGACTAGTTCTCATGAACCTAAATTTGACCTACTAATTGGTTCAATGACCCATTACTGCTAGGTCATGACTCATAGTTTAAAAGTTACTGTTGTGAACTCGGGCATGGTGATCCATGCCTGTAATCCCAGGACTTGGGAGGCTATGATGCATGGATTACCCTGAGCTCACCCTGAGCTCTACGCCAGCCTGGGCTACATAGGGAGTTCAAGAGGAGCCTTAACTACGTGGTGAAACTGCCTCAAACAACAACAAGAAAACAACCAACCAAACCAAAATACAAAATCAAATACAAAGTCAAAAAAACAAACCACCATTTCTCCTGAGTGAATCATCAAATTCTTTAATGGTTTTGAGGCAGCTGAGAGGGTGGTGTTCTATCCCAATGCTGCTGAGGGAGAGAGCATGTGCTAAAGACACTGAGTTCCCAGGCACCAGAGGGGCAGAACTCATGATGCGAGCATCACTGAAGACTTGGCCTTCAGCGACCCCAGGCCATCACTCCGGGCAGCTGGGATGTGCAGGAATAAACGTAGACAAACCACAGTCTCTGTGCTTACATTCCTCCTCTGTGCTGTGGACATAACTTGACGAACATCAGTGGTTACTACATGACAGCGTTCTGAACGTTCAAGAGGGTTCTATGGAGCATGAGTCACAAGGAAATGATCTAAACAAAAGTGTACTCCCAGACAATTAAAAAAGGCACCTGTCCTGGCATCTAAGCTCAACAGCCACTGCCATGCCATGCATTTTTGGGGTCTAAAATACCCGGATGTCTTTTCCTCGGGGCTTTGTCAGCCCTGGACTCTGTGCTGGTCGGCATCACACTCTTTCCTTGGGAGTTTATCACCCACAGCTTTAATGTAAGGATGATGCTGAATGATACCCCAGGCCACAACTGCCCCATCATTCACAAAGCTGATGCTGCCAGGGCACAAGTCACAGCTCAGTTAACACAGTTGAATTGAAAAGCACTGTCAGGGAGGTCACAGTCATCAGAAGGGTGTCTGGGAGCAACCCCTCACTCACGCTCCTGTAAGCCACCCTAATTAAACTCACTGGGTCCCCCCCCATCACACCACAAAAAAGGATGGAAGCAGAGGGTCCACTAGTTGAGAAGAAGGAGACCAGTGGGAACACAGATGGTGTAAGAGCTAATGGGGAGTGAATATGATCAAAATACACCATGTATACATATGAAAATGCCATAATGAACTCCAGCAGTATGCACAAGGGGCCCCCTAGGAAACGAAAGCGTTGAAGGTGGGAGAAACAGTCCTCTTGGGTACTGTTGGTGGAAATGTAAAGTGGTATAGTCTCTCTGGACAACAGTATGGACAGGTCCTCAAAAAACGTAAAATAGAATTACCAAGTGATCCAGTAATCCCACTCCTGTGTATAGCTACAGAAGAAACCAACACAGAGACCGAAGTTAACTGTATGGCTACTCACAGCAGCTCCAAACACAACAGCCCAAAGGGGGCAGCAACCCAAGTGTCCACTGCTGGATGAACGGACGACAGACAGACGAAACGTGCGTGGCATGTTCACACGACGGAGTACTATTCAACCTTAAACCGGAAGGAGACTCTGACGCACATTGCAGCCCAGATGAACCCAAAGAACAGTATACTGAGTGGAATAAGCCAGTCACGAGAGGTCAAAAATACCTACGTTCCCACTTACACGAGATACCACGTAGTGAAAGCCACGGGGACAGAAAGCAGAATGGCGGACTCAGTGCAAAGTGTCATTTAACGGGTAGAGAGCTGCCGCACTGTGAGACAAAGTCTGCAGATGGCTGGTGGTGCCAGTCCAGCAACGTGCCTGGCACCACTGTACTGGGTACCGAACACAGGCAAAGCATATTTGGCTCCGGGCATATCATGAAGTGCTTATTGCTTGTATTATCTCCCCTAAAACCTGTATATGTACAGACTTCAAGGAGTCAGAAATGCAACAGAGGAGCTTTACTGTCTGGTCCAAGGCCCCTCTCTTTTGCTTATGGTTTTAGCCCCTTTGGGGAAGTGCCCCCTCCCCTCCCTTGATGTCAACTAGGTTATTCTGGCCAGGCTGGAAGTAGTGGTTCCATACTCCCTGGATCACAAAAGCTGGCAAGGGAGTCGCACTTGGCCCAAGTCCACATGCCTTGACCACAGCACATGTTTCAAGAGGTGGCCTCGCCAGGTAAGCCAAGCCTTCAGTGTTGCCTTGAAGGATGCTTCTACTTCGGTAGGAAGAGCAAAACTCCTGTACTTGGTCCCTCGGCTGTAAAGAACAAGGCTGGAGCTGCTCGGCCCCATCCGTCCCCCCACCATGATGTTTCCACACAGACAGAGCCACAGACAGCCAGAAAGAGGGAGGGGAATGAAGTCGTGACAGGGACAAAAAAGGATGAAGGTGGGAGAGAGCAAGAGGCAGAGGGCGATGGAGAAAGGGGACCCCCACGTGCTTAGTTCTAGGGTCCTGTGATGATCTGGATGTGAAATGTCCTCACAGGCCCCTCGCTGGTGGTGCTGTTATAGGAGGTTCTGGAACTGTTAGGAAGTGGGTCACGGGCAAAGGGCGGGTGGGCCTTGCCGTTCATAAGCTGGCCCTGCTCGCGGCCCACGGGGATGTGAGGAGTCTCCAGCCACGCTCCTGCCAGCATGGGCTCCACCACATCTTCCCCACCACAAAGGGCTGTGCCCTCTCAACCGGGAACCAAAACACCCCGCGGCTCTCTCACCCCGTCCCGTCAGCAATGCTGCAGTAATGAGGAAGGGAACTAATACAGACATTAGAAGAACTCGCCGTCGACACAGACAGACCAAACTCCTCTCATGGGGATTTTGAGTCAACAAAATGTATTCTAGACGCCACTAGTGGAGATCCAGACACCAGGATGGTCTGAGTGAAGGCAAAAGCCAAAATCCAGAAGACGCATAAACCAGTGAGCATGACGAGGACCACACAGAGAGCCAAAGGGAGAACCGCCCCGAGCACCCCGCCCCCAGAAAACGGCCATTCTAGTCTTCGCTGGAACCCGTGCCATCTGGTAGAAAATTCATCTTGGGATTAATCTTTGAAAATTATTTGGGGGCTAGAGAGACGGTACAGTGGTCAAGAGCACTTGTTGCTCTGGCAGAGAACCCAGGTTTGGGCCCCAGGACTCACGTGCAGTTTACGATCACCATGACGCCAGTTCTAGGGGACTTGATGCCCTCTTCTGAATTCTACAGACACCAGGCACATGTGTGGTGCACATACATACAGACAGGCAAAATACTCAAATTCACATAAAATATTTACAAATTTAAAAAATTATGTATATAGATTTTAAATTCAAGTTACCGTAATAGCCTTTGAACTCACGTTCAACAACGTGAACTTCATTCAGGAGATTAATCTGGGTTCAAAGTAACTTGAATTTCATTCTTCCAGAGTTTTTCCTTTTTTTTTTTTTTTTGTGCATGAAGTATGTGCGCATGCGGGGAGTATCCTGTAAGCATGCTGGTGTGTTCCCATGCATGCACATGCAGGTATCAGAAGAGGGCATCAGGCCCTGTCTGCTGTCACTGTTCGTTCACCTTAATTCTCTGGAGGCACGTCTCTCATTGCACCCAGAGCTTGCCGTTTGGGCTAGGTTGGCATCTGCCTATCTCTGCTTACCCAGTAGTGGGGTGACAGGCATGTGTAGCCAAGCCTGGTTCGGTTACTGCCTGCCAAGGGGTCAAACGCAGGTAAAGGCAAGTGCTCTTACCCACTGAGTCATATCCCTGGCCTCCAGGCCTTCCTTTAAAAAAAAAAAAGGTATTTAAAACTGAGCCATGCATGGGTAAAAACAAACTAAACAATCAAACTAAACTCACGCAGGGGTCTGAGACGGCTCGCTGGGTAAAGAAGCTTGCCACCAAGCCTGACGACCCGAGCCCCATCTTTGATTCTATGTGGTAGAAGGAGAAAACTTGACTCCTGTAAGAGGAATTGCTCAACAGTCTTATTAATAGAAAACCTGGAGCCAGATATTTTGGTGAAAACCGAGAGATCAGAGGGATAGAACAAGCCACCGCCAACCTCACCTTACCAACTCCTCAGCCTCCAGAGAGAGCTACTTCCTGTATGCCCACACCTATATACCTTGCTGTGCCTGCCCTCTTACTTCACCCAGCTACATCACTTCTTTTCTCCCAGCTCTATCACTTCCTGTCTGTCTGTAAAGACCTCCAAACCTCTATGGTCAACTAGTGCTGGGATTAAAGGCGTGTGCCACCGTGTCTGGCTCTGTTCCCAGTGCGGTCTTGAACACACAGAGATCCGGACGAATTTCTGCCTCCCGAATTCTAGGATTAAGGACATGTGCTACTATTGCCTGACCTCTATGTTTAACATAGTGGCTGGCTTCTTCCTCTGATCCCCAGATGAGCTTTATTGGGGTGCACAAATAAAATATCACCACCGACTCCCACAAACTGCCCAGAAACATGTGTGTGAGTGTGTGCGCACACACGAAATGGATACATGTGATTTAAAAACCAACTGAAGAAAGATCCAAGGTTCAAGGGTCTCTTCTACCCTGTGCTCCGGGGCTTCCAGGTCACGGGCAGGCAGCAGTCTGGTCCTGACCTGTGGCCACACGTGTGCCGGTCTCACGACAGCCGACACACAAACAGGCACACGGCCTACACTGGGCTTTTCAGCTGTCTTCCGTTCTTACTCAGCAACAGACCTCAGAGACGGGCCCTGACCCACAGAAACGGGCCCTGACCCACAGAACATCTAGGTCAACCGCACGCCTTAGGGAGTCCGTATGCAAATCTCCAGACATCGTTGGTTCCTCGGGTCTTTGTAAGGAAAAGTAAAATGGCCCATAGGATCAGTCTGTCACTCTGTCATCCTGCATCCAGGAGAGAAGAGGAAACAGCTTCTCCCTCCCTGACAACCAAGGCCCACCCAGGAGAGGCCATGGCTGGCTGGAGCTTAACAAGGGAGATGCTGTTTCTCAGGACACTCTGAAAGGGAAAGGGAGGATGCCCGCACCCCCATTTTAGTGTCCCTTAAGACTATGGGAAAAATAATCTCCACTGGGAACGGTGACAGCTCTGCCACACGGATGCTGACGCTTGGACAAGCACGAGGCAGCCACATTGACAATGTTACTAATTTTAGAGGCTACAGCCAATGGGAACCCGTGTCTTTGCTGGGGCATCAGATGTCATCAGAGGCTATAGCCAATGGGAACCCGTGTCTTTGCTGGGGCATCAGATGTCATCAGAGGCTACAGCCAATGGGAACCCGTGTCTTTGCTGGGGCATCAGATGTCAGCTTGCTATCACTAGGCAGATATGCTCCAGATCCTCTGAACTAAAGCCGGGCTTCACCACTCGCCAACCCTTCCCCTGCAAACCTCTTCCTGGAAGTTCCTAAAGGCTCCAGGACATGTCTGCTACTTTATGTTTATCACCCAAACTAATCCACCCAGCCCCTTAGTCATTTTTATTCTTCTTCACTGGCTCTCTCAAGCATCCTGCTGAGGATTACAGTGCACTGCAGGCCCATCTCTAAACTACTCTCGTTCAGCTCCTCTATGTCCACAGACCTGAGAATGACCAGTTTCCTAACTTGTGCGGACGTGAGCTCTCAAAGGGAGAGTTCTGTGCGGTTTGACTGTCTGTCCACTGTCTTATGAAAGCTGTACGCTCCTTTTCACTCTCCACACGTGATACTCTGTATGAGTTTGCCTAAGCTTTTCTAACCTATGGCAGGGCTTCTCCTGTATCTCTCCCTGACCCCGAGCCAGCACGCACTCCTGGCTGAGAATCACCATGTGACACTTGGACTGAGGGGACACAGTATTGTTATCTTCACCCTACCCTGGAAGTGTTCTTCCTGACCCCCACAGAATCTTGTCCTACAAGCCAGAGTTTTGGCTCTTTTCCATTATAATCTTCATTTCACAGAATGGTTCAACAGCCTACAGATTAAGCCATCAGGGTGCCCAAGTAGTTGCTAAACAGAATCTGCCCTCCAAAATCATCTCCCAACTGGCCATCTCTTTAATGCTATTTGTTTTTTAAGAAACACACAGAGAACCAGAGTGATCGGCAGCCTGCAAGATGGCCTGTGGTATTCATGTCCAGTGTGGACGGGACTTAATGGCTCACTTCTAAGACAGACACTATACACTAAGTTACAAAATGATGCCGCCAAGATGAAGTTCTGCGCATCCTGTCACTTCTGCCCAGCGGTTTTCTCACCATCCCACTGATCCTCGAGCACTCTAATAGTTTGTTAGGGCCACCATAACAAAATACACATCTGGACGGATGTAGATAACACAACCTCATCTTTCTCATAGCTCTGGCAGTGCTGGCAGATTTGGCCTCTCTACTCCGTGTCTTCCCAGTCTTTCCTCAGTGAGCCCATGTGCCTCAGGTTTCCCCTCCTAAGGGGTCAGAAGGGATGAGGACCCAGAGTGACAGTTTCACTTTAACCTAATCACATCTTTAAAGGTGTGCCACCAAGCACAGTCACATTCTGAGGGATGCGGGGAGGGGAGAGCCTCCACATCTGAGATTTGGAAAGACACAGTCTGACCAAGCACACAGACACAGACAGACAGCTTTGGGAGAGGAAGCATGGAAGGGCTGGCCAGCAAGCACAAGAGTGTGTGCTTGGCCGGGCGGTGGTGGCGCACGCCTTTAATCCCAGCACTCGGGAGGCAGAGGCAGGTGGATCTCTGTGAGTGCAAGGCCAGCCTGGTCTACAGAGTGAGTTTTGGGACAGGCTCCAAAGCTACCTCAGCCCAAGGTGGCTGGCTGAACCAGGGAGCCCAAGCCACAGGAACTGTGAGGTAATAAAGGCTTGTAGAGCCCTAAGTTTGGGGATAAATTTATTACACAATAACTAATACCTACCAACAAAGAAATTGTGTTAACTGAATATTTATACCAAAAATAGTGTGGTTGGAGAGCTTTTCTGTGAAATGGGGTGAGGCCAAATATCTTTGTTTCAAACTTTGCTACAAATAAAATCAATGTCCATTTTTTAGTGAGGGTTATTGCCCTCTGAGGACTGTTGGAGGTGTTACATGAGTAAGACACAAAAGCAGGAAGCCAGCAGATTGCCTTGTCTTCCCAGCATCCCACCTGACCTCCACAGCAGCCTTATGAAGAAGACATGGCAGCCGTTTTAATTCAGGGGCAAAATCTGTGACACGGGCCAGATATTAAGAATATTTCTAAGTGAAAGTGTTTTCAATGTCCTATGAAAACTCAGTCCAGAAAGGCCGGCCATTCGTGAAGGACAGGACAGCGAATACCTGGCTAGGGAAGGGACGCAACCCAAGTCCAGGGTTTTGTTTTTTTTTTTTTAACTGTCTCATATATTTGCTATTTGCATTCTTCATCCCCAAAATTATGAATAAAAATAATCCGTAAACGTGGGCACACAGATCCCAACAGTCTGGAGCTGATTTGGGAAGATGTGTACCAGCTGTACCTAAATATCGCTCCCCCTATGAAGCAGGGTCTTAATGTGGTGCTGGGGTGGGCCTTGAGCAGGGATCCCCCTGCCTCAGCTTCCTGAGTGCTGGGATGACAGCTGTGTACACATCACTGACTCATTTTTTATTTTTTAGTGAAAAAAGTTATGTTTCTAGGTATTTTGTCTGCATATATGGATGTACACCATTTACATGCCTGCTGTCCTCAGAGGCCAGAATAGGGGTTGGAGGCCCCGGGACTAGAGTTACAGCCAGTTGTGAGCTGGGATGTGGGTGCTGGGAATGGGTCTCTAGTAGAGCAGCCGGGGCTCCCAACCACCATTCCTGTCTTTAACAGTCATTGGACTTAACATTTTCAGATTATGAAAGACAGGCACTCTGCCGTACATCTGGTACATTTTCACAGAAAGCTCTGGGTAAATAAAAAAAAGCACAGCCTTTGAATCTCAGTAAAAACAAGATTACAAAAATGAATGGCATTTATGTTTCCTCTTAGAAGTTCAAGGAGCAGAAAGAAGTGTGGCGCTGGCCTCATTTATCTCACCTTTACTGACTAAGCATCCACTATACACATGACGGTGTGTGTGTGTGTGTGTGTGTGTGTGTGTGTGTGTGTGTGTGTGTGTGATTACCAAACATCACCACTGAAGATGAATGCCATAAACATGTGCCTAATACCATTATTGGCTACCAGGAGAGGGGGATCCTTTCCCATCCTGCCTCACTCACGGAAGCACCTCTGACCTGACTACACGGGTCAGGTACACACAAAAAGATGTGGACGTAGGGAGGGGGATTTGTTGGGGGATTTGTTGGCAAGAAGGGGTTCAGTAGGAGCGGAGTGGGGAGAAGAGAGGGCAAGAGGGAGGAAGGACCGTGAATATGATCAAGATACACTATATATGTATGAAATTGTCAAACCATAAAAAATTGCTATTTTTCAAGGCAAAGGAATCTTTATCAGTTTCTATCCCACCTGCCCCCTGCACTTCCTGGGCAGGTCCTTGGTTCGGCTGCTCCTTAATTCCTTGTTCTATGTTATTTTTTCAGTAGAAATTCAATTTAACACATGCTAATTTAAGGGGAATTGACAATCATTCTTTGCCTTATAAAACTGGCAACTGAATTTTTTCTTATACTTAAACACTGACCTGTAGGTTAGGGACCTTTTGGTCTAGTTATTGTGGTATTTC